>NW_022989913.1:778798-1984801 GCF_902827175.1 Gymnodraco acuticeps
AGTCGTCTTCACCGCCGTCCGTCATTTCCCCCGCCTCCACCTCGTCCGCCTCCTCCGCACTTGAGTGGTCACCATGGAGACGCTCACAAACCTCCTCCTGGTTCCTCTGCATGTCTGGGGAAAGAGAGAGCGGCAGTTAACATCTGAGCGGTTCAGATTTATTTAACGTCTTATTTTTTACCAGTAGTATAGTCTTCAACGTTAATATTTTCTGTATCACTCCGCCCCGTGTTTGTCTTTCATCTCCACATGTATAAATTCATGCTTCTCACGCAGACACATCCTCCCCCTCTGTCAAATCTCACCGCCGTCAGAGCGATGTTGCCTCTCAATCTTCTCCAGCCGGCCCAGCAGAGAGTCGATCTTGTTCTTGATCTGTGACAGCTCCTTCTTGATTGTTAGGAGCTGGTCTGTCTTCACTGTGTGCATACATGAATAGAGTTAAAAATCATAATTAATGTGAAGTTTGACAAGGAGGCCCATGGTTATAACACTTAGACAAGGTTATTGTGAGAAATGTTGCTGAGGTACAATTACTAAAGGGTGTATGAAGGCGTATGAAGACAGAGTTTATGATAAAAATGGACTGATAAGTAACAAATCTAACTGCACAATATTTTTGACTGAATAATTCAATATCAATTGTGTGATCTTATTGTAGGGTTGACTATTGGCGCTTTTACAAAATATTACCACAGTGAAATCTTTGTTAAATAATCATCATTAATGTGGATTTGATGAAAAAATAAGTAAATGCAAATACCTGTAAAGCTAAAATGGTGTAGTAAATTGTAGAAAATACCATCACTTTACTGTAATGTATCTTTTACCAGGAGAAGACAACACTCTTGCCATATTCTGATATCCAAAACTATAATCAAAATGATTTAATACCAACATATCACCCAGTCCTATGATATATTTTACTGAATCGCATGATGTGGACAATACGTGAAGGAGCAGTACGGCATTTTTTAACAATTAGAAAACATTAAGGTTTCATAAAATCTAGATATCAATTTAGCAGTGTTGGTCATCATTCTTGTCAGTGTCAATACACTCATCTCAACTTAAAAGGATTATTTGGATTTTTTTTTTTTTTAATTTAAATGTACTTTTTTTTTTTGACTTAATGGTTGAAAGCGTTGTAGGTAGTTTGGATCCGACAGACCCAGGATAGCCGTTTCTGGTATTAGTCCTTGACTAGTTTGATATTGATGTCTAAATGCTCATGTTGTTAACCCTGACACTGAAGTGATTTAGTCATATTTTCACATCTAATCAATCACTTAGTTGAGTACAATCTAATCACAACCAATACAAATGATGGCCAAACCTTCACAAATAAGACCCAAGTAGAAATAAACAAAAACGTTCTTTATAACAGAGCGGGGAAAAGTGAATTAGAGGAAAAAATAGGGAAAAAGAGAACATACGCTTAGGGACTGTGATGGAAGAGCCGACATTGAGTGCTCGGGAGGAGGAAGAGGAGGAGGAGGAGGGAGAACAGGCCCTGACTGGAAAAGAGGATTTGGCTCTGCGTTTGGACTGGACGACTAGCCGCGAACGTTTGATGGGGATCACTGCACGGGTCGGGGGCACGACACGACCGTGGTACTCAAAGAGTCTAAAGAAGACACATTAAACATAAAGTAAACATGCATCAAACGTAGTAAGAAGAGAATTGTTAGAAAACAGTATTACAGTGCCGCAAAACCCTTTTCTAAAAAGCATAGAGAAGTATTTCTGGATATATTACTGGAATTGAACAGTAAAGTGGTGTTTTTCAAGCTGTCACTCTCAAGATTCCTACATTTTGTTATTTCAAGCAACAAGCAACGCTTACAAAAGACTGAATAGACATTTTGCACAAGTTGTTTGAATGATAGAGCTACATATTGAAAAACACGGGGGCCATCCAATCAAAATCTTGTTCCCGGTTGCCTATGACACATCAAATTGCCCAAATAGCAATAATGACTCAAAGCTGAAGGATTGCACTCCCAGGGATATTGCAAAGTACAGGAAATAAATAACAAACCAATGAAAATGTCAGAAGCAAGAAACATTTGCTGCCTTGCCAGCGCAAATGACCAGCCGGGGGACTATCTGACATTCAGTCCTCGCATTATGTGGATAAAAGCATCATTAGTAAGCCCAACGGAGAGGAAATAAAACCTACCCAATATGACATTCATTATGCCTATGATAATGTGGTTACTTTGCCTCAGATTGAAATGGGGCTATTTTGCCCAAAACTCATCTGTATCTAAGTAGCTGACTCGGGAATGGGGAGGAAGAAGGGTGAAAACTGAAGGGCAAATATCAGGAGGAAAGTTACTTGAAAATACTATATTGAGAGTTAAAAAGGAAGAAGTGCTTTTGCATACCTGCTGTAGAAATCGTCTCTGTAGTAGTCATAGTCAAACTCGTAGCCGCTGTGAAGATAATATGGACTGTTTCATTCTTCTGTTATACTGTTTAATGCATACATTTTGCAAGAAAAATAACTAAATCCTAACACAAGACTGAAGACACTACTGTCATAGCTGTAGTGTAACCATAAGACTACATCCAGTTGCCAGTTAGCTTAGCTAAGCATAACAACTGAAATATTTCCCTACCAGCAGATTTAGTTTAGTTTATTCAGTTTTTGTAAAGATGTCATGAACATAGCCGTAAAGTGTTCATTAGTGATCTGTAAAGATGCTACTGTAGGGCCGATTTTTTTCCAGATAGCTGTTCCCCCCTGTTTCAAGGTCTTTGGGCTAAGCTAACTAGCTGCTAAATGTTGCTTCAGCTTCATATTTGCAGACATAAGAGCAGTACCATTTCATCTAAGTATAAATTAATAAGCTTATTTCCTTTAAAAAAAAAAAAACAATTGACAGCCACCTGTTTTGTGTTTTCTTTTTTTACGTCTGCCATTTCACTTCTTGTGCACAGTTCAAGAAGGAGTGAATGTGTGATAACAACAATCATTGATATCACAGTTAGGAAATTGGCTGTTCCTCCAGAACTACCCAAGATGACAGCAGAATATGAGAACGGTTGGAAAACTAGGTCACAAAAGCAATAACCGACAGACATAAAAAAAAGTGTTTTACACAGACCTGTAGAGGGACGAGAGAGGCCTCTTGGAGGCCATCTTAGGCCTGTACGGTTTGGGCTCTCCTGCCATGTTGATATCTGTAAGCAAAGTGAAAAATCGATGAAGGAATCACAGTTACACATTTTGTAATAACGATCAGCAGAAAAGTATACCATGGAATAACCAGCTATGGTCAATAAAATCTACAACCCTTACAACAATCAGGATGATAACTCTCCATTTCGAAGTTGCATTACTTTTTAACTAAGAAATACATCTGCACAGAGAACTTTCAGGATCTCAACTTTCCGAGACAAGAGACATGGTTAATTAGCGGATTGAGAGAAAGAGTTAAGGGGTAAGATAAGAGCACCGCTGATTCCCGCTAAAATTCTTTCTCAGACGTGGACACATCAGACTATTTTCTTACTGGCCTCTGAATTTCGTGTATTGGATAAACTCGCCATATCTCTACCCGTCTTAGAGAGAAGGCTACATCTTTGCAGTTAACAACGCAAGCAGAGGCATAATTAGATTTTAACTGCATATAACATGTTCATTGCAACTACTGTAACATAATAAAAAGCATATTATACAAATGGCAGTTCTCCAACCGCTTGAACGACTCCCTAATGAGAAAATTATACAGCACAAAGTGGAAGAGGATTATAATACAACAAGGTCAATATCAAATCAAAGCACCAAACAATCTTGATAAAAAAAGGGTTGAAAAGGTTATAGGCATTTTAATGCCTTAGAAATGATGTAGTTGCCATTGGTTGTGATAAGAAAACATCTTATAGTCCTTAGACATGAACACAATGGCATTCATTGGATGAAGCACATAAACATTGTAGAGTCTGAACTAGGGCTGTGCGATTATGGCAAAAATCATAATCACGATTATTTGGGTCAATAATTGATATCACGATTATTTTGACGATTATTCATTGACCATTTATTGAACTTTAAAACAAATCATATTTTACCAATAAACAAGATCAACAAATATGTTGGAGCACACTTCCAAAACCATACTAAACATATATGATAAATAAAAATAAATTAGACCAAAATAAATGAAATCAAATATGTTGCAGTGCACTGTCACAACCTACTGAAAACTCCTTAACATATAGCCAACATATTGGTAAAACATATTCATTATTCCACTAAGTTAAACGTTGAAGGCTGGCCAACCGTCATGGTCCAGAAGTAACAGGAAATAAATGTTGAACTACAATTTAAGACCAAATAAAAATGTTTAGGCCACCATGGCAAATGCTGGTAGGGCTGCTCATGTCATCTCTTAAAGATGTTTTGCAAGAAACACCAGCCTGTTTACATGGTCTGGTTTCAGAGATGAGCGCAGGCAGGTGACAATATTGCCACCTGTACTGAAGACCCTCAGCCACGCCCCGACACATGGGGTGACGCCGGCCAATCACAAAGCTTTGATGCGTTCAAGTGCATTATTCTGGCACAGGAAGATTATGTTACAGGACATTAACGATAAAACAGAATATTGTTGTTCTATTTTTAGACACATCTCGCGATCGACTGGTTAGGCACCCCTGGGCTAGACCATAGGTCTGTTGTGGTAGCAAAGTAGTCAGCTGAAGCCACATCTCTCTCAACTTCCCCACGGCATTTGTCATATAGTGCAGGCAGCGCAGACCTGCTGAAATAATACCGAGACGGCATCGCGTAACGCTTGTCCAACGTGTTGACAAGTTGCTTAAAGCCCTGGTTGCTAACAGTGCACATATCTTTAGCGATGTGAAATGTAAAGGCAAAGTACTTGCAAATAGTGGAAATAGTTTGACCCTTCTTTTTAACGAGTTGCTGCTCTTGTTCTGACATCTTCGCTCGCGCTGAACACTCACAACACATGTCACTCCCACGTGGCCGAGTGGGCTTTGAGGGAGGGGCGAAAGCGCACCCAGGAAAATAATCGTATTTTGTCAATTATGCTGTTTTCATAATCGTCGCAAGCCATAATCGTAATCGCGATTAAAATACGATTAATTGCACAGCCCTAGTCTGAACTGCCTTGACATTTATGCTTGAAGTATCTGTTTTTTTTCTTCAATATGTGCTTCTTACAGCGCCACGGCTTCTACAGATGACATTTTTTAATGTATTTATTGTCAAAGCATTTAATATATTCATTGCTATCGGGATGTTAAGAGCATCCCATGGAATATAACAAAAAGTGTTTCTGAGGTGAATTACCTACCCCACCTTTAAAGGGGACCTATCATGCAAAATGCACTTTTGTACGTCTTTTATACATGAATATGTGTCCCCGGTGTGTCAGGGAACTCACCAAGTGTCAGAAAACACAACCCTCTCTCTTTTCCTCCATACCCAAATCTCTAAAAACGGGGCTGCAACGGAGCTGATTATTATTTGAATTGTTCTGACGTCAGAAAAAGGGTGCTCCGCCTATATGGGCAACTCTCCACCTATCAGGGGAATGAGAGACCGCTGGAAAGCGCTGGAGATGCTGTAGTACATATGCCAGGCCTGTAAGTGGCGCTGTCGTCTGCCACAAAAGCAGAATCAGCCCTTGCAAAAACAGGGCTGGAAAAGAGCAAATAGAGCGAAATGAGGCATGGCTAAAATGCATGATCTGTTTGGTATTTTTGACCAGACATGTTTTTATAGGTATGGCCCTACAATATATGTTTCAAATATAGCATGATAGGTCCACTTTAAGTTGAATAAATGCAAAGACACTATTACACAGAGCTTTTGAAAGAGTTGAAAGACACTGTGTGAAGTAAAAGAGTACGTACTGGTGCTTGAGAACAGAAAGTTGGAGGCAAGTAAGGCACAAGCTGCTCTTTCTCTCAATCAAATCTGAACTTACATACATGATATGTCATTTAGATTCCGCATGTCCGAGATTTGATTACGTCTGATGTGATGTTCATAATTAATAAAGGCCAATCATTTATTTGGATATCATAGAAAAAACTCCTTACTGTACATCACTTTAAGTTTCTTTCAGTACAAAAATAATCCATTGTAATGAAACAAGAAACCCACCATCATTTCCTTTTTTTATGTCGGCACTTTTTATAATCTTTTCTCAAATGTATAATTAATCAATAAAGTTTGATTCACTCAGATGTTGATCAGGGTATACATGTCTGATATAACTGTAGTAATAAAGTTTGATTATGGCAACTTTTTAGACAAATCTATACATTTTCCAACCTGCAGATTTACATGTATAAAACGGAAAGTTGTATACATTATCGCCTAATAACAAGTCTATAGATTAGGTTTAATGAAACTATTTGTTATCAGAGGTGTGTGCTTCCTGAGCTCCTGTCTGGCTCTGTGTGATGAGACTATCCAGGCGAATGTAGGTAGAATGCATTGATTAATTTAGTGATTTAACTTCAGTCCACTGTAGCTTACAGAGGCTTTTTTAAAAAAGTTGTCAGGGGCCTTGAGAGAACTGGGACATTGATTGTGCAAAAAGACAATAAAATATCCTTAAAATGTATTAGCAGACTACTATGACTCATCCACTCTCTTGTTTGGATTGACAGCCCCTTCTAGCTGGCAAGAGCTCTACTGCGCTAAAGCAGGCTGGTATCACTTTGTTTAGTCTGTCAGCTTGATGTCCCTGCGTCTGCTCAATCAGCCTTGAGTGCTGCTCAAGGTCATACACAAAAAAACACAAACAAATATCAAACATTGCCTTCCCACGTACGAACAGAGGCTCCCACCGACAAGAGTCTGACGGATGAGTCAGCTGGGACAGGTTAAAAAAAGTTGCTCAGATAAAACATCAGCTCTGGATCTACTGCCTCTAGGATCATGCACCAAAACACGTCATGACAGGAGCTGAAGTCAAACAACGGGGGGAGAAGATTACAATATCCCGGGCTGGATGAATTCAATAATGCACGATACATCAAGACAAGAGTATATACTGTAAGACCTCTATTTCACACACACACACACACACACACACACACACACACACACACACACACACACACACACACACACACACACACACACACACACACACACACACACACACACACACACACACACACACACACACAACACACACACACACACACACACACACACACACACACACACACACACCACACACACACACACACACACACACACACACACACACACACACACACACACACACACACACACACACACACACACACACACACACACACACCACACACACACACACACACACACACACACACACACACACACACACACACACACACACACACACACACACACACACACACACACACACACACACACACACACACACACACACAGCTTTCAATACATTGTCTGCAGATTAACTATGGTGCTATGTTTGGCGTCCATATTTCCCACTCCCTCTTTATTCCCTCCTCACTCTCACTAATGGACTAATGGATCCGGGAAGTATCGGTGGCTCTCAGGTACACAGGGACGGCTGTATCATTATCATTAGGGCTACATGAAGACGTGAAGAATGGTTCTCATTGTAAAGTCTGCTCTCTGGTCCCCTGCTGGGGTCATTATGAGAGAGCGAAGCACTAAAAAGCACTCTTAAACGAACACCATACCCCCTCCACACGCCCGCAGTCAGCGCCTGATTAATAAGAGTCGTTTTATTAATCATATACAAAAGATAGAACAAGTGTGTGTGCGTGCGTGTGTGTGTGGCTTGTTTGGTGTATCCATAAAAAGGTTGAGGCTTGAGAGGGAAGAGATAGAGACTGTGTTGCTAAGCAATAGCCAGTTAGTATTTGATTGATACTGTAAACTGTATGCAGAATCACATTGAGGGAGACTATCAAAAAATTAGTTTGATGCTTTAAATGCTGTCGCCATTATGAGTGTGCTCACTGCAGTAGAATAACAAATAAAAGGTCAGAGACAGAAACTGAAGCCCTCTGGTCATCCTCTCAACTCATGAGAGGCTTTTCTGTAAGTACTGCTTTTTGATAATGTTGTGAAGGTGGCTTAAATAAAACATTGTTATTGGGGCTGATACTCAGAGTGTGTTTACTATACTGTATGTGAATAAGGCGGAATATAATAATGCAGTATTAAAATAATCAGTGCTAAGGATTTTTCTTTTTTTTTTATTGTTCTACACATATTGTGTGGTATAATTAAAAAAGAATAAATTCAAGTTATAATCATTGAGGCATGATTTTTAAGGGACCCCTGTGGTTAATGTCAAGTGCATTTGTTGTTACAGATCTGTTAGGAAAATATCACTCGTCACCGGCTTGATTTTCAATAATCAGGATACATGTATTTATTATCCTTGCAAGAATGGAAGTAGTCATCACATACAGAGCATTTGGGACATCTCGTTCCCAGAACAGTGTCCTTCGCATGCTTATTACATTTCATTTAGCTGCTTATAAACAAGAGAGGGTGTTACACAGTCACAAGATGGAGGAATACCGGTTCAAAGCAGTATACAATGTTTAGTTTGGATTAGCAACACGTCAGAAATGATCATGCTTGTCATATCTATCTCCATAGAGGCACATGGCTGCTCCTGAGTCTTTTTTAAGCAGCTGTGGGCAGAGGGGAATCAGTGCGTCACACTGATTTAATAAAAAATATGACAAAAAATAAAAACACAACAACAAGCTCTTCTCTGCCTCTAACTCTGCTATAGACAGACTTAATCCACAGATGCAAATGCATTACTGTAAATGTCTTCTGATGAAAACGCAGTATGAAATAATTGGTAGACATGGTATCAACTTATACACATTGCAAGAGAGTTACCTATTGAGCAGACATGTTAAACTCATGTTTAAGATTTCCTGACAAATGTAGGTCCAGTGTTTAATTTCCTTTCTTCCACTCTGTTCAGCTGGTTGATAACTTTGGTACTTTAGGGATTATTATCTGTTAGTTCAACCTCTTTTGCATCACACCAAGATATCTGATCAATGGTTAATGTTAAAAAATTGATAATTTCAGCGTTAAGGATGATACCTATTGTAATTTTAAATTAAAACAGGAGGATTACAAAGTACTTCAAACTAACAGAAAATATGATGAAAAGCATTTTAAAACATAATTACATCAAAGACAAGGAAAAAATGATAAATAAATGATAACTAATTGGTGCAAAGTAGCTCCTTTGACACTAAATAAAGCCCTACAATTTGATTCACAATACAGATTGTGATTCCTATTTTACGTTATGATAGCAGAAAAATACGATATAAAAATACAGTATTTACATGCACTGTGAAATCTTCTTTTAACTAATTCAGAGGTTTCATCTTGCCATTCTAGTTTGTAAGTCACAATCTGAGGTGAAAGAGGTGTTTTCACTCCGCTTCCCCTCATCTGTGGAAAAGATGAAAGCATGACTTCATGGGCCAGACCTCATTTTAATTAAACCTCTTCTACGGCAAAGAAGTGTCTGAGTTCAGTAACAGTTTTATTAATCCACAGCGGATCCCTCAAGAATACAATCGTCAGCAGCACCTCAGGGCTCCTCTGACTCAGTTTGGGTTCATTCATATTAATGACGCTCCGCTAAATTACCTGCGAGTGTCTATTTTAGTCAGATATAGACCCTTCAGCTCAGCGTGCCCTTGAGCTCTCTGGAGGTGCGGACGAGTCATTATCGCCCCAACAGCGTAGACACACACACTGACGAAAAGTGATGAGTCCACTGGGCTTATAGTTTGAAAAGAAAACATAGTTAAATAACGGTATAGCCTTTGTGCTGCTTTCATTTAGACAAGTGCTGCACTGAATTATAGGTTATGAGCAATTTTCCTCTTGACTGGCATTATTCTGATGAGCAACACAACATTTGAAGAGACTTCAAAGCAACTTTTAACTGTGAGGATAGTGATAGCTGGGATGTTTTGAAGCGGTGATGTATGAAGTTCTTATTCATAGTCAGCGTGTATCCTCCTACAATATGTGGCGTTCGGCAAGCCCCCATTTTGGAGAAACAGATGGGATTTATAGCCCTGGGGCAGCAGCAATACGTATTTCGGCCACCTTAAAAACTAAGGCTGTTATATCAATATATGCTATCTTTACCAGACTTGCCTTAATCGGTTAGTTTGTTACAGCAAAGTCACACAATAACACAAGATAAATAACTAGGCAGAAGTAGACCAGCAACTGCTGTGTTTAGAGAGGTAAAATTACTGTTTTCATCAGACTATGACATAATGACATCACTATGTAATCATGTCACAGAAGTAAACAAACAAGTATAGTGGAGGCGTTTCAGGTAGGTGGGGAGTGTGTGGGAGAGAAACTTCCTCTGGAGGGATTTTAGCCTTTGGAGACCATTTACATGCACACAAACCTATATAAAAAGACTACAGAAAAATAAAACCCCAAAAAAGCATAACAGGGCCCCTTTGAAAGGAGCATAGATAAATACAATGGCTTCAGTTTCCACTGACCATCTGACTGCAAGGTAAAGTGGTGGAAGTATTCTTAATATAAAGTACACTTCAACTGATATTGATTTATTAGGTATCTAGGATAACATTTGTTGTTGCCCTCATCCACTATCCATTTAAACTAACGCTCTCTGGAAAATAACGGCAGAGGGGGTCATGGTTACATGGTTACACAACCTGAGTAAACTAATGAGAGCATGCATTTCCTCCCTTCTCTAATGCCTAAACACATTTTTTGGCAGGCAGAGCATCACTCCTGGCTCAGAACAAACTCCATCTCTGCTGTAACATTTTTCCTGAGAGCAGGTGAGCAGTATTTGATTAAGAGATTATCCAGGAACCTGTGTGAATACAAATGTGCGACTTGGAGACATCCTGCGTGACTGGGGTCGCAGATTCAATCTACGCTGTGTTCTCACGCCCTGTAAATCTGACAGGAAGGACTTGACTAATCTCTGATCGCAGCTCAAGGGCACAGGCAGCTTTGGCTTTTTTTATTACACCTGCGAGTGTGTTTCTTCAAGCAGGGCAGGATGAGTGACAGGGTGGGGAAGCGCACACTGTGAGTGGGTATAAACACACGTATAAGCATTAGTGTATGGGGGCATTATGACCTTTTACTCACATGATCTTGAAATGTTTTTCTAACTAGTCAGAATGTAACTGCTGTGTGTCAGTATTTTATTTTGATTGGACTCCTTTGTTTACTTCTGTAACTATCACTATGTAACACTCACATTTCTATTGGCTAGCGCTCCAACATATTGTATGTGAAAGGCTAAGAGGCGGGACATCTCTTAAGTGGTTGACCAATCACAACCGAGCTGACCAGCTAACCAATCAGAGCAGACTGGGCTCTGGTTTCAGTCGGGGGGTGAAAAGAGGTGCTGCAGCACAGGCAGTATGAGAAAAATAAAGAGCTTTTTGAACATTAAAGCATGTAGACATGTCACAGGAGAGGCTTAAAATGCAAATATGAAACCCGGGAATTAAGCATAATAGGGCCCCTTTAAACAAAAGTTAAAACTCTAAAACTTAAACTGTCACTGGCAGCGTGGTGTCAGTTGAACCATCTGTTGCCATAGAGACCACTATTACCTCCCGGACATAATTGACGTCTATTTAAATGACTCTGTCAACTCTGTGAGCTACATGCTCTGATGTACAGTGTATTACGTCCAAACTGATTCCAATCAGGACGAGGACCTCGAGGCTTTTACAGGTTTTGTTATGGTTGGAAGGAGACACATGGATTAATTGCTGTCCTTACTAAATGAATTTCTTGTACTTTGCTCTTTCGCCCTCTTAAGGAAAATGGTTACTTGGCAGTGGAAAGATTTGGCAGTATGCCCTTGAGCTCAGTGGATCTAATAACATTATTTCCTTCAGACGCTTCTGAGGTCCATTGAAGAGAGAGTGATGTGGGGTTGCTAGATTTTCAAGTATACTGTACTAAATGGGAATACATATCTAAGTTGGTGAATGCTAGTCAGACCAGCAGTACAGGAGGTAAAGTGTTTTTGCAGCTGTGGTACATTTCAACAGCATTTTGTGTTGACTTTTACAATAACTCATAATGAGCATTATGCTGTAGCCTGAGGTAAACATAATTTAGTCTCTCGTCGTTCCTGAGCTGTTAATGCACTTTTCCTCCTTTTTCATTTTGGCTTTATTTTTTTATGATGTAACAGTGTGGCTCTTAAGTGCAACACTTTGAAACATATTCTAAACCCCGGAGCTGGTCCATCACTTCCCCCTCACCACACGCTCATGAATCTGTGCGAGCAGCTGGAAAATACCCCGACAGCTGCTAGAAGCTTCCTGTTCATCCGCTCTGAAAACTTGGCCTCCCACTGCAGGAGTTGACTGTTGAAATCTTGAGCGGCATACGTGATTAGGCTTCAGCTTAATACAATGATTGATGTGATTAATCTTTTAGATTGACCAAGAAAAAATGTATACGCAACATTTGGAGATTTTGATTGATCATTTTAGTCTGCAATGGCATGCACCCCGCAAAATAGATTTGAGATCTTGTGATTATTGGAACAAAAACTAATGTTCCCGAAATGTTTTTTTAGATGCTCATCTTATCTTGGCTTTTTATTTTATTGGGAAAAAGAATATTAAAATGTTGCGTACCAGTGTTTTGTTGAACTGGTCCAATGGGATAACAAGCCATCAAAATGTTGTCACTGACTATTTTAACTTGATTTTTTCAGGAAATGTATCAGATATTCAAATATTTTTGCTCCACGTTGAAGTTATGATTCAGATCTTTGTATTGTGTGATTATTAAAGTTGATTGTGGAACGACAAAACAACCTTGAGCACATGGGACATTTTAATGAATGCTTTCACTGTTTCCTCATTTTTATTACCGAATTATTAATTATTGATCAGGGAAATATACAAAAAAAAAAAAAAAAAAAAAAAAGGGCGGTGGTGGCGAAGTTGATAGGGGCTTGGCTTGGCTTGGCAACTGGAAGGTCACCAGTTCAAGTCCAGGCAAGACCAAGTGCTACCGAGGTGTCCCTGAGCAAGGCACCGTTCCCCACACTGCTCCCGGGCGCCGTTCAAAATGGCAGCACACTGCTCCTAACACTAGGATGGGTCAAATGCAGAGAAACGATTTCCCCACGAGGGATTAATAAAAGTCCATCTTATCTTAATACTTTTTCATGTATATGGGTGTAAATAATACACAAAACTATGTCCGAATTCAGGCTGTTAAGCAACTTAAATGTTTAGGCGTCTGAGTAAATGCTAAAAATGCTTTTCCAACCACTACCTTTATGTGATTATTGTTTGGTGGTTCAACGAGATAAGCAGTAGGTGCTAGGTGGCAAACATTCTTCAGTTGGAAAAAAATATTCAATGCAGAAAAAGAGGGTGCAACAACATGACGTTATGAAAATAACTAGTTGGATCTCAAGCAAGTAGGTTTCAGGTGCAGTCTCACAAACTTCCCACTTCACTGTTACATCCTCGCCTGACATCTTTTTCTAATCCTTTCCATCAAACCAGCCACTTTGCAAAACTAAACCTACTTGCCTTGAACGGTAAAAGACAACAATGTGGAAAACTGAATGGAGGAAAATGTTGAATTTTCTGCGATATTGCAAAAGGATTAAAACAGGTGAATGGAAACACACCTTTTAATGGCTTACAGGGACCTGACACATGATTTACCTTATTAGTAACACCTGCATTTTATTTTATTTTGTGACGGAGGAAACATGTCTGTGTGCAGACATAATGTCTGCTGTGAAAAAGCCTATTCAGAAGAAAAAGAGTATTAGTAGCAGTACTTAATTTACATATTTTAATAAACATTAACGAGGACTAAAAGGACTGTATGCATAATTCATTCTGACTATGAATCAGTAA
Organism: Gymnodraco acuticeps; assembly: GCF_902827175.1. Lineage (NCBI taxonomy): Eukaryota > Metazoa > Chordata > Actinopteri > Perciformes > Bathydraconidae > Gymnodraco > Gymnodraco acuticeps. The sequence goes on from NW_022989913.1 coordinate 792,740, forward strand.
ACATATACGAGATTCATTAATATTATAAAATATTCATTTACCCACAGATATGCTTACAGTGCAGAAAACATCTCCATCAGCCTCTTATGTGCACAGGTGCACGCCATACCTGGAGCTGTTATGTGAAACAAACACTGAACACAGCTGCAGTAGCTCAAAGGCACTTCTGCACTGAACATCACACCAACACCACTATCCTTATTTAGAATGCAGTCACTAAACAGAAACAAATAAATTAAAAACGATTTATGCAGCAATCTCCTGCCTATGATCAAGTCACTGAACATAATTGGTTTCACACAATTCATGTGAAAAGCAGAAAAAAAACAATATGATAAAAGGATTATGGTCTAAATTGCTAAATGATTTCCACATTAGCCTTTCATGTGAATCATTATCAAGTAATTAGTATGCTTTAATGCCATGCATGATGAAAGCTAATCCAGTTCTTTTACGATGCATTTTAAGATAAAAGGATTAATTTTCCTTCCTGGGAATGTTACATTTACATGCAAATGCTGACACATGCAGAGCAACAGAAAGAGGCACAATGTAATGAATACAGATTTCAATAAAGAGAACCACTCCAATGCAAAGTAGACTGCACAAAGTAGCCTACATGCACTTTAACAATGAATATTGACAAGCAAGTTCATCAAGAAATCATCACTCTTTGGCACTGGTGGAATAGGGACCACATTATTTATAAAGTAACTAATTCCACAATTTAAAAACGTAATACTAATATTAGCAGCAGATTGTAGTTAGTAGGCTATCGAAAGTGAGAAAAGGACTTGGTTCAAAATGTCAATCACTGTCCAACCAGCAATTTAATGGTGCCATATCATTTCAACAACAAAATAATCTTAAATAATGCATATTTCTTTAATGTATCATGTTTCATGAATAAATCTATCTCGTAGCTATGCGTCTGTTAAATGTAGAGGAGGTAAAATAACAATATTCATGTACTGGAGTAGAAGTGTAAAGGAGCCTTGAATAAATAGGTAATAATCAAGTAAAGTATCTCAAATGTGTACTTCACCACTACTCTCAGGGCTTAAATAAATTAGACATTGGTAGTCAAACAATTCCAATGGAAAGTTAGTGATACTGATCACAAGAAACACCTGAATTAATAAAATCACACCGCGGAAATGTCCAAACTATCATCATTAACTTCAACGACACTTCACTAACTCCTTCTTCATGAGCCTCATACTCACATCTCTGGTTGCGACGCCTGCCTTTGTACATGGTCATGTCAAAGTGGGAAACAAGAGCGATGTCTCTTCCTTTTCTCTGCCTAAAAACAGCCGGACTGCCGGTGAGCTCCTCCAGCTGCAGACCCACAGCAGAGCCGCTGCAGACCGTACCATCTGTCAAACTATCCCAGGGGGAACCGGAGCCTCAAAATACTCCTCTCTGCTTCAAATGCAGGAGTTCAACTAATAATCCCGAGTTTGTTTCTGTGTCCCAAAGATTAGGCAGTGGGAAAATTATTAGAAGTTTAATAATGATGGTTTTGGAGATGATACTTGGAGGTTATGTGATTTAAAAAAAGTCTAACTCTCCCAAAAATTGCCAGATGTATGATACCGTAAGAAATCAATTGAAGTGAAGCACCGAGTAAAACTTTGCCATTGCTTGTTTGAACAATTATTGGTTATGTCTGCATCTAACGATAATAGTTTTGGATTAATCCATTGGTCATATAACATTTCAGTTTCTCAAAGTAAAAGTGGATGTATGAAATTGTTCACAGTCCATTGGCTATACAACCGAGAAAAGCAGGAAATCACCATAGTTGAAAAGCTGAAAACAGTATTTTTGCAATACAAATGTGGAATAGTTTGCAATTTTTCACTCAATTTACTTTTATTCAATTTAGCTAAAAGGCACTCTCTTTGGAGTCACGAGGGATAATTGGTTTGTATGGGTAATTTGACCCAATGTTAATATGAAGATGTTCAAATTAGCTTTTATTGGCTCCTCTGGTTGCATATATGTACATGTCCACTTGCGTATACGTACATTTTTAGTAACTGCACATATGTCAATGCATACTTAGTTATGAATAATACATACATGCATGATCACATGCACAGTCTGTATATTTAATCCTGAATCTGTTTAATCCATATGTTTTGTCAGTTGTATTACAAGTGACAGAGAAGTGTATACATTACATTTATTTTTCCCATTCATAATGTTTACAAGTAGTTTCCATGTTGAAATATGTCACTGTATGAGTGTGAGGCTGTGGATCAGTGGATAGTGTGCTGGACTTTGAATCAGGGGGATAGCAAGTTCGAGTCCCACTGCATGTGTCCCTGGGCAAGACACTTCACCCCAAATTGCTCCTGTGGGGATTGTCCACTGTGCTGAATGTATGTACTGTAAGCCGCTTTGGATAAAAGCATCTAACAAATGACATGTAATGTATGTTTATATGGAAAACTAAATATAGAAATATAAAACAACTAAAATGTCCTTATTGAAAATACAACTCAAGTGAGAAATGCTCAGAAGCGAAAAAGTAAGAAAGATGTCAAATTCTGCATATCAAATAATAAACTAAAGCACGTCCTGCTTTATGATTCACATAACGCTAACCTTGACCCAAGAGATCACACAATTCAAAACACATTTGCAGCGAAATAACAACGAAAGACAATCATAAGTCTCCTGTTTTAAATTCAACGTTTGTCTTGGAAAACACATTATTCTGCCTTTCTTAGCATACAGACGAACACAGTTTGGCTTCACTATAGTCAAATAGTTAGCTTTCATCCATTGTCTCCCATCATCCTTTTCTAAATGTAATTTAAAGTGGATGGGCTGTGGAAGTGAGACAAAGATGAAAAAGCAGAGTGGGGGGGGGTGCATACTGATTCCCCAGCTGTTGCAGCATTTGGGCTTTGCTGTAGACAAAGCATTGTAATTGTAATATGTAATTACACTGACATGGGGTTTGCAGCTGTCTCGCACACAGCCTGACATCTTAATGGTCCCCCAGCTTCTTTGTTCTCACTTAGAACAGACAAGAAAGTAAAAGCTCATGAAAGATGGAGGCAACGGATTCAAGGACAATGCAATCAAACAATAAATCCTTAACTGTCTTTGACATATATCGTAGAAATATTGAAAATACATCTTTGATTATTTCATGTGGGGACTAAAACATGCTCTTTGTCTCTGGGGGTTTATTCAAGATCATTCATCATCATCAGAGGCAGCAGGGATATTTTAAAACACTTTGATTCACACTACTATGGAAACAGTGGAGATGATCACTAAAATATGCTGCTTCGATCTGCATAAAATCCCTCATACATGTTCAAATGAATATTATGCAGAGCTGATATGCATGTGTTTGACTACTGAGGATGAACAATGACTCATTCATGCTGAGGAAAGGAATAAGATGTCCCAGTTTTTGTGGCATTTTTTTATTTTTTATTACTCAATGATATTCTCTCAGCACCATCTAGTGTTCAAGCAGATGGAAACGTCATGAATGCATACAATTCATGACGTTTCATGCCTACTGCACCAAGTCATACTTTTAAACAAATGGGGGAACGTTTAAAGGCAGCAAAAACAGATTATTTTTTATTGTCAATTGGTTTGGTAAATATTGTCTGGATATATTTATTGGTTTATGGGAAAAATGTCCATTCCAGTTTCTTAAAATCCGTGCGGATGTCTTTGAATGTCTTGATTTTGCCATCCCAAAACTCATGTTTAGGTTGAATATGCTCTGTTCTATTCTGTATCTGTTATATAGAGTGGGAGATTTCCATATTTGAGAGGCTACAAACATAATTTTCCAAATATTGAACAAAAAATGAATTGACGATTCGCTGATGAACAAAATATTTAGCTAGTATTTTGCAGTGGATCGTATAATCAATTCCTCAACTCAATTGAAATGTATCATACTCAATTTCAGGGTTGATTTTACATCCTTATTGTTGTGTTTTTTATTGCATATATCTTTGTTTTTTTAACAAACACAAGTAAAAAAAAGGAAAGACATTTTCAGATGCAGATTTTGACCTTTTACTTTTACATGCAACTTTTCCAAAAAGAGATTGTTTTTATTTATAAATCATTTTCAAATTTGATTGCTTGCTGCAAATATTTGAAATCATCTTCCTTTTGTGTTGTGTGTTTGTCATCTATAAATCAAATTGCCCCTCGAGAGACAGTAAATATCTCATCTGGGTTAAAGAGAAAACAAACATTTATTTTTTAATTCCTCAACTTTACCTTGAACTATTCATCGAAGAATGTATCTCATTATGAATCAGCTTTATCTACATCACATGTGTCAAACTCAAGGCCCGGGGGCCAAATCAGGCCCTTGGTGGATTTCATTTCGGCCCGCAGGATAATTTCTAATTACTATTAGATCTGGCCGGCCGGTATATTGCACGCACACCTTCACTCCATCCTGAGGGTCTCCTCAGCTCAGAGCCTGAGCCCAAACATTGATGAACTTACACCCGAGATGAGATGCCAAGTATCTGCTTGAACTAGCATCACCGAGCAGCACACTGAGTTTAATGGATGTTTCCTTCTGCACTTTGTTTCTTGCGACAACAGGGCATGTTTTTTTTTTCTTTGAGGGGAATAGTTTTTTTTAAGCTGTGAAATTAATGCAATTGATTATTTAATGTTTAATGTTGTTTTTATAGGCAATAATTTAAGCTTTGTTAGTTCCAGGTTTAATATGTGCAATAAGTTCATTTCAATAAGTTTTGCAATAAACATTGAACCAGTCCGGCCCTCGACTAGTACCCATTTTTTAATTTTGGCCCACTGTGTATTTGAGTTTGACACCCCTGATCTACATGCTCTGAATATAATACAAAACTAGCTTAAGATATGATGTTGTTCTGCAGTGAGCTTTTCAACCACAAAGAGGCGCTCTAAGACTTCCAGACAGCACTCACTTTAAAGCTCTTACACACACATATTCTGGGGAAGCAGTTACTTATCGATACATCTATGTCCAGATTTTATCCACAAAAGCAGAGAGCAGGAATGCTGAGTGTGTGGAAAAAAAGACTGAAAGCCTCCCCTGCTTCTTCATCACCAGCTGACATCTTCATCAGGATCTAAGTAGCTGCTGCTCGAAGCCAAGCAGCGCCGTGATTGAACATCACTTTTATTTTCATTAACCACTTAAAGTCATTGTGTTGGCAACACAGTCTTGTCCAAAGGAATTAAAGTGAGTGAGCAATCGCTGGAGCTTCAGTATCCTGCGTTAATAAATCTACAACAGCAAGACTTTCTGGTGAATGCTGTGTACTCAGGACATCACTGTAATATGACCCCTGACTATAGAGACATAGGAGTCTCATAAACAGGAAGGCAGACACTAAATACATGAACAAGAACAGAAAGTTAAAAAAGGAAAAACATTTTTTAAATGATATTATTAAGAAATGATACAAAAATTCATTATATTTAAATACATTTCTAAATATATAATTTTCAAAGAATAGGAAAATAAATACAAAATAAATAAGTTACCTGGTTGAATGACAGCTTGGTGCTTAGGGAAATAGGTAAATAGGGAAAAATGAGCAAAAGGAAAAATGGAAAAATAAATGGAATTGAAAACATTTTTTTTTACTAAATATAGCAAATTATTGAAATTGAAAATGTATTTATTATTTTATCTCTTTATATTTCTATATTTGCCCGTTTGCGGTTTCATATATTCTTATTTTTTCTATTTTTTTTTAAATTGACTTATTTATTTGTCAATGTATTCTTATTTATATTCCCACATTTATTGATTTGCAGTTTCTTGCTTATGTACGTCTTAAGACTCCATACGTGACCCCTCTCTGCCACTTGTCATGCCTTTACATTACTGCCAACTTTCTTTGTATTATTTAATAGAAAACTGAGAAAATATCAAGAATTCATATCTCCTAGGCTGCGCCCACCTCTTGGCAATATATCTCCGAAGACTAATCAAATACAAAGTTCATGTTTAAAAGATGATGACTGTAAGGGTTGGATTTCACGGGGGCAGCAGAATAAAGGCAGGAAAGATGATTTCCAAAGCAGAGGGAAACGTTATTGTAGGCACCTTCAGTATACCTCTGACACTTAAGGTGCATTGCTAATACACTGAATTTACATAATAGGTGTGTGTGTGTGTGTGTGTGTGTGTGTGTGTGTGTGTGTGTGTGTGTGTGTGTGTGTGTGTGTGTGTGTGTGTGTGTGTGTCCACAGACCCTCAGGTTTTTACGTTAGACAGGTTCAGGTACCTGTAGGTAGATTTTGTTTGCAGAGAAAAAGACAAGGGATCCATCCTGACACACTCTAAAAACAAACACAAACAACAGACACATCTCTAATAAAAGGACTAGAAAAAAGTACAAGTACACCCTGCTCCGTCAAATCTCAAAATATTTCAAAGACATTTAAGAAGGAAAACACTAGCACAAACATAGACATTCAAAATACACTTGTCCACCTGAGATCCTCTTGGCTAGCAGTCTTTTCTTTATCTCAGGAAACCATGTAAACCCCCCCACGCCTCGTCACCATGGGTGCTCGGGCTTTTAGCTGCACTCCTCCCAGACTCTGAAACTACCTACCCCAACACATCCGACAGTCTGACACACACACCACAGTCAAACCCCTCCTGAAAACCCACCTGTTCAGCCTACTCACTGTAATGCTACATGTCCTCTGTTTCCCTACATGTTCCCTGTTAATGTCCTTTTGTCCTTTTCATTTTCTGAATTGTAAGGTGTTGTTTGTTGCTTTGAAAGGCGCCTCTAAATAAAATGTATTATTATGTGTTTCTCAGAAAACATATAACAGTGTTGAGGTGGTATCGGCATAACAATGAGAGGAGCGTCTTTTAAGTGGATGCAATGATGCAGACAGGACAACACAGACGAGACATGGATTTGTGTTGACAGCAGGGTGAATATTCCTGTGTTGCGGTGACACTGAGGTATCTAGAAATGTGTCTAATGTTCCTTGCCTGCAATCATGTCTGATGAATGAACATACAGTTGTTGTTTTTTAATCAATGGTCCTTTTATAACTGATCAATTATAACTGCACGGTGTATTGACACTGATACAATGTGAAAAGCATGACATTCCTCAATTTATTGTGCAAAATGAAATAAAGCAGTTTATCCTGTTTTCAGGATCTACCCATGACACTAAAAATAAATAAGAAATAAGACTTTATGACTTAGTATTCGGGACAATTGATACCACGCATTAAGGAATATCGTTTTGCAAAAGGACTTGAAACTATCATGTTATATCTTATATTTTTTAACTGAACTGAAATGCCAGTTTGTGGATTTAAGGGGGATTCTTTTTATATCTTGGCACATAGCGGCGGGATTTTACTTCCTGGAGTCTCCACTGTCTGCCAAGACTAAATATGGGAGCATACACCTACATTCTCTTCTTTATGCTAAGCTTAGCTAATTGCCTCTTGGCTCTAGGTTTGATATCTACCCTTCACACATAAGAGTGGTATTGATTCTCTCATTTTATTGCCTTGACAGGAAAGAAAATGTTGGTTTGTCATCAAAATAAGTTTTGTGTAACCACGTTGGTTTCCAAATCAATAAGCAAGCAACTCGAATGTTTAGCCTTGAATATTGAAGTGGCAAAGGGTGAATAGGTCATGGTGGTGGGCTGTTACAGACCCGCCTCAGCAGTCAAGGAGTCTCTGTTGTCGTTGGCAAATCTTTTATCTCAACTAGACTACAAGGAAATAGTGCTACTTGGCGATCTAAACTGGGACTGGTTAACTACAGTGTCAGAGGATCTTAAAAACCTTTGTATCTCATTAAATGTTACTCAGATTGTAGACAGTCCTACTCGCCCTAATATTAAGTCCCCTAATAAATCCTCCTTATTTGACTCATTGTAAATGTTCCCTATAAATACTCATCTGTGGGAGTATTTGCAAATTATGTGAGTGACCACTGTGTTGTAGCCACAATTAGGGACACAAAGGTTCAAAAGGTTAAACCTCGCATTATTATAAAGAGAGACACAAAACATTTTGTGGAGCAGGGTTTTGTACATGATCTGTTTGGTTTTGATTGGGGAAAAATCGATTGGTGTGATGATGTTGAAACTGCATGGTCTTATTTTTATCTTGGTTTTATGGAAATTATAGATAGACATGCACCCCTGCGTAAATTTAGAGTGAAGGGACGAGACAATCCTTGGTTTTCTGCTGAACTGTCTCCTACATGAGAGAAACAAGGCCTGGGCAAAGGCTAGGAAATCAGGCTTAGAGGTAGAATGGCTTCGTTTTAGGCAGCTAAGGAATAGCTTCACATCACATATCAAAAGTGCGAAGTCTAAGTATTATTTTACCACAAAAAACCTGAATAATCCTAGAAAATGTTGGAAAACCATTCAATCGATATCCACCGGTGAAATCCGTAATGAGCTACCTCCTTGCCTTACTACAGCATCTGGCACTATATCGGACAGGGCTACTATGTTAAATTGTTTTAATGAGCATTTTGTGTCCTGTGGCTCTCTGTTTGATTCTGTCACTAACTCTGCTTCTGTGAACACTACAGTCTGTGACTCTGAACAATGTGGTTTGGAAAACCCCTTCAGTTTTTCTCCTTTTATTATTGAAGTCGTTCATGAAGCGTTAATCAAGTTAGATCCTAAGAAACCGGCTGGTCCAGACAACGTAGAACCTTTCTTTTTAAAGATAGCTGCAGATTGTATTGCACCACCTCTTACTTCTCTTTCTAACCTCTCTCTCAGGACGAAGACAATTCCAAAAGTATGGAAGTCAGTTCTTCCTCTACTAAAAGGAGGGGAGGCCACTTTATTAAATAATTATAGGCCCATCTCTAAATTGTCAGTTCTGGCTAAGGTTCTTGAACGCCTAGTGAGTGAACAGGTAAAGGAGTTTTTATGTAAAAATGACATCCTATGTAAACATCAGTCAGGTTTCAGAAAGCAACATAGCACCATCACTGCGACAATGAAAGTGGTGAATGATATTGCGAGTATCTAAGACAATAAGCAGAGTTGTGCAGCTCTGTTTGTTGACCTGTCCAAAGCGTTTGATACCGTCGATCATCATATCCTGAAGCAGAGGCTGGCCAGTATTGGCATATCCAGCCATCCAGTGGGATGGTTTGTGAACTACCTCTCTGAAAGGTCCCAATGTGTTCAGTTTGATGGGCTCACTTCTGAGTGGTTAAACATTGCTAATGGTGTTCCCCAAGGTTATGTTTTAGGTCCACTTTTATTCTCCATCTACATCAACAGTTTAGGTCAAAATGTCGATGGAGCAACTTTAAATTTGTATGCGGACGATACCGTGATGTATTGTGCAGGTCCCTCCATTAAAGATCAAATGCAAAGCTTCCAAATATGCTACATTTTTATAGAAATGTTGTTTTTAAGACTGCCTGTATTTTTTATTTTATTTAAATCGAGATAATACAAAGCTTTTTATTGATCCAAAACTCGACCCAAAGCCGTCTGAATTTCTGACATGTAATTCCCAGCAGCCTCCGCGCGCGTGACGTAATAGTGGCCAAACAGTCTCTGGACCAAATATCCCGACTCGGCAGTCTCGGTCACATGTTTTTCGAAAAGAAAACTGAATTAACATGGGTTATTGTTGTGCTTTTTGTTGTACGAACGGTGCGGGATCTGGGAGAGTTTTACATGCATTTCCCAAAGACCAAATCATCCGCAAAAAATGGATTTTTTTAGTGAATCGTGTTGGATGGCAACCGACAAAATGGAGCAAGTTGTGTTCTGACCACTTCGCATGTGATGCATACGACGTTGATCCTGCTATCATGAAGTCTGTTGGTGGAGAAGCATTAATAGCACGTCGGAGGCTGAAACCCGGAGCCGTCCCCTCCACATTTCAGCACAAGAAACCACTGAAAGAACGAAAGAGCCGGGCGATGCAGAAACGCCAAAGAATTGAGGTAAACAACTTTTGATTAGATTTCAAAGCGCATGGAGCACAGCAGATAACGCAGATAACGGAATTGCAGTTGTATTGCTTATAGAGGTGGGCACCGTTAGATTCTGTGTCTTTACGATCATAAACAATGTGTTGGATGTGGAGCTAGGATAAGTAATAAGGGCGCTAGGAGTGATTTCGGTGCAGTAATAGGTTAGCATTTTTCGCTCGGGGCTAATTCAGAGGCTCACTCAAAGGTGAGTCCGCCTGGACTTTATTTTTCTAAACCTCTCTAAAAAGGTCAAATTTCACTTGTTTTGCATCAATCTTGATACAGGGTACTTATTATATGTTATAGTTTGGATTCCTACAGCTTTTAGTCTATAGTCTACTCAGAATCAGACATGATAACGAAACTAAGTTGTACTATCGGCGGAAGCAGCTGTGAGCGATAAGCCAAGGTTTGTTTGTTTGGCACATCTGACGTCACGCGACGCCATCTTGCGGAGGAGCGGCTGAGAAAATAAATCGTCGGACTTGGTGTTGGGGGTTGAACAAAATAAATATTGTGCATTGCCAGACGCATATTATCTCCGATTTTAATACTGCAATATCTTAGATAGTGTTGTAGCTATATGATTTCGATTTTACTGGCAATTATAAAAAAACCTTTGCATTTGATCTTTAAGGAGGCTGTTGTTAAATTACAGGCTGTTTTTAATATTATTCAGACTCAGCTCTCTGAACTTAAGCTTCTTTTAAATGTTGAGAAAACCAAGGTAATGCTATTTTCAAAAGCCAAAAAGACACCAGAGACAGCTTTGGATATTGTTACTGCGCAAGGAAAAATACTTGAAGTGGTTGCCTGTTAAATACCTAGGTATCTGGCTTGATGATTGTCTCTCTTTTAAACTTCAGGTCAATAATCTGCTTAAAAAGCTGAGGGTTAGACTAGGTTTCTTTTTCAGAAACAAGTCCTGTTTCTCATTTGAAGCCAGGAAAAGGCTAGTCACTGTGACCTTTTTACCTGTGCCTATGGTGATTTGTTGTATATGAATGCACCTGCCCATTACCTGAACAAGTTAGATGCCGCGTATCACAGCGCATTGAGATTTGTTACTAATTGTAAATCACTTACTCATCACTGTACCCTGTATGCCAGGGCAGGTCTGCCTTCACTAACTGTTCGGAGGCTCAGTCATTGGTACATGTTCATCTATAAAGCCATGTTGGGTAAACTCCCATCTTATCTGCTCTCTGATCACACGGAGAGTTGCAGGTAGCTATTGCCTGAGATCACATGATGTGGTCTTGTTACATGTGCCAAGTGCAAGTACTGACTTAGGTACAAAAGCTTGTATGTGCGCAGCTCCTCTTGCTTGGAAGAGTCTTCAAAAATAATTGAAACTGAGCAATTTGGTTCCACTGCATGTTTTTAAAGCTCGGATAGGTGAAATGCTCTTTTTATACTGTTGGTACTTGTAAATGTCGATAGGTATGTAAATGTAGCCCTGTAAATGATGTATGATGTCCTTTATTGTTTTATGTTGTTTTATGTTTCATGTGTAACCTACTTGCTGCAGGTCTCCCTTGAAAAAGAGATCAATGATCTCAACGGGACCTACCTGGTTAAATAAAGGTTTGAAATTAAATGAAAATGTCGAATTATTCCTTTTTTAATGAATTTATTTAAACTTGGGTCTCATTATTCAATTTTTCAAGGTTAGAATGATCGTTTAAACTAGCCAACAGTTCAACCAGTATATCCTAAAGTTGGCACACCTGAAATGTGCGTACAAAATCTGTTATTTAACAATAAAACTGTGTGAGCAGAACTATGTCAAATAATGTCAAAGTGTAAAACTGTGATAGATGTTTATAATGGCAGGTTTGGGTCATAATTTACTTCTGCCCTTCATTTGTTCTTTAAAAAGTTTGATTTAACATGGATTTAGTTTCAAACCTGTCTGATTTTCTGACTCCTGAAGTCGTCCAATAGTATAAGAATAGTTCCTGAGTCACATAATTATACAGTAAATCACTGTGAATATAACTCCACCTCACACTTTTACCACTGCCATATGTCATTTCAAAGCCAAAAATGCATGAAACTGTGCAAACACAGGGTGGAATTACAGATATGACCCTGCAGCGCTCTTATTCATATTTAATGAGAGAGCAGGGCTCGGGAGGACTTTTATTTTCCGTGGAGGAGGCTGCAAACGAATCAATAAGTCATATAAGGAAGATTTACAGGGATCCACTCAAATGCCCAGGAGGGCTTTGAACCTATTGTTGTGTGTGTGTGTGTGTGTGTGTGTGTGTGTGGTGTGTGTGTGTGTGTGTTGTGTGTGTGTGTGTGTGTGTGTGTGTGTGTGTGTGTGTGTGTGTGTGTGTGTGTGTGTGTGTGTGTGTGTGTGTGTGTGTGTCTGTGTCTGTCTGTCTGTCTGTCTGTCTGTCTGTCTGTCTGTCTGTCTGTCTGTCTGTCTGTGTGTGTGTGTGTCTGTCTGTCTGTCTGTCTGTCTGTCTGTCTGTCTGTCTGTCTGTCTGTCTGTCTGTCTGTCTGTGTCTCTCTGTCTGTCTGTCTGTCTGTCTGTCTGTCTGTCTGTCTGTCTGTCTGTCTGTCTGTCTGTCTGTCTGTCTGTCTGTCTGTCTGTCTGTCTGTCTGTCTGTCTGTCTGTCTGTCTGTCTGTCTGTCTGTCTGTCTGTCTGTCTGTCTGTCTGTTGTGTGTGTCTGTGTGTGTGTCTGTCTGTGTGTCTGTCTGTCTGTCTGTCTGTCTGTCTGTCTGTCTGTCTGTCTGTCTGTCTGTCTGTCTGTCTGTCTGTCTGTCTGTCTGTCTGTCTGTCTGTCTGTCTGTCTGTCTGTCTGTCTGTCTGTCTGTCTGTCCGTCCGTCCGTCCGTCCGTCTGTCTTTATGCCTGTCTTTCTGTCTGTCTTTCTGTCTGTCTGTCTGTCTCTCTGTCTGTCTGTCTGTATGTCTGTCTGTAGGGGAATGTTTTAAGGCGAAAAATGTTCATCACAGGTTAATGAAGTCACAGTTGATGTCTTTGAATGTCTTGTTTTGTCACACCAAAACTCGTTTTTTTAAGAGAAAATGGAAAATCTCAAACTTTGAAGGTCTATAAATGGATTCTGTATCTTACCGTCCTCACACCGGCTGTACCCCTTCATTTCAGAATGATTTAAAAGTTTTATTGATCAAATTTAAGCTCGCCATCAAGATCTATCGCAGAACTTTTATCCAAACACCAGGAACCAGATGGCAACTTTAATGTAGGTCTTCAAGCAAAAGTGATTCAAAATAAGAGTTGAATTTGAAATAACAGGCTTGAAGGAAGCTTGAACTCGACTGAATCTGTGCCATATGTCCAACCTTAAACCTCTTTTTATATGGACCTGCTTTTACGAAATTAGGAATCTCTTTTACAACTACAACCAGGACAGGACAGTAGCAAAAAACGTTGCACACAACAACAATTACCCCAAGCAAACATAGACCTATACTAATATACCCAGTGACAGTGATAGATTCACCATTTTGCTGATAAGAGCTTAAAGGTCAGGCAGACAGACAAATTCACTGAGTTTCAAGTCTTTTTGAAGCTTTCTTTCCCACTTCACTCAGTGCATTAGGAACATACACCTAGACTAAATCATGCATGCGGACAAAGACCTCAACACAACCTGCAAACGAGTGCATCGTCTACATGGGTCTGATGTTGAGCTGTTGTTCTCTGTTACATTATTATTTATAAATGTGCTCAGTTTAAACGTACCACTGCGTCACTTGAGAGCTCAACACATAAATCATCCAGCAGATTAGTTATGTGCATGTTTTAAAAAAGATGATAAAATGCTGGGGATCAGTAATGTACGCTTGGGATCTATCTTAAAACTGCAGAACAGTCGTCTCGTACCTTTATATTTAAACGATAGTATACTAACGTGGTAGAAAGGTCTCTTAATACCTCTGCCAAGGAGGTCAATTTGTTTTGTTTAGCTGTCAGCAGGATTACAAGGAAACTAAAAACCCGATTTTCAGGAAACTTGGTGAAAGGGTGTGATTATGTGCCAACGATGAACTCGTGAAAAGTTGGAGCAGATCCAAATCCTGGAGCTGTAGTCCATAGTATGGAATAAAGCACCCTTTTTACTCAGTTAGTAAAGCATAATTATCTCTTGTAAGATTCAAAGTCTTCATTGTTACACGCGACAAAAGCTAAAGTGTATTTTTGGCAGTGAAAATCTTAGGTGCCAGGCTCCTCCAGCAACGCGATATTAACACATAAAGGAAAAAACAATGAAAAATAGTGCAAGAGAAAATAGAAAAATAAATTGTGCAAGAGAATGTTGGAAGGGACTTATGTGCAAGTTAATGCAGGAATAAGTAACCTAAAAACAGGATGTAAAATGAAATAGTGTACAGTGGATTCAAATGCTGCTTATTGTGAAGATAATTGAATATGTGAGCTGTAAACAGATGTATGCTATAAACATCTGAAGGTGAAAGCATACACAGTATAATCAGAATTAATTTATGCACATTTTAAAGCATTACCTAGTGATTGTCCTGCGATGACCCTGGAGTTCTCCCCGGTTACGGCCGCCCTGGCGTTCCTCTCGCTGACGTACTGGACGAAGGCGTAGCCCTTGTGCACGGAGCAGCCCACGATCTTGCCGTATTTGGCGAAGATGGCCTCGATGTCGCCCTTGGTCACTACGGCCGTGTTCAGGTTGCCGATAAAGCAGCGGGAGTTGAGTGAGCGCGGGTCATTCTTGTTGGTCACGTTGCTGGTCTGGGTCTTCCCAGTCATCCTAGTCCTGCAGCAATGCCTGCTGGGAAACACAGATGCACACTGCTCAGAGGAGGAAGGTTAGACTGTACAGGTTACACACAGAGAGCAGCATGTTAACTCTGGTCAGAGCAGAAAGCATGTGGTAAATCTCGTATTAGGCTTTGTGGAGTTTTCTCTTTCATGTTCTAGGCCTTTGTGCATGTAAATGCTCTGCAAAGGCTGAACGTTCCCTCATAGGGGAATAAGATTGCCATTAAAAATGCACATTTGAGAAGAAAGCACATTGAATAAAAGATATTTTGTATACAGGAAAATAGGAAGAAAACCTGCTGATTATTTAATGGTTACAATTATTGAAAGAAATGTCCATTATTTGCTAACAGCTGATTATTTAATTGACCATCCTACACAATATTCTCCAGCTGTATTCTACATCCTGAGGTGAACAAAGAGGATGAGACAGAAATCTTTCTGCAAGAGGTGAGAAGAAATTTGACAGGGCAGCTGTGATTCAAACGTGTTAATTGATACATCTCATCTAACTGTGTTCCCACGATTTAAAATAGCACATGAGTCCTTTCTCACTGTTTCACCCCTTTTTTCTTAACTCTACCTTTTCCATTTCATGCTACTACCAACAGCTGAAGTTTCTTTCTTTACAGGATTTTACATACCAAAAAAATGTAAGATGATTACAAATTGCACATTGTTAAAAATGAAGCCTGTGATCTTATTTTACAACCTTCTTAATAACCCATTATTCACCATAGCAACATGAAAAACCTTCTTGGCAACCAACCTGATTCTATTATTTTGTATAACAAACACACACAAGGACAGCTTCATTACTGTCACATAGAAACCAGGTCACATAAAATACAAATAAATGACACCTCCTTTGCAGGCTTCACTGTTTGTTCCCATAATGCAACAGTCCTCAGGGGGATCAGGATGTGGCTTCTTGGAGTTCCCCGTTGGTAATGAGTTTTCAGTGTGTTTGTGTATCTTCCCACAATGAGGCTTTTAGATCCAGAATCCACATACTGTACAAACAATCTTATCCCGGGAGAAGCTCTCTTTAGGCTGGAAGAGCAGGAGAAATGGAGAGAAACTCGTAAACGTTGCATTTGCAGACTATTTACAAGCAAAAAAACCTTTATAACAGGAAAGGGAAAACTAAAAGGGCGCCTTTAATGTTCGCCATACTGTCTCAACGGATTGAGTGATGCAGATATTTTTAGTTAATCTGTTTATTATTTATCTCGGATAACTGGTTAATTGTTTTGTCAGTAATATATTCAGTCTTTAATAATGAATAAAGAAAGAAAAAAAAGCAGCAAATACCCGTCATTAAAAAGCTTGATTATATTCACAGTTTATTTGCTTTTGTAAAAAAAAGCACTGGAACAGTAATTTGATGATCTGATTTACTTTTCTATTAGTTTGTAATTAGACTGTTTAATTGACAAATAATATAATATATTTTCTAGCTTCCTCCTATGATCCAAAGCGATGCAGCGCAGGTGAACGGCAGATGTGTGAGTGTGTTTTTATCTGAAAATGTTTTATGGCTCCAGCAAAACCCTGTCAGGTGCCTGAATACAAATGAGTATATGGGAAAGGACGGAAAAGATGTAATGATATGTATGGGTATTTTTCTAAAAATGTATCTCACACATCCTCACACACACACATTTCAGTAACACACTGCAGTCGACACACTTCCTGTCCCAATTTTCCTCATTGTACCTTTTAACTTATTTTCTAACCCACATCATATTTTCTAAATCTCTTTAAATCTCACAAAATGAAGGATAATTTACTTTTGGACCCATAATGTGACAACGCCGCCATTGGGTTTCCTGTAGTTGATTAACTTAATTATCAACAGAGTAGGAGGTCTAAGAAAAAGCCCATCAATCAACCAATCCAATCAAATCCCATTCAGTCCATCTCTACCTTTGAATGAACCCCACAGCTCCTGAGTGACTGATGGATGTGAAGTGTGCACTCAATAGCCACTTTTAAAGCAGAAGCACAAGGGGTGAGGCCATTATAAGGTAGATTAGGGAAGCAAAAGCACATTTTAAAGCAGATTTAATATCAGAAAGTGTGGTTTCACTCATTTAAGCGCATGCTGAGCTAGAAAATAGAGCCAAATGAAAGCATCGGATTTTTGCTCACAAGTTGAAATGTTTGAAAGAACAGCGTTTGGTTAGAAATACTGAGCAGTTAGGAAGAAGTGAATAAAATATGATTAGGCTATTCAAATATTCATATTGAAATAGTTGAAATTAGAGAAATATATATATATAGATATGTAGCGTCTGAGTGTGGGCGTAAAACAAGCAGATAGACGCCCTTATACAATCCTCTATTATATTAAAGGTCCCATGTCATGGCCATTTCTACTGATCATATTTCCATTGTTAAAGTTTTACTCGCTATAGGGTGTACTTTGAGGGTTTTTGACTCTGCAGACCGTTTACATGCATACCAATCTTCATAACACACAAGGGGACGGGTAATAACCGGAAAAGCATGACATGGGACCTTCAACACTATATAAAAAACATTCAGTTAAATACAAATCATGTTAAAGTATTATTTATTTAGAGTTTAAAACTCATAAAAGGGCTGTGTGTCTGTTGTGTGATCAGATTTAAGTACAGACATCAGTCATGTGAAATAAACAAAATTATAGAGGAAGTATTTTTAAGCTACTGCAAACAGCTTAGCTTAGCTTAGCTTAGCATTGAGGCTTGAAGCAGAGGCAAACTGCCAACCTGGTCCCGCAAGTGTCAGAGAGTTTCTTGCAACTTGGTCTCCTCTCAAAGGACACATAGCAACTTTGTGTTTGATTAATAAGCCTTTTCTTGCACCAGCACATCACTCCAGAGCACTTCTTTTAGTGCACTTCTCCGCTCTGGATCCTCACAATGTGCATGTGCATGTGTGCATAACTGTTTATATTTGTATGTATAACAGATGTACATTAAAAAAACAGAGTGGAAGACTCGGGGAATCAATAAAGGTCCATCTTCTTCTTTATCAAAATGAAAGCTCTAAGATGCATTAGAGGATAACTTATAGTCTTAATCAGTCTATATGTCCTGCACGTTGTTGTTTCTTAATCATGTAGTGCCTATTGTATCTATTGTATACCTATTTAGATAGATGACAACATCTAATTCAAGTTTATTTGACAAAAATAACATCGCTCTTTTCACAACATGCCGGTAGATCCAGTTTGCCTGTTTTGTAATGACTTATTAATTATAATGGTTTTTACTGAACAACAACCATTTCATAGCCTGATGGACACTTCCAGACTGTTACCCTCACTGATCTCCTGCAGCTGGTATAACATTCAATCTACAGGCAATCTTTATTTGCATAAGCAGCTTATCGTCTCTATGTCTCCACATGAGTAACCTAACATTAACACTCCAGAGATACTACAGCACTAGTTTGTCAATTACATGTTTTTAATAAAATGACAATAAAGAGTTTTACATTATTCCTCTAGCTCAAAATAGCAAGAAACAAGACTTCAAAGATGATTCTTTTACAATATTCATGAGTATCTAAGATCCTCAAAGTCTTTTAAGAGGAACATGTGGAATAACTGGCACAAGCTGGTGGAAACATCCCAGGCCAGAAAACACACTCACACTGAATTCATATCAGCCTGATAGGCAAGAGAGGAGAGAGTAATTTGGATTCATTCTGGCATGCTTCATGCTCCAGAAATTAATGCTAAATAACATCTTCATGCATCAGTGAAGCAGTGAACGCATCCCCAACTCATAACTGACATGTTTTTCCACGCAAAGACGTGTTGTTGGTCTGGTGAAAGTCTTTCTTATAGCAGCAAAGTGAGTGCTTGATGTTTTTTCTTCGGGGCTTCTACAGCATCCTCCCGTGTTGCGGAGGTTCCAAGCATTTCATGGATCCTCTTTGGTCCTTTCACACCGACTGTCAGGGGCTTCAGAGTCTGAATTCTCTGGAGATAAAGAAGCGAGGAACTGGTGAAAGTAATCATTTTAGCACTTCCTGTCTCCCTGATCTCTCCTCACTGACTCACGCTCCCTCCTGTCAGAGAAGAAAAAGATGAAACCTCCGCCTTCAATCTGACAAATACATATGGGATGTGATGGATGCATTCAGGCCACACTCACTCTCTGCCGCTTGAATGTTGCAATGCAGCATTTCATCTCAACAACGTAGCATCTCACCTCAACTGTCGCCAACAGAGGAAAATAAGTTGTATTTAATCGCGTCACCTTCTGCTATCATACTCGGGAGACAGACGACTCGCAAACTAACTCTCAACTTTTAGTGACTCCCTGGAAAAATGTATGTCTGCATGCAGAGAATGAAATATGGGTCTATAATAAGCCTGTTTTTATTCTTTTTGCCTCGATTTTTTTGAATGACAGCCAAACGTATTATAAGGGAATAAATGTGGACTGAAATCTAATTACATTTTTATACAGTCTACATTTACGAACTACGCTGCAGTGCAGGTGCGGGTTATTTTCCCTCTGTCTACTGTTGTGAGAACACATGCAGCATAAAATGTGAGGATTTATCAAAATGATGCTGTGAATAATATAAAAGCGGAAAATAGTGGTAAAATCACTCAATAACAGATCCGCTGGGAAATGTTATAGAGAGGAAAATAATTGTGGGTGACCTGACTGCTGCAGTTTACCATGTGTCAGAGGTAAAGAAAGAACAAAAGTGGAACTGAAACACAAAGACAAAATAAGATTCGGTGGATGCGCCAGCGCGTCCAGGTGCGCATCATTTACGTAATTGATCATATATTTTCGATTATAAGGAGTAGAAATATGATTCAGATAGCAGCAGTGAAGATAGAGCCTCAGAACCTGAAGTCTTCGAAGTGTGTGTGTGTGTGTGTGTGTGCGTGTGTGTGTGTGAGACTCCTGTCCAATCTCCCAAACTTTCTTTTTATGTGTGCATTGTTAATTGTGCTTGAGCAACATTTTACTTGAACTTTATTTCAATTAAATTAGTTGTAATTATGGTCCTACTATTTATAATGAATAGTTGGTTGAAAGTTCTGATGTTCAATATTGTAAATAGTTAGATTTTCCAGTTTCTTATATTTATATAAATAGTTGGTTGAAAAAAACATATTTATAATAAATTGTTGGTTGAAAAAAAAAGTTTGAATGCTCAATTTGTATTTGTACACATCACATGAACCTTGGTATGTAATATGAAGTCATTATTCAGTCCTGATGTATCTCAGTCCCTGCTTTGGTGAAAGTAGAGTGATAAACACCTATTTTACTCAAAAGTCAAATTAATTTCTTTTCATTTTAGACATGAATAACACATTTATATACAGTGTAATTCAAATATTTCACTGCTTTTGTGATCCTAAGACTTTGGTAACCAAATCTAAAACACCAAAACAATTCGATCACATGAGTAAATTTGTGTTTTCACAAGAGTTTTGAAGATTTTCCGAAAATCGGATGTCACATTTTAAGCTTTTGAGCTGCTTATCTCATCCAACAGTGCTCTAAGGTGAGTATATTTGCATATATAGCAATACCAGAGATTGTCCTGAACATTTTGATATGTAACACATGGGGTGCCATGTTAGAAGAAATACATTTAAAAGGTGATTTAAGAAAACATCTAAAAATCGAGATAATACCCTTAGACTCCAGAGGGTTAAAGTCGGGGGAGGAAGATTATTTTAGCCGTATATATACCCTTATATAATATATAATAATAACCTTTCAGTATATTGTAATTCAAGTGGTGACTGAAGGAATGCAGTTTTCTGGAGGCAAAAATACTTTTAAAATTAAACCCCCATCCTGCAGCTTCCCCTCCGCTACACACCTCCCACAAGGTGAGCAAAGGCACACTCTGCATACAGTATTCTGCAACTAGTTACTTATTTTAAACGTCATCCCAATAGTGATAGAAATCCCAATGCTCTTGTTGAAAATAACTCCCTGTTTTAGGCCTGTAAAGCCTTTTGGGGATACATTGTAACTTAAGTCTCAAGCAAGCTACAACATCAAAGAAGTGTTTCCCAGATGGAGAGAACATGTTGCTAATGGTTTAGCCTACTGCTAGCCGTAGCTGTGAATCTTTTGCTATCTCAATTTGCGTACTTCTGCACCAACACTTGCTACTTTGAGTGCATAGGTATGTTAACAATGAGAGGTATTAGCAAACTCTAGTGTACTATGAGTACCTGGATGGTGCACTCATAACGGTACTTACCCTCACTGTCGCCATCTTGGCTACATAACAGTGGTTGTGGGACCAACAGCGTTTGCGGCGGCATCACACACAATTATTCAAGTGGGTTTTTCTAAAGTATTTACTAATCTTACCACTATACTGTTGTCAAAAAGAAGCCATTGTTAATTATATTGGGTAATTGAGCTGATTGTGACTATTTTGTAGCACAAACAATAATGTTGCTAGCTAGCTAACGGGCGATCACATCGGCCGTGTGCGATTTGAGACAATGCTAGCCGGGATTTTCCAAGCTACGCAAATATTCACAGTGTGGTAATGGAAGTATCCAAATTGAGTATTGGTCTAGCTAGCAGCAGAAGGCAAACTTTTAACAACATTTTCCCTACATCTCTGAAATGCTCGCCAATGTTGCCCAACTTTCTACGAGATAAGTCTGTCTTCCTTCATTGGATTTCTTTGCAGTGTCGGCAGTTTTTGTCAATGCTGGAATAGCAACTTCTCCTGCAAGATTTCCAGCTGCTGAATCAAACTTTCACTATCTGAGGGGTTGTGCACGAACATCTGAATTTAAAGAACAACCAGTTAGGAAAGCCTCTATCTAAAATGACCTCTAATTTGCCAGAGTCTTCCTTTACAAGCTAGATTTAGCTAAAGTATAGCATACAGAGCCCAGAGGAGTTTCAGGAGTTACATTTTCTTAATATGCTGTTAAGTTATTATGGACCTTTTGTCTAATTTGCCAAAAGAAACCTACTCCAGCTAATTTAAAACTAGGAGTGGAGAGTCAAACCACAGCCAAACACATTATAATTTATTAAAAAAGTGGACAGAAATCTAATTAGATTTTTTTTAAACAGTCTAAAAACTCTTGAACTACCCTGAACCGTTTGCTTCTGCTGTTATGTGAGAACATGTGAGGATTTATCAAAATACTGCTGTGGATAATATGAAAGCTGCCAAATGAACTCATTGGCACATCCACATTATGCCTAATCATGGAAAATGAAATTAAAGTTGAGGGGAAATGAGGGTCTGGAGGATCAAACTGTATTATGGCTAAGTTAATTTTAATCACAGGGCATAATGAGTTTAACTCAGACAAATCAGCAATGAAAAAAGAACATTGTACGTTTTTTAGTTAACATAAGGTGGCTGTGTAATAACATCACTGTGAGGGCACTGATGTCCTTTTTCATAACACTTAGTTGCCCTTGCTCATTTTTTCCTTGCTCCCTGGCAGCCATAAATTACTCAGCTAATGCCCGAACAGCGGTGGCTATTGCTGAATCATTCAAAGACCTCAATTAGCAATTAAGGGCTAATGAATAGAGGTCCATTCTGCAGCCCAGAGGAGCCCAGCGCAGTCTAATCTCTCCTCCAGGACTTGTACAGTAAATACTGGCTAACGGTGCAGAGCAGATAGAGAATAGTGTGTGTTAGAGCCCACATATAATGAGCGACTTGCCTTGCAGTTTCGAGGCCTGTATGCACCAGGAATTTCTAAGCTGTGGATCTTAACCAGGACGGATGACTGTCAAGCACTCTTCTTGTTGTTCTCCTCTGTGTTCCCACACCCCATTACCTCCTGCATAACACCTGCCTTGAGTTGAATTGAAGGAGGGCGGAAAATGGCAAAAATAGAGGAAAAGAGATGGAGAAGCAGGGAATAAAAGAAGGAGAGACAGAGAGAAGTTTAAAAAAGGGGGGGAGGGGTGAATATTCGCAATGCTAATCATCTTAAACATCGGAGGCCTCGGAACAAAATATCAAAGATGTAAAATGCAGGCGCACATCATGCGGTAGGTGTGTAGCTTTTCAATTATTACTGTGACTCCATCCTTTCATATTTCTATTCTATCAGCCTTTTATCATGTATCCATTTTTAATATAATGTAAGGCTGTGCTTTACATGTGAAACCCCCACAGGAAAATGAACTCCTGTAAAGAAAATACAATCCAATTTCAGCTTTATCTGTCCTATGTGAATGTATGAGGGGGCAGCGAAGCATAGCGACTGAAGGTAGATGATTACGCTGCTAAAATGAGTTGTACCATAATCTGATTTGAGCAACCTATAGCCTCGACCAGCAAGACAGCTAGGAGATAAAAGCACAATGTGACCTATACAGTGAGATGGGATGAAGCCGTATCTCCAGCAGACTTTTTATCTGGCATCTTACAATAATGATGATTATCTTTGTAAATCAGGGCATATGTGTGTGCTTTTAGTATGTATCACACAACCTGATCTTTGAGGTCATGTGTGTATCATTTGACAACTTATTTGCACTGTCAGCTTTTGTAAACAGTTATGAAGATGATACACAGAGAAACGTATCGTATGACTTTGAAGACCAACAGCTCCTCAGATGCTGCACATTGTTAATTAATGGTGGAAGAACAAAGCAACTGATTTCAAACAAAGCAAAGAAACCAATATCATCACTGATTCTGTTTGACAGTGCAAATGTTAAAAGGGGATATACAATAAACAACTCACTTTCACATTGCTTATGCACATATGTTTGTGTGTCTGGAGTGCCTTCCAAGATTTAAAAGAATAACCTAAAAAAATTATGTTACGCTGAGCTGGAGTCGTCTGTTTTCCAAAAGTCAGTCAAAGGGAAAAGTCCTTTTGGCCGCCTGGCATCACACGACTGACACGAAAGTTGGATTATTATAGTAGTATTAGGGCAGCTCAATTAATCCTATTTTAATCGCAATTACGATTTTGGCTTGCAACGATTATGAAAACAACATAATCGAAATAAAACGATTTTTTATTTTTATCTTTATTTTTAAAAAAAAAAGGTATTGGTTTTTCAGTTGAATTTTAAAGTTCAGGGAAATCAACTGTTAAAAACATACTGTTCACATTTTTTTTTCAATAAATGGATGTTTTCAAAGTCAATTTGAAACATCAGCCAAGGCCGTTTTTAATAATCGTGATATCAATTATTGACCCAAATATCGAGATTGTGATTTTTGCCATGATCGAGCGGCCCTAAGTAGTATTATTACATTTCCATCGTTTGGTCACTAAGAACATTTGTGCTTGAATGCCCAGCACTCTTCCTGGGGTTTTGATCTCCACCCACAGCTTCAGAGCTGCCGTTGCAACTTTTCATGTATGCCAATAAGAGCAGGTTTATTCTAAAGGTCAAGAGCCTTTCATATAGGAACAAATAGGCATCTAAAGACAGCATGAACAGAATAATGTCTTATTGGAACATTAAAGCATAATAAGTAGCATAACAAGTCCGGTTTAACTATTGTAAATGTTTTTTGTTCTTCTATGTATTTTTTATTTATTTTTTAATTAAGCTCAATTTGGGTTAGTCTTGTGTTTTTTAAATCTGCCTGATATCCTCATCTCTGTCTGGTATGGCACTTGACTTTAGTAAATGATCTGGATTGTAAAGACAGCAGGGAAGATAGTAGCTGCCAACAAAAGCCATTCGACACTCTCCTGCTGCACAGAGGAGAGCCAATCATCAGTGACAAGACACATCACCTCCGCCCGCAGATTGAGATGCCCCCATCAGGGCGACGCTCTGGCACAAAAAAAGTTCTATAGGTTTCCTTTTATCCCAAAATACAATGAATGTGCTCAACAGGCTGTTCACTGTGGATAGTGCGTCAATGACTGTTGCATGCTTAAGAGATTTTTGTTGTGTTCATCTGATATTTTGATCATGTTGTTTTTGTTCAGACCAAAGACAATTCATCTGCCTCAGTTAGATATTAAGGTGTATCTTGTATTTGTATTCTATTCATTGATTCCAGGGAGCCTTGTTGTTTAAAGGCAACATCGTTCCATGTTGTTGTTGTTGTTGTTGTTGTTGTTGTTGTTACCGGCTTTGCAAACTGTTTTTGTTTCAGAAATTCTCTATTGCATCACCGTACCACTCTGCTGCCTCCTGAGTGCTCTTAAAGTTTATGTTGTACTTCATTGGAGACCTTTCCATTGTCACACTGTGGTAATGGAGGATTTACTCCAACATAAATAAGTGTATTTGGTGGAAAGAGGCAGAAAGAGGCTCCACTTGTGTGTGTAGTCCACAGCTGCCCTCCAGGGCATTTGAACATATGCCATGCTTTCACATATCTCTTGGCACGGACATGTTTATCTTTTTCCTTAATTCTCCTCTTGTGTGACTGCCAAATAGCTTCTGCTCCACCAGGCTAAAGTAACTGGGTTACTGGAGCTGTGAGTAATTAGCTGATTCCTGCTTTATGGCACCAGAGAGACTTAAAGTGAGGTGGGGATTTAAGGCAGGACTCACAATGAGGGACAAACGTGAAAGCTAGAGTGGGAAAGAGGCGTGTGGTGCAGTGGGTTGTGCGTTGGTGTTCGGATCAGTTGGTCACAGGTTCAAGTCCCACTGCAGTCAGCATGTCGTTGTGTCCCTAGGCAAGACACTTCACCCCAAATTGCTCCTGTGGGGATTGGCCACAGTATTGAGTATGTAAGTCGCTTTGGATAAAAGCGTCTAACAAGTAACATGTAATGTAAAGTAACGAAAGAGGCCACATGCGAGGGGATGTCACACTCCTAAGTTCATGTCACGGTTGTAGTTTTGAAGTGTTGGGTGTTTTTGCTGTTTTCCATGTCATGTTTTCCTCTGGGTTATTGTCTGGTCCTTTTCCCTGTGTTTTTCCTCTTGTCGTTAGTTTCCCTGGTGTGTCTAGTTGTCTGATTGTGTTCACCTGTGGCCCTTGTGTTTCTCCTCCCCTGCCCGGCTGTTTCTCGTCTTGTGATTACCCCTCCCTGTATTTAGTCTTGTCTCCTCCTGTGTTCAGTGTTGGTGCTTATTTTGTATGTGACCCAGTTCACCGAAGAGTGTTTTGTTTGTCCAAGTTTATTTAAAGTCCTTGAAATAAAGGTATCGTCAAGTGTAATCTGCATTTGGGTCCTACCTGCTTCACTCTGCGTAACAGAAAGCACCAACCAAGAAATGGACTCAGCGAATTTTCATGAGTTTGAGTTGGATCTGTTGGATCTAGACTTTTCTCTACAGTGTTATCATGCCGAGTGGAAAGGAACTTCTTCTAGAAAGGACAAAGAGGCTATTCTCGAGAAGGCACGAATGGAGGTGGCCGAAATGCCTTGGTTGAAGAGTTCGTTGCCGGAGTGGTTACAGCTTTTCACAAGTTGTCCTGAGGACTGGTCCGACGCTTCTAACCCTTTCCTCGGATCCGACTACGGTCCTGTTGGAGGTCCATGGAGTCTCCAAAGAGCCTCTAGGAGACGCAGGGCCAGGATTCCAGCCCGTGCTCCAACAGCCATGATCCCGGTGTGGGATTCCCGGCCTGCTAGCCCCAGGCATGCTAGCTCCCTGTCTCCCAATTCCCAACCTGGCACCATACGCCTCGGTGGGTTCCGTCTGAAGTCAACCCATGCTTCTGCCCCAGTTCCTGCTCCTGTCCAGGAGTCGTATGCTGGAACTCGTCTGGCTTATGGAGGTCCACGGAGCCTTCAGGCGGCTGCTAAGAGGAGTCGCAAGGCCAAGCTAGCAGCCCGAGCCCCAAGAGCCATGGATCCAGCCCCAGTACAGGCCCCAGCAGCCATGGCTCCATGCTCCAGTATCGGCCCACACAGCCATGGTCCCGTGTTCCGGTTCCGTGCCCAGCAGCCATGGTTCCGGCTACGGAACCGGCCCACACAGCCATGGTTCCGGCCCCAGCAGCCATGGTTCTGGCTCCAGTACCGGCCCCAGTACCCATGGTCCCTACTCCAGTTTCGGCTCCAGGACTGGCTTACCGGCCAACGCCAGCTCCCCGAGTCCTGTCGGCGTACCGGCCGACTCCAGCACCTCGTCTCCTGTTGGCTCTCCAGCCGACTCCCGCCCCTCGTGTTCTGTTGGCGAACCAACCGTCTCAAGTCTCCTCTCCAGTTCCCTCTCAAGTATCCTCTCGAGTTCCCTCTCGAGTCCCCTCTCAAGTCCCCTCTCAATTATCCTCTTGAGTATCCTCTCGAGTCTCCTCTCGAGTTTCCTCTCAAGTTCCCTCTCGAGTCTCTTCTCGAGTCCCCTCTCAAGTCTCCTCTCAAGTCTCCTCTCAAGTCTCCTCTCAAGTTCCTACCCGAGTCACCTCTCAAGTCTCCTCTCGAGTTCCCTCTCAAGTATCCTCCCGTGTTCCCTCTCAAGTCTCCTCTCAAGTTCCTACCCGAGTCCCCTCTCAAGTTCCCTCTCAGGTCCCCTCTCGAGTCTCTTCTCGAGTCCCCTCTCAAGTCTCCTCTCAAGTCTCCTCTCAAGTTCCTACCCGAGTCTCCTCTCGAGTTCCCTCTCAAGTCTCCTCTCGAGTTCCCTCTCAAGTATCCTCCCGTGTTCCCTCTCAAGTCTCCTCTCGAGTTCCCTCTCAAGTATCCTTTCGAGTTCCCTCTCGAGTCTCCTCTCGAGTCCCCTCTCAAGTCTACGTTCAAGTTCCCTCTCGAGTTCCCTCTCAAGCCCTCTCTCGAGTTCCCACTCAAGTCCCTACTCAAGTGCCGTTGGAGGTTCCGCTGGGGGTCCTGCCAACCCCATGTCCTGTGCCGTTGGAGGTCCCGCAGACTGCTCTTCTGCCAAGGGTCCTGCCAACCCCATGTCCTGTGCCGTTGGAGGTTCCACTGGGGGTCCTGCCAACCCTATGTCCTGTGCCGTTGGAGGTCCCGCAGACTACTCTTCTGCCGGAGGTCCTGCCAACTCCATGCCTTGTCCCGTTGGATGTCCTGCAGACTACTCTTCTGCCGGGGGTCCTGCCAACCCCATGTCCTGAGCCGTTGGAGGTCCCGCAGACTACTCTTCTGCCGGGGGTCCTGCCAACCCTATGTCCTGAGCCGTTGGAGGTCCCGCAGACTACTCTTCTGCCGGGGGTCCTGCCAACTCCATGTCTTGTCCCATTGGAGGTCCCGCAGACTGCTCTTCTGCCGGGGGTCCTGCCAACCCCATGTCCTGTGCCGTTGGAGGTCCCGCAGACTACTCTTCTGCCGGGGGTCCTGCCGGCCCTGTGTCCTCTTCCGTGGGGGATCTTGCCGACACCGGCTCCTGCCCGGCCTCCGGAGCTGTCCGGTCTTCGCCCTCGAGCCCGGTCCCCTGAGTTCGCCCGCTGTGGTCTTCACCCCTCCTCGAACTCTGTCTTGTCCCCAGGCCGTCCGCCCGAGACCCCCTCCTCGAACTCTGCCTTGCCCCCGGGCCGTCCGCCAGAGACCCCCTCCTCGAACTCTGCCTTGCCCCCGGGCCGTCCGCCCGAGTTCCCCTTTTTGAACTCTGCCTTGCCCCCGGGCCGTCCGCCCGAGACCCGTCCTCCAGACCCACCCTGCTGGACTTTGTTTTTTGGGACATCTGGGATCCGTCCCTTGAGGCGGGG
The DNA here is from genome assembly GCF_902827175.1 of Gymnodraco acuticeps. Classification (NCBI taxonomy): domain Eukaryota; kingdom Metazoa; phylum Chordata; class Actinopteri; order Perciformes; family Bathydraconidae; genus Gymnodraco; species Gymnodraco acuticeps. The sequence continues at coordinate 821,107 of NW_022989913.1, forward strand.
GTTATGTCACACTCCTAAGTTCATGTCACGGTTGTAGTTTTGTAGTTTTGGGTGTTTTTGCTGTTTTCAATGTCATGTTTTCCTCTGGGTTATTGTCTGGTCCTTTTCCCTGTGTTTTTCCTCTTGTTGTTAGTTTCCCTGGTGTGTCTAGTTATCTGATTGTGTTCACCTGTGGCCCTTGTGTTTCTCCTCCCCTGCCCGGCTGTTTCTCGTCTTGTGATTACCCCTCCCTGTATTTAGTCTTGTCTCCTCCTGTGTTCAGTGTTGGTGCTTCTTTTGTATGTGACCCAGTTCACCGAAGAGTGTTTTGTTTGTCCAAGTTTATTTAAAGTCCTTGAAATAAAGGTATCGTCAAGTGTAATCTGCGTTTGGGTCCTACCTGCTTCACTCTGCGTAACAGGGGAGGGGCTTTCACACATCTGAAGGTTTGATCCAATTATCATATGTATGCATGAAGCCAAGCTGCATATGAATAATATCCAGTTTGCTCGCAGTGAATGCTAAAACAACGTCACTAAAAGTGATTCAGGAGCAATTTGCAATTTAAATGGGAACATTTGGCTCTGGTCTGCTATTGAACATCGCAAGACGGCAATGTTTTCAGTTTATTGAAAAGTGGATAAAAAAACAGATTTGAGTGGAAACGTGCTACAGCAAACTGGTAAACACTATATAATGTGCATTTAAATGCAAATTAACATCCAATGTGAGAGGACTGAGAAAGGTCCAGAGGCTGGTTTTCTGTTCAGATGATCCAATGGCTTCATAGTTTATATATTAGTTAAACATGACAGTACAACATAATCAAATATAATATTAAAATAAGTTGTACATTGGCAAAGCTCACAGTGGCTTATTGCAAAATGAGATGTGAATGCAACTCCATGGTAGATTTGGGGCCATATGTTTGTTTGCAGTTGACAAAACAAAACAAATACCTGTTGTATACTTTACACCTTCCTCACTATAAAGGTCACTCTCCACTTGTTTACCAAGGATGTATTTAAAGGATATGGGAGGTGTTTCTTTTCTGATAAATCCAAGAAAGAGATCAAACGTACAAAGCACAAATCCCCTTCTTGATCATTTACAAACACCCACAGTCTGTGACCTATTGGTTTCCAAAAGGACATTAATCTTCAAAAACAGGTTTTCTAAAAGAGGAATTTGAGGGGGATTATTTTCAGTGGTGGATAAGTACATAATTGTTGCTCTCATGAGTATTACCAACAGCAGCATGGTGTATGTGCGACTGGCCTCATTTAACTACAGTGCAGGTTCTTCAGGATGAAAGGGCAAGAGGGACTCTGATGTTTTCACCAGGTTTTAAACAACAGTAGAAGTCTGTGGTAGCGGTTTACAACTTTTCTCTTCTAACGAGCCCCTCTGTCCTATCCTGAGTGGTTGATTCTTGGGCTTTGGTCTCTGTTGTACTCCTCTGCTCACCTGTTTACTGTTTTCCTCATCTTAATCGCAGCAGGTGGTGTTAAAGTATCACAGCTGGCTCAGCTTGGTAGAAAACTACATCCCCATACAATGAAACTGGTCTGTTACGCTTGGACAGGGAAATGTCTTCTCCTGGATTGCATTGTTTTTGGATGTTCCTATATTTAAAGTACAATAAAAAATGGAGAGAAGAGTTGGAGAGAGATATGAACACATGCAGTAAATGGTCACTCGCATTTGAAAAATATTTAGCCTTAGATTTTGACTGATTAGAAATGTGTTTCTAATCAAAGGTTGCTGCAAGTCTGCTCAAGGAGACAGCTGTTCATGTCCAAATAAAAGTTATTGTTATTTAGATGAGTGTAGAAATATGGACAGAGGGAGGTATGGCTTGCAAAGGTCCCAAGCTAGTATTGAAAAGGGCTTTGCTGTTGCTTGGTCTGCGGTAACCAGCTGTCTACCAAGTTGCTCTAATTTTTTTCTTTTGGCAAACCCTTGATTTTTTAAATAAAGTCAACCAAATCATTTTGTTGTTTTTTGTATTTCGGTCCTATTCACAGTTTTTAAACAAAAACCTGGAAAACATTAACGTCACAGCAAACACATTACAATTCCTTCCACAATATTTCCATGGACCCCCCTCGAGTACATATTGATAGAGAATTATTCATAGGACCCTTTGGTTTATGTTCTGATCATTTTAGCTTGAACCTCTCCTCTCACTCCTCTCTTCATGAGACGTATTTGGCACTGAGGAGTAAGCTACGGCAGGATTTGGCTTCATAGACAATACAGAAGGTACAATTGTTGTTTTTCTAAGACAAAATATTGAATATCTCCAAACTCATCATCATTTGCATTTTGTTTGTAAAAAGGATTTGGGGAAATTACAGGACAGAGTTTCATAAAAGTGGAAAGGTATTATCATGGGTCAAGGAAGAAGCCATTTCATTTTGGAGTGGGTCTGAATCACTGTTTGGGTAAACACATTATTGTTCACTTGTGCAAACGGCCTTGGCTGATGTGCTCTTTAAATTGTTTTGTTTATCTAAGTGTTGTTGTTATATCCTATTGAATGGAAATAAACCTGAAAATACAACCCAATACAATATTGGTGTAATAGAAATCACATTCAGAGAGCTCAAAGTGATTCAATGTTGCGTCAGAGATGTGTTCAGTGAAGTCTGAAGTAAACATGGCAGCAGTGTTTAGTGTCTCTTCCTCTTATTTGCAGAATAACAACATAAACACCTGTTTTGCACCTGCATACCCGTCCTTATACTATAAGGTTCTGGTTTGAAAAAGACTAAATTAAGCTTTTTCAACATATTCAAATTACGTAGGAAATCATTCTAATCTAGGGTGAAACCACTTTTTGCAGCCTTTAAAATGTGGGTACAGAGCTTGAAATATCTCAGATGGAGATGTGTGTGTGTGGCGCGGAGGGCAGGGGTTAGTGAGTGGAGACACTCCAGACTTCCAGGCAGGAATCAGCTCGCTCCAGCTGTCGGAACAATAAAGTGTTGGCATCTGTCCATGGTTCTGAAATCAACCACAATCTCTTTGAACGGAGAATAAAAGGAGCTGGCCGTGGTGCAGAGATACTGACGCTTGCGAGGCTAATGCCACATCTCACAACAGAACTGAGCAGGTGCAGGCGCACACCGGTGTGTATCCAAACTGCTGGCTAGAAACACGGAATGTGCATTGACAGAAAACGAATTGAACATGAAGAATGCAGTAGTGGAACAAGGCGTGCAGATCAGAAGATCTAATAGTGAGCGGTGGGTATTACCACATGCATAATGTAACATTAAACTGCTCTATGTGAAGAGTGGATAGCATTGCACAAGTTTGTGTGAATTCAAACACTTTTTCACACATGCCATCATCTTTCTTTTTGTTTGTCTGAATTTCCTCATCTGTTTTTCTCTGTTATCTTTCACATGAAGGCATATACAAAGAGACGGAGAGAAGCAGGCGCCCAAATCTGTTCTTTGACCTGCAGTCTGAAAGCTGGAGCAGCTCTAAAATGTGTTTTTATCTGAAAGAAGATGGACTCTGTGGTGCCTGGCTTGGAGGCAGCCCACATCGTGCACCTGCTAAGGGTCAATGATCATCCCAGCCCCCGGGTGCAGAAACGTAAAGACAGGCCTCGACTGGACAGAGACAGATTAGAGAAGCGGTATTCCTTCCTTACCTACTGCTCTCGTCTCTTAGTGATTCAGTGCATGCGTATATAGGCTGGCTATTCCTGCCTCAGCCTCCCACCTCATCCCAAGCGAGCGATAAGTATTGTTTGCGTAGCAGCACATTTCATGCTCGGCTTCCCCCACCTGTTCCCTGACCTGCGAAGTCTGGCGGCTGGAATAGCTGTCAAATACCTTCACCCGTATCTCTCCAGGATGATTGAAAGGAGATGTTGTCTTATAAAAGGTTTGAGAAGCGTTTCCTTTTCAGCAGAGCACAAAAACAAACTTTGGTCAAGGATTATAAAGCAGTGACTCAGAAGGCAGTTAAAACAAATAAAAGGTTAACCTCACTTTTCCTTTTTGTGTGCTAATTGCCGGATAATGTTTTGTGTCTTTTAATTTGTCGCCTGCAGGTTTGTGTGTGAGTTCTGGCTGCATGTCAAGGTCAAACTATTAATCAAATCTATCAGCCTGATTTGCATAATGAACCGCTGCAACATTTCCCTGGGCCTCAAGGACCCTCTCCCCGCCGCTCACCATCGCCTCACGCTTATCTGTGTGTGATGTCTAATGCCAGTTATCACACTCAACGCAACACGGTGTGTGTGTGTGTGTGTGTGTGTGTGTGTGTGTGTGTGTGTGTGTGTGTGTGTGTGTGTGTGTGTGTGTGTGTGTCTCACAGCTGTGTCTGCTTCAATTGGCAGGGATCTCCTGTTTGTTTTGCACAGCATTAGTAAACTTGCTTGACATTTTCCAAATTGAAAAGCAACTTTGAAGGACAGAAATTCTTCATTTTGTGACACATTTGATCACTTTTCATTACTCCTCTGAAGAAACAGATCAGGAATATGAATTCAAGATCAGACATGTCTTCGATTGTGGCATGCTGTTAGATTTCTGATGAGTTTTGGAATCATAATTATATTAAAAGATCTAAAAAACTATTGGATGGTTCAAAACGAATCCAGCTCTGTCCCGAGAAATCCGTTTTGCAAAACAAAAAAGTTCCCATTTCCCCGTTAAGGGAGCATATAGAAGTACCAGGGAAACACAAAACAAACTCCGGCAAAGTGAAATTCCTCACCTATTAGAAAAGTAAAATCCTCAAGAATGAAAATCAAAAACTGTTATTTTTGCGCCCCTCGGAGACGTACAGCCTCCAACACCAGAGAAACACTGCAAGATCAGAGGAAAGCAAAACCACACCGAAACAAGCCATGATGGAGAGGGAAAAAAGGCTGAAAATAAGGGAAAGGTGGAGATTTTAACAAGAAGCTGCTTCGGGAAGAGAGAGAGAAAAATATCAAGAGCGTCCGCAAAGCACGTATTTCTCAGTGGATATCGCCGGAGCAACAACACTCAGCATCCAAGACTGAAATCATTGCATGCAGAAACATTTCCCCCATCTCGGAACACCAAGACAAGAAAGAAAGCAAGAAAAAGAGGATCAAAATAAGAAAATGGCAGTGGAAAATGTACTCACCGAGCGGGAGTAAAAGGGGTTCAATTAAAAAGAAATTGGGCGGATAGCGGTGGCGGATGGGTGCTGTGCAGACTCGTGAACACCGAGGCTCTGCGTCCCTTTCGCGCGCTCTAGTGCTGCCGGTGGCTCAGTCACGTGACTCGGGATTGGCCAGAGTTTTTGAATCACACACACACACACACGCACACGCACACACGCACACATACACACACACACACACACACACACACACACACACACACACACACACACACACACACACACACACACACACACACACACACAGAAGCACACAGACACTTTCTTTGATTTGTAAACAAGTTTTTATTGGTATGTTTAATAAATTGCCTCATATAGCGGTAAAATGTGTGTTCTGTGTGTACTTTGTTTTTGTAACGCCTTGTTCATCATGCTTTGGCAATACGTTTTTGATATCGTCATGCCAATCTTTGAGTCAGTCAGTTTTTGTTTCTTCTTGTAGCTACACTTGAAAGCATGCAGTGGTGTAATGGAGGAGCTTTTTCTGTCACTGGCATTGATTTTTATGCCCAGGGCCATTTGCTTCCTAAAACACTGTCCAAGTGCGAGGGCACATATAAGCAGGACACATTCAAATCTGATCTAACTTTTTCATAATTAGCCTATATTGCATATATTTATTTTTAGTTGCATCACAATATCTCACAAGTAACAGAAATCACTTACAATAATGAGACTCTAATTTCATGCAAACCTGAATGATCTCTTATTATACAAACACGCCATTAAAGGAAATAACTTGTTGTAATTACTTCCATCTGCATTTTTTATTTGATCGCTCCTTGTGGCTCATTGTGTTGTTTACATAAATTAATGAACTAATAAACAAATGATCATGATTGCTGAAGGCTGTTATTGTCCACTGAACGTCTGAAAAAGGTTTCGATGTATCATCACAACTCCAACCTCTCTCTGCTCCCTCATTAAAAACTACTCAACGGATTAATCAGCTGGTTTATAATGAGCCTCATCAGAATATTGACCATCAATGAGGGTGTCAACGCTCAGGGCATTCCTTCATAGTCTAAAGCTTAGTTAATATCCGGCTGTAAGTCCCCCATAGATCTCAATTGAGGAGCAATATTGATTGAACACCTTCCAAACATGTTAGGCAACATACTGCCGGCAAAATACCTCTTTTATTCACTGGTTCATTTTGAGACTTTGGGGTATTTTGCCTCCAAAACATGTTTTCTTTCAGACTGAAAAATACCATTTTGAGTGTCCATTTTACTGCACTGCTTCTCATCATTCTATAGATGTTATTATATAATGCCTCATTTGCATATTTAAACATAACAATGTCAATGTAATCAATGAACTGTGAGGTTTCATCGTTATATGTTTTGTTTCTTTACTATATCTTTCTGTAATGTCTTGCTAAATGTATAGAATACAAAATATCTTTAAAGTCCGTGTTCTCAAAATAGACGAAGATGATGAGCCGTATGACGAGTGTTTTCTTCATCTCTGAGCTGCAAGTCTCTATCTGTATGCTGAAGGTTTTCACTGAGGGCTTTGATCATTACATATCATTTTGCAGACGATTTTATCCAAAGCGGCTTCAAGTGCCATCAACAAATGGGTACAAACTCGAATCAAAAGTACCTCAGCTTTCAGAAAGCAACATTTTTGTAAGTGCTACCGCCTTGGCTTCAAATAGGCCAAACCTTTCTAAGTGCAACAAACAGAAATGATTCCTCTTCTCTTTATTTGCTAAAATGCAGTGAAAATACGTGAGGGTTTCAGTATGTGACACACAGGTATATCGTTCATATATATATATTACCTTTTTTCTTTAAACATGGTTAAAAATATATATTTGTATGGTGTTGGCTGATGTTCTGAATAACGGAGTGATACAAAGAGACACAATTCAATCTGTGAAAAGTTTTGACTTTTTTGAAGAATTGTGGACCTTGCATTATCAAATATTCATTATCAAATATTCAGAATATGTAAATGAGCCAATACTCAATGAAATCATTTCACATTTGCATATTTAAGGCAACATTTAAGGCAACATTTAAAAAAGAGCACTTCACACAATTCAAGTTATCAACTGGGGAAGTGTTACATCAGTTATTTACTCTGTTCACCTGTATCGTCGCCCCCTAAGGTCTCTATAGGACATGAAAGGTCAGGAAAACTTTAGACTGCAGCTTCTCATCTCATTTCATTTGATCCCTCTCTGCACGGTTGACAGCTCCAGGGTTCATACTGATTCTTGAAGGAAACACGAATGGGCTTGCCATCTATGGGGGAACAGAAGTGTTTGTTTCTGCAGCCGGTGGTATGAGCCGAGGGTCCGCACGGATCAATGGCTCCTCGAGGGGCTGATCAGCAGAGACAGACGTCAGGGCAGCGGGCTTCCTGCCGCGCCACTTTGTTTTCCCCTGCAGCGATGAAGCTGTTGATAGATTGTGTCAACCATCACAGGAGCTGCACCTATCAGACATGATTCTGTTCTGCTGTGAGTTCATGAAACATGATGAGGGGTGGTAGGGATTGATTCAAATTGGGCTGGATGCATTTGGTTGTAAGTTCAAAGCTTAGTGGAGATGTACAGGTCTAGTTTTATGATTTGTGGGTGAGGCTTCAAACTAGTGCTAGCGCTTTTATTGGCACTCCAACACATGGTATATGATAGGCTGAGGGGCGGGACATCTCTAAGCGGTTGACTAATCACAACAGAGCCGGCCAGCTAACTAATCAGAGCAGACTGGGCTCTGGTTTCAGACAGAGGGTGAAAAGAGGTGCTGCAGCACAGGCAGTATGAGAAAAATAAAGAGCTTTTTGAACATTAAAGCATGAAAACATGTCACAGGAGAGGCACAAAATACAAATGTGAACCTAAAGTGTGTGGTATGTGACCTAACAATCGACATCGGCACCTCTGTTGTTTCCCCGACTCAGACTGCAAGGAATCTGGGTGTGATCCTAGATAACAACCTGTCCTTCACTGCAAACATCGCTGCTACAACCCGCTGCTGCAGATACACGCTTTACAACATCAGGAGGATACGCCCCAGCTGTTCCAGAAAGCGACGCAGGTTCTGGTCCAGACTCTCGTCATCTCACCCCTAGACTACTGCAACTCCCTCCTGGCTGGTCTACCTGCATGTGCCATCCAACCTCTGCAGCTCATCCAGAATGCGGCGGTTCGTCTGGTCTTCAACCTTCCTAAATTCTCCCACACCACGCCGCTCCTCCGCTCCCTTCACTGGCTTCCGGTAACTGCTAGAATCCACTTCAAAACAATGGTACTTACATACCATGCTGCGAATGGATCTGGCCCTTCCTACATCCAGGACATGGTTAAACCGTACACCCCAGCACGTGCACTTCACTCTGCATCAACCAAACGGCTCGCTGCACCCGCACTGCGAGTGGGACCCAAGTTCCCATCAGCAAAAACACGTGGGTTTGCTATCCTGGCTCCAAAATGGTGGAATGAGCTCCCCATTGAAATCAGGACAGCAGATAGCTTACACACCTTCCGGGGGAGACTGAAAACTCATCTCTTTCAACTCCACTTCGAGCGTTAGAACTATTAACAAAGCACTTATATACTAATAAAGGACTGGCTTATCTAAAGCCAGTTGAGGAGCACTTGAAATGTTTGGCTCTATGAAACCTGATGTACTTATATGATTCTGTTTTCTTCTAGTTTGTGTCTTCCTGGTCGAATGTACTTATTGTAAGTCGCTTTGGATAAAAGCGTCAGCTCAATGCAATGTAATGTAATGTAATGTAAAGAATGAGCATAAAAGGGACCCTTTAAGTAGTCACAGTTGGATTGTTGTTTCACATGGGACTAAAACAGCCTCGCAAAAAGATGGGTTTTAACGGTCTTCACAGCAGCTTCTCCTGAAGTCTGGAGCATTTGGTCTTAGGGTCTTATATTGAAACACAAAAATTATAATATTTTTAGCGAAAACACGTAGAAATAGCATTTTTTGGGACCAGTCTGCTGTGGGAACATGATGCCTGTCGTTCCTCCAGCAACACATCCCAGTTTTCTGAGAGTTCACTTCAATCAAAACAAAAAAATATCTATATAAAAAAAGTCAGACTCTCTTCTCTGCTCAGTGTCACACACAAGGCTCTGAGCAGCTGCCACTTCAGCGCAGTGGGACCGAGGCTTTCTGTATCTGCTCATCTCTATCCACCTTCCTCCACCCCAGCACACATGATGATCCTCTGGCTGGGGTCCAAAGCTCCGTGTGCAGAGACCAACACTGTCTGGCATGCAGCTCATCTGACACTCCCCCAGCTCTGAGCCATACAGCCTGAAAGAGGTGGAAAAGGTGTGTGTTTCTTTGTGTGTGTGTGTGTGTGCGTGTGTGTGTGTGTGTGTGTGTGTGTGTGTGTGTGTGTGTGTGTGTGTGTGTGTGGTGTGTGTGTGTGTGTGTGTGTGTGTGTGTGTGTGTGTGTGTGTGTGTGTGTGTGTGTGTGTGTGTGTGTGTCAGGCAGAAGTCTTTTAAGCCTCAGGTCGAGTCATGTGTCTGCACTCAGCTGTAATTGCTGTGTGGAACAGAACATGTAATGCAACGTTAATGGCAAAGGGACTGATGCTTCGCCCACAATGTTCCCTTTTCAAACATGAATAGTGCATTAACAGCAGGGATTCACTATCCCCACACTGATTGGAGCTATTAAATCAATTTAGGACATGTGGAAAGGGAAGTGAAAGTGGGCGATTGAGTGGGGTATGTGTGTAAACCATGAAGCTTTGTAAACCTGGTAAAAAAATGACCGTAATATTTAGTCCTGTGAAAAGAAGCACATTTTAGTGGTGTCTAAGTTACAGGTTGGATTAGATTTTGAGTACTCCTTTTCTCCTTTGTTGCCTTTTTCTGTTTTGTTCTTTTGCGCTTTGCCCCATTTTTCCAGGCATTTCTTTGCATACACACTGCCATTTTTCACGGAAATTACGACAGAAAGAAAAGATTCATGAAAACGCCATTTGTGCTGCTTACTCAAAAATAATGATTAGACAAAAGGTCATTTTCAGATGCAGTCGCTGTGTGTGTGTGTGTGTGTGTGTGTGTGTGTGTGGTGTGTGTGTGTGTGTGTGTGTGTGTGTGTGGTGTGTGTTGTGTGTGTGTGTGTGTGTGTGTGTGTTGTGTGTGTGTGTGTGTGTGTGTGTGTGTGTGTGTGTGTGTGTCTGTGTGTGTGTGTGTGTGTGTGTGTGTGTGTGTGTGTGTGTGTGTGTGTGTGTGTGTGTGTGTGTGTGTGTGTCTGTGTGTGTGTGTGTGTGTGTGTGTGTGTGTGTGTGTGTGTCTGTCTGTCTGAGATCCTATGTGAAACTAAAACCCTTGACATTCTTGAAGATCACATTTCCCTGCTGCTTGTCCTGTCAGCTTTCATACCAGGCGAAAGCCGGCATAACAACACAATTATTTCAGCTGCACTACCTCATCTGCTCCCACCGCTGTCAAATATGAATTTAAACAAATGTTTTTGCTTTAAAACAAACTGGCTGTGTGCGACGTCATAACGACATCTCATGATCTAGATACGTCCTTGAGGGAGGAATAGTTAATATCCTCGTCATCTTGTCCGCTCATGAAAATACTCCCTTTAGATTGTTCAACATATAACTGATATGGGTTTATTTGAAGTATTTTTAAAACCAATCTGATGCTTCTCTCTCTCTGCATCCATCAAAGTTCAACGAATCTAATTAAAAACCAACACTGCCTTTTTAAAATCAAACATCCAGCCTATGGTACTGTTTTTTAAATGAGCCGTGACACCTCATGAATGTGAGGGGGTTTTAGTCCATCTGTTCACTTGGCTTCTCATTATTGCCGCCCATATGTTGTGGGTCTCGGTATCATACTGTGAATTAACCTGGCGCAGGCAGGGATTCACCTCATGATCTTATTATTCTGAACAAACAGACCAAAAGTGGAGCTTTAACCATTGGAATGATTGTACTGTACACATGTTGATGAAGATTTTAAAGATGGCACAGTTCTATATATTTAACAATGGATCAATTCACTACATGTAACTCATAACATGTTGCCTGTAATGATAACAGGAAGTATCTTTCCGGTCATTGTGTTGTTTGTTTGGCCTATATCATTACAGTGTTCGTTCACAATCAACGCTCATATCCTCCTATTTCCCAGAAGCAGCAGGCAGCTGTTTCCAGCAGCTCTAAACTCTAAAGACACCAACTATCTAGCATTAAACGGCAGACAGGCACAGTTTAAGACTAGCTGGAGAACATATCAGAGCGTTTAGCAGCTAACGAGACAGATATATCACTCAGGAGTTGGAGGAGAACAAAACTGAACAACAAGAGAGAAATATTGGACTTACTTTCATAAGGTCGACACAAGCATAAATGCAAATGAAGCTCAGTTTCTGTCAGATATGCAAATATCAAACAACTCATTAAGATGGTATAAGGTAACAACGTGACAGTGTTGTGTTTACAGCTTGTTTTGCTGCACATAAGTGGCCAAAATGAAGAAAACAAACCTATTTTTATATCACCTCTCCTTTTTCCTTATAGAAAGGTCCAAATACATGTTTTACTTTCTGATCAAACATTTGTTTTAACATGCGAGCAAGATATTTTATCTCGATGTTCAGTTTTTGTTATGGCTAGTTCAAAGAACTAAAACCATTATATTAAAACAATAAATAAAGTGAATAGAACATTTTAATGTAAACTGGATGTCTTTTGCTTCTTCTAAACCAAAGTATTTTTAAATGATCCTCGAAACCTGAGAACACACTCTGTTTAAAGTGACCACTGAAGGAAAGAGCCAGAAAAGCAGCAAAGTCAGCTTTCTACCACAGCCTGTAAATGTCAGCGTTTACCTTCCCAGCTGTCTGTTTGCAGAGCGAAGTGTCCCTTGTGTTTCCAATTTGGAAAACATGCTTACTTTCATTTGGACCCCTGTGCTCTTGTCAATGTAAATCAGGTAGGACTCTCGGGCCGGTCGATGCAGACGTGAGAAAGGATTTCACTCTGCACACTCCGGGGACTCATCAATGACGGGAGTCTATTACTCCATGGAGCAGGCGTGTGGGGGCAGCTGCTATGAATTGCAAATGTGAAACTACTGACTTGCCTGCTATGCAAACTCCTTGATGTATTATAGCACACTTGGGAATATGGGCCCATTGCAGAAAGCAAGGTCTTACTGCACGATGAGTACTCTGAAAATGCCCGTTCAGTAAGAATAGACTCTGCATCGGCTCTAAAAACAGGCCTGACCTGCAGACCCGAGGATTCATCGTGACTCTGTGGAAATCTGTGTTTGCACGTTTCCACCCGAGAGGGAGCTTGTATCTTTATATTCCATCAAGAATTCAACCTTGCTTTCCCGCTGCTGTGTAAAGTGCAATGGGAACACAGTGTTATTTTTCCCCGCCGCGCCTTGTGTTTCTCTGAGGCTGAAAGTTCAATTACGGACACGCTGTGCTCGGACTCTGAGTCATTAGACTTGAAGCTTTCCCGCTCTGTGAAGAGTACTTCTCAGACTCTTAATTAATTCAGGAGATGGAGAAGTTTGATGCTCTCTCTCTCATTGCACTCCTCAGTTAAAGCTCAAGGGTGATTATTAAGCTTCCAGTAGGGATTTAATATGCTCACCAGTTGTCTAAACCTTTCAGTGAGTCATTTGCTCACTCGTTGCAAACGCTGCCAGTAAAGGTTCTGACTTCATGAGATCAGTGATGTTGCTCAAAAGCAATATAAGGGGGCTTGGCATGCTAATCGCAGGTCATTACTGTAAATGAAACAAGATGAAACAGGTGAGTTAAAAGTGTGTTTATTCCATTAAAAATGAAGCTATGTGAGCAGCCAGTTAGCTTAGCTTGGTTCCAAAATCTGAACTCATCTGCTTTCGGTCACTCCACTTGGAGCAACGGATAATGTTCGGATACCTGGCGTGCCTTATTTTTTCTTTGCTTTCTGATAACTAATGGAGTTTGTGTTAGGAGAAAAATGTCTACAACCACAAGTGGCTAATATACACTCAGTTTATAGTTCATTTTGTAACTTGTGAAAAGACTCAATTGTCGTGAGATAATAGCTGTTGGGTTCCAAAAAATTCATTTATTTGCTCAATGAAGATTGTTTACCTGCATGCAAACAAACCTGCCTGCTCAGACATAATAATTCATTACCTCTGTAACCACAAAAATAAACCACAACGCTTTGAAACACAAATAGTGTTCAGTTGATTCTCATTTATAGGCTGTTATGTTTATGACAATATACAAGGAAACACACAAGGCCGCCCCTGGCCAACTTGGGGCCCCAAGCGACATTGTGAGATGAGGCCCCCCCCCCCCAACCGACAGGAGTGAAAAAAAATGTGTTTGGAAACAAAGTAGGCTAATATAATTCCTGTTTATTATTATACAAAACACTTTTTTATGCAGTGAGGTAAATGGTTGTGCATGTATGTCGTTCAGTATGCGTTTACAGGTGAATACGTCTGCATTTCCTGCCAAATACTAGCCTCAAAAAGATTAAAATATAATTAATGCAAATAAACTACTTCTACTAATAATAATAATAATCAAAATCAATTCAATAATATAAATACTATATTATTTTATTATAATATAGTTGTATAGTCAAGACAAAACATGCTTATGACATGCTCAAAAACTGATATTTCTTAAATCTGTATTCAAATGTAGTTCCCTCTGTCAGCAATGTATCAACAACACACACATTTCTATCAGTACAGTATTTCTCTGTGTTGTGGTTGACATGATGATGACTGTTAGGAGTTAAGGGGAGAGGCTGAGCATCACCATGAAATGTGCAAATTGACGTAAAAATTAATATAAGGGCGAAAAATGCTCCATATTTTTTAGGCTGTAAACTTTAACTGTGATGTAAGCCAACTAGACAGACAGTTTATCACTCTTCCTCCACATTAGCAGATAAAAGGCATCACATACTTGAATGAATGGTAAATAAAGAATGCTGGAAATAACTGCATCTCCATTAGCCTATATGCTATGCAGAGACTGCCTTCTTCATGTCGTGAATTGCAGCTGATGTTTTAATATGGCAATTGGCAATTTGACTTATACAACATTCGCAAGTTGTACATTTGACTCATACAATAACCCACCTTCGAGTGATGCTCTAGTTTCTTCATATGTTTTGTTTTTTGCGCCGGACTGAAACGGTCTTTTCACCGACATCTCTTCATCTACACTAGTGGCCGTATCAAATCCGTGATTGGTCAGATGTCGATTCATAGCAACGGTGTCGGGTTACAGACGTGCTCCCCTTGTCACCTCTCGCGTGTCAGTCGGGGGTGCGCGGAGAACTGAGCGGAGAACTGCGCACAGCAGCTGAGGCCCTCTGGGCGGGGCCCCCTGCGCAAGGCGGGGCCCCATGCAGCCTGCGTGATTGGCCTGTAGGGAGGGGCGGCCCTGGAAACACATGTAACATAACATCACGATCACTGAAGAGAAACATGCTCAAGACCTTCTAAAGTACACAGCGAAGTCCATAGGGACTTGGCTTGGCAACTGGAAGGTCGCCAGTTCAAGTCCCGGCAAGACCAGGTGTCCCTGAGCAAGCCACCGTTCCCTACACTGCTCCCCGGGCGCCGTACATAATAATGGCAGCCCACTGCTCCTATCACTGGGTCAAATGCAGAGAAACCGTTTCGTTACTAGTACCTGTATGTAATGACAATAAAAGTTCAAAAAATAAAATAAAATGGAGAAGAGAGTTAAGTACACCTAACTATACCAAACAACAAAAACCATTTGCTGTATCATTGAGCCTACAGTAGGTGCCTTAATACTCTTGTTTAACTCAATTATGTTTTTGGTCCTACCATAAAATAGTCTGGCACATAACCCCCTGTAATAGTTGTAGACACTCGTAGAGCACCGACCTTCAACAAGGCTATTTCCATAAGTGAAAAATAATTATTCGAACCACCCAGTTATTCAGATTTGCTCCAAAATGTAATGTTTTCTTTCTCGGCACACGCTTCAACAAGTTTCATGAAAATCAGTCCAGTAATCGATGTGTAATCCAGCTGATAAACACAAACAAACCGACCCGCTGCAGGGTGTAATTACTGAGCTTCAGAGATGCTTGTTTCCAGATTGTGTTACCTTTAGACAGAAACAGGTTAGCTCTTTCCTTTTTCTCCTCATCCAACTAAAAAATCTAATAATCAAACTCTCACACATAACTTTTCCTGGGGCTTTTTATAAACCTTAATTGAGGATGAAGTTAGCATCTTAAGCCTGGATATCCACTGCGCATGCTCTTCTGTGGCACAGCACTTAATGTATCTCTCTCTGCTCATGTCAGGTCATTTGGGTTCATTACCCGTCTGTGGCTGATGATGAGCTTTGAGTGCCTGGCTGGAGTTTAGTGCCGTGTGCATCCTCATAGCGTGTGACATGAGGGTCCCTGCCCCGCGGTCCAGCGCTTGAATCGTTGAACAGTTTCGGTTGGAGTGACCTGACGTTGACCTGAAGCGATGGCAGAGAGTGAGAGGTGACTTCATCTTTCTCCCTGCAGGCCGCACGGTGCAGGGCATGATTGGTGGGTATTAGTGAGAACAGATTAATAAATCATCAGTAACAACTAGTAGCTGGAGCAGGGTTAGCTGAGGATAAAACTGGAGAGTGATCTACAGCCATATTTATTGCATGCGATGTGCACTCAAGAGGCACACGGATCTATGGCTGCTTGTCTCCCATTCTGATTGTTGCTGCAGCTGATTATCAAACAGTGAAAGAGCAAAGTGTGTGTGTGAATGTGTTTGTGTGTGTGCGTGCGTACTGCAAGCATCAGGTGGGTAATTTCGCAGTATCATGCCCCCTCCTGCTGCCTCTCCATAACAAAGACTGCTCATTTTCAGAAAGTCTGTTTGTTCAATGTCAAGCAAAACAACAACAAAATAAAAGATAAATGTATAAAAACTACGCAATTCGTCCTGCATAAAGACGTGAGGTTGCAACGTAAAGAGACAAATGAGCTCTGAAGACCAGTGTGTGGATGCAGCTGGGAGGTAATGGTAGTCCTTGCACTAATGGGAGGGATGTGCTGCTGAAAACGAGTTACTGTCAGAGATGAAAAAGTATCCAAAGCCTCCTCTCTGTCTCTACGGTGCCATGAATCTCGAAACGTCACTCAGCATCCTCCCAAAGAGGTAGTTTCCACAGATGAAACTGTGTCCATATAATTACACTGCATACAGCTTGGCCTCCTTTCACGGCACATGTTCAGTAAAATTAGAGAAAATCAGTAATGTATTCAAATATGTTCTATATGTGTCAAACTTCCTTTGAAACAAAGCAACAGGGAAAACATAACTTTCAATGAAAAAAGCCCACAAGGGTTTTTTCGTGTGGCGTTGACGGCTTCAGACGAGATATCTACATTCCCTCTAGGTGCTTCTCTCCCACGTGTTGTATCTGAAAAGACGAGAGCTGGTATTATTTTCAAAAAGATAGCACGCCTCCATTTTAAGTCGAATCTTGAAAATTATCATCTTCTTGGCTGGCAGCTGCCTTCAATCTAAAACACTAGAGAGCAGTCATCTAAATTCACGGCTGTGTGCTTTGTCGTTGTTCCCACCAGACCTGGGGTTTCTTTCCTATCCCACCTCAAAACCCAAAAGAAAGAGAGCTTTGATGCCAACACATACAGTACATGGAAAAGTTAAGAGTGTCAAAAGCCCTTTTTGCATTTACTAATTCCTTGAAATACCTGAAAACACACAACTGTCATGGTCTAATGTCCCCTTCTGCAGGCCACAGCTAAAAGGCATGTTGTCACTGGGCATGTTGAACAGAAAGTGAATTATTTCAAGCACGTTTTAACCTTGACATCTGCCGAGCGTCTGTTTCATTACGTCCGCCTCCGAGCCGCAGACTGGTCAGCTCTGGACGCTTCAGAGACTGAGCAAATTCCAAGATAAAAAAAAATAAAAACAGCTACAGTTAAGCAATTTCCCAAGGTTTCTAACATCGCTGGATACCCCTAGATGCAGCGGTGCATTGATTTGAAAAAAGGGTAAATAATAAACTACAAAGAAAGATATAAAAAAGGTTTGTGAAAGAAAATCAAGTCTACAAATGTCTGCACAGACAACATAAAAGGAGCTGTCAAGGTGTTTCTCTGTCGCAGAGGAATGAAGAGTAACAGTCATGTCATCTCCTGTTCCCAGTGGACTCATAAAGACACAGTTTTAGAAATGCTCTTTCCACTTCTCTGAAAAGTAGGATTAGTGCAGCTCTAAAGATCACTGACTAACACATTGTGCATTGTTTGTTTATCGGCACAAACACACTGTAAAAAACAGTATTGGAGTTTTTAAATGGTCCCTGTTATTCTCATTTTCAGCTTCATATTTGTATCTTTGTGCTTCTACTTTAATGTTCAAAAACTGCTTTACTTTTCTCATACTACAGCACCTCTTTTCACCCTCTGTCTGAAACCAGAGCTCAGTCTGCTCTGATTGGTTAGCTGGTCGGCTCTGTTGTGGTCAACCGCTTAGAGATGTCCCGCTGTTGGAGTGTTCGCCAATAGAAACGCGAGTGTTGCATAGTGATGTCATTATGTTATGGAAATAAAACAAAGGATTCCAATGGATGCGTTTCAGGCATGGGAGAGAAAACCCCTTTAACCAGGGGTGTCAAACTCAATTTCATCGTGGGCCACATTAGCATTATGGTTGCACTCAAAGGGTCGGTTGTAACTATATAAATATACATATATAAATACATCATATATATATATGAAATAATGGTTAAGCAATAGCTCACGACAGGCCGTGGTATATGCTCATTATATCACAGCTAAGGGGCGTGGTTCGGCCCGACGCGAAGTGACGTCACGAGCTACCCACAATGCAACGCGCGCCATATATATATAAATACGCCATTTTTCTGGAGGTGCAAAAATCCTGGAGGTGCTAATATAAACAGCTTGCTAACGTATCCAGGCAGAGCGCACTAGGTTTTTTTTCTGAATTAACGACCGAAGAAAATCGCTGCATGTCTTCGGATTACATCTCTGGACTTGAGGGGTGTGCTCTAGGTCGTTACCAGCGTAAACTAGAGCTGTGTGGGTTGTCAGATTGCCCTTACAGACTGCCTGCAGATGTATGGAAAAACGATCCTCGAAAGTGGCCTTCGGTCGATTTTGGCAGCATCTACGTCTATCTTCTGGAAACACCAGGTGAATACCCCACTTGTCACAATAATATTATCATGCCAATGCATATATGTGGTATTTTAGAGTTGACTAAATTGATTAAGGCAATAGACTATGATATTCTGCTTGCACCTCGTGTGAAATGGCGGATACCGGAAGTACGGTGTCGCCCTCGGCCCAAAACCCGTATGTGTGTGTGAAAGAATATATATATCACAGCCTGAAGTGAGCTATTGCTTTTATAAAACGGTTACCAAGTGTGGCAATATGAAAGAAAAATACACACTCTAATTTAAATAGTTTATATTAGTAAATAATGATGTTCAAAATAAAATAGTCCCTCGTTGCCTTCTGCACGAAACATAGTGCGAGGTGGTTGCTATGCAACAACACTAACAGCTAGCGAACATATTAGACAGAGAGCGTTGATCCATTATTTGGCTATTTATTTACATTAATGTGTAATGCTTGATTTGACTTGTCCGTTTTATAAATTATATTATATTATTGCCTCTGCATTGGATTATTATCGGATAGGGTAATAACTTCATAATTAACTACGTCTGAAAGCAGAAGTCTAGGGCAAATAATTGCAAGTCTCTTCAGTGTGCATGTCACAAAATGAGATACATTGTGGGACATATAGTTTATGGGCAACCTGCTTCTGTAAAATAAGATGGAGCTTTATTAATCCCCGTGGCGAAATTCAGTGGTTTAACAGCAACAGGGTAAGATTGAAAAACAGCACAGCACAGACTCACACAGATGAATACAATTAAGGATAAATCAAAGATAAAAATGTAAAATTATAAATAACTATAAAATGAGAAATTAATTAAAATGAACATATATAGATATACTGTAAAGTAGCATGTAACTGTATAATAAACGTATTATATTCTTTGCAAGCTCTTGCGGGCCACATACAATGAAGTCGCGGGCCGGATTTGGCCCCCGGGCCATGAGTTTGACACCCCTGCCTTTAACTGTTAAGCTTTAGAGGTGATGATACAGGTAATTGTTTACCTAAATGAACCATCCTTGTACACTTGTTTATTTTTTACCAGTGCAAAAGTCTCATTCTCATCAAGAAAGCATAAAAGTTTCTCCAATATATCAGACTTTTCCTGTTAGGCTCAGAACTATTCACCATAAACTCCAAACTATGTCTTGGTTGTGTCTTCCTTCTTGCATCTGAAATACATTCACCATGAAACTTTTTCTCAGCGAAAAACAAAGGTAAGATTCATGATGTGGGCGTACCACAGGGGCATCCATCTGCAAGTAAAATAGAAAGAAGACAAAGAAATCATGAAGTTTTCCAAGGTTGCTGTCATGGAAATGAAGATTACCACGTTATATAGCTTTGCCAGTTACCCTTTGTCTCACAGAGATGACGGTGTGTTGCTTTCACAGACAAAAGGATGTCATGTTGCCTTTCTCTTCCACTCCGCTGCAGCCAATGGACCGTCAGTTAATGTATTGTGAGCTTCAGGGACTGCAGTATGCTTCCTGCAGTAGAAACACATAATTATGATGACGTAATAGGGCCATTGTTGGTTATATAATATTAAAAACACAAAGCCGGATCATATTCAGACCTTTGTTTACATATGCGACATAGTGACATCACTACATAACACTAGCGTTTCCTTTGTCAAGCGCTGTACCACATTGTACGTGAAGGAGATGGGCATCTCCAAGCGGTTGACTAATCACAACAGAGCCGGCCAGCTAACCAATCAGAGCAGACTGGGCTCTGGTTTCAGACAGAGGGTGAAAAGAGGTGCTGCAACTCAGGCAGTATGAGAACAATAAAGCCGTTTTTGAACATTAACGCATGTAGAAGTACAAAATACACATATGAAGCCTAGAAATCGGCATAAAAAGGCCCCTTTAAATTGAATTGTTTACCTAAATAAACCAGGAGAACATGACAAAACACAAGGAGCAAACTCCACAGGTAACACAGACACGAAACATGCAGGAACCTTGACGAGAAGAACCAGATCAAGACAGACAACTGACAGAGAACATTTGGACAGACAGACATTAATAGAGACAGGACTAACTACATCAACAAGACACAGCTTAAGAGGGCAGGTAAAGACACCAGGGCAGCAAAGAATCAGGGCAATAACGAAGTCGGGTTTACATTTATGAATGTAGATCTCAGTGGATATCAAGTTTCTTTTACTGAAAAATGCAACTTTTTTGGTACTATCACCCCCTCCTCCGACTCCATTATTTATTCATTGTATTTACTTTAACCTACATTGGCCCTTACTGTATATGCCATCACACATAATTCTTCTCCTGACTATAGAAAAGCTGATTTGCCGCAGAAATCTGAGAGTATTTGGGTCAAAAGATGAAGAGAGACTGACATGTGAAGTCTACTTCCATCTAACATCAAGAGCACAAGAGTAAAAGATTCAGCAACTATAAGAAATTCATACAGACAGAAATGTTCTGGGCAGCAGATGCTTCAAAGTAAGTACCCAGCAGTGTGTACGGTGTGTGTGTGTGTGTGGTGTGTGTGTGTGTGTGTGTGTGTGTGTGTGTGTGTGTGTGTGTGTGTGTGTGTGTGTGTGTGTGTGTGTGTGTGTGTGTGTGTGTGTGTGTGTGTGTGTGTGTGTGTGTGTGTGTGTGTGTGTGTGTGTGTGTGTGTGTGTGTGTGTGTGTGCGTGTGCGTGTGTGCATGTGATTCACTATCCCCACACTGATTGGAGCTATTAAATCAATTTTGGACATGTGACCATGAAGCTTTGTAAACCTGGTAAAAAGATGACTGAATTATTTAGTCCTGTGAAAAGAAGCACATTTTAATGGTGTCTAAATTACAGGTTGGATTAGATTTTGAGTACTCCTTTTCTCCTTTGTTGCCTTTTTCTGTTTTGTTCTTTTGCGCTTTGCCCCATTTTTCCAGGCATTTCTTTGCATACACACTGCCATTTTTCACGGAAATTACTACAGAAAGAAAAGTAATTTCAGTGTCTGAGAGATTCATGAAAACGCCATTTGTGCTGCTTACTCAAAATAATGATTAGACAAAAGGTCATTTTCAGATGCAGTCGCTGTGTGTGTGTGTGTGTGTGTGTGTGTGTGTGTGTGTGTGTGTGTGTGTGTGTGTGTGTGTGTGTGTGTGTGTGTGTGTGTGTGTGTGTGTGTGTGTGTGTGTGTGTGTGTGTGTGTGTGTGTGTGTGTGTGTGTGTGTGTGTGTGTGTGTGTGTGTGTGTGTGTGTGTGTGTGTGTGTGTGTGTGTGTGTGTGTGTGTGTGTGTGTGTGTAGATTTTTCTTGTAATCCACTTCGAATTATATCGTTAGTAAAACTTGGTCCCTTTCGTTTGTAAAAAGTAGGAATACTTTAAATTATGCATGAACCCTGAGGCTAGGAAGCACTTTGATATCATCACTCCCTGTGAACACAAAACAGTTTTTTTTTAATCCAAAGGATGACAAGAAAAGAAAAGAAATACACACACTTAGAGGCCGATTTAAATATGCCATCTGATATTTATATTGACTTTGTTTTCAATTTGAAATGACTGGTTGCATGTCTTTGAACTGATGAAATATTCCCATCCTCTAAAAAATATATATAATCAACCACTCTCCTGAGAGAAACCATTCTTCTTGTTTTTACTTGTTTTTACTTGAATTTAGTTGCATGCATGAAGATCAACTTTCTGAATTCACAAGCAGAAGAATCTCTTCTTTTCCAACCCATGTCTGCCCGCAAACAATCTCCCTCTGCTGAGCAGTGTATCTCCCTCAACAAGCAGCACATCAAATGAAACGGTAATACACTGCAGAGTCTGTTTGCTGCTGCGTGATGAATACAATTTTTTTTCATTTCAGATCTTATCTGCTGGGATTCTTGTTTAAACCACGTAAAAACACAGTCAATTCCCTAAGTTACATAGAGCCGATTCATATTTGAAAACTTTACTTTGAAGAGCTCTTATTGAAATACTTTTCATTTTTTACTTTTGATGAACAGACTTCAGACGTGTGCTGAATCTAAAACGTGGTGCGCAGACACTGGCAGTCGCACTGGGTGTAATGAATGTATACCGAGGAGCTAATTTCAGTTAGCTTCTGTGTTTTTTTCTCTCCGCCTCATTGCCATTCATAGACTGCAGGTTTGATTGGAGGTAATGATATTCCCCCGCTCTCTGGAGGAGCAGAGGCCTCGCCGTCAGCACAATCCTCGCCTCGTGCTGACTCAAGCAGCCGAGAAAACTCCCGCAGCGCCGGGAATCCCTCGCAACCTCAGAGGGCCAAGAATTAGCGAGGAGCTGAGTTTGTAGCAAAGTCAGCTAAAATGGTTGTCCACAGGAACAGGGATGATTGCCAGCTGAATAACAATTTTGTGTTGGTTTGTATCATTGCTATCCAGCACCGCCTCAGGGCTTTGTCTGACTCCTTCGTGAACACAGGTTGTAACTGTCAGTGTGTCAATTTCCTTCCATCTGCAGCTTTATCTTTCTGCAAATATCCAACATAAACCTCAGCTTTCCTCTTGTCTCCTTCGCCCTCCTCCTCTCTTCATCGTGCTGTGAGCCAACGCTGACGAATGACAGGCATCTCCAGGTTTACCCATCGGTCTGATCTCCGCTGGCAGAGCCGCTGAGCAGCGACAGATCGATGACAAAGCCTGTCAGAACAGCTCACGGTTATTCAAGGCTATTGCATCTGAAAGGCCGTGCACCATGCGGTTAGTGATTTGAAGAAGTGGCCAGCCATCATCAGCTGACACACGTCAATATCTTTCTTTTTTATGGCGCCTGGAGGAACGGTAGAGTGATGTCACCAATCCCTGCTAGTTTGGGTCACAGGGTGCAGTCAAAGAGTCAAATATATTACATCTTATGTCTTTAACCACTTCTCCTTGACCTCATTGGAGAACGGCATGAGGTCAAGGAAAGATGTGAAGGAGAATTGATCATGACTTATGAAAAGAAAACCGCTGAGCTAAGAGAATAATTTAAGTAACATGGGACCTTTAATATAGGCGCATTCACACCGCAGTACTTTTCCCACAAAGGTTCATGAGAACTTAGTTCATGAGAACTCTTTAGTTCTCGTGAACTAAGTACAGATCGCGTTCACACCGGAATAAGTTCCTGGGGAAGGATTAGGCAAATGTAGCCGCTGACGTCACTTCTTCTTCTTCTGCTTTGGGTTTACTGGCAGGCCGCAAACCACTTCATGGCGTATACTGCCGCCCAAAGTCCCCGGCCGGAAGCTGCTGGGACTCCCAGCAGCTTCTACTGAAGCCTTCCGAGTAAATCGCCAGAACGCCGACACCTCCTCATCTCCACCGCTCCCATGTTTTCTTTTGGGTTGCCATAAGTTAGTCTCTGCGTTTGTGCGCTGGACTAATGCTAATAATGCTAATGCAAGGATAATAAAATGGTGGCTTCACAAAACTTTTTGGGAGTTTTACGGGGCGTGGTTTGCAATCCACCCAGCCAATCAGACATAGGAACCTTTTTCTCCCACGAAAGTCCCTGCTCTCTAGCAAAAAAAGGGGGTAAAAAAGGTTCTGATTAACTAATTTTAGTCCCGGCTCTTTTTGGTGTGAACGCGACATTTCGGAACTATATCGGAACTAAAGTGGGAAAAGTACTGCGGTGTGAACGCGGCTATTGGATGTTTTTTTTTTTTTTTTAAAGAACGTTTTGTGGCAAAGAGTAGGCTACAGTGGCAAACTCAATGCTGTTTTATTAAAGGATGCATGGCCAAAACACAATCACATCTCCTAAGAAGGATGTTTGAAATGTATCCATAGTGTTCAATTAGATAGTGACTGCAGGTGTTATTGACGAGACTTCACTTAAAATGTTGCTTCTACAGGGAATCATGGGACATCTGTTTCACCTTTCCTTCCCTGGAGAATGGTTTGGTGCTTCCTATCCTAAAGTATATAAGAAAGGAAGCATCAAAGCCCCCTTAGCATAGATACTTTCCTGATATTTTACGGAGATACAAACCGAAAACACCATTGGACTACTGCCTGTTTATCTAAATCTAAACTAAAAAGAACTGTAAGTGGTTTATGTGAACACTGTATGTTGAGAGAAAACCCCCAGTTAACCCTCTTTTGACATGCTGGGGACAACTTGCTCTGCACATCAGAGAAGGCCACCCTCAGGGACTATTGTGACCAACACCATGATCCCGTCCTCGCTTGCTACCCTTTTCCCTCAACCTATCCTAAGGGAGTGCATGTATGTAGACACGTTAGTTTAGCTGCTATAGGCTTGGACTGTTGGGGGGGGCACCTTACTCCGTCTTTCTGGCTGTTTGTACCTGTGTACTCTCATGTTCCGATTAACCCAGCTTCCCCCAAATCTCTTTTTTTGTGTCCATATATACGCCGGGATCCTGAGTCGAGGCTAATCCTGTTGCTGTGGTCGTGTTTCCTGGATCCTCTATCCCAGTGGTTCTCAAAGTGGGGGGCGCGCTCCCCCTGGGGGGCGCAGAGGCATGCCAGGGGGGGCGCGAGAGACCAGGAGGAAAAATGGCTATCAAAAAAAAAGATTAAAATCATAAATTGAAAAATTATTGATTCGAAAATAATATGATGCAGTACAGTACTATTACGTCTGAGTGGGTCTCTGTGTTTCATTAAAGCTCGGCTCTGTGTGTGTGTGTGTGTGTGTGTGTGTGTGTGTGTGTGTGTGTGTGTGTGTGTGTGTGTGTGTGTGTGTGTGTGTGTGTTGTGTGTGTGTGTGTGTGTGTGTGTGTGTGTGTGTGTGTGTGTGTGTGTGTGTGTGTGTGTGTGTGTGTGTGTGTGTGTGTGTGTGTGTGTGTGTGTGTGTGTGTGTGTAACGAGCCATTTTGTGTGCGCGAGCGAGAGAGAGAGAGAGAGCGCACCGGTACCGGAGATCGTTGTTAGCTTCTGGTGCTAGCGAGCTACGCTAACGGATATAAGGAGTTTTTTCAACAACAAGGTGGAGGAGAGTCCTCTCCTGGCAGACTGAGAGACTCAGTGAGCTAAAGGACTCTCTCAGTGTTATCTCAGTGGGTCTCAAACGTTTGGGTCAGCATTAATGTAAACAATTATTTCCGAGGCACACATTTATATGATCATTATAGTTATAAAAAAACAAGAGAATAAATGAAAAACAGGTATGAAATACTATATGACAGTAAAACAAGAATAAAGTTTAAAAGGGTGATTTGTAAAATATCTATAAAGAAAAAGTAAATCTGTTTACAGTTCTGTTTCATATGGGTGTTGAGAGATGTATCCATAGATCTCTTCATGTTGCTCTCAAAGTGCACCAGATTGATGCTTTTAACTATTTTAAAAATAAATCTTCCTGGGGTAGCTTGCCCCCGGACCCCCTATGTGAGGTCCACACACCACCTACAAAAATAGCACTTTACCCCAGCTTACACCTATATGCCGTGAGCTGATTATTGAGCCTTCATTGTAACTGTCGCGGGTACATTGTGTGTATGCGTGGGGAGTGTTGCAGTAGAACATTCCACTGTAGCGACCGGTACATTAATGGGAAACCCTAAATGTTTGAGCACCCTCTATGAAACGTCAAGCTACCCCACAGCACCCCCAAAAGAAATCTCTGGCGCCGCCACTGAGCCTGACTACTATTCTGGATCTGAGTCCTGGACTTCGAGTCGTGGCTGGGCCTGTCTCTGCGGTCCTGCCAGACTCTCACCATACTACTTCCCTGATGGCTCCCACAAGATTTTTTTTTGACATCCTCGTGGATTCATCTTCTTATTATACACACATGCATTTCCAAACATTTGGTCTACCTATGTTGTAAATGTATTATATTTTCGATTTACACACAGCATCTATTCTGTCCGTCCTGGGAGAGGGATCCCTCCTCTGTTGCTCTCCCTGAGGTTTCTCCCAATTTCCCTTTAAACTGTGGGTTTTCTCTGGAAGTTTTTCCTTGTACGATGTGAGGGTCTAAGGACAGAGGGTGTCGTATTGTCATACTGATATTCTGTACACACTGTGAAGACCACTGAGACAAATGTAACATTTGTGATATTGGGCTATATAAATAAACATTGATTGATTGATTGATTCAGGAACAAATGAAGAAAGAGGGAGTAGAGTTGTTGCACACTCAAACGTATCAAGAACCACACAAAATGTTTCAGCAAGTAGCCTCGTGCCTAATTGCTAGCTGAAATTCTGTGTAACTAAATATGCAAGCATTGGGAGGTGATGCAACTATGTCACGTTGTGTGTATTCTTGAGGACCCATTGTGAGTGTGAAGTTGTGTGGCTGAACAGTGAAGTATTGTTAACAACAATACTGACGAGCACTGAATTATTAAATTGCCGTTAGCTCCAAAGCTATGAAACAGAGATTAACTTAAAGAGAGACTTTAAAACTACCTTGCTTGAAGATTCATTTCTTAAATTGAAAGTAAAGTGAGAGATCTCAATTTGAATGACTGTTCTATGTAGACCATTTGTTTGCCAGCAACTTTAGCAAAACAGCAATTTTGGTGGCTAAATGGGAAAATTACAGGATATGTAAAATAAATGGAGTCCCTCTTCATTTTCCAAATGTCTCTTGAAAGCCCATCCAGTCGGATTCAGGATTATTCACTGTTTTGGTGGAGGAAGAAGCTCTTAAAATGTTTTAGTGCAATAACTTCCCTACAAAGCTGCAGGCTGTTCTTCTGTTTAAGAATACAGAAGGCCATATTTATAAGGGAGGATGTGAGTGCAGGAAAACAGATTTTAGGAACAAACGCAGCACTGTTCCATCTCTGTGGGGTTTCTCTCATGGTTGTGGTCTTGCTGTGACTTACCGCTGACTTGAAACACAATGAATGCTTAAAGGACAACAAGGTGATACCAGGGGGGCACTGCTGCAAAACACCACTATTACTGCCACATGAAATTATTTATTTGAAAGAAACTCAGCCTCATTTTAAAAAACTAAAATGTTAAAGTACATGAGCTAAGCAAAATAAAAAACCAAAGAAAAAACCCTGAGCCACCTTTGTCCTGAATCAACTACAGCTGAAAACACATCTATATGCGAAATGTTCATTATATCACTTAATTCAGAAACACACTGAGAGGGAGCACGGTGCCGTGACCTTTTTAAATGATTCACTCTCGCTGCCTGTCGCACTCACTTTCCTCACACACAACTTTTAGTCTCCCACTCTACTAATTATTTGCATTTTCCATCATCGCACTGAAATAGCAGAAAATAATAATACAGAGACCGGTGCACAAAACAGAATTAGCATTTGTAGTGCAGGACTCCCTACAGATTGCTAGATACAAGCCCATGTTATGGCTCTTGTTAAGTGCACCTTTTTCCCTGTAATGCCTCACTCATACAAAGCATTTCAGATAACAAGGCAAAGAAAATGAGCTTTTCATATTGCTACTTTAGACTGGAGAATCTTTACATGACCACAGACCTCAAACACAACAAACCCCTCTCAGCTTTTGCTCCATTCCTGGACCACAGAAAAGCGTATTCACTAGTGACTTATAATACATGCTGTGTCCATTAGTTTTGACAGCCATAACTCCATATAAAGAATAGATTCAGCGTATACATGATGGCTCACTCTGCGGAAAACCTCATGCTTGTTTATGACAAGAAAAACCTTTCTTGGAGCTCTTTTTTTCATCAAACCGTGTCCCCAAAGAGCAGCAGCTGACCATGGACTATTCATGCATAATGTAATACATGTAGGTCTGTTAATATGAAAGTACTGACGTGAATAATTCACCTGCCTGCCTGTCTGTATATATATCTATCTATCTAGTTTTCCAAGATAATCCATTGACAGGTGTGGCATTACAGATTAAACATAATTATTCCATATGTATGATGAAAGGCGACATTTATTCTGAACTATGGATTTCACAAGACTAATTCTGCAGATATGCATTCTTTGGTATAGTATTAATCTGTGAAGAGAGCATTTCTCCAAAGAGACGACACCATCGGAGAGTGGAATTTGTGCATATAAGTTCTTTACGTCAATGGACTGAAGTCAGGTGAAGACCCTCCTGTTTGTCGAGCATACATCCCTTTAGACAGTTTCACTTTAAGTCCCCCCTTAACCTAGGAAGGTTAACAAATTGGGAAGAAAACCATTGGGTGAGACCAGTAGCCAATTGGCCAAGACTCCCGTCATTTAACAGGGAAGTCATCACTCTCTTTCCTGCGTTTCCAATCTGTATCTCTTGTCAGGTTTCAGCAAGAGTGCGGGCCCAAAAGCAGTGCAACCAGGGAGGCAGGTATGGGGATGTAAACAAAAGGCGAGCTTTTATTAAATTAAAAGCTGGTACAACACAAGAAACGGCAGGAGCAGGCGAGGTGGAACAAAAGGAAAAGTAACAAACAAAACAATAACAAACCGGGAACACTCAGGAGACACCGGAGGACCATGGAAATCCAGATCACGACATCACAGCCAAAACACACGAAAAATGATGACGAACTGACAAGGAACGCAAGGGAAAGCAAGACTAAATACACAAGACAAGACACAGAGGGGAGGGGAGGTGAAACACCGGGGCAACAGGTGAACAGAGTCAGACAATCAGACAGGAGGGCAAACACAGACAGGAAGCAAATACAGACATGACAGACAGGGGGTGAACACCTTCAAAGTAAAACAGGAAAACTGTGACAATTCAAAATAAACAGACATCTCTATTTCTCCTCTGTCTAATAAAGACAAATTATGTTTTTTCTTTTAAAAAAACCTTGTCATATTGCATGTGCAGTTCAGTAGTAGTCTATTAGTGTGATGCAATATCATGCAAAACACTTATTGTAAACATGCTATCATGGTGGCTGGTCTCTTACGATCTTCAGGTGAAGAAGTCTGATGTAGAAGTCCTGTGCTGGATTGGTAACATGTGGTCAACGATGTGAGGCGACTTGGATGCCCTGCCAAATTTACGAAAAGTCATAGAAGGCTCAGATCAATTATTACATGGGCAACAGTTCTGGTTGCACTCATGCCAAAGGACATTTCCTCAAAACTAGTGATATCTGTTGCAGTGTGATAAAATACTTGAAATGTGACCAGCACAAGGTACACCTGTAATGATGACGTTGTTTAATCATCACCTTGATATGCAACACCTGTCAGGTCGATGGATTATCTTGGCATAGAAAGAGTGGTCACACTATGGATTTTAACTAAATGTGTGAACGACATTTGAGAGAAAAAAATACTTTTGTGTGCATAGATCTTTTATTTCATCTCATTAAAAATTGATTTATAAACAAGCTTTGCAATATCATTTTGTTCAAAGGTTTTTCACGTTAGATAAATTCAGTTATTTAGTAATTAACACAGAAACAGGCAGCCGTGATAAAACCAGTAGACTAAATTCGTTCCACTGAGACAAGCTGAAAGGCGCTTATCTTAATATCATAATGTTTAAAATCCACAGCAATTATTCTTCATGGAGGCGTGAAATTGATTCCAAACATTTTCTCTGTCTCCTCCTCACACTGTTTGATCTCTGCTCCCCCGACACGACCTTTGATGAAATTCAATTTTTAGCAACGATACAGCTTTCACAATATCTCACCTAAAGATATCAAACTATAAAAGGTAAAAGTAAAAATATATTATGTTATATCATGAATAGGGAAGGAGGTAGTCTAACTGATGTTGGATTAATGGTCTAAGTATGATTATTAATTAATTTTGTACGAGGTTTACATGCTTTGAAGTTTTTTTCATGAGCCCTAGCTGTCATTACAGAACAGCTCTGACACTCAGTCTGATGGAAATAATTGTGACAGCTGGACAGACAGATGACAGCCTCAGTCTCTGCGGCTCTGGGAGATCAGCGCTACCTGCTGGAGACTGCAGGTAAATATTAGCTCACAACAAGAGTGGAAACACATCTGCAAGTATCATCATCACATTAAACATTCTACTTGGTTAAAAACAATATGTATTGGTTTAGCGAGAGTAAAGACACTGTAACGTTTAAAACTTGAATAGAACGTTTCCATTAAAAGTTTTTATTTCATTTTAGACCCTGACACAGTAATCGAAAAAGTATTGTTTTCACAATAAAAGTAGCAATACAACAGTGAGGAAATACTCAAGTATGGACTGCTTTCAAACATGTACTTTACTAAAGTATTAGCATTTACTTGAAGAACGAAGCGTAAAAGTTTTTATTATGTAGCATAATGCTTACTATATTGCTGTATTATAAGTTGTGCATTACTTAGAATTGTATCCCAGGATAAATAAAGTATCATCTGCTACTTTTAACAAAACTATATTTGTTTATTATATTTTGTGTTAGTGATTTGAATCTGCAGATTAACACTAATACTGTCAAATACATGTAGTGCGGTAAAAGCGCCTCACTTTCAATTATTACTTGATTAACAGACTTATTTTCAACTACTGCACTAAAGCACATTTGAATACGGTAAAGGACTCAGGTAGGACTGAACTTGAATGCAGTTTGAAGTTTGTTTTGCTTCAGAAAGTTTCACTGTTTTTTCAGCGTGACAGGAGAATTCTGCCGTCTAAACTTTACAGGACAGCAGCTACAATTAGGAACATACCTTCACGGTGCTTTTTGAGTGCATGTTGTGTTCAGGTAGTCATTACCGGCCCGGCTGTGTGTTATCTGCCTTTAAAACTGTCAGGAGCAGCGACGGTGGTGTCGTTTGTCTCCTTGAGGCGACGGCTGTGTGCTGGAGCTGTTGAAAAGTTGGTTATTGAAAAAGACACTGCAGTCCTTGCAGCCCAGGGCTGGAGCTGGTTTATAAAATACACTGTTTAGCTGTGGAAGAGAACATACAGCAGTTAATCATTCAGGATTTCTTGAATAAAGGCTGTTCACATTTCAAAGAAATACATTAATGTATCAAAACCCTGAATTTGTGATTGCGTTTTTGTCAGATGTTAAACTAAGATTTATTCGTATTTTCCGTACGGTTGGTAGATGCACTATGCATCTGTTGTTACATTGATGTGTGACTGTAAATATTAATCCTCCTGCTCATACACCACCCTACATGCAGAAAAAACATGTTAGTTTTGTGCATAACTATATTTATGTTCACCTTTTCAAACAGTCACATTATCAGGACTCAAACATCTGGATTACCATTCATTTTAGGGATAGCACATGCTTTTAAGGTTAGCAGTTTTAGCATCTAGCAAATCAATGTGGGTCAATACAATATCCTCACAATTTACAAAGACAAGTGTGTGTGAGTGTTTCACAGGACAGGTGATGACACTGTTCGGGATTAATTCATCACGTTGCTCGAGGTGTTTAGACAACTGTGGACAGCTGTGACATTGTCAGAAACACACTTTGCTGCTTTAGCCTTGCTATCATGGTTGATCAACCGCTTTTATCCCAATCTGAGAATCCATTGGCTTTTGGTCATATAACTGTTTATAGAGATACTTTGATTAAACATCAATGAGACCAAATACCTGCAAGAACACCATAAGCCTCAGCTGCACTATTGTATCACTTAAACATCAGCATGTTAGCATTGTCATTATGAACACAATGCTAACAGCAGTGATGGGCCCTTTTAACAGCAGCCCTTTACATTGCACGGTAAACACAGGCTTCTCTCCGTCAGTTACTGGCGCCAAGAGCTCCCCAGGCTGCAGTAACATTGAGAGAAGCAAACAATTGTTTATTTGCACGTACCACCCACTTTGAAAAGACACAAAGCTGGTTGAAAATTGCCAAAGCTTCCCTTTATCTTGCAATAAAGGTGGGAAAACACTGTTTTAATGCATCTCTAATTAGGTAGAAGTTTATGTACTAACTTAGAAACACATACTTTTGGAAATTATGAGCTATTTTTATAATGGTGGGTAATAAACTGGTGCCAGCTGGCTGTAAGGCTGGACATGGTGCTGCATGTTAGTTGAAACATCTGGGGACTGATGTTATGATGTGATGAAATGCTGTGTGCAGAGTAAACTTTATTAAATGATGTTAAAACTTTTAAATATTTGTTGGATTCTTGAAACTTTAGCAATGGTGTTTGGCTGCTCATCAAGTAATATACTTTCCTCTTATCTCTTGATCTAGAAAGACAATTCAGAAGCTTTTCAACTCGTTTTTTTATTAAGAACTTCATAAAAACTAAACAGATGAAGCATTACGAGGTTTAGAGTTACAGAACAATGTGAAACACAACATTAAATAGGGTAACTCAAATGGAAACAGAGAATGTACAGCAGAGAGAAATTATTGCCCACTAACACAAATGTAACTACCCCTAATCTATCAAACATCTATACATACGACTCTTTCTACAAACATACATACATGAAGTATTTAATACACAAGTTTCACATGATCTATGTTGCTTGGCCCTCTTGAATTGTTCCCCTTTTGTAAAGCAGACCAAAATGTAGATGCGTTCAGATTTTCTGTGAAAATCAGCTGCAATATTTTCCGATTTATTTTATAGTTTGTTATGGACCTGGTGATACTGGGAAAGGTGGTTCATGAAGTCCATAAAGATTAAAGACAACACAGTGAGCTCCATTTCTGCCAGGTAGATTATCTAGAAGGCATTGATGTTGTTATTTCTACTGGTGCTTGCTCATGACGCCCCGCAGGAAGTCTTCAAAGTTTGGCATGGCGGCCTCTCTGACGGGCTCGTCGGCGGCCGCGGGCTCATCAGCGGCGGCTGCAGCGGGCTGGGCGCGACGCAGGCGGCAGTTGAAGTCCATCTCAGGGTCGCAGTCGGGGTCGGGCAGGATGATGCCATCATTGCTGGGCTTTGGGGCCTCAACGGCCGAGGGTCCTGCAGCAAACTTGCCGCAGTTTGGGTCGAAGGGATGGCAGAAAGGCTTGGCTGGAGCCTTGATGTTGGCCTTGGCCGCGGAGCCATACTTCACGGGGGTGCAGTCTTTGTCGTAGTGCACGTAGCAGTCGTGGCCATCCTTGGTCTTGCCTTCGACCCCGAGCTTGTAGCGGACCTGGTTAATTGATTGATTTGTGTTTTTGGTTCAAAACAGATGCAAAACAGATCATAGAAAGCAAGTGAAAGCATTTTGCAACACCCATTTAATTTCACTAAATCATTTAATAAACTGAATGAAAAGGAAGAGACAATTAGTAGCACCATTCAACAAGCAGTATTTCATTAGATTAGTCAAGACATCCAACTATATCTAGAAGCAGGACTTCAAATTCAGACCTGGTGCTCGGGCATCTGCGGGGCGGGCCTGCGCAGGGCGGCGGCGGCGGCCAGGATGCAGTACGGGTCGTAGCGAGGGTCGCAGGACAGAGGGGCGGGACCAGAAGCAGCCGCTGCCTTGGGGGCGAACTCCAACACGGGCCTGGTGAGTCCGGACAGCTTGGTGGCACTCAGCGGGTTGCAGCCGCCGTCAAACAGGGGGTTGCAGTGCTGCTCTTTGGGTTCCTCCTCCGCAGCGAGAGGGGCCGGGGCGGCGGTCACACACAGAGGATCCACTGCTGGGTCACAGCGGGGGTACAGCATGTGGTAGAAGCCGGTGGGGGATTTCTGGACCAGGGGGGGCATGCAGTACGGGTCCTTGGGGTCGCAGTTGAGAGCGGCGTAGGATGGGGCGGGGCCAGCGGCCGGGCGGTAGCCATAGGCTGCTCTCAGGTGATACTGCAGACACTCCACATCCTGAGAGTTGCAGATTCTCAGCAGCTCGGCCCTCTGCACTTCGCTGAGGAAGGGCTCCAGGACGGGGGCGTAGTAGTAGAAGCCGGTGGAGCTCTTCATGGGCATGGGCAGCATGGGGGTGAGGATGGGGGCGGGCAGTTTGACCGGAGCAGGCGCGGGCGCAGCAGCCTTGGGGCCAATGGGGAAGAGGCAGTAGGGGTCCAGGTAAGGGTTGCACATCCTGACATCGGCAGTCTTGATGGCCTCGGGCATCACCAGCGCGGCCTTGGGCTTGCTGGTGGACTCGGAGATGCACTCGGGATCATCGGAGTCGGCACAGGTTTTGTAGATTTCACTGAGGTGCTTCAGGTAGTGGTTGAAGTTCGGGCCCTCCTCTGACCTGTGCTTGTTCTGCAGGAAGTTCATGTACAGACGATCCAGATCCTCAACCTGGAATATTGGGTGAAAAGGGAAAATGTATAATTTAATTATTTACGCTTGCATGCAAGAAATAAGAAATGAAATGACACATATTATGCTTAATTCCAGACTTTTTTGGGTGACTTCCAGTACATGTTAACATGCTTTAATGTTCAAAACACATCCTATTTCTCATAGTGTCTGCCTGCAGATACCTTTATGAAACGCTCTGTTTAGCGCCTGCCACTTTAAACCAAAAAAATGCTTCCAGAAAATGACTGTATATAGTGAATGAAAGAATGAACCGTTTTGACTTCACAACATTGCAGTAGTCCTGACGACGTGTGAAAGGCTTAGGATATCTGAAACAGGCTGCGTGTAATTCTCCAAGGACTGAGCGTTTTCATGCTTTCACAGTAATTATATAGCACTAAGAATCACGTGAATACATCTCACTTTTTACACTATGGGACCTTTAAACAAAGTCCTTTATAGATGAACACTTTCACACAAATCCTCTGTGGAGGAGTTTTTCTTTTTTCAGCTCACTGTGTTGTTTCTCATCTATAGCCTCAATCTTAAACCACTGAGCTCTCACTGGTAATAACATGCTGGAACAGGACTTGCATCGCTAATTTATCATATGAAGAAGGTTGAATATTGTTTAATCAGTCTTTTTTGTAAAAAATCCAAAAGTCAATCCTCCCTGGTAGGAACTGATGATTAATGCGAAACAAACTGCACTCACTCCCTCCTGGTTGTGGCTGTTCATGAAGAGCTTGTACCATCCCCAGAAGTCGGGCATGCGTTTGAAATGGGGTATTTGGCCCATTGGGGCCATGACGGGGACGATGTTCCTTCTGTTGCGAACAAGAGTCCTCAGGTTCTCCATGGCCTCGGCTTTCACATCGTCAGACACTGCAGTCACTGAGGAGAGAGAGGGAAAGAAAGTGTGCTGGATAAATAACTTACAAATGGTTTAAAGAGTACACATTATGCTCATTTTCAGGTTCATATTTGTATTTTGTGCCTCTACTGTGATATGTTTACATTCTTTAACGTTCAAAAAGTGCTTATTTTTCTCATTCTGCCTGTGTTGCAGCACCTCTTTTCACCCTCTGTCTAAAACCAGAGCCGAGTCTGTTCTTATTGGTTAGCTGGCTGGCTCTGTTGTGATTGGCTAATTGCTTAGATGTCCCGTCCCTTAGCATATCACGTACAATGTGTCGGAGCATTAGCCAATAGAAGCCTGAGTGTTACATAGTGATGTCAGTAAAATTCGTTTTAGCTCTGTATTGCACCTCACCAAATTGTAGCTAATTGTTTTGTCACCAACATCTGTGAGTTACTGACTGTGTGTAACAAAGGAAGAACATTGAAATCATCTCTGTCCATGATTGAGGTTTTTAAAGTCCACCTCCCTAATCCATATTTTAACTGACTAAACTGCCATGGTGTCCCACATGCCACATCACAGATGCTTACCTTCCTCCTCCCTGCGCTGCTCCACCGGCACGGCCCCCAGAAACTCTGTAAAACACAAGCAGCCACATTAGCAGCAGCAGAGGCGCTCACTGACTGGGACCAGATGTTGAGCTTTCTCTCAACATCAGGGAAAACGCTGACCTGCTAATAAGCCCGCGGGTGAAACACGGCAGGTGCTGGGGCTCTGGCGCCCCGACACATGCAGCATCCTGCAGATTAAACACCCCCCCCTCCTGCAGACCCCCACCCAGCCCCACGCTCTGCTGGGCTTTGAGCCAGACCAGTAGAGCTTGTGCAACTATTGGGGGCCTCCTTAAAGTTTACCTGTAAAACTACAAAGACTGGGCCCTCACACAAACCAATTACCAATGCACTGTAAAAGTGAGAGGTTGGAGGGGGGGGACATGTCTGTGTACATCTCGATCTTCTGCGAGGGGGGGGGGGGCGATTCCTTCCGAAGTTAACGAGAAAAAACTAGTGGAGTCAGCTGATTATGGCAGAAACTTCCAGTCCTTTTCATTTACTAATGTGAAAAATCTCCCACAGGAGAAGATGTTTTTTATGACTCTAGAGAGATGGCTACCATGCATATCAACACAGAATGTTCTTTCTAGTATTGAAGGTAGTTTATGTTTATGTGACAATAATAAGCCAATTCTCATGGACGTTATAATACAAATAATATGCAAAATAATATGCATTTCTATATAACTTTTCAAGGGAACCAAGGATGTTTTCCCCTTAAGGAGGGAGAACAAATAATGTAGGAACACAAAAAATGGATATGGTGCTAAAATCCATTGCTGGCAAAACCACAAATTCTTCCACAAAGGCTTCGCCTGAAGGAAGGGAGATGATTAAATGGATTAGACAGAACATTAAGGCCAGAGAAAATCCTTCAAATGAACCAAGCTGAGAAAGAACCAAACAAACATATTTGTGGACTTTTTAAATGAAGAATAAAACCTTTAATAAAGCTTGGAGACTCTAAATGGTGTTTCAAAGTTGTCTCACTTGTCTCAAACACCTAAATTCAACAAACTTCTATTATTGTTTTTAATTTATTGTTTTTTTTACGAAAAACACATTTTATTTTTTTAAGGCTTACTCGGAAAGACCCATACAACTTTGTTGACTAATCAATTTGTTGGTTGGTAGAGTTTCTCATCAGTGAAACGTAAACAAATATTTACTTTAAACTGTGATTACGAGAGATGTTCTAATCGTCAACAGAAGAAACCACAAGTAGTCAAGACAAAAACTATGAACGTGTTTACTATTTGTC
Organism: Gymnodraco acuticeps; assembly: GCF_902827175.1. NCBI lineage: Eukaryota > Metazoa > Chordata > Actinopteri > Perciformes > Bathydraconidae > Gymnodraco > Gymnodraco acuticeps. Next base: position 858,287 of record NW_022989913.1, read on the forward strand.
TAATAGTGGGCAGCTCTAAATTAGATTCAAAGTTTCAAAAATGTGACCTATCAAAGTATCATTGTTAATCAAATCCTTAGCAGGGTGATAAATCCGCCAACATACCTCAGTATCTTCAGTGTGGCTATATGCAAACACTTATAGTTAACATTAGAGTCAATTTTTCTCTGTCTGCCATCTGAATCTTAGTTAAAAAAATCAAAGAAGCATTTTATATCAGTTAAAATATGTACATTAAGTCTCACCTGGAAGTAAAACGATAGCTAACAGGAATCCTGTATGGATCAGGAAAAGTGATGGTCCTCCAGAACGCGCCATTTTCTGTTTTATATGCTTCCTGAGGGGAAAAGACAGAAACAATAATCAGTGGTAATGTTGTATCAGAATTGCATTTGAGGCTACTTAATAAAGAATGAACTTCTGGCATTATACTGTGATATTACAATTCAACTAGACTTGGATTGAATCTGGTGTCTTTTATTTCTGTGGAGAGTTTTGTTAGATATGGAAATGAGAAGACAATGCACTTGGAACAATGAGAAAGCTTTTATGTAACTGGCTGATACCCAGACAATGGAGAGGATTGGGGACATGCTGTAATACAGATTTCTTTCAGGGATTACTGAGGAAAATAAGATGCAAATTATGAATATCTGAATATCATATAATGCGACTGAAATGAACAATGGAACAGGGAAAACGCCTGCAATGTTCTTGTGTCTGTTTAATAACAGCTGCTGATTTAAAAAATATGAAGACTTTCTCACTTTGGAACCACAGACGATGAAGCAGGCAGTTGCAGTGGCTCCAATAACTGCACATATATTTAGCATCATGCACAAGAGTCCTTACCTGCAAAGGGGCTGAAGTTCAGGCCTTCTGTGATCACCTCGGGATCCAGCGGCTCTCTGGATCGAGCTTCTTGAGGGGGGGCTTGCTGGTTGTCTGAGCTCTCTAACCTAAGGGACAGGCGGAAAGGCAAACATTTTAAAGGAACCCCCTTGATCATTAAAAACAAAAAGGCATGTCAAACTGCCCCTGCATGCTGGTAGGCGCTCTGGGATTGGCTCTAGCGTGCCATCCGTCCGACCAATAGGGGTCCTGTAATTAGGAGAGGTGAGCGGCACGACTACTCTCAGTGGAGAAACATTAACAAGGTGCCATTTAGCGTACATTTTTCTCTCCTCACAGCTTTGGAATTTGGAGTCAACATGCAAGGTGACATTGTATCCAAGCCACCAGTTGATTTAGAGATGTTTAAGTCTACATAATATTGTGTGCGCAAACTCAAAAAACTGTAAGATGCTGAATCCACACAGCTTGAGGCCTCTGTTACAGGAGAGCAGATTTATAAAGGAGTGCTGCAGGCTATCGCTGAGGTGGTGCTCATAAAACTTGCAGTGGAAGCAGTAGCCCAAGAGGTAGCGCTGAAGGTACTCAGGAAGAAAAGGATTCATAAAAAGAATCTAGCGGTAAATAACTAGCAGTAAATAAAAATAGGCTTTATCTCTGTTAGAATAGTCCCTGTGAAGAAATTGACTTCAAAGAACAAAAATAAATATTTCTGAAATAACTCCAGTGTTGCATCAGTACAGTGATAAATGTTTGAGTAATATTGTCCAGGATGACAGGTACGTGACTTTTTTATTTTCAGTGGAACAGACGTTGCACCAGCCTTTTTGATTATGTTTCCAAACTTAATGCGGGCTTAGAAAAGTGCAGCCATTTATCCTCCATTTTTTAATCAAGTTACTCAGCTGTTCCATGTTGGAACTACAGTCAGAGGAGTAAGCATCTGTTGGAGAGGGTACAAACTGCACTATTACTAAGTGTTGTTTCTTTATATTTGTTTATTGGCAATAGTATGAGACCTTAATGTGAATTATTTCAATTTGTTACCTCCCTCACAATTTTTTTGCCCATGCATGTTTTTATTTAACAACATGAAGGAATCTGGAGTCATTAGGAGAGGAAACTAATGCAGCTGCTGCTGTGGAGCTGCAGAGACATCAGGACCAGCATGCCAACACCATCCTGTTTGTTTGCTACAGGCTCCTGCTGCTCGCTCTCTGCCACGTAGCCTGTACAGCCTCCAGCCAATGCCAGTGGAATATATAAATGTATATACCGTACAGGAGCTATGGAAACCAGAACATTAGCTGGAAAACAGTAAAACAACCCCAAAGGCTATTTGAAAGGCTACTTAAAGAAAATACCGCATACTTACATTTTCCAGACGTACAGCCGTGAGATAACTCAAGTACCCCTGAATTCACCGCCACCAGTCATATTCACAGTGTGTTTTTTTAGTTAATCTTAAACTGGATGTTTTTCAACATTATTACCTTTCAGTGGGTTGGCTAGTTACACATTGCATTAATTAATCTACCCCAGGCAGAAGTAATGTTTCAACCATGTATCCAGAGTTGGAAAACATTGTCAGAAAAATAGGCGTAATGTTTTTTTAAATTGGTATGGCTTGTCCCCTTGCACCTTAGGGAAAATGAGATGCATTTAATGTATTCAATTGGACAAGAAGAAGGTAACACATAGCTTCCAGCATTCATGCATTTCTTTAGCAAATATTTCCTATGAGCCATAACTCTTAACAGACTTTAAAGCTGGGGTAGGCAACTTTGGAGAACCAAGAGCAAGAGTAAGTTGGATTTTGAAAGCATTAAACAAAAAAAACAGAAGATCTCAGCCCCTGCCTTCAGGCCTCCCTCCTCCACTCAATATGTAGTCATGTGTTTTTGACCATTCCTCCTGATAATAACCCCCTGAGCTATACAGTAAGTACCATGGTTTGGATTCACTTGAGGTTGTTTTTTACAGTATACTGTTTATTTATTAATAGCTATCAGCTCAATTTAGATGTCAACATGTTTTGATTTAAGTTTTTCATTGAATTGGAAAACAAACAAAAATAAATGATTCCACTTGAGTCATTACTTTCCATCTATTTTGTATTCATTGTTTTCCACTGTCGTACAGTTTGTCCCACAGGACCGTGTCTCTCTTGCATGAGTGATGATGCCTCAGCTTTGGTTATGATCCCTGCAATTTACACATTTCAAAATAAGTGGGGTTGTCAGAGAAAAAGACAAATGGTTGTCTTCTTCAGCTTAAAGCAGAACAGCCATCATTGGAGGATAGATGTCTGTCTCTTATGTGCATTGATAATGTATAACTTAACTAAACATTTGGGCTAAAACCTATAAAGCCTACTTTATCTTGTGAAAGAAAAGCCCATTAAAGCACAGACCCTTGTAAAGATTATGATGCCTGTTGAATGCTTTAATGTTAGCAATTAAATTGTGGTTCAAATTACGAATAAACCAGCAAGAGATTGTTAATAATGAAAAGCTGTTTTTTCAACCTCCTGGTCTGAAAAGTGAAGCCAAAGCAGAAGTGCATTCGTTCTAATGGCCAGCAGTGGGGAAACTCTACTGGTTGCAAAATAAGTCAGATTGTAAAGAAGTCTATGAAAAAATTAACACATTTATCATTTAGTATCGCACAAAAAAAACGTGGTTGTTTGTAATAATGTTCAATACAGCATAATGTTCATTTTATAAATCTAAATCTAATCCAATCTAGAGTATAAAAGATAAAAAAAGATGTTTTATTTAAAAGATAAAAAAATGCAGGGTAGATAAAGATTGAAGACTGAATACATTTTCATGACAGTACATTAACATAGCCATGACCTTGTTTTAAAGGTGTTAAAGGTGGGGTATGTAATTTTGGAGAAACCAGCTCGAGTGCGCTAGAATTTGAAAATACACAACCGGAAAAAATCTGCCTCTTCCTTCAGACTTCCTCACAGAGCCCCTCCTCCAACACACACGAACGCGCACATGACCAATGAGGGCACGAGATCCACATTGTCAAGAAACCCAGGGATTCTTGATAAACTGCTTGAAGCTCAACAATTGGCATTTAATTCTGCAGGGAATATTATGTATGTTCCTTTACAGAGTGAAAATGATATCAGTTCATGACTGGACAGGCTAATCAAGATTGATTGAAGAAACGTTGATTATTTCTTTCCATTACAGACACTTTTGTTAATTGGCTCTTATCCTTGAGCATGTTCCTGTTTCATTTTCACAAATCCTCATTCAAATAGCACTTGGTGTGTGCTGCTAAATACACAATCAAGTGTTTCAGCTAAATTAATACCATTGTTTTGTAAATCAGTAAAATGTCTGACAGCACAGTTCACTGTTTGGCTGATTCTGTATGGTAAGTTTTTAAAAACCTGTAGTTTGCATGTTGTGCTCTTCAAAAGCCTCTTGTCAGTCCCAGAAATGCGCTGAATAATAATAAAACCCCAAAATGCTGTTCCCAAAAAATATAAACATAAATGACCTTTCTTCCTATTGGTGCTCATATTGAGGGCGTATGTTGTTAGAGTCTATACTTAGGTTTCAGAAATGATAAAACATTATATCATACTTTTTGCTTCATGCGAAAACTAGGCTGGCCATTTATATTTCCTTTTAAGCAGTCTTCTTTTGAATGTGGTTATAGGCAGGAAGCTGCTGCATATTAAAGGAGAGAATTGGGTTTTTTTGTTTATAAAGCTCTTCTCCAAAAGTTAGATTATTTTATTCAGCTTGTTGTCTTCAGTATTGGAGTTCACACTCGCTCAGAGACGTGGTTTATCCTTGAAGTTCCTTGGATTTACTTATCTGCACTTCATACTCTTGGGATGAACTGCAATGCGATCTAAAAATGTAAGGATCTAAGATAATGGGACATTTTACAATTCCTATAACTGACTCCCTCTTGCTTCAGTTTTTGACATGAAGGGTTTCTTTCGGTGGTCGTAGTAATGATGAGAGTAAAGGAGGTGAACACGTGACGTATAAAGATCGACAAAGTCTGAGTTTTGCGGATATTGGGGTGTACGGATGGAAACGCTGGACTTTCATCCAGGAGTCTAACGTTCACTCTGGGTGAAACCAGCTTGTTTGTTGAATTGACACAAAAGCAACATAATTAATTTGTATGTTACGTTAACTGCATCACTTAAGTTACAACTTTTTTAAACACAAACCAAGACCTTCCTTGAACCAAACCAAAACATTTTGTTGCTGAGATTTAACCAATTTGAAATGCAATGTACTAAATTTAAGTCAGCTACGTGACATTAACCACATTACGTTTTTGAATGAACTACCCTTCACATTGAAAAATGAAGCTAAAGGGTTACCCAGTGAGTTTAAAAGTGACGCAAAGGGGTCCTTGGGTAGTGTCCACATGCAACTAGTTATAAAGTCATAACGTGTTGGTAAATCGAATCTCGTTTACGTAATAATTGGGAAAAGCGCTCTGTAAAAAAAGACACACTTTCAGCTTCCTTTAAACAAAATGCTATTTATTGACTTTTAAACACAAAAATACAAGTGTGGAATTATAACTACAGTACACACAGGGACGTGCACGGGTAATGTTGACCGGGTAACGGCCCGTTTGGCCTTTTTGGCTGCCCCTCTGGAGAGAGCGAGGGTGTTTCTCAATCGCGAGGATGCTGGCTTGATAGTCGCGTACTTCCAAGTCACTTCCTTCAGAAACGAAGCAAGTATTCTTCCAAGCCACGGTTTCGGAAAATGAAGAAGAATGGAACAGGCTAACAAGTGTGCCACTCTCTCTAACGGTTTCAACATAAACTGCACCGAAAATAAATACCTCACGATGTCTATCTAATTATGAACTTGCTTTACTTTCACGGAACACATTTTTGGTGATAACAAATGTAACAAAGTAACATATTTACATGTTCTACGCCACTACATACTTAGGTCTACATTTAAATGTGTGCTGCGTCGGTTCAGCCATTCTCCGCAAGGGTTTTTGAAATTGGTCCGTGCGCAAAGCATTGTGGGGATTTTAAGGATGCGAAGTCTACCCATGTGCAGCCTCGAAATTTCCCCCAAACCAAGGACGCGGCCTCGGTGAATTCCAAGTATGCTGGAGATTGGAACAGTCCTTCGGCGGCACTCGATGACGTAGCATCCTTGAAATATTGGCTTGGAAGCCAGTATCCTCGAGATTGAGAAACGGCCCGAGAGTTTGTTTTTCTGTTTTCTGTTGTGGCCGAATCAACATGATAAACCCACAATTAGTATTGTAGCGTCTCGCTGCGGGAAACACACTTTGTCATCGCTGTTATCTGCCGGTGCGTTAAAGACCACCTCAGTGTCGGATTTTGGAAACTTGATTTTGAGTTGTCACATCATGGCAGTTAGGCTATAAGGGACAAACCAGGGGACTTTACTTCCTCTTGATACCGTCGGTTATTTACAAAAAAACACCTAAATATAGCCTACTTGTTATTGAGCTTGTCTTTTCAGCTGTAAACTCCCTCAACGCGCCGCTCGCTCTCTTTTCTTCATCGCCCTCTCACGGGTGAACAGTTCACTGTCCCGCTTCATTGTAGGATTTCTGCCATGTCTCTATCACTTTAGTTTGACCATCTCTGTTATTAAGTTATGGAATACTAAATAAATAAGTAATTAGATATCTTGCCGTTACTGCGCTCATAAAGAATGATAAGAATAAGAATAATGCGTATTGAACTGGTTTAATTAATTAGTGAGTTTATTTAAGCTAATTAGCTAGAGGCCCTATTTTATCAGTATGTCTGCACAGCAGTTACAATGGTCAAACTACATTAAAACAGAATTGTCCCCATTTTGTCTTTAATAGTTACTAACATTAGATATTTTCATGAGATATGGACCGCAAAACAAAAAATGTCCCTGGTTTTCATTTTTAAAATCAAGTCACCGAATGCAAGTAGTCGCCTTAGCTTATTTTGTTATGAGATATGAATTACTGTTCAATTTAGTTGATGTAATAATCGTTTGGTTTCTTTTACATTAAAAACAAGTTACAATTTTCAAAAGGTCTTGTGTTTTTTATCGGGGGGGGGGGGGGCCCTTTTTCCAGTTCAGAGCAATAGCCCCTCCAAATGTCTGTGCACGTCCCTGAGTACACATACGTGCAAACTATTAATGTAACAGGACACACTGCAGATATGAAATCAAAACACACAGCACACATCCGACTATCACACACACTCTCATACAAATAATTTAAGCTATTTTTAGCAGACCGTCTTCATCGTATGCCATCTGCAGCATGCTTACAGGTGACAGCACACGGAGCCGCTGCCCATCACATGTGTAATTACGCTCCTAACAGGTGTTCTCCAGCACACTGAAACCTGCAATCCAGTTAAGAAGCAGTGGAAGACATGAGCATGAGACAAGCTCATAATTTTAAACATACCATATCTGAAGGAATCCTTGGGATCTTAAGAATGTCACAACATCTGGAGCCAGGGACGACTTTTTAAGGATGTTTTTTTTTAAAGCCTAAAACTAGGAGAACTATGAAAGGAAATTGTATGCCATTAGACAGTAAATGGTTGGTTTGCTTTCCACCAGAAGAAAAGGTGTGGAGCGATGTGAATATAATCCATCATTACTCCAAAGACGTGCTTCTCTCTCTCACTGGATGTCATCATCATCAAACAGATCCTCAAAATCTGTGGAGAAAAGAAACACAATCATTAAACTAAAGTGACATGACACTGTATTTCAAACGTTTCTGCAAGCCAGCCATTTTCTCATAAAGCAGCGTTGTAGGTAGAGAGGGTTGAAGGGTTGCAGGGTGATAAAAGTAAAAGGATCTGGGAATGCTCTTGCTGAGCATCCTTCCTGCGGGTCTGACTGTTTGTGAGGTCAGAGGTCAGCAGCAGAAGTGTATGAACATGCATGGGAATATGTGCCACATCCTTTGTTCCTGCAGGTAACACTCACCACGATCCAGCTTAGTGAAGTTCACTACTACTTCAACCATTACTGTCGTTGTTTGAATCACATTTTTAGATATGGCAATCATCACATTCTCTTCTAGACGTGCAATGAATCATAGATCAACAGAAAATGTATCAGCAAATATTCTGATATTCCATTTTCTCCATATTCGAGTAAAAGGGCCAAACATTGGCAGCTGGTTACAGGTTCACAAACGTGAGGATGTTATGATTTTCCTCAACATGAAATAAGTTTTAAAATACAGTCATGGGGGTTTTGTTAAATGCTAAAACTCCACCTGATAATTATTTCATTCTAAATTAGTCTTTCTTCTTGAAAAACACAAATATGATTATCAGGACGAATGCTGATGAATTGTTACTGCCAACATACGAATAGATTGATCAACTGATCTCTTCAGAATGGAAAAACAGATGTGGGAAAGAAAGGAATTGGCTGTAAATAAGGTCTCATGAAATGTTTAATGATCGGCCGGTGCTTTTATGAAAACTCTAAATAGTGTTGTATTGTTGTGTATAAGTACAGTCCACAGTCAGCCTGCATACAGAACATTTTGTGCAGACAACACACAAGACGCTGACTTTGTTTTCCACAGGTCCTCCTCGTGCACAGACTGCTGTTTTCAAAGGGGTCATCAAACACTCAGAACATAGAAATCAGACAGAAACACATTTTAGCTCAAATGAAAGACTTCACAAAAAAAGAAAAACACATTACCTACACTGAAGTGACAGGTGAGAAAATACTTCTGTCATGTTGTCACTCCTGGGACAATAGTTTTCTTCTCGACGTCATGTACGCTTTATGTCAGAGAATATGTGGATGCCCAAATGTGCACCAGTTCACTGTCGAGTTGAAACAGGAAGAAGCCTTTGCCAAACCGTTGCAACAAAGTTGGAAGCACCTTGTTGTGTAAAATATCAAAGTGTGCATTGTAGCATTTTTCGGTACAATGTCAACCCTTATTTACTGATTAAATAAATAGGTCTAATGAAAAGAAGCACCGTTGAAGTAATACATCATAATAAACTATACTATAAGCCATGAAATTGGTAGTTCGTTTAAGTATAAATGAATTTGCAAGTATGCTGTGTTCTAAACATGCCTAACAGCCGGTACTACATACACATTTTGAAAATGATGAATTTAAGTTTTTGATCAAACTGCAGTGTCCTGTTAGCCTAGGAAGTAAAATATGTATTTAAAAAAAACCTTTAGAAACAAGAGGACTACACACTACAGCGTGTTTTTTCTATAGAACTGCTGCAGCCTGAATATTTCCTCCTGAAATAACACAAATTACCTCAAACTGTCGCTTTTGTCACTCATTGTTTAAATGAATTAACGTGGAGAATTGTATAATCTCTGTATAAATGAAGGCCAGGGGATTGTGAGCTGCCTCAATGCGCATGCAGACGTTAAGTGGTACATATCTCTATCACCAGGGAATAAAGCCTGCCACCCTAAATGAGCCTCATACAAAGCACATCCACAGAGCTCCTGCTGAGAAGCCTGCGTGGAATCTGTGTCGTGCATATGGCGAAAATTCGTGGCCGTTTGATGTAGCTGCGCCTCGGGACACCAGATCACACTACATTATAAAACACAGTTTGTAAAAGGGGGGCGGGGGCTACAAGGAATGTTTTGGGGCCAGTAAAGAGACGTCCTGCTGTGGAACCAGCAGCTCACTGACGCCCAGAGATGAAATAACATCATGTGCTAATAGATTCAATCTGCCTTGACTGACTACTTCCTATCTGTATATGACTGACTCCTCCTCAGTTTACTTCAGATAACCTGAGCAGAATGTATTTGAGTTGATACATCGATTTGTAAAACTCTGTGAGAGGTTCATTACAGACAAAAGGTTATTAGGCTCTAGCTAGGTTTCCATCAACAAGCAGGGCTTTGAGAGTAGGCAGGGTAGATTCTACAGTTGTGTCCCATTATACCATTTCCACTTTGTGAAATATCTCAAGGTGACCACTCAGGTTTTGGTTGCACAAACTGAAAGTGTTCATTAAAAATGTTGCTGGAAACGTACCTTGTCTGTTATTAAAGAAACTGTTCAGAAAACCAGCACAAAGTCAGAGATACAGCAATTGTATTTTTGATTAAAATCCAAACAAGATTCAAATTCTGTAAAATGTCATCAAAAATCTACAAAGCCTTTTGAAATCCAACAGAATTTATTAATATTATGAATAATTTTTTAATATTGGTTTTCCGTATTTGCACCACACCCCTCTCCTGTTTAGTCCCTCCAAACACACACCTTCTCAAGACGTAAATCTCCTTTACGACCCAAACAGAAATGTCTCTTTGGTACACAATCTGCAGAGCAGTGTGAAGTCCAAAGTATGGAAGTACTAAAGTTGCGGAAAAAGGACGACTCAACAGAGTAGTTCCAGTATTCAGAACAATAAAAAACTAAAATAACCAGTGGTACCACCAACCGCACTACATGTCCCTAACTCCTCCCAGATGAAGGCAATAACTGGAGGTATAAACTTCCTCACCTCCAGGCACATGAAGCGTTGTTGAAACACTGGACACGCGTCCAGTCTGCAGTATTTCAGTGGAGAATGTATCTGGGAGGACTTCCACAAATGTTGCCCTCTGTACCACCATTATTTAGCAATAGTGATGTGGCAGAATTATTTTTATTTTATTTATAATAAAAACATGTCATATATTCATCTTGATGGATGTTGACTAATAAGCTATGTTTCAGATTTGTCCACATTTGTCTGTATTTTCTGCAATTAAAATCAACCATGAGATTTTAATTGTCAAGACCTACTCATACTAAAAGGATTATATAATATTTTTAAAAGATAACTGTAAAAGAGCAGATAGTGTGGTAGATACAATACATGCACGTATCGTATATTAGCTCAGTGAGCAGCAACAATTAATCAGTATTTCCTTAACAATTTGAAAGTGTTTTGGGTTTGTAAAGAATGCTATAAAGAGATTGTTCACCATTGAAGAAGTCTGGGTGAACTGCCTTTTCATTGGCAGCCAAGTCCATCAGCAGTCCTGTGCTTCCCCCAGCCTGCAAGAGAACAAACATGCAGTCAGACACACATTCAACCCGAGAAAGACATCTAGAAATACATCCTATTGCTATAAAATGCATGATTGAGCAAGGAATGTAACTCCAGTTCAAAGTCACTCTCAATGTAGTTATAGACAAAATAAATGTACACTAAGACCGAAATAAAAATACAGACAAAAACAGAACAACAAAGCAGAAAATAGATCTGAATCAGAATATGGTATATTGTAAAAAGGTTTAATGGATTAATCTAGGAAATTATCAGCAGATGAATCGATGAATAACATGTTAGTTGCAGCCTATGGTTGCAGCCCTATGAATATTTACCAACACAGCTATCTGTAGATACAAGCCTTGAGTACACATATTTATAATGGCTGCTACAGTATACAGTGTGTAAGCTTAAGATATAGAACATACATAAAACTAACAATACTTAAGTATAATGTGTCAAAAATAATGTCAATCCTTGTTTCTTTCTACCCAAAGACATTCAGTTTAAAATGATACAAAACAAAGAAAATCAATTTGTGTGCATGAAGAACGATTAACATTTATAGATAATCAAAATACTTGAAAATACTAAATTACTCATACGAATTAGTTAACTGAATAGTGGTCTTATTGCAGGATGCAGGACTTTGGCTTATAACAGAGTATTCATATACTGTAGTAGTTCTTACTTATTAAAGATACGAGTACTTCTTCCCGCTCTGTGTTTGCTAACGCGATACAGGCAGTACACACGTCGAGGTCAACGTTACCAAGGCAACAAACTAGCGTTGTTATTGACAATAGCCTGAGTGAAATTACTCTATTGATTTTTGTTAATATTCATTCCTTTTTAGCACTTAATGTTACATGACCGCTTAACTATGGTGACAATAGGCATTAAAAGCGGAAATAGCAGAGGAATAAATCATTTGTTATAGCCAACTAACGCTAAATGTGTATTATACAGTTTAACTAAGCTAATGAGTTAGCTAGCTAGTAAGCTAACAAACCTCGTCCAGATCAACGTACGGCCCCGCGCCCTCAGGAAACATCTCATCCACTGCTGGCTTCATGACGACGGTCGAGTTAGATTGATCCTTCAGTGGCATCGATGAAGAAAACCACAAGGTAATATGGATCAAATGATCAGCTAAAAAGGTTCACAGCCAAGCTAGTGCAGTGCAGGATGAAAATAAGTCCGACGTGAAAATCGAGTGAATACACAAAGGTTCCTTAGCACATTTTTAGGTAAGCTTTTAATGGATGAAACAGTGTTGTCGATTTGTTTATTTTATTTAACAAATTGGGTTTTATTCGTTGCATTACAACAATGTATCAAGCAGGTCAGTACCACATACAACTTTCCACTTATCTTATTTGTGACATACCAAACATGACCATTAATTACAAATCTGAAAGGGAAAACATTGAGAGATTCAATATAAGATCAACTCAAATATTATTAAGAATTACTGTGATATTAAGGTTGAAATATAATACATTAAATAGTAGACTGGAGTTTAAACTTTTTAGAGAAGTAAAACACGATTTATTTATTTGTAGCTGTGGGTGGGTCTCATGCTTTTAACATTAGCTTGAGGCACAGAAAGGAATAAGAGAGGAATAACCTTAAAACAAGCTTTTATAAAATTATTCTTCCCATGATATAAGTTTAAAAGTTAGTGTTCCTATGTTCCATTTATAATGATGATGTCCCAGGGTCTTCAGAAATACTCACTCTGATGTATGCAGTATGTTTTCATGAAAAGCATGATGCAAAGAATCAAGAAAGATCACATGGAATCCATTTCACTGAGTTTTATTGACTTTAATTGGATACTTCATGCTCCGAGTTTGTGGCATAAACATCAGATTTACTCATTTCATTTAAATATGATTTTTCTATTTTCATGAAAATAAACAGCAGACATTATTCATTAGGAAAAGCTTAAATGTGACTCTCCCTGGTTGAAATACTACAACCAGGGATCTTGAGTTTAAAAAAAAAGGTGTTGCAAAACACAATGCTTTTGTACTTACAAACCCCTCATAACAAAAATACTTACTATAAGCATGCAGTAAATGGTTTTATTATCGTCACTGAGTTTATTCTACCCTATACTACATCCCTCACCATAATTATCCAAATATGAGTCAAGTATTTTTCTGGAAGAGATGATAATTTTGCTTCTTTCTTGTCAACCACAGCGCCATCTTGTGCTTCATTTCCATCGCTGCTCAGAGGGTTTTGTCACATCCCTGCTGCTTGCTGGGAATCATCCTGCTCACGTCGATGTTGTTCTTGGCGAAGGTGTCCATGGCTTTCTGGACGGTGGCCTCTGGCATGCTTCGTGTTCGGCCCAGGATCCAGGCGAAGTCGACGTGGAAGAGCCTCAGGATGTCGGTGCAGGAGTACACCAGGGCGACGTTCACATAGTCAGTGGACAGGATCCAGTAAGGGGAGTAGGGCAGGACTGTGGTGGGAAGGAGCACAAAACAAAATCAGATCACTTTCAATGTCTCTGATCTGAAACAAAAGTAAAAAGTGGGATGCATTTACATGTTAGACTCTAAAAACTCCCTAAAAACACACCATATAGAATTGGATAGGAATACAATAGAAATACTTTATTATCACTTCACAAAATACATTATTATTAGTAGTGCTTTTCACTATCAGTTCAGTTAAAACTGGAAACACACTACAAACGTCTTAAGCAAACACAGTTTCATTAACAGTAATTAAAATAAATCCGATATATTTTTGCTCCTCTTTAAGGTTAATGTAGTTATTGCACAAAATTCAGTAGGTTTGCCCCTAAATTGCAATAAAGTACAATTTATCCTCAAGAATGTCTCTCTCACCGTAGGAATAACTTATTCCCAGTTTAGCCGGATTCTTGATATCCTCTACGACTCCAGTCCCTTCAATTTTCCTCAGCTCTGCTTTTCTGTATTATTCCACATTCAAGTTTCAAGTTAGATTATGGAAATACACACACCGTGCAAATATTACCTCTTGACTCTCCACATTTGCACAAAGAAAATTGTAGATAGGACTCACAGTATTTCAGAGCTGACCACTCGAATGGAGTTGTCTGTTTTCAAAGTGAAATTGGTTTCGATGCACCGACCCTTCTCAAACTGGGCCGGCAGTTTGGCAATTTCAAACCATCTCCCCATGAACTGTGAGGGCAAAGACACACACCAGTTCAAAGACAATCAGAGCGCTGTGACTGGAGAGTATGAATAAATCTGCATGCTTTAGTGGATTGAGTCAAATGTAAAAAAATATCCACTGGTGGAATGTACTTTTGACTTTGTATTTTCTTTTTAAGCTACACTTCTCACTTCTCCTCCACTGCATCACAGAAACAATATATGTTAATGTGCTGCTTAGAATAACTACATGCTTTACCAAATACTTCGATAATCATTACAATTATGTTAAGATGATGATAATAAGTACCTAGCCATCCATGCTAAAGTATAAATTATAATGGCTACTTTCCAAAAAGAAAGCTAGTTAAATAAGATGTAACACGATACATTTCATTTAGAAAATCACATAGCATTGGTTTAATGTTGAAAAATAGTTTTTCTCCTTTTGAAAAAGCAGAGAAAAAGCACAGCTGTTCATGTCACTCCCACTTCACCATGGACCACGGGGCATCGAACTTCCAAATAATTTTAAATGTTTTGTACAAAGCATTTTTTACCTGTTTGAGGTTGAAGGCCGTCTGAACAGCCGGATCTAGACAAGGTCCCCAATGGGGCACCTGAGCCCTGATGAGTGGGAGGATGAAGGCAAAACCCAGAGCGAGAGAAAACTTCATGGTGGAGCTTTGTTACCTGTGAGAGTTTATCCAAATCACACAGATCAAAATGAAACCTCCAGCATACTGTGATAAGGCAAAACATATCAGAAATCCAACATTTCAAAAAACCAATAAATAGATTTAACTTTTTGTGTTTTTAGAAATGTAAATCTGTATTGAAAGTTGAAACGTTTTCTTTAAAGTAAGTAAATGCAAGAGAATCTACCTCATTGTGCAAGTTAAATATATCGGGGGGAAATATAAACACAAATCTTAAATAAATGTATATAAACTTTTGGTAGACGCTATTGCAAATGATTAAACTGAATGCAAACATTTGTGACAGGGTTTTACACTTTAAACTATATAAAAAAATATCATGAAATGTTAGATGAGAAAATGTTTTGCGCAGTTCCTTCAAACACAACAATATCAATTTGGGCTAATATAGAACGTTTAACCTCACAAAAAGTTAGAAAACTGATGAGCAGCTGAGTTTTTTTAAATGTTATATACTTCACAATATATATGTCTTACCTCTGTGGCCTGGTGGGTCAGATATATGTTCTCTGTTGGACAAGTCCTGGTATTTGAATGAGAGATGTTGCTCTCTGCGAGGTTTTGCACTCTGTCATCAATGACTGTCTTTGTTTAGAGCTTTATTTCAGACATGAAGTAAACTATTAGCAAAGTGGAGTCATGGGGGACACACCAGTGAAAATGTTATAAAACAATCTGGATGTCCCCTACGGCAGGAATGTGGATTTATTTTCAATAAAATATCTGAGCATTCCAGTGACTCAAGCTGCAAATAGACGCCATTTTTTAAATGTTGATTTAAAATTGATTTATTTTTGTCATGTTCACTTCACAGTAGCTTACTGATTAGATGGCAGGAGTATTTTAGCAACTTGCATAGCTCTTGAGAAAGTAGTTTAGGTATCCGTACTCTTTCTACCACTTAAGGTTGGGTTACAGTTATTTACTGTTTCACAATGACTCCCCTGACTTTACGTCTACAGTATGGTGCCACCACGAGGGGCACATTTGTATTTCGAAGTGAAAAGCTTCAATGACTATTTGATGTATTCCCATTTCATTTTGGTTTAAATCTTCATGTTTCCCACAGGAAAAACTGTAAAAGCTTTGGTGATCTTCTAATTTTGTATCTAGTGCATCCATTGATATCTATGTGTCAGTGTGGCATGTCTTGACAACTATTTAGTGGGTAACTCGAAACCATGCAGTGTGGTGCAGGCATTACTTTTTTTTAAACTAATAAACACAATGATCTATAGCAGTAGTGACCTAAAGGTTAGAGTAGTGGGCTTGTGAGCAGAGGATTCAACTGGATGGGGAACATTTTACCACCACAAAACAAAGAAGAGCTGTTCATTGGTCAGCAGATAACAAGGGTTGTACAACATGTGTGTGAGTGCGATGAGGCCGTTTCTGAAGAACACAATTACTAAAATAAGATCAAATCTAATTTAGCTATCTGCATTTATTTTGATGAGCCTCACAGCCTCAGACAGATGTAAACTTCTTGTTTCATAAAAACACATGTTATATGGCATCGGCCCCTGTAAGTGTATATGTCTGACACAGACCCTCATGATTCCTACGCCCACACGTTTCTCTGTGCTGTTGCTCTGTGTCGGCGGTGACTGACAGGGTGTGAGTCATCAGTCAGTTTTTTTGTTGTTGCTGATATAGGCTTAGTTTGTCGGGGGACATCTTACTTCTTCCTTCTCTCTGTCTATACTTGTGTACTCTCATGTTCCGATTAACCCAGCTTCCCCAAATGTCTTTCTTTTTGGTGTCTATATACGCCGGGATCCGGAGTCATGGATGATCCTGCGCTCCTCTGTCCTGGATCGCGAGCCCTGGATCTTGAGTCGTGGCTGTGGTCCTGGATCATAGGTCCTGGATGGATATCCTCGTGGATTCATCTTCCTATTATACACACATGCATTTCCAAACATTTGGACTACCTATGTTGCAAATGTATTATCTTTTCAATTTACACACGGCATCTATTGCACGTCTGTCCGTCCTGGGAGAGGGATCCCTCCTCTGTTGCTCTCCCTGAGGTTTCTCCCATTTTTCCCTTTAAACTGTGGGTTTTCTTCGGAAGTTTTTCCTTGTACGATGTGAGGGTCTAAGGACAGAGGGTGTCGTATTGTCATACTGATATTTTGTACAAACTGTAAAGTCCACTGAGACAAATGTAACATTTGTGATATTGGGCTATATAAATAAACATTAATTGATTGATTGATCAGTCAGACTGACTGATGACTCGCACCCTGTCAGTCATTAGGAGTCAGGCCAAGTCCACTTAGTGCATGAGCTAAAAGTTCAGGAGTTTAATTTTCACACCGTTAGCATGTGTTGTTTTGTTGGCGGCATGTTTCTGTAGGATTTGTCTTTTTTTTTACTCATTGAGCTGAACTGTGTCACAGTTTTGATGCTCTTAGCTCTGGTGGGTGGCATATTATAAGCGGCTATGTGTGAAGCAAAAACAATCATTTATAACTTGTCAAATAAATCAGTTTTGGCATTGTATCATTGTGAAACTAACAGTGGTCATTTCAACCATTACCAAGTAATTTTTTATTCTGGCAAGGTGTCTTTTATGTGGTATTGATTTTACATTGTTACACGTATTCATACTCACAAAGGGCTACAGGGGACTTTTATTGTTACAGTGGTTGGCCCATTTGTTCTCCAGATTTTCTTAAAATAATGGCTTCCATGATCATGTGGTTAAAGTAAGAAAGTTGGCACATGATCAGCATATTTTGAACGTCTGCCAACCTAATCAATTTATTCAAAAAGCTGTAGTCATTCATCCATCAATTAAACATTTGGCAATGAAAATTTGAAGAAATGTTGTCATGGTCCAAATGCAGCAAAATACACACAATATATATGTAAGCAGAACAGTATTCAATTTTATCTCAGTGAATTCAACTTCAATAAAACATCAGAAATGTCCTGGTGCAGTAAACGGCAGCTGTTTAACATCCAAAACAGATTAAACCAAACTCTGTCAGTTAAATGCAATTGTTATTAAATGCGTTCTGCTCAGAGACAAAGCCCAGCGGCTACAAACAAGGTTAAATTAAAGATGAGAAAATATCAAAAGACTCATTTTTCAGCTAGCACGCTTCAGAGAGGAAATACTTGTTATAGCTGCAGCCGGATACATCAAAGCCCCGTTGAAGTCTTTCTGTGAATGGAAGCAAATACTGTTTTTGGTCAGAAGATGATCAAGGAAGTCAACTACCACACTGCTGAACAGCTGGATCACAGAGGGAAACAGAAATATCAAAAGGCTGAGGAATATTAAGGAAGCTGAAGACACTGGAGAATCCCAGCAAAATCACATGCTTTCAATTCATAGTTTTTGTTTCCATATTCTATCACATGTAGAGCCAATTGAGTGCTCAGGGTCGGCTCTAGAACAAATCGAATGGGGGGGGCAATCATTTACCAAGCGGGGGCACACACTGCCGTCAACAACCAACACACAAACACCAACGCAACTTCAATTTCAAAAAACATGCTGTAAAGTGTATTGTCTTTCACACACATTGCAGGGGTGTAGTGCTATTGTATAGCGCACCTATGACTTGTGCATACATGCACGGTTGTGGCACGACCACCAAAACAGAAACATATAAGGACAGAGGGTGTCGTTTTCTCATACTGTTATTCTGCACAATCTGTGCTGTTGTATTTGCTGTAAAGTGTCTCGATTGTAGGCTATTTTTATTATATGTACAGCACTTTGGCTCGACCAAAAATCGTTTATAAATGTGCTATATAAATAAAACTTGATTTGATTTGATTTGATTTACCATGGGGAATTATAAAAGATCAATCTACGATGGAATATGACAACTTTGACAATCTAACGTCTTATACGTGACTTACATCAATCAATTATCTCAAACGTTTGTCATATCCAAAACACAGTGAAGAATTATTAAAACAAATTGCTACATAAACATACATGACTGACAGGGTCACAGCTACAGTAAACGTCACCTGTCGGGACACATGGGGTCACGTTGGGACTCCTGGCACCTGTGAACACACACGGTTAAAGGTTAAAGATATGAAAGTGAGACACACACAGCTTGAGAATATTTCCTGCTGCTTCTGAGGTCGCTGCACCATCTGTGACCTTTAACCTACGCTTATTTGACAGCTTCTGACAGAATTTGATTAACATTACTGTATTTTTTCCCACAAAGATGCACTAGCGTGTTCAGACATCAAAACCCATGCATATACAATAAAACAGCTTATGAATATCTGTCCACTTTAGAGAAACTTGTTTAGAAGTATACCAGTTTATTAAACAGACATCACAACATCCAAAACAGGTCACCAGGAATGTTACTGTTGCTTATGTAATCGACCACTTTTCACATACAGTGGGGCAAAAAAGTATTTAGTCAGCCACCAATTGTGCAAGTTCTCCCACTTAAAAAGACGAGAGAGACCTGTAATTTTCATCCTAGGTACACTTCAACTATGAGAGACAGAATGGGGGGAAAGAATCCAGGAAATCACATTGTAGGATTTTTAATGAATTAATTGGTAAATTCCTCGGTAAAATAAGTATTTGGTCACCTACAAACAAACAAGATTTCTGGCTCTCACAGACCTGTAACTTCTTCTTTAAGAGCCTACTCTGTCCTCCACTTGTTAACTGTATTAATGGCACCTGTTTGAACTCGTTATCAGTATAAAAGACACCTGTCCACAACCTCAAACAGTCACACTCCAAACTCCACTATGGCCAAGACCAAAGAGCTGTCAAAGGACACCAGAAACAAAATTGTAGACCTGCACCAGGCTGGGAAGACTGAATCTGCAATAGGTAAGCAGCTTGGTGTGAAGAAATCAACTGTGGGAGCAATTATTAGAAAATGGAAGACATACAAGACCACTGATAATCTCCCTCGATCTGGGGCTCCACGCAAGATCTCACCCCGTGGGGTCCAAATTATCACAAGAACGGTGAGCAAAAATCCCAGAACCACACGGGGGGACCGTCAATGACCTGCAGAGAGCTGGGACCAAAGTAACAAAGGCTACCATCAGTAACACACTACGCCGCCAGGGACTCAAATCCTGCAGTGCCAGACGTGTCCCCCTGCTTAAGCCAGTACATGTCCAGGCCCGTCTGAAGTTTGCTAGAGAGCATTTAGATGATCCAGAAGAGGATTGGGAGAATGTCATATGGTCAGATGAAACCAAAATAGAACTTTTTGGTAAAAACTCAACTAGACGTGTTTGGAGGAGAAAGAATGCTGAGTTGCATCCAAAGAACACCATACCTACTGTGAAACATGGGGGTGGAAACATCATGCTTTGGGGCTGTTTTTCTGCAAAGGGACCAGGACGACTGATCCGTGGAAAGGAAAGAATGAATGGGGCCATGCATCGTGAGATTTTGAGTGACAACCTCCTTCCATCAGCAAGGGCATTGAAGATGAAACGTGGCTGGGTCTTTAAGCATGACAATGATCCCAAACACACCGCCCGGGCAACGAAGGAGTGGCTTCGTAAGAAGCATTTCAAGGTCCTGGAGTGGCCTAGCCAGTCTCCAGATCTCAACCCCATAGAAAATCTTTGGAGGGAGTTGAAAGTCCGTGTTGCCCAGCGACAGCCCCAAAACATCACTGCTCTAGAGGAGATCTGCATGGAGGAATGGGCCACAATACCAGCAACAGTGTGTGAAAACCTCGTGAAGACTTACAGAAAACGTTTGACCTCTGTCATTGCCAACAAAGGGTATATAACAAAGTATTGAGATGAACTTTTGTTATTGACCAAATACTTATTTTCCACCATAATTTGCAAATAAGTTCTTTAAAAATCAGACAATGTGATTTTCAGGATTTTTTTTTTTCTTTTTTTTCTTTCTCATTCTGTCTCTCATAGTTGAGGTATATCTAGGATGAAAATTACAGGCCTCATCTTTTTAAGTGGGAGAACTTGCACAATTGGTGGCTGACTAAATACTTTTTTGCCCCACTGCAGACATTTTGATACAAATCCATAGAAAAAAACAAAGGTGTTTACTCTCTGCCTATAAGGCTGCAATAATGTAAAGAAGACTTCCTTTAAGGCAGGGGTGTCAAACTCAAATACACAGTGGGCCAAAATAAAAAAATGGGTACTTGTCAATGGGTTCAATGTTTGTTGCAAAACTTATTGAAATGAACGTATTGCACATATTAAACCTGGAACTAACAAAGAGGATTTTCCCTCAAAGAAAAAAACATGCCCTGTTGTCGCAAGAAACAAAGTGCAGAAGGAAACATCCATTAAACTCAGTTTGCTGCTCTGTGATGCTAGTTCAAGCCAGATACTTGGCATCTGTTGTGCACCGTCAAAAGTGCTAGTCAATCATGTTTCATGTTTATTTTGTATTGTTTTTCACTTCCTGTTTTGTTTTTGTCACGTCTCATTTCAGGTCCCTTGACTCCCTTTCCTCATGTGTTCTCCCGCCCTCATCAGTATCAGCCCCGCCCCTGATTGTGTTCACCTGTGTCTTGTTGTTGAGTGTTTAAATTCCCCAGTCTCCCAGCGTTCAGTGTCAGTTAGGCTTGTCCTGTCCTCATGACAGAGCTATGCTCTTCAGCTCGTTTTGATTCAAAGCCTATGTTGGCTCCTGAAACTTATAAGTTTAGTTCCTCACGTTGTGAGTGATTTTCTGTTTTGCCTTGCTCAAACCTTTTTTGTCATCTCTTAAGAGTGATCTTCTTTTGTTACCTTTTTTGTGCAAATAAAGTATCTTAATTGTACTTTACCTTTGGCTCCCGGGTCGTGCATTTGAGTCCTTATCCTTGTGTAACCAAGTTCATAACAGCATCTCATCTTGGGTGCAAGTTCATCAATGTTTGGGGTCAGGCTCTGAGCTGAGGAAACCCTCAGGATGGAGTGAAGGTGTGCGTGCAATATACCGGCGAGCCAGATCTAATAGTAATTAAGAATTATCCTGCGGGCCAAAAATCCCCTTTGTTTTGACTTGAAATTGAAAGGAGGCTGCAACAAGATCCCTTAAATTACCTTGTTTGACTTTTTATATGTGTGATTTATCTTCAGTATCGGTATTTAAAAGAGTATATTGGTTTTCTTTAATATCAAACTAGCATGTGAACTAAAAATGCTTTTATTTGTATTTTTAGCATCTTGGCCAAATGATGGTGTTCTTGTTGCACCAAAATAAGGTTTGCATTTGTGTTTAGACAGAAATATCACATACATTTTGCAATTACATTTGGATCAGACATTGCCCTCTCTCACGATGAATCATAACTTTTTCGATGCTCTGATACATACTCATTTTGTTCTCCATACAACATGAGTAGTATAGTATGTAGTATAGATTTGGTTTCGGTTGTTGATCGGTGTTATGTTACAAATGAAAATGCAAGAAAATAAACAAAGAAAATCAGCAGTTAATCTTTCCTTCTGTGAAAAACTAAAACAGTGCCTCGAATCAAGGGACATATCAGACTGTTTTGGACTGAGCTTTACAAACACTTTAAACATCATCTCTGAAAATAACAGACGTACATCATCAAGAGACAACAGATGTATTCTCTGAAGCATTTCAAGGCAAAACATTACAAATCTAGATTTTGCATTGACATGAATATATAACTGATTACAATTCAACTGAAGCCGTTGTTTTTGAATGTTTTTAATGAGCATTTCTGTCCTGCAGCTCTTTGTCTGATTTTGTTTTCTCCATCTCTTCTGTTGATAAACCAACCCAGACTGCCTCAGCTTCCCTAAACCCATTTCCAGTGCAAAGTGGTTTCCAAGGCCCTTGCAGCTCTTTCTTTAAAAGCAGGGCAGGGATTAAAAATGAATCGGAGGGGGAGAGAGCTGATGTGGGAGCATCAAGAAAAGCAGATGCAGTTGTGCCCAATTCATCTCCCTCTACACCGTGCTTGCTTTAGTGAACACTCTGTCTGTGAAAGCGGGAAGATGCAATAAATGATCACCTGAGACAGTACTTTTGGTTGGAAATTGAAAGACTGGTAAGAGTGCAGCGAAAAGTGTTTTCTGTTTCTTAAAAAGAACCAGAGGGCGCTTCTTTGAATGTTTTTTAGTCCATCGCTAACAGATATTAACCTTGGTTTTTGGAGAACAGCAGCTAATGCTTTTACCTCACAGATCTCCTCCATCCATACATCCCGTCCCGCACCCTTCGATCCTCAGACTCTGGCCTGCTCTCCATTCACGCCTCCGCACCTTCGGGGACTGTGCCTTCAGTGTCGCTGCCCCCATCCTCTGGAACTCCCTCTCCGCAACGCCCCTTCTCTCAACATCTTCAAATCAACCCTTAAAACTCATCTGTTAAACATCGCCTTCCAACAATAACTCACCCCCCCACTTACACTTCCATTTCTGCCCCCTGTTTTATGTTTAAGTTTTTTTTATGTTTTATGTCTTGTCCTTGTATGTTTCTTTGTAAAGCGACCTTGAGGTTATGAAAGGCGCTATATACATTCAAGTTATTATTATTAATAACATTAAATCATCTCTAGGATACGGAGAATATGTATTTAAGATATTCAAATTCTATTAAAACATTTAAAATCTGCTTGATGAAAAATGTAACTTTAAGTCAAGATATTGTGAACAGGACCACTGGGATACATTTAGTTGTTTGGATCGTGTCTAATTTTCTTCCTTTAAAAAACATTGTATAGAAAAAAAGTTGGTATTTTTAAATGAATGGGCAGATAAAGAAGAATAACATAGATTTACTTCTGGAAACATCACAGGCTGGGAGGCCTGTTTGAACAGTCTCTTTATTTAAACAGGTGCCAACTTTCTCACTCCACCTCTTCTAGCTGGAAACACAGGAGGGGGCTGAAGAACGTGATCTCTATTGAAGCTTGACATCTTTAAAAGACCCTCAAAACTCAACACCTGCACACAATAACCCTGAATACTCACAGGTGAGCAGCCTGCAGCCACCACTCTACCTCTGTATGTCTTCAGCTATTTCCCTCTGTAGTTAACCCTCAGAGAAGCTAAATGTTTTAACAGTGCTGCTGTGTTTTCTGCAGGTCGTTGATAAGATGAAGGCCATGCAGGTGATTTCCCTGACTCTGCTGTCTGTGCTGGCAGTGAGCGCTGAGGTGCTGAGGTTTGGCAGATGTCCCAAACCTGCAGTTCAGGCCGACTTTAACCCCTCCATGGTGAATACTAAACTCATCTTCTCTTTGCTAACAATAAATGTTATGTACAGTGTGGTTATCGGGTCTATTTTGCAACAACTACATGTCTAGAAGTAATTTGTCTTAATTTGAAATCCTGTGTTTCCTCCGCAGTACATTGGCAAGTGGTATGAGATCATGAAGCTGCCAACATTCTTCCAGAAAGGCGAGTGCGGCACCGCCACCTACAGCGCCAAGAGCCCCGGGGTCATCGGGGTCCTCAACAGTGAGCTGCTGTGAGTACACGCTGCTTTAGGGCCTACGCTTTCTAATGCAAGGGTTTGAATATGATCCTTTTTTCCTAAAGGAACTGCTTAACATCATGATATTGTTGGAACTGCACCTACATTAAGATGACTATGTATTTAGTTTTCTAAATTCACAACCCTTTGATGGAAGGCTGTATATATGTTTCCTTTTTTTTAAAGCCACACATTATACTATATTGCTTTTTTGCTTTTTATAAATGAAGCTTCGTTTCAAAATCCTTACCCCTTGAACACACAGGTTCACAAATGGAGCTTTATACTTGTTTCAAATGTATGAAATAAAAGCATTTGGTAAAGGGAGGATATAAGATACAATAGAACTTCAAAATAATAGACCTATGAGTGAAAGTAATTATTTAATGTTTTACCTCGTCTTATTTTTTTCAGTGCTGATGGATCTACTAACTCTATCCTCGGATCTGCTAAGGTGAAGGACCCCGCGGAGCCCGCCAAGCTGGAGGTCTCCTTCAATGGTAAAGAATTAATAACTAACATTTCCCGGGTTATTCAGTTGCATAACATATAATTTAGCTAACTTTATCCAACTTGCATTGAACCATGAATATACAATCTGAAAAAGGCAAGAATCCTGAAATTGCATTATCTTTTTAGTGCTACATATACATACTTGTGTACTGAATATTTAAGCAGCTCTGACTCTGATTCTCGTCTCTCCTGCAGCTTCTCCCCCTGGTCCCTACTGGGTGCTCTCCACAGACTACGAGGGTCACTCTCTGGTCTACGGCTGCAGAGACTACGGCATCTTCCGCATGGAGTTTTCCTGGATCCTGAGCCGAGAGCCCACCATCCCTGAGGAGACCGTGGAGGAGCTGCACGGCATCCTGTCCTCCATCGGAGTCGACGTTAGCAAGATGGTCCCGACCAACCAGGACGAGGCTTTCTGCAGCGCCATGAGCCAGTAAAAAGCTTCTGTTTCAGCCTCTACAGGAATGTGGACATAGATTCATGACACACCTCTGTATGCAGTGTGTGCTGTGCCTCGTTCTGTATACATTCTGCAAAGTCAATGCAATAAACATGTGGAAAGAAATCAGTGTTGTGCTGAACTAGGCTTGTTCAAAAACTTGTAAAATGTTCATTATGCAAGCCCAATGATATACCAGTTATGTCTCAAATGGAGCATTGTATTTGAAATTGCACACATTTACAGAGAATAAATATGGCACCAATAAAATAAGAGCTGACAAACAAATGCAAATTATAAAAGAAGTATAACAAATCTTTGTGTGCAAGCAGCAGCAAAAGACCAGTAAAGGTCCAGTTAAACAGACGATGTGTGTTTATTGACCTGTGCGGTTGGTGTAGCATTCTGCACATAATAAGTGTTATGGCAGTAAATATTAAACATACTCCAATGATGGCGGCTCATCGCGACAAATATTTTTGAGCTTCATTCTTAACCACATACACAAATATAAGAACTTTAACATTTAATATCTAAAATGTGTGTGTGCTACATACTGAAACTCACTTCTACCTCCCAGTGGTGTACTTAAGTACACTTTTTACCTTTTAGTGCTTCACTTGAGTGTTTCCATGTTGTGCTTTTTAATTCTACTCCACTTCATTTCACAGGAAAACATTGTACCGATATTTGTCTTTAGTTATGCTAAATATGCTACGGATGGATGTTATATGTTTTGTCAAAATGACTGTTGATATATTATTATTGGTAATTGCTATGTAATAAGCAATTAGGGGCTGGTATGTTAGAGCCATTTTCCTTTTGTTATTATTGTCTGAATGTTAGGCTTAATAATAATATAAATTAGATTAAACTCTTGATTATCAGGTATTTTTGTGAGTCACACTATGGTTTAAAATGTATTCATTTAAGGCTCACTTATTTGTTATGATATGTGCGTCAGTATCACGTGCATGGCTATATGCCTATATATGGTAGGTTGCTGATGGTGATGAGACGGGGAAGCGGAAAAGTCTTTTGACCGTGTTCTTTATGTTCTTTTTGAGACTGATAATTTTATTTGACTATGAAGTGAAGAAATGTGTCCTCCTGTTTGTATGTCGCCTGGACCATTGAAATAAAACTCATCTAATTCAACAACGATCTCCGCTGAATTGTTTGGAAACAAAGAGAGGCGCGTCAAACCCTACAACCCCGATAGAGGTGGCTATTAAATGTGATAAAAAGGCGATTAAAACGCCACCACAACTATAAGTGTGTTACTGATTTCAGATGAATTAGAATTTCCAAGCAGTAAACAAATATTTAAGACATGGTTAATACCTAATTATAATGTAGATATTTGAATGTGTCTTTATGTAGTATTTGTCAGCAATTATAACTTCATATTGTACAATTTACAAATGAAGTTCACCATATTGTCATTTATTGTTTACTGGTTATTAAAATGACTTCAGTTAAGTGTTAATGTTTGGGATAAATTCATTCATAAATGCATTCATACCTGCTTAGTACGACACTATACTGTGTTAGAAACCATTTGATAAATGTGTTTAATGCTTCAAAATAAAAACCAGAAAGCAATAAAGGTTTGTTTAAATGAATTCTCAGCTTTTTGCCCTGTTTTTTTTTTAAGTTGTAAATGTCACCGAAGGTGTTGGGAAAATACTGAACGTACTCTTCCAATATCAGAGTAGCACATGATAACAAAGGCCCAACTGTATGTGTACGTAACAGGATGTATGATTACCCAGAAGAGCAGCAGGACTGTTTCAGGCATATGATAGCTATGTGATTAACATGATGATTCAGCCTCTATGGACAAGCATGATCATTTCTGATGTGGGCCTTAGCTGATCTAAACTAAACATTGTATACTGCTTTGAACCGGTATTTCTCCATCTTGTGACTGTGTGTGTAACACCCTCTCTTGTTTATAAGCATCTGAGGGACACTGTTCTGGGAACGAGTGCTCTGTATGTGATGACTACTTCAAGGATAATAAATACATGTATCCTGATTATTGAAGCTCAAGCCGGTGACGAGTGATATTTTTCTAACAAAGGGTAATCAAATGTATATTGATTTCTTAATTCATTTTTTAAAGGATAACTAGTAAGCTGTAACCTATAACCTCCCAACAATACACATTATCAACAGTGTATACATCAGACCTCCCAGTAACATAGAAAAGACACCAACACTCTGCTGTTTAAATAAGTTTATTGCATTGACTTTGCATGAGACAAACAGTGAGAAGTTAACCACATGTCCGCCTGCAGGCCTCCTCCTCTGACTCAGTTACAGGCTCATGGAGCTGCAGGTGGCCTCGGACTGGTCGGTGGTGAGTAGCTTGTGCACGCTCACTCCCATGGAGGACAGGATGCCTTGCAGCTCCCCCAGGGTCTCCTCGGACAGGGTGGGCTCTCTGCTCATAATCCAGGCGAAGTCAAAGTGCAGCATCCCGAGGTCGGTGCAGCTGTACACCAGAGAGTAGTTCTCGTAGTCGGTGGACAGCACCCAGTAAGGAGCAGGGGGGGCGTCTGCAGGTGAAAAGAGACAGTAATGTCACTGATATATGACCTCATATAAGTTAGCAAAATCAATCAAATGTGGGTAAATTATTCTTGATACTTGAAAAGGATTTAGGAAACAAACTACCTACATCCCAGCATAGGGTTTGCTTTATTTTGTTAGCAGCTCATTCCTGAAAACAGAAGCCTCAGATTGCTTATAATAAGCAGAAATATGAAGGGTATATTTCAAGCTTGTAAATAAGTTATTGGGCATTTGTCTTATCAACTTACATTTGTTAGAAAATGTTTTCAACTTTAAAAAATGTGATTACTAACACATGAATACTGTGTAATATATTTGTACGTATATATATTTGAAAAGTACGATATAAGACAAGCACAAGTTTAATTTGTGGGCCATATTCCATTATACTTTTTTAATTTGCTGAGGGCCGATTAAAAATGACTCGCGGGCCGCATTTGGCCCCCGGGCCGTAGTTTGGACATCCCTGTTCTACAGTATTGATAGAGAGGACACTTCAACTGTAACTCTGAGTGTTGGAACAGTTATATTTCCAGGTTCGTAATAACTAAGATGTCCTTACACTCGAAGAAGGAGACCTGCAGCTTGGCGGGCTCAGAGGGGTCTTTGGCGGTGGCAGAACCATTGATGCTGCTAATGGTACCATCAGAACTAAAAGAAACAAAACATACATTTAGAAACATTTACACAAAGTGATGGAATTTTTTTTTGTTATAATATAAGTCTGAAAATGAATGTCCTAAATAAGTATGAACAGAAAAATGTAGTAAAAGTCATAGTTTTTGGTGTATGCTATGCTACCCAGAGGTTGCGCTAGACTTTTTCGCTGCCCGTCATTTTGACGGGCAGGATCGTAACATTTCCGTCAAAATCCATTATTACCCGTCGGCCTGTACGCAACTCTGCCGGGCGGGGGGAGAGCACGCTCGTGAACTGTCAACGGGGGACTGTTAGCGCCGTGTTATGCATTCCCATTGCACCTCGCAGGATCGCGTAAAGCAAATACTCAGTTCTGTTCGGCAAAGTTAGGTTTGGAAACTGTATAATTTCCTTTTGGGCGGGCATGCATAACACGGCATAACACCGGAGCCTCGCTGCAAGGAAACTGTGGCGCTGTTCTGAGTTTGTTCTAATCCATCAAAATGACGGACGGCTTTCAGATTTTTCCGTCATTGTTACAAAAAATCCGTCATATTCGGTTAACGCGACATCTGATGCTACCTTTCAGAGAGTAACATATTTTAAGAATATCACTACTCCTGCTACAGAGAACTTTAACAGTAGCATCCTCTGTTACCTACATTATAAACTGTTGGATAGTTTAATCTAAACCACAGCATCATGTTTTTATAACCTGATCATGTGTTTATTTTTGTGCTCTCTTAATCTGTAAAGTAACCACATCTAAATGTAATATATATTCAATATATAGTAGTAAAGTAAGAGCACAGTAGTCCCATCCATAATGTAGTGTAGTACAAGCCTTTAGCTTACAATTGAAAAAGTCAAGTATGGTAACAATACATCAAAGTTGTATGTATTGTAAGAAGTACTTGAGTACATGTAAATTACAGACTTACAGTCACAGGCTTCACAAAACTTAGTTTAGCCTTCACAGTAAAGTGAAACCCCCTTTTTGATAAGTGATAGCTCCAGAAAGTACATTCTAGTGGTCAAACTCTTCATGAAAAAGTGAATGTATGCATGTGGAGTACTCACAGCAGCTCGCTGTTGAGGACACCAACGACTCCGGGGCTCTGCAGGCTGTAGGTGGCAGTGCAGCACTCGCCCTTCTGGAAGGTGTTTGGCAGTCTCTGGATATCAAACCACTTACCAAGATACTGCAGAGGAAACACACAACAACACAACATCAATTTACTGTTGATGAAGAGCTGCAGAGTCTTGAGGCATTCATTTGCCATTTTTGTTTATTACAGCAGGTCCCAGAAGGCCTCATTTGCTAACTCCTGGAACTTAATGAAATATGAATTAAATGCTGCCTTGTTTCCCAAAAGAGTTTAATAAAGTTTGTATTCACCCTGGCAGTATCAAAGTCCTCCTGGACGCCCGTCTGGGGGCATCTTCCTGGCATGATGACCTGAGCGCTGGCCGCCAGAACGGACAGCAGAGTGAGGGAAATTACCTGGATGGCGTTCATGTTTTCTCCACAACCTGAATAAAACAAAAAGTTATACAGATTTGGAATAATTATAATAAATTCATTTAAAAAGAGACACCGGTGTAGAAAAGGAGAACTGCCTCCTGCTTACCTGTATAACTGGTAGAAGTGAAGATCTGCGTTTTGGTGGAGTTTTATAGATATGTTGCATCAGCCCCTCCTTTACGATAATATGTGAGGCTGTTTCTATACATTTGTGGGAGAATATGCACCTGTTTACACAAAGGCCTCTGACATAAGTAGAGATGATTGACATGTTAGTGTAAAAGTAAGATAACAGTGCTGCTGTCAAAAATAGCTCAGAATAAAAGCAAATATTCTAACCATTATACAACATAGCCTATAGTGTTTTTTCAATATGTAAAAAAACTATATTTTAATTAAATTGGTTTATTTAGTTTAAATATATGTATAAAACACTATAAAAATGTATCAATACGGACACAATAAAACACATTTGTACCAACTGATACAGCAGAATGTGAAGTCGTTTTTGGAAGGTAATGTTGGTTTGTGCACTGATTCAGATTATTATCTTAATCTCTATCAGATGACATTCATGTTGCTCAAAGAAAAAATCCTACTAACTTTAGTGAACCCACTGATCTTTCCAGAAGCTCCACAGTGAGGTCGACTTTTGAGTAAAATGCACAAACGTCTAAACTTGAAGTTTTCCTCTGGTTTTACTATATTTAAAAAATGAATGACATATACTGTATTATTACATTCAAACATAATATATGAAATGCTCAACCACCATTTATTTGTTGTAAAAGTGCATTTTGTAATGTATTAAATTAGGGGCCAAACTCTCTATTGACATTACCGTCTGCCTGTATTACATGATGTGTAATGCTAAGTACAGCAGCACGCTTTAGCATGCTAACACGCTAGACTAAGGTGGTGAACAGGGTAAACATCACATACCAAACATGTAAAGTCTGCCATTGTGAGCATTTTTGTTGTCAGCCTTCAGCTCAATGCATTGTGGAGCTATCAGAGCAACTTGACTCAAAACAAATTAAAAATCCAATGGATCCAATATGTGACACCACAGTGATTTACATTTAGCCTAACAGCCTCAGACATCGTACAGAAGGCCCTGCTAATCATTTCACTTTCCATTTTACTTCAGGGCATCGTAAAGCCTCTGATCAGGTGTTTGGTCAGTCCTCTGGAGACTGTCACGGTGCGAGCTGTTCTTCTTCATTGATGCAGACGTGTGAGGCTCCTGCAAGATTACCTGCCTAAAGATATTTTCCTCAAGTGTCTCACAACATAAAAATAAACTTTAGTCCCTTGATGTTACCTAGATGTGTTTTCCCCATCCACTGCTTTCAGATGAAGATGGTATCTTTGTAGCATTAAGTAGTTGTAGCAAAAATGTATAATATAATAAATAGGCATATTTTTACAGTATTAGGCGAGCAAGAACATTTCAATTAAAGCAGTTGAAAGTAAATGTATTCAAGTGCTATTGTATTGAAGTAATTGTTATTTTACTTGAGTAATTCAATCTAATTACACCTTTATATTACACTCTGATGGGAAATATTGTACTTTTTACTTCGTTATGTTAAAGCTTTAATTCCAAGTTATTTACAGATATATATTAAGGGATTAAATTAAATCCAATATAAATGACTTTACAAGCTACTACATAAACTGTTGCTTACATTTTAAAGCATACAATATTTCAATAATATGATGAGTATATCATTATAAAACTCTTTAAAAGGGACTTTCTGTAATACTTTTCATTTTATTTGCTTTAAGTTGTACGTTTGTATACTTAAGTGAAATCTTAAATAGGGTTGCAAAATTCCGGGAATTTTCAAAGATGGAAACTTTCCACGGGAATTAACGGGAATTTATGGGAATAAACTGGGAATTTTCTAAACTGAAGGTTTCAATATAGTTGGGGAAAGTATATTTTAGCATAATCTTGACTAAAACAAACAGATACCATTCAAGTACACTTGAATATCCATGCCATAGCACACTGCTTACTGCATGGCTATTGAGACCACACAAAGGTTCGCAACAGGCTCACTGGTTGGCATTCGGGCAAACCTAAGGCTCTTTGAGCCTGACACAGAGCCATCCTCAACAAGGCTGGACAGTGACAGGAAGAGGAAGACTCAGAGTTGGATGTTGATGAGGCCCAGGAAGAGCCCGTTGACTGAAAGGGTTTAGCCAAAATGCAGAGGATCGCTTGAAGGAAGATTTGCATGTTTAATGGGACTTCGTGGAGGGAGAAGGGCTCTTTTCATTTAACATTTTGAATGGGATTTTTGGCTGGGGGGGTGCATTTTTGTTCATTTTTTAATGAGTAGGGTTGGGGGGGATGAGTAACATTTTACTCAACATTCCTGTTTTCGTTCTTCAATGAAACAAATAATTGTTCAATAAAATAATTAAAACTTGTTCTGTTCTACTTAAAAAAAAAAAGATCTGTTGAAATGTCATGTTTTTTGTTTAATTTTGCATCGAATATTTCCAAAATTCCCCAGTTTAACTTCCCATGGAAACTTTCCGGAAATTTACTGGAAACTTTCCGCCCCTTTGCAACCCTAATCTTGAATGACATTCACTGTGTCAGTACACATTACCTGAATGTAATACAATGAGGATCTAAAGGCTTTGCCAGTTATTTCAGGGATTCTTCATCCTAAATCTCACAGTAATCGAGACCTAAACAAGATTTCCACTGAATGTAAAAGACTTGCACCTCTGAGGGATTACAGCTTTCTGGGACATTTGTCATTCAATGGCAAGGAATCCGGACTCCAGATTGTTCCTGCAATTAGAAGATGGACGTGTGTTTGTGCTCTGTGAATTTATAGCCGGTCCTCTTCCTGGAGGTAAACCTGTTCTGATCCCTTCGCCTCACTGTGACTCTATAATGCTGGGTGCAAACAAGACGGACAGAAATCCCTCAGAAAAAGCTTACACCAAGGAGATTCTTAAATTAGCGGTTTAGGTGTCCTAATGCTCTGCTCTCTTAATTCCCTAAATCCTTCATAAGTCTCTTTTCAGTAGAAATCTACATTTTTGTCTCCTGCTCAAACAGACAGTTTCTACTTACATTAATCAGGTTTATGTAGCATTTATTGATTTTAATAAAACTTAAATCGAAGTTAATGCACTCGTTGACAAAACAGTGATGCAGCTGCAACCAAGGATGCAGATTGATAAGCCATAAAGGAACAGGTTGGTGCTGTTTTTACAATATATGTATTTTTGTGTTCATTAAGTAGAAGATGGCTTCAGAGGAAAACAAGTACAAAGACTAAGATTAAAACATGCAACACCAGGGTTACAATGAGTATGTGCAATAAGAAAATCCCTGTAACATGGCTCTGTGTAGTATTATGCATATAAGATTGTGACACTACATCGAACGGCATTCTCTGTCAGGCTGTAAGCGTTGGGAAATTTTCCATAATCAAAGGCAATAAAATGTTACTTTAAAAGTTAAGCTTGTTTTTTGATGTTTCTATTTGAAGTATCACATTGGACTTTCACCTTTGGAATGAAGACAAAGGTTTATGCATTTCTATCTTACATTCAAATCACATGGTTTAAATTATGATGAAATTATGTCTATGTTTGGAGGATAAATACATTAGGTGTAATTCTTAAACTGAGTTGTTTTGTTATGATGCAAACTGCAATGAAAAGAGAATAGATTCAAGACGTTCAGTAATTATTAGAATAGTAATGGACTGAAACTATAATAATAATAATAATAATAATAATAATAATAGTAGTATACTTTATTTATACAGCACATTTCAAACAAATTCACAAAATGTTTTACATGAAAACGAACACATTTAGATTCTGTACACACAGAGCATAACATATACCAGAAAGCCTGTAATTTAACACATTATACAGTTCAGAATAAAACAACACAAGTTAGTAATAAAACACAAATATAAACACATAAAAGCTATTCTAAAAAAGTGTGTTTTTAAAGTGAATTAAAGACCCTGATCTTCTCAGGCGGGTTGTTCCAAAGTCCAGCAGCCCTGACAGCAAAGGCTCTATCTGCAAAGCTCTATAATGAACGTCTAGTCTTTAGAAGCTGTAACAGCAACAAACTGAACACACACATCCAGCAGCAGCAGCAGCAGGTCACAGGAGACTGACACAGTTTATTAAAGCTAAAGGTCACTGATATAAGAGCTCAGTGCAGCTCTGGTGTTTATAATGACATCCCTCCACTATTATTCTTCTGCAGCTCCATGTCCAAACTGCTCTGAACAACAGCATGACTGAAGGAAACTCACGTGTAATGTGTCTGTGCTGCAGTATACAGAGGCTAAAAGCCTGAATTGGTTGTAATGCGAATTGTAATGTACTGTAATGGTGTGGTGAGTCATTTCCTGGCACACATTAAACCCCTTTCAATACGAAATTAGCATAATTGCATGACAGAGTGTACCAAAGCTTTGTTGATGATCAGGTGCACCTCTTCATGTTTTGAGGAGTAGCTGCAGAATATTCAGCTGCTCGGTTCTCATCATTGGGAAATCATTTTGAGAAACATGACTTCAGTCGCTTTCAGATCTTAACAATTACATTACATTTTTTTGTATCAGGAGAAGGCAGATCAAGAATGATTGTTTAAAAGAGACATCTTGTCAATGCGCTATATCAGGGGTCGGCAACAGGTGGACCGCGGTCCGGATCCGGACCCAGACGCCGACCTATACGGACCAAGCCCCCAGGAAGTGCGCCGGACTCAGATGAAAATATTCGTGCTGGCCAAACGGCGGTACTACACTTCCGTTTGGTTGCCAGGCCCGGAAACACTTTTTCCCATTGACTTACATGGGGAAAGAGTGGTCTGTAACTCGTTGGATAATTTTTTTTAGACTAAATAAACTACCCAGTATGAACACTTGTATAGCCCTTATTAAAAACATTCGTTCCTCAAGTTGTAAAAATGTGCTAATAACGTTATTCTGAGAGTTATTTCCCTCTGCATTATGAACGCGCATCTAACCCACGGGACCGCGCCGCCCGGCACGTTCATGTTACGTGTCCCGACCAATCAGAGCACACTGTGCTCACAGGGAGGGTGGGGCTGGAGCTATTGGAGCTACAACGAGCCGTTAAAGGCAGAGTGAAATTCAGTGAATACACGTAGCCTACAGAGATGCTGTATGAGAAACCAATGTGAGTTGCGTTTATCTTTACCCATGGATAAGAACGGATCCATATCGTCTTACTGCCATCCCACGGAGCTGTAATAATGGATATATTGCACATGTTTGCTGTAATTCATTATCATACATGGGCTGTATGATTAAATCTTGTACCGTAAATGTTGTATTAAATAAAGTTAATATTACCGACATTATTAACGTCCCTGTAGCTTCGTATTGCACTAAGAAGCTTATTGCACTGTATATAAATATATATATATATATACAGTGCAATAATTATTTCATGCTAAATGAAGCTCTGTTGGATATCACTAGATCCTGTTACAGCGTAATATAAGTACATAACGATTGATGTGTACATTAGCATCATTACTAGCTAGCCGCTAGCTGCTAAATGCCGCCTCGTTCATATAAAATCCATGATAACAACCTCCATTACCATGCTGTCATGAACGCGCGGTGCTGTTACGTGTACGCAAATTGACGTGCTTGATGTGAACGAGCATTTTGGTTAAAGTTGCGCATGCTCTATGAGTGCACATACGGGTACTTCTCAGGCATGCTGGGTAATCTGTGACGTTTCACTCTCTCAAAAGTTGGGCCATTTTATCATCATGCGCTAATGAGCAGCTCTCATAGGAATTAATGAGGCCCCGCCTCCCACGCTGTATCCAGTTCTTATTATACATCCATGATACGGACCCGGAGCTATAATCAATACATTAATTGGGGATTTTTCGGCGTCTCCCGCTTTTTTAACGCTGATTTGGGTGACTTGCGTAATTCGTGGAGAACCGAAGAGTTTTCGTATTGGGGGTGGGGGGGAGGGAGTCCGTCCGTCCGTCAGTCCGACTGACGGACAACTTCTCACTTCAAAAAAGAAGAAGAAATCTAGACCGCAAAAATAATTAAACAAGCGAGTACCTGTTTTTCCTGGCCAAGGACAGGTTCCTTGAACACAACACGAGCGTAACGTGTCTCCACGTCACGTGGTATATGTCTCGTCTGAAAGGAGTGCTGAGCACCAGAACGCGGCTCCAGCCCTTCAAATATTGCAATACCCATAAGGAGCCGTACACATGCCGCAGTGTTTGCGTGGCTGTGTCTTTAGTTGTAAGCACAGTGGCGATCTGTTGTTATTAGCATCTGGTTAGCTAGCTATGCTAACGAATTTAAAGAGCTTTTCTACAACCAGGTGGAAGAGAGCTCTCTCCCGAGAGGCTCAAATAACCTCAGCTCAGTGAGGTTAAGGCACACCTTGATATGATCATTATAGTTATTAATGAGACTAAATTAAAAACAGGTATAAAATACTATATGACAGTAACAAAAAAGTTGTTAAAAATAACAAGAATACAGTTTAAAAGGGGAGTGATTTGTAAAATATCCAAAAAGAAAAATATGCTTACAGTTCTGTTTCATATGGGTGTTGAGAGATGTATCCATAGATCTCTTAATGTTGCTCTCAAAGTGCACCAGATTGATGCTTTTAACTTCAATATTTAAAAACAAATCTTCCCGGGGGAGCATGCCCCCTGACCCCCCTAGAGGAGGTTAAGTCCCCCCCCCACTTAAATCATGTTCACATGGATAGGATACTAAATACATTTGCACACATCTTGTGTCCATATCTTTCTGTTTTGGTGGTCATGCCACACCGTGCACGTGCATGCATGCGCGAGTCATGGTGAGATATCTGGATTAAGAGGTTGCTTTTTCATTGCACAGCATGAAAGAAAGGCGAAATGAATGGGCTGTGATTTTAGTTTTTTTAAGCAAAGGTTGAGTTCAATAATTTGTACGACCCTCGGAGGATGTTGTAAAAATTGAAAGGAAAAAGGTTCCCCACCCCTGCTGTAAATAATAATAAAAACCCTTGATTTTTAACTTAACATCTCTGTCTCCTATTGATCTGAGTATATTATAAAGAATAGCAGTTAATTGAAGCATTATAGCACAGGCCTTTGTCAGATGGTATATTACGCTGTTTTTTTTCTGCTTCGAATAGTTCTCTCTTTTTTCACCATACCTGTGTTTGCATCACTGTAACCAATGAGCACCTGCATGTGTGTATGAGAATGGCCCTGACACCATTTCAGCCCAGATTTACAAACTCCTGGCAGGACAAGCTCAAGCTCAATTCTCACACTGAATTTTAAAAAAGTGAGTGAGGGACTGCAATATAAGAGGGAAAGAAAGAGAAACTTTAAAACTGTTCAATTGTTATGATGTGTAAAGACTGATATTGTTCTATAATCGGCTGAAACTGTTAAGTCATGATGTGAAACGGTTAACAAAGAAAAAGGGAAACTCAAGCTGCTGCTACACTTTATTTATTTATCTAAAATTAAGCACTTTTAAGATGCACATATTTTCAAAAGCTATTTTATTTATTTTTTCTATTTTATTTGTAAATGCAGCCCGAGAGGAACATTACACATATCCACAGTATTTAAGTAATGTTAATTGACAATAAATATTGTTGTTTTTTAATTGTACTTTCTTTATTTGATTGGCAGTCAGTTGTTGATTACATGCAGACGTTGATAAAGCTACAGGTCACTTCAATTTATATATCACACTAATTCATGAAGCAAGTTAGACATTTTGATGTTCCGGACCTTTGCATGGGGAGATTTTCTCTAACTGGACCTCGTTGAATTTTAGTTGAAGACCCCTGCGCTATATTATTAGGTTTGTAGAACACTAAGGGTGACAGTGCAAATGCTACAATGCTTTAATGCTAACCATGCTAACGATCTTGGTTTAGTATGTTAGCAAGCTACCAGTTGCACTAAGCGTAGGCTAAATATAATAAAAAAACAACATTAAGGTATAAACATAGACTGTATAGGGTATAATCCACAGTCCCATGACTTAAATGACTTTACCCTCCGTCATACTGTAAAGCGTCTTTGAGTTGTGAAAAGCGCTATATAAATAAAATGCATTATTATTATTATTATTATTAAAGGTGGGGTATGTAATTTTGGAGAAACCAGCTCGAGTGCACTAGAATTTGATAGTACACAACCAAAAATCTGCCACTTCCTTACAGAGCCCCTCCTCCAACACACATGAACGCGCACATGACCAATGAGGGCACGAGATAAGTTTGTGCACAGATGGAAGGCTGACAGGCAGGTAGGCCATCCAGTTATTTTAGCCAGGCCGGCTCAGATGATTGGTCGTGCTTTTTACAGCGCTACAGCTTCCACAGATGACATTTTTTAATGTATTTTTTGTCAAAGCATTTAATATATTCATTGTTATCGGGATGTTAAGAGCATTCCATGGAATATAACAAAAAGTATTTCTGAAATAAATTACATACACCACCTTTAATCCTTAGTCACCTTAGTCAGACTCTGTTTGGCGCGATGACGTTTAGCATCATAATTTAGCCACTTGTTAGCAACCACCGTTTTGGGACAAATAAAAGCTTTAAAATTCACAAGTGGGGTATTATTTACTCCCATATTTTACCTTGTGGTATATTGAAAGACCGTTCAACCTCACAAGGGTTCAGAGACCTCTAATTTCACTCAACTCTGCAGGAGCTCTTTGCTGTCTTGTAGAAAACGATAGAAACTCTTTCATATCATAACTGCAGTTTAACAAATTGGCCCACCAACTGTGCACACCTTTCTGCCCGCCAGGCATTAAAGAGAAAAACGTAATTCAAAGAAGTGCAGGGTCTTGCTGTAAGTGGTTGGTGAGCACAAACTGTCAGATTAAGAGGTCTGAGAGGATCATCCGCCCAACATTTAGTCGGATTTCTAGAAAATTACCAACAAGCATGTTTGGTTCAACCCCTCGGCCCCTGGGGAGCATATTACTGACACCCTACCTAGACATGTGAGAAAAACAAAAACAAGACTGATCTGCTAGATTTAAAAAATGTCTGCAAACAGCGTCAAAGCTTCTCTGCATGTGGCCGCAGAGCAGCTAAGGAGGGCATGCGACATTTTGGAACTGGAAAAGGAAGCTAAGCATTTAGGTGTCTTAACTATGGTCTAAAGCGCTAACAAGGGATTAGTGAGGTAAATGTTGAAAGAGGTTTAGCACTCCATGCTTAGGACCAGTGCTGCTTCAGTAATTACACATCAGTGGCAAGGTGCGGCGGGCAGTTGGATGGGAGATCATAGTGATGTCAGGACAGGGAGGGCTTACCGCCGGAGATAAGGCCATCTAATGCAGATGAAATGAATCGGTATTTAAGAGGTCTTTTTTAGTTAAGGCAGTTAGCTGGCAACACTCAGAGCAGTTGGCTGGTTCGAGGAAGGCCATTTAGTTGGAAGTTGATGGGAGAGACAGTCGTGAGCTGATATTCCCTGCACTTGTTTGACTTTTTTTTTACCTGAATTGATACAAAACCAGTTCGCAGGTCTGCTCATTAGTGTGAACTTGAAGGTAAGTTATTTAAATATTCCTCTTCCATTTATTTCCCTTTGCCCATTTGTCTTTTTCTTTCATTGTGACTGATTTGTCTACGTCGATTTCAGTTGTTGGAAATCAAATGTACTCTACAGTTATTCTTGTAAAAGCATGAAATCTTCTTAGTTTATTCCTGACTATGTATTATAAGTGTCGTATGCCTCAGTAAGCAAAAATAACAAACAATCCTAAATGTGTTAAGCTGGATATTTGCATCACAATATTATAAAAATGCAAATTATGATTGGGGGAACAACCTTGAAATCTGGATAATTACCATCTTAATTAAGCTAGATTCTGTAAATAGAGCTTATTAAAAAAAAGAAATGATTCTAAAATACATCATAAATAAGCATGATGTTTGTATCAACTGTGGTGATTTGTAGTCATTTAAATATATTGATTTATATTGATTTGTATTCTTTCAATCATCCTTTTAAACACTTTGTCATGTGAGTTTATGACACCACGTTTAATTCTCACCACAAACAACTCAATCAAATGTAATCTGCTTTTGTTACTGGCAGAACATGCATGGCTTTAGTATGAGTACGTTGTGTGAGGATTAAGAAGGACTAGACAATACTTCTGTCTTGTCTGATATGACCTCCTCAAAACTGCATCCAAGTCGTCAGCAATTTTTCCCTTTAATTAATTCTTGTAATGAGATTAACCAGCAACAGCAAATCCCCGGATTTGGCAGCTGTGGTGTGGCCTTGGTTTGTCGAGGAAATATGAGACAGGAGTTTATCACCTGTTATGACGCACTCACTCACAAAACTCTGCTTTAAAAGTCCCTGTAAGGTTATATAACTACACAGTCTCACGGCATATCGTGTTATAGTCACAAAAATAATCTATTGATTCGTGTTCACCAACACGATTTCGCAATTTTTTTCGTGTCACACAGGACGATTTTAAAAGCAACGTAAATAACAACAAATTAGAACGAAAAACAGATTAAAACAAATACAGATTTCAGTATTCTGAGGTTCTGAGCCCCATTTCTTCTCCTCGCGGATGGCAAAAAAACGTATGCTTAGGGTAAGATATTGAGTAAGAAAATGTTTTTATGAACCACACAGATTCCGGTATTCCAAGACCCGACCGGACAAAAAGACGTGGTGCAGGCACGAAACATACTACCAATAGAAATACATTGCATTGCAAAAATGCGGAAATCGTGTTGGGGAACACGAATCAATAGATTAAATTAATTTCATGACTATAACACGAAATGCCGTGAGACTGGGTTGCATATAAATACCATGATGTTTCAGGATTGAGGATGTGTTACAACATGTTAAGTCTCAGGCTACAAGTTCATCTTCAAGACTTTAACTTAATCAAAGTGTTAGCTGTGATTGAACTGGCCTCAACTGAGGATTCCAATCAAGTTCCCACAAGTGTAGCCATACTTTTCTCCTCACAAGTATTACCTTTACATTATGCAGCTTAACATTTTCCTCAAGAAAAACAACCTTTATTGAACCTAACATTTAATTTGACACTAAATGATATGGTATGTACAGAATCCTAAAAGACTCTTTCAGCAATCTGTATGAAATATTATTTTGATCGAAGTGTATTTACAAATCCAAACAAAGATGGTAGATGGATATTTGTACACAATTTAGACACTATGAATCATTTAAAATCTGAAAAACTCAACAACAAAAAACCCAACATGTCTTTGTTTGTGTTTAAAATCACAGCACATAAGTCATGTCCAGCACAGCTCCAACAGAAAAAAGTTAAAAATATCGTTTGTTATCCTGCAGCAGTTTGAATATTTATTTATCCTAATGGTCAGAAGAGTATTGGGGATCATGGAAATCGTTGCATATAAAAAAAAAAAAAATTTAAACAGCTAAACTCTGTCACTTGCATGTAATGCTAAAACATACAGAGGCACACTTGGGTCCTAACACAGACTCCTCTTGTTCAGTTTCTGAAATGTTTTTATGTTTAAAGGATCAGGGGTATTTCTAGGTTTACATTTTTGTTTCTACAATCAAACAAGTATGGAAACTCTTAACACTTAAAAGCTTAATATTCTTGAAGAACAGACAGATGTATCACACATGAAATTCTAAACATTGATTCCAAGTAAAGTGAATGGGAAATCGGTAATACATTTGTCACAATGCCCTGAGTCTCGGGACTTTGAGACAACTTTTTAATCACAGAGACATAAATGTTGGAATACATTTCTTCTCATTTGCTGATGCTAGCTGTTGTGACATTGACAGAGAAGTAGGTGGTGGAAGGGTGCATATGTTCGCACCACATAGCTCCACATAAACCGATTGCATCCCCAGATTTATCCCCAAGGTGTTTTTAGGACATCCTGGGAGTTAATGGAGGCTAATAGGCTTAGCACTTAGGGTG
This sequence comes from Gymnodraco acuticeps, assembly GCF_902827175.1. NCBI lineage: Eukaryota > Metazoa > Chordata > Actinopteri > Perciformes > Bathydraconidae > Gymnodraco > Gymnodraco acuticeps. Next base: position 900,237 of record NW_022989913.1, read on the forward strand.
TATTGTCCAGGATGCTTACAGGCAAGGTTTGCTGAGGGTAAAACTCTAAACGTGCGGATTACCTCTAACACATCCCTTTAAAGTGCTGTATAGCCAGGATTTAGCTAATAGGATCCTGAGGGTAGCAGAGGCCTGGGAGGAGAGGATGGGGGTGGGACGGCCCAGCAGGGCGGTCTCAGGCAGGTCACCAGATGCAGCTAGCAGACTGTTGCAGGACTAATAGGCGGATTACAGCCCTCAGATTAGATGAGTTTCAGAGGGAACTTGAGGGACTGTGGATAATGCTCAAGGCCTCTGGGTAAATCTTCTCTGGGGGAGGGGACAGCAGAAAAAAGGCACAGTTTGCACCTGTCCCAAACACTGACCAGTTTATTAATCAAATACAATCATGATCACTGTAAACGTGTATGATATGAAGAGGTGGTGGTGAATTTGTGGGCACTCATCTACATAGAGGCATATTGAACACTCTGCTCCTGGATTAGCAGAACTGGATTATCGCGCTGTCATTTACAGTATCATATTTTGTAATTGGATTTGTGCAGTGTAGAAGGCTAATTGTAGGTGTCTAAGTCAATTGTGCTCCCTTACACAAGCTGCTGGCCCAGCCATTTGGAGTGTGTGTGTGTGTGTGTGGTGTGTGTGTGTGTGTGTGTGTGTGTGTGTGTGTGTGTGTGTGTGTGTGTGTGTGTGTGTGTGTGTGTGTGTGTGTGTGTGTGTGTGTGTGTGTGTGTGTGTTAGTGTGTGTGTGTGTGTGTGTGTGTGTGTGTGTGTGTGTGTGTGTGTGTGGTGTGTGTGTGTGTGTGTGTGTCATGTTACTATACAGTATGTGATGTAATGTAATGTAAAGATAAGATGAATATCTCCGAAGATTTCTCCACATGTTAAGGGGTTGGTATTCCGTTGAAGATTTGGATATAGGTGTTTAGTTTAAATGTAAGATTAGGTTTAAGGTGAGGGTTAGGGCTAAAGTTGGTTAAGATTATAGCTCACTGTCAAGGTAGAGGTGAAAGGTACGAGGAAGGATCAAAGGTTAAGGAATATATTTGTTGTGTATGCATGGACATGATATTGGCAGTTCATTCAAGCTGCCAGTTTTCAAATATGTTATTAATTATATTAAATTGTTCAAGTCTTCCTCATTCAATTGTTGCGACACAAAATGTGCTGTAAATTTTAAGTTTGATTGGTTAAAAATAATCGTTTTTATATTTAATATAATGTATGTGATGATGACGCTGTGAAGTCACAAATTATGTTTGTTTGTTTGTGAGCATTTGAGTAGTTATATATAAGTATACTATTTTATAAAGGATGATACCCTAAAGTCCTTTAACCATCAACAGGCTATTTAATGTGTAGACATGTGCTGCCTCCTTGTGGTACTCATGAAGAATTACACAATGTCTGCATCCATCCAAGTTACATTTTCTATAAAATTATATTCCAAAATGTCATGAACCATTACAGAACCAAGTTTGTAAAAGTAATTGTCACATATTCTAACTTTTAAAAAACTCTTACAGGTTTCTGTCGCAGGTCGCGTGTCATGACCCCACGGGAGCAGCTGAGGAAGATGACAGCGCTGGGAGAGCAGGGTGCTTTGGATGAGAAGCACTGGTACCGTCTGGTCAACGGCATGTCAGCTGGAGGTGAGAAATTCAAAAACAATTCTAAACAATAATGTTAAATACTAGAAGATTCAAAGAAAATGTTATAAAACATATAAAAACACAAAAAATTGCCGTAGAATTCATGAGAATGTGTAAAAATGCAGGTCCTGACACCACCTTGAAGCCCGAATATGCATTTTTGAGCTCCAAACAGGTTAATCCAACTTGTCTGACCTTGTCTTTGGAGTGTATTGGATTGTTACCTGTTCAGTAGTACCTGCAGGCTTCAGCTTTTACAGTCAATCGGTGCACGTCTCACATATAGAGGCTGTAGACTGACTTCCTGGTGACCTGTGGTGCTTGTTCTTCTCTTGCAGAGCTGAGGCAGAGGCAGGAGTTGATAATGAGGAATCAGATGGCCATGGCTCCACAGATCCTCGCCCAGGGGCAGCAGAGGTTACAGGGCGTTCCAGCGCAGTTCGAACCTCGCTTCATGGAGAGGTCTGTACATTACTTCACTCTTAAAACTGAAACAGTAGCTCTGTGGGCCTCTTGAGAATATACAGTCAAAGGTGGATAAGGGAAAATAACACATGGCAACTCGAGAGAAACAAGGTACACTTTGTACAATGACAAAGCTTTAATTGAGACCACATTAGCAGTTATTAAAGCCGATCATCTGCCCCTTGAAGTCGTGTATAAATGACCAGGTGTGGAGGTATTAAGATCCTGTACTTGAGTGAAAGTATACCAGTACATTATTGTCAAAATACTCCTTTACAAGTAATAGTGCCATTCCATTTATTATTTAAGTAAGAGTACAGAAGTATTATTAGCAACATTAACTAAAAGTATTAAAAGTCAAAGTTCTCATAGTGCAAAAAATGGCCTCCATATGGGAATATAAGTATTGTCTATAGTATATATGACAGTATTTTTGTAGTTGCATTAGGCAGTATATTACTATTGTAGACAAAGTTCGACTATCTTTTCTTAACTTTTTTTAAAATATATTCGATAATTTTACCTAATCTGAAAAGTAACTAAAGATTTAAAAATAAATGTACTGTAGGAAAAAAAGAATATTTCCCTTTTTAATGTAGTGGAGAAGTATAAAGTAGCATATAAATGGAAATACTCAATTAAAGTACAAGTACTTCAAAATGGTAACTAAGAAAATGACTTGAGTAAATGTACTTTCAACCGCTGTAGATGACTGATTTTTCATGCTTTCCTGTCATTAGGGAGATGGTTCCCCCCTCTGAGATGGTAGCCTCTGAGGCCCGACAGATGCACATGGGACCTCACATGGGTCCCTCTATGCCCCCCCATGCCAATGTCATGCCAGGAAGAGGTTTCCCTGGAGCAGGTGAGATAGATAGATGGATAGATTAATATGTTATTGATCCCAAATTGGGAAATGTTTGCGTTGCAGCAGCATAAAAAGACAAGGCAATGTACATAAGACGAAGAGAGCATGGTCAGATGCACCTGAGATAATTCCCAGCCTTTCTCTGCCTTTCCTTTAGGAGGAATATGAGTGAGTTTTAACAGCCTGTGTGTCTTTTTTGTTTTTCAGCTGGATATGGTTTTATGCCCTCCGAACCCATGGAAACAGTTGCTCGGCGACAGGAGTTCATCCACAAGCAGAATATAGCCAGGTATTGCGTGCAGAAAGTAATTAACATCCCACAGACCTATACCACCTACACACAGGTCCACTTCACATGTTGCAGAATGAAACTGAAACAATAGCTTTGGACATTATATTAAAAGAGATACTTAACTTACAAAATGACCATTTCTATATCAACGACTCACCTGCTTTACTGTTAATTCTTGAACAAAACATGTTCACCAATCGAAAAACAGAGAAAGGATTTGTTGAATTAAAATAAATGGGGTTCGTGTTTGACAACTGCAAAACTATCTATAAAAATCTCTCACACAACTCCTCTATCATAATCTAGGTCTCTTTTTACTTCCAAACGACTCGTTGGTGCACATTCTGTTTATTTTGAAGTGTTTTAAGTATTAAAGTCCTTGCAAAAATGCATGTGGGAAGAATGGAGAATATGACTGAATAAGTAAGACTTGGATTATATTACATAAATTCAGTGAGATTTTGTAAACTGGTGTGTTGATATAGTTGTGCTGTTGTTTAATGTGGCACCAATTTACTTCAATTCATAGTTTACTTCACAAATTAAATGTAATGTGGTATAGAATTGATATAGAAATGATCATGTCTAGGATGAAGTATGGCTTTAATAACAAAGTGGGATAATCTGTCTCCATCATGCACGAACTGCACGTCTAATATGTGTGTGTGCCCCTCAGAATGGAGATGAATGCCATCCTGCACCAGAAGGAGCTGGAGAACGCCCACCAGAAGGGACTATTGGGAATTGAAAACCCCATGGCCTACTCTGCAAACCCCATGGCGTTCAGAGGTCGTCAGCGGATGCCAGACGGCCACGATGTCTTCGTGCACCGCCCCAGCCTGGATGAGCTGCACTCCAACAGCATCCTCATGTCGGCCAGCCCTTACCCGCACATCGGCACGCTGCACAGGGAGCGAGGACGCAGGGTCGGCAGGAGGCCAACATCTCACAAGAGCGCAGACAGCCACGTATCCAACCTGAAGGGCCACACTGAAGATAAGAGATTAGAGCAGAGCCCGGGGGCCACGTCAGGGGAGGAGAAAGAGGTGGAGGCAAAGGGGGATATGGGAGAGGAGTGTGCCACCAGCAAGGCGCACCATCAAGCAAAAATAGACTCTGAACTCACAGCAGGAAGCAGGAAGAACTACAAAGATGGGGAGACAGGGCTGCGTAAATCCTGTGTGAACAGTCAGGACGGGTCGAATGTGGCCAACAGCGGGGGAAACGATAAAGACATGTCCAGCCAGTGTTCGGCTTTCCAGGAGAAGTTCATGGATCCCTCCGCTGGTGGAGCGCTCACTGGCATGCCTTACATGTTCCCAGTCCCTGGAAATGGTTTCCTTCCAACTGGTTAGTTTCTAGATTACAATATATTAGTTTAGCAAAATCCTTTACCCAGTATTTTATACAGTAATGGAAAAGGCGCTCATGTTTTACTTAAATAAAAGTAGCAATACACATGCAAATTCCTGCGTTGAAATTCTTACTAAAGGAAGTGTTATCATCAAAATATATTTAAAAACATAAGGAAAAGTCCTCATACAGGCTTCACCTATAATACTAAAAAGGAATGTGTTTGATCATTAATATGTTTTTTATTATTTATCTGACCCTGCAAACTAACTAGTTACTAAAGATGTCAAATAAATGTAGTGCAGTAAAAAGTGAAATATCCGCCTCTAAATTATAGGATTGGAAGTATAAACATATGGAAAGTAAAGTAACTCAAAATTGTTAGGTCACAAAGTTACAGTCCACCACTGATGTAACACCAACTAAGATGTATGTCTTTTTTTCCAGGTCGACCAAATCTCTTTCTTAATGGGGATGAAGGGTCCGAAGATATAAGGAAGTGGAACGTGAATGATGTTTACAACTTTATCAACAGCATACCCACATGTTCAGAATATGCTCAGGTTGGTTTCTGTTATCTGAAACTCTCTTTATTCTTTCTGTTCAGTCATTGTTGTGCTAATGTTGTGTGGCATCTCTCTGCAGACGTTTAAGGACCACATGATTGACGGGGAGACGCTGCCCCTTCTGTCAGAGGAGCATCTGCTGGACACACTGGGGCTCAAACTGGGACCAGCACTAAAGATCCGCTCACAGGTAGGAGAAACACACTGGGATTAAACACATAAACAAAATGTGAGATGTGTGCTATCTGAGAATACATGTCAGGACAACTCTAACAACTTTGAATGGATTCAATATCTATACAATATATGATCATTTGTCAAATTTGTTTTGGTTGAAAATGTTGTAATAGTAGAACTAGGTTTACTGATTATTCTTTAACTATCAGAGCTATATGTTGACTGTCAAAGTAAAATACAGGGGTTGCTAAAAATGAAATAAATGAATGAAAAAAAATAGAAAAGCTGTATTTCATTTTCAAAATTGTCCCCTGCTGTACAGTGGACTATTTTTAAATGCTAATACAAATTCGAAAATTCAAATGCAATATTAACAACAGTACCTGCTTCCTTTAATGTCAAAAAGAAAATTCAATTTTCTCTGACTTTTAAAATAAGAATGACAATTCTATTTTAAATATCGAGTTCCCTGGGCTTCCAAAAAATGAAACGCAGCCAGCAACCGGGACGTTTTGTACACATGCACAGATGTCATACAGATGTTGACCAACATCTGCAGCACTTCCTGTCCTCTGCTTCATGTCTTTGGAGACACATCTGCAAACACTATTCAATCTAATATATTTAAACTCTCCTCATTCCCCCTCAGGTGTCCAGGCGTGTGGGCAACATGCTGTACATGATGAACCTGCCGCTCTCCTCCTCCGCCCTGCAGGCCACTCCAGAGAAGGCTGCGGACCGCTCCTCAGAGATCGGCTCTCCTGTCAACTGCAACAGTGACGAGATGTTGGCGAGTCCAAGAGACCCCGAAGTCCTCAAATCCACAGATCACCTTCATGAGACAGAAAACAATTCCCCTCCGTCTGCCAGCAGCGAGACAGCCTGATCAGGACTGAACATGTGGACAGATGAAAACACTTCACCAGTCTGCAAGGCTCTCATCAAGCTGCCTCAGTGATGGATTTGTTTACATTTACTGGATTGATTATGCTTATTTTACTACTTGCTAAACATTGCCATTTAATGCACAGTTCCCATTAGGTCCAGGTATCAGCTTAATAATTGTTTTTTATATATAAAAGTGAATATATTTTTAAAAGTGAAGTGAAACTGATGTGTGAGTTAAGAAGATATTTTTCATTGTTCACAACAGGCCTCTAAAAGTCTGATTGTAGCTTTAAACAAACCTATTTTTTTAAGCTGCTATAAGTGTCACTCATCCAGTAGGCCGTTATAAGGACCATAGACATAATATGGGAATGGTTTTACATGGTTACAGATCAAAGTGAGATGTTTGAATGTTTGATACCTTTCTTGCGTTTGTTGTATTTTAAATAAAGGGTTTTTGTACTGAGAACCTGCAGTACCTATCTGTCATGGTAAGGAATAAATAAGTGAGGATTCAATTTCATAAATCTGCATTTCAAATAAAAAAAACACACATAGTAACACAAAGAACAAAAAACAATAGTAACAGATTACGATTGCCTATTATTTATTTAAATCTTCAAAGTAACTAAGGAAACAAATAAATGCAGTGGAACGTACACTATTTCCCTCTGAATTGTGTGAATATGGGTCACACATATTCATACATACATGGGCGTCACTTTGTTAGAAAAGTGGTGGGGGGGCAATTTCTCCAGGTTTAACATCAGCATAGCAGAAGACAAAATATGTCCCCCCATGAAAAACCAATGCATAGACCATTTATAAGTAATCACATTTTGTCAAATAAAGTGACAGACTGGGCCTGTGCAGGTGGTGACATCTATGCCCAGCATGGGCTAAATTCTGTAGGCTTCAAGGCTTCAACCCTAAATCGCAAGATCTCGCGATAATACACTATCTATGCGCGTGCGCAGGTTCGCGCACGTCGGAGGAGCTGAGTTGGAGGATCATGGCGGAGCGCAGGAAGCACAAGAAACGGATCCAGGTAACATCACTGAACTCATATAAATTACGCCTCTAGAAGTTAAGGGACACCGAATTAAAGCCGTGTCCTTGTTTAGGAGCGTCTGAGGGCCGTTTGTTACCGGTAGCATCTTTGTGGGGAGCCGTTAACCGTTTGCGGATGAAGCCAGATGACGGCTAACGGTAGCTAGCATTAGCTGGCTAGCGAAAACAAATGTTAGTGTTTTTATTGTTGAGCTATTTATGATCTGTATCGCCTGTAGCACTCACACGCTAACATAAACACGATAATGGTGTTGACGTACTTTTTGTTAAAGTGTCTCCACAGTGCACCATCGTTATTCTGAGTAAACTTAACGTTTTCAGGCTTAGCTGCGTCAGCTCTAACTAAACGTGTTTACATAACTTGGGGCAATCTGCGGGAATTTAAAATAATGAGGCAACACAGTACATCATACTGTTGTTCTGTAACATAATGTGCAAGTAGCAGAGAAGTGGTAGGCCTCACAGACTGGAGCATTTCTTCACTTTAAAGCAACAGCTTATTCAGAGTGGCTACGTGTTCATTCCCTTCACAACAATACATTGTTTTAAACAAGGTGTTTGTAGTTTCATTTTAGGATCCCATATAGTTCTCCAAAAACATGACATCCAAATTGTAACTCCCATTCCAGGTGCCCATTGAAGCATATGCTTAGACACAGATATGCTAAGACTTGTATGGAGTCATTTTGATAAAGTGTGATTTGTAGTTTTCATTCAGCTGTGTTGAAGTTTCTAAAAGTCATGTCAGTGTGATAAAACATGTCAGTATTCATTGTAAACATTTCTGCATGTGGATTGTTTAACAGTTGCAGAACATACTATAGAGATTATTGTTGTAATGTACATACTGTATTACTATGTACTGCAATATGGTATTGGGACCCAGTCATTGTGGAAAACAGTGAGATAACCTAAGATGATTCTCTCCATATGCTATGCTTAGTAAAATATGGAATGTATTGCGTGGCATTAAGCTGACATTGTAATATTATGTTTAAGCTCAGCTGAATACACATACTATACACATACACATACTATTAAAAAGGCCTGTTCATTACTAACTTCATCACTCTGTATTAGACATCAATTATATATGCTGTGCCTTACTTGATCTCTAAAATACCATTCAATTGTGTTTTTAGCATTTAGGGTCTGACGTTTATTTTTAATCGAGAATGTTACTTGCCTGTTAAGTGCATCTCGCTGAAACTAATACTCTGCAATTCAGCAGGCCTGCTTTAAATCCTACCTTCATTAAGTTTGTGTTCAGCTGAACCACAAACAAAATGAGCAGTCTACCTGAATGACGGTATGACTGCAGGGTCGTTGTTACCCCCTAATCCCACCAGGAGCGTCTGCGCTGCGGCGTTTTTAGCGATCGCGGCCACTCTAGTCAATGGGTGCTATTCCACCAGACACGCTGCGCTGCGCCGCGGTTCGAAGCGTCCCAGAAGCTCCTCGCCGCAAGAAATTTCTAAAATATAGGATGAATCCTATTTTTGGCGCGGCGCGGCGCAGGCAGGAAGTGGAATGTTCATCCAACAACTGCGAGGCTGCACACAAGACGCTCCGCTTCCGCAACGTTTTGAAACGCGCCTGGTGGGTTAGGACGCAGGAGGAGGTCGCAGCGCAGCCGCAGCGCAGACGCTCCTGGTGCGATTAGGGCGTTAGACTGAGTTCTACCTAATGGCAGCTGTATAGTTCTCCTGTCTGTTCGAGGTTCAGTTATAACACACACATGCTGTTATCTCATTTATGAGCATACCTGAAACTCAAACTAGCTTGTGTCCTTGTGTTATTAAAATGCCACATCACAGTATTCAAGGTTTGACATGAAGCCAAAATTATTGTTTCAATGCACACCTAGACAATTAGTGCTCTCTAATTAAGAACAGGCCTGCCCTAACTAAGTCTTACAACAATCCAAGAAGGTTATAAGGTTTTGTTTGAGCTTTTTAATGCTCAATTTAAACCCAAAAGGGTAGAACCTCTTTTCAGTATGAATCAAAACAGTTCAACAGCGCCACAAACACCTCTCTGAAACAATTGCAACTCCGTAACTTTTATGTAGAAATGTTTAAATACAGAGCTGTTGCATTAGTTTGTGGCTGGAGTTAGTAATACACGCGCTAACTAGGAGCAGGTCATGTTCTAGTCTAGTTGCATGACACACATAGGCCCTGCTCTAAGATGACCATGCCAAATTACACAACCGTTTTCTCCTTTTTTGACATTTCGGCATTTCCCATTGTGTCTTGCAATATTCACGGTTAAGCCCAAACTGTTACTTACAGTATATGTTTGAAAGGACCTGTGTTTGGTGAGGAACAGTAGTAATCTGTCCTCACATACTATTGCTGTTGGAGCAGAGCAGCTTATCCGCATGTGCTTATGCCAGGTAGATCGTGTAGACGGGGACAGGGGGCTTTCTGTGTAGGGGTCTCATGTAACTGAGCTTAGCGACTGATACCGGCTTCTTTAAACAAAGGCTTGTTTTATGGCCTCGTCTTCCTCGTGTTGCTGCTCAGAGCCAGCTGGACTGGAGAAAGCAGCACTGACTCTCATTGTGCTGATGCTCTCCTCCCTCTGTGTTGGCCTGTGCTTCAGAGGCCGGCACACACTGCAGATGTGTTCAGGAGTGTGGATGACTTTTGGCCACTCCATGTTATTGCTACTGATAAACATCTACACTATGAAACAGGACACAATGTGAATCTCTAGAGGTCCGCACTGTGCAGGCTTCTGTTGAGACACTTAGATTGCAACATCATTTAAACAACGTGTGGTCACTTCTCAATACAACCACATAAGACAACTTTGGACTTTTTTGCAAAAGTTATAATAATCAAGTTAAAGACCTATCTGGTTGCATGAGGCTGTTGCAGGCCGTCTTTTAAATCAACAAGCAGCATTATTATGGTCATATTTTCCTTACGCAATTGTTGCATAAATGAGTTACTTAACTGTGTCCGTTATTGAATCACTTGATAAGCCAAAAGCGTCAAGTCAATGTACTTGTTTTACTTTTGTGTTTTCAAAAACGTAATGACATTGTAGAATTTACTGCAATTGATTGAAATCACTTCCCCGCCGTCTGTGTTATTCACCGTGTGTTTGTCGTGTTTTGTAGGAGGTGAGCGAGCCCACCAAGGATGAGAAGGCGGTGGCCAAGTACCTCCGATTTAACTGTCCCACCAAGTCCACCAACATGATGGGCCATCGAGTCGACTACTTCATCGGTAAGTGCTCAGTCATTGGATGAGAGGCAGCTGGCAAAACAACTCCTACCTCCTGCCCTCTGTTGACATTTGATGGATTTACTGAACAGAAGTGCGACTGCATTCGATTTTATTACAAAAACCGAAAGCCTGCTGGGTTTTCCACATTAGTATTTTAGGGAAAACCCTGTGCTTCTTTACTGAAGAGTGGTCCGACTGATGAAATATTTTCCGCTGCATCATAGACCTGATCCTCCCACACAGTATTTGCTTGTTCTGTGGCATGTTGGAGCAAACAGCATTTCCCAAGACTGACAGATATATTCCAACATATGTCTGTCAGTCTTGGGAAATGCTGTTTGCTCCGTTGTTGCTCGAGGAAAAGGTTATGACTGCTGAGGCGCTGTAACCATCACATGACCTTACAGGCTCTCACCTACTGGGAATAGAGCTCCACAGCCATTATTCAAGTTTGATCTGTCAGATTAAGGGATGGGCAGCCAATCTTAAAGTGGCGATCTATTTTTACAAGAATATAAAAAATGATAAGATGTGTTCGAGGTGAGGAACATGCTGAATCAGCAGTTTCCCTCGTCTTAACAGCGCTTTATTGTGACATTCAGCTCATTGTTTACTCCCTCAGCTGCTACTTTATTGATTGAATCACTTACACTGCTCTCTAAACTTAACTAAACAAAAAGTTCCCATCTGTGTCTTTCTTTGTTTTTAGATTATTAAAATAATTGTCCAGATAACAGGTTGAATATTGAGTCCCTGCACCACTCTGTGTTTGTTAAAGTCCGTCTTTGTGTCCTGACTCGTAGCCTCGAAGGCCGTGGACTGCCTGCTGGACTCCAAGTGGGCGAAGGCTAAGAAGGGCGAGGAGGCGCTGTTCACCACCAGGGAGTCTGTGGTGGAGTACTGCAACAGGTGCGCTCCAACACTGTGCTGCACACCTGATATCGTAGGAGAATAACTTTTAGTCATGTAGGATTTTCTTTTTTTTAGGACTTTATTTTTTTTGTTTCAAACAATAATACAGCACAATATATCTTTCAGTCACGTTTCCCAGTTGTATCAATACAATCCTGAATAGGTTTCATGTATTAGTCCAGGGGTTCCCAACCCCCGGTCCGTGGACCGGTACCGGGCCGCGGAGGTGTTACTGCCGGGCCGCGAAATAGCTGTGAGTTTATCGTAATATTTGCAGAATTATAAATATATACAAATATTTTATCATAATATTTTTTTCTAAAAGTGTTTAATTTTTGCACCTATACCAGTCATATTATTTCACCCAGTAGCCTGGTTAAACTTTCACTAGAAAACTGTTAAAAATGCCATGGCTTTTATGATGTTCCGAGGGATTCGGCGGCTCAGCCTGGTCTCAGCCTCTCGTGCGCACGAGAAAGTTACCGGTGCGCCAAGTAGGAAGAGGAGCGCACAGGAGACAGTGGGGAAATGGCAGTGTATACATTATTTGAGATATATTTCAAACTCGGACTTCATTTTAAGGACATGTCGGCCAGGGGTAGGGTTGCCAGAAACTGACCATGATCAAAATCGATTATTCGGCAGCCCTGTCGAATAATAATCGATTATTCGACCGACCCCCCCCCCCCCCCCTGATGATGTACTGTTTAACAGTACATGATGTTGGTTTATTTTTTGTTATTTTCTAAAGTGCCTGCCATTGCCTTTATTTGGAGATGCGCTATGCGTGCACAATGTATTTATTGCAATGCTGCCATTATTAAATACAGGCTACAGCTTGTATTAATAATAGCAGCATTGCAATAAATATTATTATAGCAATTTATTTATTGCAATGCTTTTATTAATACAGGCTGTAGCCTGTATTATTAATAATAGCAGCATTGCAATAAATAAATTGTGCGCGCATCTTCAAATGGATGCACTCAAAACGCATTGTTGAGGTTGAGCTGTGATAGACCAACGTCTTTTCGCAGAGCTTGCATTTAACTTCCTTTGGACATGTAAGTTCGAAGTAGTTCCACGAGGAGGAACTCTTTTTACCTGCCGCTTTGTTCATCTTTAGTCGCACGTGTGAGGGAGAGGGGGGGTGGGGGCGGGGGCGGTGTGTAGCGTGCTGCTGCAGCAGTCTGCACGCAGGCTTCCTCCAAGTTTACAGTAAAACAAACTGGTGGTCTGACCAATGGCCATTTACAATTATTAATACTATTACTATTATTAGCATTAGTCTATATTTTGGTTGAAACTAAGCCAGAAAAAAAAAAAATACATAAATAATAATAAAAAAATATATAAATAAAATCGATTTTTAAAAATAATATTCGATTATGGAGACTGTAACAAATAATCGAATAATCACTGGCATCCCTAGCCAGGGGTGTAGAGCTATTTGTTTAAGCACCGGATTGGCAAAACAGGAGAGTAAACCAGTCTGACTTGATCTATGAATTCATGTCCGGGACTCTCACGGTATCTGCTGCCCGCAGCTGTTTTATAGAAGGAAAACCTCCTTCACTTCATGAAATGGCTGCAGCATCAGGACAGGAGGCAGCGGGACGTGTAACTCCGCCTCTGAGAAGTGCAGCACCAGCGGGTAAAGATGTGCCTTTTTACGCACCGCCTTCGCTGTGTTTACCTTCATCAGAACAGCTTAAGAGTGACTGCAGGCTGCTACGTGTTAACCACACACACCTCTACACACATCGAACTGCCCGATTACTCCCCCTTGTATTAGTTTTATGAAGGAGATGTCCAGTTACCAAGGCGCATGATGTGTGTGTGTGTATGTGCTCTGCTCAGCTCTGTGTGTTTGGTGTGTTTGTGTCTGTCCGACACCGGCATTTGTTTTCAAATGACCATGAACAGTAATTTACACACATCTGGCTAACTCCATAGGTAGCCTATATGCGGGTGTTCCCAAAATAAATTAGTTTAATCTTAATCTCGATGTAGTGCTAAATGCTGTCGGACGTGCACCGGAACGAACGTCAATATCATAATATCTTCTGAAAACAAATGCCAGTGTCACACAGACACACACACACACACACACACACCCCTCCTTCATAATGCGCCTTCTCCTTGTTTTCCCATGATTATCCGTAAATCATACAAACAAAACCAAAACGTTGATTTATCTGTTTTCCCGTTTTGGTTTAAAAACTGAATAACGTCGGTTTTTTGGTTTTCCGTTTTTCTGAAAAACCAAAAAATCACACCGGTTCTTTTTTAAATGTTGTTAATATGTTTTGGATGCATATTGTTCTAGTATTTGTTCAGGCTGTTACATACAATTAGCCTCTGTTGCTACCTGCTGCTGGTGAGTAAATATTCAAATCAGTTAAAATTGACAAGAGTGAACTATCTAAACACTCGGAGTCCTTTACCTCACTGAGCTGTAGTTATCAGCCTCTCAGTCTGACTGGAGAGGACTCTCCCTCCACATCATTGTAGAAACATCTCCTTCTTCCGTTAGAGCAGCTAGCACCAGATGCTAATAACAACAGCGCGTACCGGTCCCTTTCTCCCTCGCTCGCTCCCACGCACACTCGCACTTTGGCTGTGAGCTGCGGGTGCCAGATAAGCCAACAGCGCCCATCGTACAGGGCAAATGAAACGTGTAACCGGGATGAAAAGGGTGTTACATTTACTTAATTATGAATGTTGTTATATCAAGGCCGAAAATTAGGATGAGCACCAACGGTCAAAACATTTTTTTTTTCTCCCAGAGCTGTCAGCGCAGCGCCTCCGCAGATCTGGCGCCCTAGGCGAACATCTATAACGCCAGTGCGACGGGCCGGCCCTGGTCTCAGGTTACGCTGTAGGAAGTGTAGGTACAACCCAACCCTAGTCATAAGGTATCTAGGTCATTGATATATACCCGGGTTGTAATACTAGTATAAGGATGTAGGACTGCAAATCATGATATTTCAGTATCATTTGATTTATGGATTCTTTTTTTTATCTTAAGGCCCGGACACACCAAGCCGATTTTGGCCGTCGATGGGCGTCGACACGCCCTACTCAGATTGGTGTGTCCCGCACCGTCATGTCTTTTCAGCCGTGCCGACACCTTTTCGGCCGAAAACTCACCGATTCAACATGCCGAATCGGTGGGCTGTCGGCAAAAGAAATCACTCTGATTGGCTGTTCAGCTTAGCGAATCAGTGCATGAGAAGCTAAACGGAAGTGAGGGACCCAAACAAACTATTAAGAAGGCAAATCTGAGATTTCATTTAACTCCAGCTCTCGACTCAGGTTCGGGAAAGCCCCGTGAGCTTCTCGCTGTAGAGTGAAAATGGAACGCACACGCTATTTGTTGTTTGTTTATATCACGCAGTCTGTTCTTCTTCTCTCGGTGTATCATGCAGTCTGTCTTCCGGTTGCCTCTTTTGAATGACGAATACACACTACCGCCGCCTGCTGGTAAGGAGAGTTATGTGCAGTTCGTACGTGCTTCTTGGCCGTCGGCTGAAGTCTGTTCCAGTGCGACACATGGCCAAGACGAGAGACGCGAGGCGACACAACAGTCGGGGGTCCGTCTGTGTCAGTTCTTTGGTGTCAGCTTGGTGTGTCCGGGCCTTAATACTTACTGGTCTATGACGGCCATGAAAACAATGGTGAAAAAACACAGTGATGTCTTCAAATTGATGGAGATTCACTTTACTGTCATAGAAGATGAAGAAAACCAGCTAATTGTCTTATTGGATGAAGTGTTGGAACTAACAAAAAACATTCAAGCAATATATAAATGATCTTATAAAACGGACAAGTCAAATCAAGCAATCTGATTGGTTCTTAGCCGTGATATAATGAGCGTATATCATGGGTAGAATTGTAGTTACTTTTCACAACAAGTCAGTATCCCTCCGCGTCTGAGAAAAAGCTACAGCTGTTACATTACATCCGTTACGAAACTAACTAACTAACAAAGCTTAAGATGGAAACATTTAAGGTTATCTTCGACCTCCGCAGGGGTCTTACTATGGAGGATTGAGCAGTGCCTATCTCCAGAAAAAAAAATGCACCTAAACGACGACATGCAGAGCTACGTGAAGAGCAGGTAGACCAACTGGAAAAGTACCACCATTCAAAAGCTTTCTGATGCGGGTCTTGAAACAAAGCAGAGAAATGATGACCGTTAGTGGCCACAGGTGCGAAAGCTGTCTCCAGAGCTACTGGAAGCAGAATCTCGGGGAGCAATATTCTGACCACGCCAAGCAACAGCCTAGAACAACCTCAACCTATACAAGTAACCACGTAAGCCATTCTACTGATGCTGGACAGTTTTTCAGTGGGTGCACAATAAACGGCAACATACACATTAATGTAAATAAATAGCCAAATAATGGATCAACGCTCTCTGTCTAATATGTTCGCTAGCTGTTAGTGTTGTTGCATAGCACTATGTTTCGTGCAGAAGGCAACGGAGGGATTATTTTATTTTGAACATCATTATTTACTAATAAAAACTATTTAAATTAGAGTGTGTTTTTCTTTCATATTGCCACACTTGGTAACCGTTTTATAAAAGCAATAGCTCACCTTAGCTGTGATATAATGAGCATATACCACGGCCTGTCGTGAGCTATTGCTTAAATATATTTCTGGTATATCGGTTTAAAATCATTTTCATGAGCTCTGAGTTTGTGTACATGGATGGAAATTCCTTTACACTAAAACATTTTTAAATAAAGAGCATAGTAACCAGAAATGTTTCTCCTTCCTCTGTAGGCTCCTGAAGAAGCAGTTCTTCCACCGGGCTCTCAAAGTGATGAAGAAAAAACCAGAGAAGGAGATCAAGAAAGAGAAGGAGAAGGAAAAAGAGAAGGAGAAGGAAAAAGAGAAGGAGAAGGAAAAAGAGAAGGAGAAGGAAAAAGAGAAGGAGAAGGAGAAGACCAAGGGCGACAGCAGCAAAGAGGAGGAGAAAAAAGGGAAGAAAGAGAAAGAGAGGAAGAAAGAGTCCGAAGTTGCTGAAACCAAGAAGGAGAAGAGCGTACGTGACTCAACACTCTTGACCTCTATGTTGAAAAACAAACCCATAATATATCCATCTTATCAAGAAAGTGTTAGATAACCATTAGAGGATCTAATGTGTAAAACATTCATATGAATATTTAGTATTGTATTGCTGCTTTGGCAGTGGGATCCATTAAAAACAGGTTGACCAATCAGAGACTCTGCTGGTCCTCACAGTAAACAGGTGGATGTTGACTTTGGAATAAGGGGCTGTGGGTAAACAGTCCTGCTTTGAAAGACTTCTAACAAATCAATCACCTGCTTATATCTAAGGCGGTAACATTTTCTAAAGGGAAGGGGCTTTAATGATCCCTATTCCTTATTCCCAGGGAACACTGGTCTATTCTTGACAGAAGGAGAGAAGATAATGCCGTCATACTTTTGTCAATAACATCCGCCCGGTGCATAATAACGCCCTAGTGTAAGTGCCAGGGCCACCTCTTTCCCCCCTAACCCTTCCCCTACATATTTTGTATGCCACTTCTAAATTCTGTGCAGAAATCTGAGACAGTAGCATATCATGAACTATTTCTAACTTATCAAATATATTTTCTTAAGAAAGGGAAAACTAAAGCAGGTGTGCTAAAACTGTTCACCTGCAGCAGCCAACATTTCCTCTGTGAATGAACGGTGACGTTGCATTATGGGTCTGACCAGCTAACTATTCATCTAATACTCTGCATTCATTGTGAACTTAGCAGATTGTTTATAATGTTTCTATTTAAACTCTCACAGGATGACAGTCCTGGAACTCCCAAGAAGAAGAAAGACGTGAAGAAGAAATTCAAACTGGAGCCTCATGAGGATCAGCTGTTTCTAGACGGAAACGAGGTGAGTGGACGTAAACAAACCCCAATCAGAATTTCTGGCGAGTTTCCATATATATAATAATTTGGGCTCGCTGATATGCAACAGTCATGTGAACATATTTGTAGACATTTAAAGATCAATAAAAGATCTTTGCATATGATGCCGGATTTTAACACAACCTAATGAATGGTGATCTGAAACTCTTCTCTTCAGGTGTTTGTCTGGATTTACGATCCTGTTCATTTCAAGACGTTCGCCATGGGACTGATACTCGGTGAGTCGGAGGTTGAAACCCATAAATGGATTTCTTTTGAACAAGAATTTGTTTTAGCTTATTTTACTTTCTTCACTCACCGTGTGTGTTTTTTCTCAGTCATTGCAGTGATCGCAGCCACGCTGTTCCCTCTGTGGCCGGCAGAGATGCGAGTTGGAGTTTATTATCTGAGTGTAGCCGCAGGCTGCTTCGTGGCCAGTATTCTGCTTCTCGCTGTCGGTGAGTACAGAAAGTTCATTTTAAACATACTGGTCTCATGCATCAACTTAAATACAACAAATATATATATATACATTAACCTTTACTAGGAGAAGAGCAGATGTGAGCTTTAATCTGCAAAAACTATTATTTCCAAGTGATGAAGCTAAAACTGTCAACATTTAAAATGAATAAATAAATGACTGTTGGCTAGCTGAATAATTGATTAAACAAATGTTACATCAATTGATTATCTGTGTACAATTTCCTATTTTCATGGATAAATAGGTGATTCAAAAGTAATGTAATACCTAAATGTATGAATTTTGAAAAATGAAAAAATATATAATTAAAGGTGGGGTAGGTAAGTTTGAGAAACCGGCTCGAGATACACTTTGTTATATTTCATGGAATGCTCTTAACATCCCGATAGCCAGTGGCGTTTTCTCCTGGAGGCCAAGGGAAGCCAGGCTTCCCTGTTTTTTCGGATTGTATAATTTTGAATAAATAAATAAAAACACTTCGTTTAGTTTCGGAAATTCTTTGTTGTGTGATGCTGCCGGCCCGTCTCTCCCCCATTCTCATTGAGTATTTTACAAATAGTGAAACAGCGCCCCTCTAGATGTTATGGTGAAACAGTAGATTGCACTCTCTGTTGCGAGAGGAGGCCAGACGAAACTGGCTTCCCTTGGTGAAAAAAATGGAGGGATTGACCAATCAGACAAGGCTCACGTCATGCCCCTGCCAACCTGTGATTGGTCAGGGCCATGCCAAGGGAAGCCAGAGGCGGCTGGCTTCCCTTGCCTCACAATCCAATCAAATCGCATCAACTTAGTGTTGCAGTGACGATCCTAAAACCCGGAAGTAAGCTGCGCTCGGTTTCCCTCGACAAAAAGGCAATGAAATGTCTCCATAGGATTTAGGAAAATAGCTTGAAATAAGGTCTGTGGAAAACGAACCTGTTCGATAAATGCACGTTTTGTTCAGTTGGATAATATCCACATGTCTACCCTACTTTTATAATTTTTGAATCATAAATCTAATCGATAGAAGATAGATAGCGCCACTGCACCACTCTCACCGCCGTTAGAAAGTAGCAAGCAACTGAAGCAAGTGCAATTATGGAGGGTGGAGATTTGGAGTATTTAATCAAAAATAATTGTACTAAACTTCCGCTACTGCAGCAACAACAAATACAATCTGATGACATGCCGATGCCCAAACGGGAAAAAAGGAGCGAATCAAACGTAAAACGTTAAAGGTCTCCTGATTTAGTTTGTGAATGAATGCTTATTAGAGTTTGGGCTGGAGAGTGCGTGCGGACCTGTCGGTTAGATAACAGGCGTGTGTAAGTCCTGCATCTGTATGATACAAATGTGTGTAAAATGATACCGGGTGCTGTAATCACTCATCTGGTTACGTTATTACATTGACCACCACACCCCCGACCCAAAAGAAAGGACGTATTATTGGCTTCCCCTCATTTTTTCCCCATGCCACGCTACTGCCGATAGCAATGAATATCTTAAGTGCTTTGACAAAAAATACATAAAATAACTGGATGGCCTACCTGCCTGTCAGCCTTCCATCTGTGCACAAACTTATCTCGTGCCCTCATTGGTCATGTGCGCGTTCGTGTGTGTTGGAGGAGGGGCTCTGTAAGGAAGTGGCAGATTTCTTCCGGCTGTGTATTTTCAAATTCTAGCGCACTCGAGCTGGTTTCTCCAAAATTACCTACCCCATCTTTAATATAAATTTAAAAAAGGAGAACATTTGATAGAACAACAAATAAAAAAAGGAATTAGTAATATTAACAATAATGCAAATTAAAATAAAAAAGTTCTAGCAAACATTCACTCACAGGCGGTTCTATTGTTTTTCATACACAGAAGAGATGTATACTTTGCTGTATTTAATCAGCTGTAGTTTAAAGTTGACCCCTCTCTGTCTGTCTTCAGCTCGCTGCATCCTCTTCCTCATCATCTGGGTGGTAACGGGCGGGCGCCACCACTTCTGGTTCCTCCCCAACCTAACGGCCGACGTGGGCTTCATCGACTCGTTCCGCCCGCTCTACACTCACGATTACAAAGGGCCGAGAGCCAAGAAGGACAAGATGGACGACAAGGAGGAGGGTGGCAACAAGAAATCAGACAGCGACGAGAAGTCTGACAGCGAGAAGAAGGACGGCGATGAGGAGGACGAGGAGGAGGAGGAGGAAGAGGAGGAGAGCAAAGAGGTGGAGGAGAGTAAAGAGGCGGAGGGGGGGGGAACGGGGGCGGAGCGTCACTCAGACACAGACAGCGACCGGCGGGAGGACGAGGGCTCGCAGCACAGCAACGGAAACGACTTTGAGATGATCACCAGGGAGGAGCTGGAGCAGCACACTGAGGAGGAGGAGGAAGAAGAGAAGAAAGATGAGGAGGAAGAAGAGAGGAAAGAGGGGGAGGAAGAGAGGAAAGAGGAGGAGGAAGAGAGGAAAGAGGAGGAGGAAGAGAGGAAAGAGGAGGAGGAAGAGAGGAAAGAAGTGGCGGAGAATGAGACGAGTCCTCAGACTGCTGAAACATAAACTTCTTACAATCCCATCACACTTTCTCTCTCTCTCCCTCCCCTCCTTCCCTCCCTCCTCGAGGCCGAGGAGCCGCTCCATCTCTTCGTGTTGAGATCTTCCACTAAACAGCACCAGGATGGACACGTAGGGGAAAATAGATAATGGCTACGACAATGGGGGGGATCATCTAAAAGAAGCCTTACAGAGGATCCGAGTCCTCCCACCCACATGTTATTTATGTCAAAACGAAAACTGCCACCAACTTGTTTGCCTGAGGAAGTTTGTCCTTTTTGTTCTCACGTCCACTTTCTTTTGGTGTTGTTTCCTCTCCAAATGTTTTTATTTATGTCCCCTTTCTTTAAAAGTCAGTGTCAGAGCCCCCCCCCCTGTTGTCTTTGAGCTCCATGTTGTTGGTACAATCACGTTAGCCAAAAAGCCCTCGTTGTTTTTGTGACAGGAGAACGCTCCACTTCCTGTTGGCAGCGCTTAAAGGAACAGTACACCCCAAAATCAAAGACACACATTTTCCTCTAACCTGTTGTACAATTTATCAATCTATATTGTTTAAGCTCATCTGAGGAGGACACCATTGATGTTTACATCTCACCCTGTCTGTCACTAGAACTTGAGTACATGCACACTTTTTTCTGTGCAGTGATTCGGTAGAATTATCCTGAGTCACTGGGTCATGATTTCCGGAATAGGAAAGTGACGTTGAGTGTTTCAATTCGAGTCGAGTGCCACGTAGTTCCATAATATTTCCGAGAGAAGGGAGCCATCCTCCTTCTGATGTCTCCAACAGCAACTCCCAAAGACAGAAACAAGCTAGATTGATGAAAAGCTATACCGGCAAGAGGAAAAATATCATCTTTGATTTGGGGGAGAAGTTTCCCTTCCAATCAAACTGACCAGCATGTCTGCTTTGAAACCCCAACCAAGCCAGATGGACCAAACCCTGAAGTTTACTCGAAGAAACCTAAAGTCGACCATGTTGTGGCTGGATGGAGTGTTATTAGAGCAGACTCGTACAGCTAGCGGAGGTGATGCCAGACAGATGTTGACCATAGTGCGAGCTGGGACACAGCTGGCGTGCTTAGCTTTCTTTCTTCTTCAAAAGATTGTCAGCATTTGTTGTACCGCTAAAGCTAGAAGATGTTTAATTCTCTAATGAAACTGTTTATTGCAAACCGAACCAGATATAAAGTCGACTCTAGTGCCAAACAAGACTAATAATGATGTTATGCAGGCTCATGCGGATTGTTGAGAGCGAGGGTACGTTTTTGTTGATTTGTTGATTTTGTAACCGCCGTGTCAAACTCCTTAAACCTTTCACGTCTTTGATAAAATAAAAAGCACAGCACAAAGTTGTTAGTGTGTAGCTAAACAAAGATTTTTGGTCTCAATGAAACCGTTTAGACGCCCAACGTAAACCGTTTCTGTCTCAGAGGCCGTCGTGAAAATCCAGACTGCAATTTAATGTCCGGACAGAGCGCGGTCCAATCAGATCCTTCATCACTTTCTGCCTAGAGGCTCTTTTTAGTCATAGCAAGGATTATATTGAAGTATAAGAAATAGTATCATTTATATATGGATTCTATGGATATATCAAATATAAACATAACAGTATAATAAAGTATAAAACTCTTTTTCCTTTCATTTTGTATTAGTTCATTTTTATTTGTATGTGCTTTTTGTTTTTTCTACGATCACAAAGCGCAAACTCATTATTTAAAGGAAACATCTGGGGTTAGAAAACAGTGGGAATTTATTACATACAAGTTTTTCTGTATATTTTTACATTTCCTACCGTAACATTGATTGTTTCCACGTGGATTTGTCTCACTAACAATTGGTCAGTTATTAACCCGAGCTTATACAACCAGTGGCCAAATCTCTCCTCGTAAAACAATGAGTTAATATATTCCACACGGCTTCCTGTAGTTTGTTTGACCTGCAAGTGAACTCACTTAGACTGTGTTAGTAGTCTCCTGTAATCCCACTGAGGTGTGTAGCTCTTCAACTTTCTGACTCCATGTCTTTTCTTTTTGATTATATTTGTTTTCTTCCCCAAAGGGCAAAGTGCATCTGTTTCCTGAGTTGCCAGTTGCTGTTCTCTAAACATTGGCTTAGCCGTTTCACAAAAGAGGAAAGAATACCAATTCTCCCAATAGTTCTTGACTGTCGCACAGTATCGGTCTGTTGTGTATTGTAGTATTATTACACTATGCTGCTGCTTCTAATCGCACATCTCTGGGGGAAATAAAAAAGTGAAATTGTAAAACATCAATGTTTTATCTGTGGTCAAAAGTCTGTCTTTTGATCACCTAGTTGTCTTCATTTGGATCAATTTCATTCTGAAGACTGTCTCATGCAATATTGGAGTAAACTTTAATAAAACTGGATGTCTGGAAATATATCTGTATCTTATTGCAATAAAAATATAGAAAGCAAACAACTATTGTCATGTTTTTATAGGTAACGTGTCTTTTTGGTTGGGTTGGTTTATCCTTGGTGGCGCCTAAAATCCAGCAAAACGTTTTTTTAATGACCATAACATTTGAACATGTTTATTTATTGATGTAATTGTTTATTTGGCAGGGACAATGCACAGTAATGAACACTTAAAACATTCAAATGTATCAAGCGTAACAGTGCCAGATTTAGCTTTGAGCTAATTTCCATCCAGTCGCTCACATAAAACATTTAAGAAGTTTACAAACATCGCAAAAACAAAATACATGATATGCAAAAGAGCAAGAGCAGTCCATGTAAACATTTATTAAAAAAAGTGCATACTCTGACTTAAAATTGTCAAAACTCAAGAAATTGTGTTTTTCAAGGATGCTACAGTGGTGGTATGAATGTGGCTTTCTGTCAGACACCTTGATAGCTCTCTTGTACAGCTGTTCTATGGGTTTCAGGTTTGTGGCACAAGCAAACGACCAGTTTGTCAAACAGTATTCAATGTGTGATAGAATCATACAGTGGAGGTATGACTTTGCAGCATTGACAGTTAAGAAAGGTCTAATTTGTTTAACATGTTGCAAGTTGAATTTAACGGTATTGGATACTTTCTTAATATGTTTCTTAAAAGTCAAGTTCGAGTCCATTATGACTCCAAGATACTTGAAGTGGGAGACTAGTTCTATTTCTGCTCCGTTTAAAAACACATTGGATCCTTTGATTTTGATTGGTCGTTTACTGAACATCATGCATACTGTTTTTTTTTGCATTTAACTGTAAGCAAATGTTGTTCAGCCAGTGTTGAACCTTGTCCAAGGCATTTGAGAGACAGGATGAGATCATTTCAGTGTTTTGTAGTTGCTGCTTCAACCATACTGACGAAAGTAAAAGAAAAAGTCATTGTATTCACAGTATGTTGAATAAAAGTATAGCAAAGTAGAAAAGGTCATAGTAAAGTATTTAATCAAATTGTCCTGATAGTCTTAGCATGTCCTAGAAACGTCATGAAAAGACAAAAAGAATATTGAAAATATAAAAAGAGTATAGTATGCCCTGATAAATGTTATAGTCATAGTAAAGTATTTGGAAAGAAAATACATAGTACAGCATTTCAAAAAAGTAATAGTATAGCATGTTCAAAAATGTCATAAGATGTCATAGTATAGTATGTCCTACAAAAAGTACCTACAAATGTATTTTCTGGTCAAACTCAATGAAGGAATCGGCCCACTGGTTTTATTTTGAACCATTTAGTACTTCATTTTATTTTCACGTTGTCTAATAATAAGAATTAGAGCAGTTTTAGTACAGGTGTACACAAAGAGCCGACAGAACAAAACGAGTTTAAACTTTATTTCCCCTTCAGTAACAGCTTCATGAAAATGAAAACATGACTGGCAGAAGTTTCTTCACCTCATTTTAGTTCGTATTCTTCTACAACATGCAATCTAACCTGTAGAACTTGGGCAGAGAAGATGAGAGAGCAACATATTTATTTAAACGTAAAAAGCTGCTGTTAGAATGAACAGGAAGTCGTCTTTGAATTGTAAAATGTGATTGTAGTCTTCGGCTGACTCAGTAATAGAAATGAAGGATTAGTGTTTTCAAGCACCCATCTATATAAATATCAAATAAATAAGGCTTTAAATACACGTATCCTTGAATCTTGTATGTACACATTTACATTTGCAGTCATTTTTCTCAATCTATCGCTGTTTTTTACCCATAATCCCCCAAGCGTATGCCAGTAAAGCCTGGATCTTCGAAACTAACCATTACATTCAATATGAAATGCTCCATGTCCAAAACACTGAATAATCAAATAATGATGTAAATATATTGCAACCTTTTTAGTGATTGTATTGCTTTCCCATTTCTATGTAAGTAACATGCTTTCTTCCAGTAAGCTGCAGATGCAATTACAGATGGTGTTTGTACTGGAACGTCATGAGATGCTTTCTCAAATGTATAAAATACTGAATACACACATGCTATTCAAAGGACTGTTCAACACTGATTTGGTATTTAGACACACTTGCTCTAACTTAAAGGTCCTGTGTGGTGTTGGAGAGCGCAGACTTAAACATGTGACAGAGAATAACTCAACCCTTCAGTTTTCTGTGTCGGAGGAGTCGGAGACGTCGGCCAGGCGCTCCTGCCTCTTGCGGACGTTCCAGTGCAGACACTGAGCGAGGCTCTCGAACCAGTCGTACACCAGGTCGTGGCAGCAGATCGAGGGCACGGGGTAACATGACGTAGTGATCTTGATGCTGTTCGGAGAAAAGGTAGAAGGAAATGAATGTTAAAGTGAGTAACGTTAATCTGTATGATGGAACAGGCCAATGATAGTGAGCGTTACCAGTCTCCGTGCTGGATCTCCTGGCGCTTCCTGCCGTCAAACGACACCCAGGCCGTGTTCCTCGCATCGGGAGACAAGGTGATCTGATGGAGAGGAGGACACACGGTCACTTTTTAATCTATAACAAGGTGCTGGACACTAAAAAGTGTCCACGGAAATATTTAAAATAAAAATGCCTTAATTGTTGGGGAATCATTTTCCCTGCATGTCCTCCTTCACCCTCTGACGCAGATGCCCAGCCTTGAGCAGCATGCTATCTCCCTCAAGGAGGGGCTGCCCTAGCATATTGTTGATGTTGCCAGTTTATGACCGGGCAACTCTCTGTCAGAGATAGTTCTTGTTGTGGGACACCTGGAACACATCCTTCTCGGGGTGTAGATGACCCCGAGCCATAAGCGACAACAAATGTGATTCAGTGTCCTCAGCTGTTTAGTCTATCTATTGAAGAATGTTGATTATTACACTCTGAACGTTAAAACCTGGAGCTACAGGAGGGTTCTTCAGAATTGATTGTGGCATCTCATCCGTGTGGTCAAACCGTGGCCCGTGACATGTCTTGTGAATTCTCCGGCCGAAGCTCAGAATAAAACGTCAGTGTTTGCCATCAAAGCTCCAGCTCTCCATCGTGTCTCTCTTTGAGTCCTGACTCCAAGTGCTTCAGAAGTTTCCCCCACAGTAGTTAGATCCTGGGCCTTTTAAGTCTTAGACTAAGATTATTATTTGACATTTGTTTGTAATTTGTCTGTTTAATTTTTGTTGATTTACCTTAAATTGTATTGAGGTCATTATTTATTATTCAGTGGATTTGAATGTCCATATTATACAATGCAATGTATGTATTGAAACCTTTTTCTGTTTATATTTCTGTATTCTATTTATTTTATTTCCCATGAACTTGGTAATCTATCCGTGTTTTAAACTCTACTTTCCCGTACTTTAAAGCCCTTCGTGCTCAGCTGTATTTCTTGCATGAAAGATACCATACAAAAAAAGTATATTATCTTTATATCGTTTCAAAATGATCTCAACCCAGCTGAACAACTAAACACTCAAATAAGAAATATAATTTGCAGAGATTTGGTCAAAGTACACACGTCCTTTACTCAAGTAGAAGTACAGATACTCGTGTTTAAAAATACTCTGGTAAAAGTAGAAGTACTGACTAAACTTCTTCACTCAAGTAAAAGTAAAGAAGTATGGACTTCGAAATGTACTTAAGTAAAAAGTACCCATAACTACCAGCTGCTTTAAAGAGTACCTGACTTCCCTTTATATTAATAGAACAATAATGTCATTGTTAGCTAATGAATGTTTCCATGCTGAACAACGGCAACGTTTCCATTGGTCCCTCTTCTTTAGAGAAGGCCAGGAAATTATGGATACACGGATCGTGTTCAAATCAATAGGCACGCAATGACTCTAAATAATAATGATTACGCATCAAACACACATTCAGACTAAAGGAACAAGCCTGTTTGGAAAAAATGTAAGAAGTAGAAAGTACAGGTATTTGTGTTAAAAATGTGAGAGGTAAAAGTAAAAAGTCGTCAGAAAAATAAGTGGAGTAAAGTACTGATACCAGAAACAGAAACATTTACTTAAGTACAGTAACAAAGTATTTGTACTCCACTACTTCCCACCTCTGATCATTTGGGGAAATGATGTTGACCCAATACCTTTCTAAGACATTTTGTTGGTTAAGGTTTTTGTTTGTCACCTTTCTGTAAACACCATGCAAGGATCTCAGTGTTTGCCTCTCACCATGAGCTCGACCCCCGCGGGCACCACGATGGGCCTGAAGGAGAGCGAGTGGGGGCAGATGGGGGTCACCATGATGGCGGGGACGTTGGGGTGGATCATGGAGGCTCCGGCTGCGGCTGCATAGGCTGTGCTGCCGGTGGGCGTGGACACGATCACACCTGGAGGACGCAGAGGGGACATTGTGTTATTCATTTGTCACATTATTTATTCATCATATCTACGGGGAGACAGAATCTGGGGGTCACATGACTGCTCTCACCGTCTCCCTGCACCGAGGTGATGAGGCGACCGTCCAGGTACAAGTCCACATTGGAGAGGTAGGAGGAGGGGCCTCGGTCCACCACCACCTCATTCAACACCTGAACACACACCCCTTTAATTTGACTCTTAACGGCAGATATGGTGACACGTGTCCATGTTTAAATCCTAAGTAACATCTAAATATCTGTAAAAATCAAAATTAGACTTGGTACCATTTCAAGTTGAACATTACTCTAGTGCCATCTATAGGCTGTAAAGGTTTTCACATGTTTATCTGCATCGACAAATACAGTTTATATGCAGAATATGTGAATTTATCAACCAATACAAATAATATCATATTATTACAAAAGCAAAACTTTTACAGAGCAGAACTTCCATGATAAGTTGTTTGATCAATACATTGATTGATAATGAAGTGCTTATACAATCCACATGGTGTTTCTATCCACAACAAAAACACACCAACGTGCACAATGTCATTAATATCTGTTAAAAAAGAAATTAAGAAACAAGCACAACACTTTGAAACAAGCTCTCTGGTGGAGATGATAAAGACACATATCTGCTGTGCTGTATAAGAACACAACTCGACACAATGGCGCAGTGTTCCATGTCCTACTCTCTTCTCATTGTCCTTGAATAATGTCTAAATCTCCCACTTTTCTTCCCTCCGTGCTTCTTGTTATCTCAGAGGATGACTCAGTTTTCCCATTATGTAGATTTCCTTCACCGTCTCCTTCCATTGTTCCTGGCAGAGGATCCACTTTACCCCGCTTCCTTTGTGAAAGCTCTTTTACAAGCTATCAAAAATATTTAGTTTCGCCTTATTTTCAATGTCACAGCAGGATTTGGAAAAACTTGTCCATGCTTTTATCTTCAGTAGACTCGACTACTGTAATGGTGTCTTTACAGGTCTCACTAAAGAAAGCCGCTGCTCGAGTCCTCACTAACACTAAGAAAGTGGATCACATCACTCCTGTTCTGAAGTCTTTACACTGGCTTCCTGTGTGTCAAAGAATAGATTTCAAAATACTGCTGCTGGTTTATAAAGCACTGAATGGTTTAGGCCCAAAATACATTTCTGACCTCCTGCTAAATTATGAACCATCCAGATCTCTCAGGTCTTCAGGGACTGGTCAGCTTTCTGTCCCCAGAGTCAGAACTAAACATGGAGAAGCAGCGTTCAGTTATTATGCTCCAAATATCTGGAACAAACTCCCAGAAACCTGCAGGTCCGCTGCAACTCTGACTACTTTTAAATCCAGGCTGAAGACTTTTCTTTTTGTCGCTGCTTTTAATTGAACTATTCATATCTTAAACTGCACTGTAACTTTTATTCATGTATTTTTTCTTTTAATGTTTATTTTAATATCTTTTCTTTTTAATGACTGATTTTAAATGCCATTTTCTTAATGTCTTTCATTGTTTTAAAGCACTTTGAATTGCCTTGTGTTGAAAAGTGCTATATAAATAAACTTGCCTTATTCTCACATTTTCTACAGTAACATTTAAATTATAGACAGAGTAGCTCATAAATATATCATATCCTAGCAGCTTTTGCAGAATTTATACCATGTATAACATTTAAAAAATATGATATAGCAAAACCAAAATATATAGTGCTAGAGTGTTTGGCTTCTACTCCACATTCTACACACTTTATTATTACATTGTGGATGTTAGATGTGCTGTCCACAAGTTCTGCCAAACATCAGTTTTAATGTCAATCCTTTCCTTCCACAGACAGTAAATATGAAATGAAATCAATAACAACAATAAGTCAGGCAGCAGCAGAGCATTACATCCCAGCATTACAGCAGGAAAGTAAAAGCAGTTCAAAGATGTTGTCGTGCCGACAAGCTGCAGACAGAGCATGTTCCCCCCCGCTCAGAGCTCTGCAGCTGAGCGTGACGTCTGCCTGACGACAGCCGAGCAGCGGAGCCAACATCCTGCAGCAGCAGGCGTGACGTCATGAGAGCTAACTGTTGGTTAAAGCCTGCATGTGTGTGTGTGTGTATGTGTGTGTATGTGTGTATGTATGTGTGTATGTATGTGTGTCTCTGCTGCAGTGAAATACATTGTTTAGTTGCAGTGTGTGTGAGAGCATGTGTCTCGCAGGAGTGAGGCAGTTGTTTAGTTACTGTGTGTGGGCGTGTGTGTGAGTGTGTGAGTGTGTGTGTGTGTGTGTGTGTGTGTGTGTGTGTGTGTGTGTGTGTGTGTGTAGCAGTTATGAGAAAAGTTTAGTTAAGGCGTGTGTGTGTGTGTGTGTGTGTGTGTGTGTGTGTGTGTGTGTGTGTGTGTGTGTGTGTGTATGTGTGTGTGTGTGTGTAGCAGTTATGAGAAAAGTTTAGTTAAGGCGTATGAGTGTGAGTGTGTCTGTGTGTGTGTGTGTGTGTCTCTGTAACTAAACAATGTATTTCACTGCAGCAGTGTGTGTGAGCGTGTGTCTCGCAGGAGTGAGGCAGTTGTTTAGTTACTGTGTGTGTATGTGTGTGTGTGTGTGTGTGTGTGTGTGTGTGTGTGTGTGTGTGTGTGTGTGTGTGTGTGTGTGTGTGTGTGTGTGTGTATGTGGCAGTTATGAGAAAGGTTTAGTTAAGGCATGAGTGTGTGTCTGTGTGTGTGTGTGTCTGTGTGTGTGTGTGTGTGGTATGGGTGTGTGTGTGTGTGTCTGTGTCTGTGTGTGTGTGTGTGTGTGTGTCTGTGTGTGTGTGTGTGTGTGTGTGTCTGTGTGTGTGTGTGTGTGTGTGTGTGTGTGTGTGTGTGTGTGTGTGTGTGTGTGTGTGTGTGTGTGTGTGTGTGTGTGTGTGTCTCTGTAACTAAACAATGTATTTCACTGCAGCAGTGTGTGAGCGTGTGTCTCGCGGCAGTGAGGCAGTTGTTTAGTTAGGGACTGTGTGTGTCAGACAGAGGAGCGTCAGAGCTCATTAAATATCCGTTCACTGACTATGCTGTTGATGCCACGGTCTCCATGGCAACTGGCTCAACAGAACTTCAGTACAAATCTGCAGCCAGCAGCTTTATTATGACTGTCACCATGGCCACACGGTTCACTACACAATTATGATCCATGCAAAAGCACCAAGGATGAAACAGGAAAACTAGGGACACACACACACACACGCATCATTTTCCGGGTGTGATCAGGAATGAATGAAGAGGACAAAATACAACAACAAATCGCCCTTTTCAACCTCAGACCCACACAAACTAAAGTGAAGAACTATAAATCGTCTTTTATACATCCCTGTTTAAAGAGGCCCTATTAGTCTTTTGTGCCAATGGTCTGCAAAAGGCTAACACCCCTGTGTTCCCCCCAGAGCAGTGTTTCTCAAACTTTTTCATACCAAGGACCACTTAACCAATACAAAAACACTCGCGGACCACCTAACTCCACAAATATCCAAAATCGCATCGTTTTTCTAGAACAGATTACAAATCGCCTGAAAATGGTACAAACAAGTGGCAACATGTGCGACGAAGGTGTTGCGCTGGGCTATATCATGCAATCGAAATTGAAACTTAACCTTGCTCCATTGCGGAGATATTCCCGCGAGAGTGCTGAAAACTTAAATGTATTTATTTATTTCAAATGTAAAATGTTACCAATATACTCGCGGACCACTAGGGGGCGCTCACGGACCACCAGTGGTCCGCGGACCACACTTTGAGAAGCACTGCCCCAGAGGGAGTTTCTCTCCTAACAGGCGGGAGGATGCACGCGGCACATCTTGGGTTTGTTTGCTTGAAAGTGTGTCTTTAGGGGTGAAGTCAAGGCAGAGTTAGATGGAATAAAACTGTGACACCATGGCAACATGTTGTATCTAACACAGTCGGGGCAATATTTGCTTATTGATGGGCTCTCCTAGTATGATCATCATGTTCCTCTCGCTAGTGGCTGCCACATGGTAGTAAAATGCAGTGCACCGATCAGGTGTTTGGTTTAATACCACACAGGATTGCCTTTTTCTTTGCACAGCACCCCAACGCTCGCTTATATATCCATGTTTGCATTTTCCCTGCATCTGAGAGCCATGAGCATTAAGCCAATTGCTCTGATCCATGCTCCTCTCAGCTTGTTTACCCTCTCTCCATTTTACTTTCTCTTTAGATTAATTGAAAAGCTGAAGTTTGTTTTTAAGGTCAAATTCACTTTAGCAGAAAAGCCAGACTGTCATTCTAATATTGACTTTAGTCTCTCCTAGTGCCTCCTAATGTGTGAATTAAGCTGTATACCAAGTTGTAGAAGTGTACAGTATTTATTGTTTGACTAATAAGCACTGCAAACTCCATACTAATAGTTTGTGGGCCAGGGACTCTTCTAGCACCTGGAAAATAAACTAAATCAAGTCGTCGGGTTGAGAGGACCTGAAATGGTTCCCCTGTAAAGGTCCCTGCAGTTATTTATCTTTCCGCTCAATAAGCTCCTGGCCTCCTCTCTCTCCTACCTGCTCCTCAGGGTCCTCACCTGGAGCTGCAGGGTGACCTTTCCGGCCTCGCTGTTGGTGTGTGTGTGAGGGAACAGTCCGTTGTGTTCCTGCTGCTGCGTCTCTCTGCTGCTCGGCTGCTGGCCCGTCCTCTGGAGCATGTCCTTCACCACCTTCACCTTCAGACGGCTGCGCAGAGTGATGGCTGCATTGCCTGAAGTCCAAACACAGACATACTGACACCATAAGCACTCACGTGGCATTCAAATACACACTATTCACAGTCTGTAGTGATATATATAATTAGGTATAGCACTGTCCATACTGTGTATACATAGGCGTCATTTACACTGGGGACACTTTTTTAATTGGCTGCATTGCATTGTCTTAAAACGTAACGTAAGCTCAATGATATATCTCAACCCATACTATATTTTATACCTTGCTGCATATAAATCACATTATCTCACTATTGAACACATACTACATAGGTAAATATGCTCTGGTTAGGTGCTAAACTGACTTATGTTGTCTCAGTACATTTTCTGCAATGACAATGAAGTTAAATCTAATCTCCTCTGATCTGTGTCATGAGCATGATTTACTTCTAGGTTTGAGCTTTCAGGAAAATGAGCGTTTACATCCACATAGGCTCGATTCATCTTTCATGGAATGCTCTTCTCTACCTTCAAACACTTTGGCCACTTCCGTCTTGTACGACTCGAATTTGAAGGGCGTCAGGAAACCCAGAGAGCCGAGGTGGAACGCCATGACCGGAGGCACGCTGCCCTGCAGGAAGAATATCAGTCCAGACATCAACATCAGATCACTCGTGCAATTTCTGTGGCTTACATTTTTTTACTTTTAAAGAGCTGTCTTTATAGAAGAAATATTTTTCTAAAATATGTTTCATATGGAGAGTGAAAGCACAAGTCAAGGACATAGACATCATGAATGTATGTAGTCTGTATGTATGTATATTTCTTCATTTATTTATGTTTGAAGTATAAAATGTTTAGACATCTGACTTCGTCAATCAAAGAGTGATTACCTGGAAGAGAGAGGAGGCGTAGAGCAGAGTCCCGTCTCCACCCAGGCAGATGATCAGGTCGATGCAGTCAGAGATATCATCGTAACCTGAAACAAAAAACACCGATATAATCAACAAATCATTTTCAATTTACCGACATTATAGTATGCTCAAAATCTGATTTAATTCATGAATGTACTGTAAAGGTTTTTGTTTCAGAAGTCAGATAGCATATGTGTGTTGCCAGTTGTGCATAATACATTTCATTTAATCTAAGAGTGTAAGAGGAGCAACATAAGACAATTAAAGACCGTAGTTAATTATTTTCCCATAGATGAGAGTAACACCTACGTCACTTCCGGGCGAAAATTACGGCCCCGCCCACTTTTGGGGGAAAACAACGCTGTCATTTGAATGGCGGTCAATACAAATCTGAAGTTTTTGCCAATCCGATCAGAAATGTATGAAAACCATTGATTTTTGGATCTTCAAAGAGCCCGATTACAATGGCCAGTCAGGCAAACAATTACATGAAATCATTGGAAATCGACAATCGGGCTCGATATATGGTTAAATTAAAATCAGTAGGCGAGGCTGTAATTTTCGCCGGCTGTTACTCTCATGAGCGAGGCGGAAAATAATAGTTGTATCATGCCAAAAAGCTGCTGTGTCGTTTATTGCTCCTCAAAGATTAAAACAAATCCAGAGTTACGTGTTTCTGGACTTCCTCTAAGAAAAAAGGACGGTAACAGAAGATCTCTGTGGCTTCAGGCTTGATCGCCATTCAAATGACAGCGTTGGTTTCCCCCAAAAGTGGGCGGGCCGTAAAGTGACGTAGATGTTACTCTCATCTATGGACATCGATCGCCTACTGCTATATTTAACCATATATCGAGCCCGATCTTGGCTCTTTGAAGATCCAAAACTCCACGGTTTTCTTAAATTTCTGATCGGATTGGCAAAAACTTCAGAAGTTACATTGACCGCCATTCAAATGACAGCTTTGATTTCCCCCAAAAGTGGGCGGAGCCGTACTTTTTGCCCGGAAGTGACGCATGTGTTACTCTCATGTATAGTATTTATACAATCTAAACTACATTTTGGCTGCACAAGCAGAAATAACCTTTACTTATTAATGTGTATATTTGTATTTACTATTATTATCACTATCAATGTATTCATTCAATGTTTTTTTTACTTCTTTCATTTCTTTGATTAATGACATTTATGAAGGTGACATGAATCAATAAAAAGTGACAAAACTAATAACGTAAAAAAATGCAATAAAATAACAAAAAAGTACATTATTATAAAAGTGCTTTAATTTAACGTCTGTTTTTATTTTAAATGTTTATATAATTTAGATTTTATTTTTAAATCACATGACGACTAGATATTTATAGTAAATAAAAACCAGAATATTTATATAAATGACCTAC
Organism: Gymnodraco acuticeps; assembly: GCF_902827175.1. Lineage (NCBI taxonomy): Eukaryota > Metazoa > Chordata > Actinopteri > Perciformes > Bathydraconidae > Gymnodraco > Gymnodraco acuticeps. The sequence continues at coordinate 934,369 of NW_022989913.1, forward strand.
TTTATTATACTGGTTGTGTATTTACTGTGGGGCCTCACCCTCTCTGAAGGTGCAGAGCTGGTTGCGGATGGATCCGAACGCCTCGTCCTTCGACAGCGTAGCGTCGTCTGCTACTCTGCGCTCCACGTACACCATCATCTGTTTCTCCTGAAACACACGCTTTAGTGACGGCAGCCAAAACATACACAGACATCTCCAAAAAGCACTGTTTCTGTGATGAAGTTAAGCACAGGACAACATGTGTGCTTTGATGTGACGCCGCCTGTCTGGAATGTAAATACATGAGCTCGCTCTGACAGTGTTGTTACACAGAGAGCCGCTTGTTTTGACCAGTCATCAGACCAGACTGTAACCTTTACCTACATGTCTGGATCATTTCCTGGGTTGTTTTTCTAAGAGTTAGATCATTTTTCAGTGCACATGGAAACAGTTTTCTGGCAATACTGGGGTTTGCAACGTCCTTTCGATATGCCCCGTTACACAAACAGCTGTTAATGTTGCATACACACACAATAACACTTGATCGTTTGAACCAGACTGTTTTGTCAGCTCATGCTGTCTTTGTTGTCAGCTATAGCATGCTAGTCGGCTAAGCTTTTATTTTGTAAATCTGGTTGTTATGTGGTTTAGGTTCAAGTCATTTTAATATGCCATAGACATGACATGAAACGTAGAGGAATTGTTCCAAGATTTCTACGGAAAAAAGCCAGTGTGCGAGATTAGCTACAAGATATGATAACTCACAATAGCAGATAAAAGCATTATGGTACCTTCGTCTTAGTGATTGTCAGTATAACATGGTCAGCTGCCCATGTTATGAATTGCTATTGTTATGAATGATCTTGCTGGCCTTTATAAACCGTTGGGCTTTTAAATACTTGTCAAGATCTGTAGGAACCCTGAAACACTACTTTGTGTGTCTATCATTTCTTCAGAGCATCAGTTTACTTTGTTTAATCTATTTTCATTTTTGTCATGTTGCTGCAGATGTCTCAGAAAGGTTAATTAACTTTTTTGTCATCACCACAATCTTCCTTGCAGCTTTGGTAGATCAAAGTCGTGCTGTTTTTATCTCTTTTTTTGATGAAGAAGTCATTACAGTTTGAGTTTAGTGTTATTTGAAATTGAAAAATGATGTGTTGCTAAGGTTTTATATTGCCCCAAAGTGAAACAAAAAATCAGTTTTCATTTTAGTTTAAAATCCCAAAGTCCGTCACTGCAATAACACATTAACATCATAAAACATTAATCTTGTAAAAAATACTAGGAGATATTTTGTAATCCAGTACCTCCACTAGAAACCTGCAGAGCTCTTTGAAAGGCTCGACGAGGCTCTCATCTCTGATTTTCCTGATGACAAGAACGTTGACAGGAGGTTTGTTCCAGGTGAGCCGCTGGCTGGCCGGGTCCTGGATGTGCCTGAGACCAGAAAACACACATGAGTAAACGCACACTCGGTGTCAGTGTCAATACGTTAGACACAGAAACAGACCAAAAAGTTGACCGTTACATTGTCTTGCTACTTTAAGCTAGTTTGCTGGATCCTGATGATTTTCAAATAAAGTCAAATGCCACCATGTCTTACATCATGTTCTGAGTAAAGTAAAAGATACATCTACAGCGGCAGTCATTCATTAACAGTTTAGGAGGAGTGAGGTCCAAACTCCAAACATCAGACTATGAATTTCTTCCGCTCTTTACCATTTGTGTCTCTCCTCCTTTGAATGGCTGATCACAGGCTTTGTGCAGATCATTTCATATGTCTGATTTCAGATCAAGTCCAGGTAAACAGTCGTTAGACTAGGTGAAAACTAGCATCTGTCGTATGTTCGGTTAGCCACCCAATCACAGCAATCTCAATTATCTTATCTCTCACAGTTACACAAGCTTGTCTGTGTGAACACTATACAAAGTTCGACCCTCATGCTTACATGACTGAAGTTGGGTTGGGAAGAATACAGGCTTTGGGTCCGAAGTGAGTGGCTGGATACGGTCCATGTAGAAAGTGGGCTCTCCTGTGAGGATGGAGGAAAAAAATGAGGACAGGTCAACAGCTCACGTCCCGGGCAACAGAGCTGTGGCAGAGGCACGGCCGACCAGCTGGCAACCTGCAGTGCAAACCTCTTAGGAGAGCTTTCCGCTGTGTCGCTCGCCGAGCCAGAGGGCTCCAGGTGCTCCTGTTGGCCCGGCAACCTCAGCCGCTCACTCTCCCACAGCAGCTGTTCATGACCGACCCCCCATTGCTGCGACCTCGTCCCCTTATGCCGTCTCCTTGGTGACTTGGGCGGGTGCTCCCGGTGCTTGGAGGGCTGATTATGGGATGCTGAGGGTTGCTCCGTGCCTCTGTCCGGCGCTGCAAGGGGCCCCGATGATGGGCCAGACTCTGAGCTCTCCATGCTTCAGGGAAGCTACACAGAATCAACTGTTATAAGATGTTTTGACAACTCAAAGAGAACCAACTGAGAGGATTATATAAAGATTTTTAAAAGGGCAAATCTGATTTGTCAAAGTGGGGGTGTCAAGGTACTCCACAGAAAGTGGAGTAAAGAGAAGATGTTGGTCACCCCCGTTTTGGAGAAGCAGACTGGAGTACCAGCTGAACTTTGGCATTTTAAAGTTCAGAATTAACAAAGTCTCACAATAACACAACTACTATCTAACTGATTGAAGAAGGAGTAGACCAAAATCTGCTCTGATCTTCAAAGCTAAATTGCTTTTTTTGTCAAAGGTGTCTTTGGACAGCATTGATAACAGCTTCAGTTCCCCGTTATGAAACGGCCTTCTAACATAATAACTAATATATATAATGTAACGTCCACAGAAGTAAACTGTTTTGCTCCTGTGCTGGTACTACTGTCTGTTTCTCCAAACTGGGGGGTGCCGACCGTCATCTACTGTAGATAACACACTACAATCACTTAAAGGATAGTAGACGTAAATACTGTATAACTTGTCAGAGGAGTATTTTTGTATATTGACTGCTGGTCAGACAAAATACCGCTTTGAAGATATCACCTGGGCTCTGGAAGAAATATATACTGGGCATTTTCAGTATTTTCTGACATTTGATATACTTAATGATCAGTAGATAACTTGGGGGGAAAAGTGCAGCTTAACTGGCTATTAACATAACTATAATTTGCATCCCTATACTTATATCATAAATAACCTAGTTTAAGATGTATTATTACATTATTATGATGTATTATTGATAGGCTAACATTGTTTCACACTGGATGAGTTGTGTTTGTCACATTTGGGTTCATAAGGGTTGATGTTTGTCCTACAGGAAAAAGTCGATGTATTAATCACTAAAGCTGTTAGTAAAGCAGTGCTCCAGCAAACAGTCTATTGATCTGCTTATACGGTTTATGGAAAACAGTCGAACATAACTTGACCTATCGACTAAAATGAATCAAAACAGCGGCGTAAACTAACAAGGGCCACAACCAGTTATTAATTTCAGCATTTAATTAATTGCAGATAATTATTTTTTAAATTAGCATTCCAAGGTGATATATTTTTGCCAGTCCAAAATCGAAAAATCTTCAGAATAATAAAACAGAGTAAAGATTTCTATATTTCAGAAACATGTATGTAGAACTGTCTGCCAATTTCGCATCCTATATTAAGCAAATATCTACGCACTACATTTTAGTATTAACATGGTGTAATAAGTAAAATAAAATACAAACGTGTTTTCTTTCCAATTTTTGATACACAGTTTGACCTTGGACTAAGTTTTAGAGGGATAGCCGTCTTTTTAACAACAACCGTAAATAACATTAAAACAATGACTAACCGTCAGAAAAGAGCAAACTAACGGCTCTCATATTTAAATAACCGTTATATGTTGACAGCAGAAGTTACCTAGCAAAAAGCTAAACTAGCTAAACCTGTGAAGGAAACGGAGCCTTACTTTGTCAGAAAGAAGAAAACATGCTTATATTGCTTCTACTTCATCGAGTGTGTTTAGACGCTATAAACACGTGTCTTTAAAGACAGACATTGTCGTCAAGGTTTAAAGGCTAAAAACCCAGTGTAAAACCAGTCTATGTGTAAAACCCATAGACTGTATGGTAAAACCCGAGGGGTGCAGAGATGTTTCTAGAGCGGTTCAGGAGAGTCGTCACTGCGGGCTGAGCTCTGCGCTCAGTTAAAGGAACAGCGCCCTGTTCGCTGGAGCAATCCCATGTATGGCAGGACATTTCCGCCAATATGATGGGAAATAATTCTACAGACAAATCTAAAAATCTTTATTGAACAGTGAAGGACCATGCATAACAATCTTTATATATACAGTCTATGATAAAAAATACATTAATCTTAAAAATAGAAGAGTATTATGAATGCCAGATTATAGTTAAAGCTAATTTCAATCAGCAGTAACAATCAACGAACATTAAAACATTTCCCAGTGCCTATCACACTAACAAGTATGTAGGCTATAACAGATACAAATTCAGATGTATAAAATACAATACCAGTACAGAAGTCCTGTCAAGGGAAGATGAGGGGATAACAGTCCAACATTCTACCACTGTCACCTTTGAGCATCAGTCGGTCTTAGGGAAGAAAGCTTTTAGATGTGCAGCTCCACTAACATGGAACAGTCTGCAAAAAGAATGGAAAATTACCAAGCTAGTACCACTACATGTTTTTAAAGCTCGGTTGGATGCTACAAAATCAGATGCTGTTGGTAGGCTACCTGTACATGTGGTTAAATATGTAAATTGTAATCCCTGTACATTTTGCTGTATGATGTCCTTTTGTTGTTCTGTTGTTTATGTTTTTATGTCTTCTTGTGGAACCTACTGCTGCAGGTCTCCCTTGAAAAAGAGATCATTGATCTCAATGGGATTTTACCTGGATAAATAAAGGTTTTGAATTGAATTGAATTGAGTTACCCTGCTCTTGGTTTTATGGTTTGTCTTGTTGTTGTTTATGATTACACTTGACTGATTGACTTCCTGAACGCCCTGGGGGATCTCCTCATTCGGGGTCAATGTGTCCTCACAAAACGTGTTTAAATCCAAAACTCAAGAATTCATATGCAAGTTTTACCAATTTCACACAAACGTCTTTCTATGATGAAGTGATCATTTTTTGGAAAGACATTGGGGAACCACAGGGGAAGGTATTTTAGTTTTTGTAATTGCTTCCTTCTCATAAGTCTTAGGAAAGATATTCACACCCAATATATCTGTTGGGTACATATCATATCTAGTGGTGGAATTTGGAAACATTTTACTGCGCAAATTATAGAGTAGAGTGGTGTAAAGTAAATGTACTTAAGTGGTAGACTTGCATACAATTTAGATTTTTTTTACTGTGCTATTTATGGCCCCTATATATTTTTAATGCCTTTTGGCAACACATTTGTTTTGTATTTTATAAATGAAACATTATAAAAGGTAATACATCAGTGATATACTGTATAGTAAAGTTCCAGTGGTTATCGGAGCACTGTGGTAGTAAGCCCCGATGGACGGTGATTATGCATACTGACTGCTTTTGATGCTTTAAGGGGGGGGGGGGGGTGCTAGTGGAGCACGCTTAGCAGGTACTGCTAAGTTAGCGCTTAGCAGACTCTTCACGCCAACGAAGGATCACTTCTAGGCTACTGTCCCGCAGCTCCTGCGTCTCTGTTGGACTCTCGCAGCGGGGCTACTGCTGTGCTGCGGAGCGCATAAAGCGAGAAGGGTCTAGCTGCGGCCGCGGCCAGTACACGATGGTACACGACACGCCCACCTGATACGACACTACGGTGGCTGAGAAGGGTCTAGCTGCGGCCGCGAAAAGTTGTACTTCCAAATATGGTCAGAAGAGAACACGCCCAACACGTGAGGTTTACAGACAACAAACAACATGGCGCACCGAGTACAGGTACTTAACGTATTGTGGTTTTAGATATAATTACATACTATTTAGGTTCTCGTTTGTTTGTCGATGTGGCTGTTTAGCGCAGTGTAATTGTGTTTATTTTGCTATATATATATATATATATATTGTGTGGTGACCACCTATTAATACACTGGGACATAATTCATACATGGAACTACAGTTGGGGCTATTGTTTCCACACGGACATATATGTGTTGTTATCTATATATGTTGTGTGCCCTCCTGGCTCTTTCTCTTGTCGTCCCGGGCTGCGACCCAACAACATCTACATTTCTGCTGCTCATTAAAGCAAGCTTTGTACCTCCATTGCACCGCCTCCGACTCCCTATCTCTCGGCACTACATTGGTGACCCTGACAACGTCTCGTGAAGTTTCCGGGACGGACCCGAACATGGCGAAAAGCGCTGTTTTTCTCGTTATGCCGGAGATTGTTGGAGACGTCCGTGGCTGCCATGGGCACACGGACTGAGGCTCGGTGCGCCCCCCGCGGAATGGCTGAGGACGTCACTCGCCATTCCCGCATCGTCTCGACACTGGAGGACAGCGGGCCTTCCATCTACACGGAGACGATGCACGACCTGCTGGGTAGGGGAGAGAACCAGACTCCTTCCACGTGGGGTTGTTTCTTCGGGGCGTGCGGCTGCAAGACCAGGCTGCGCTAGCTATCGACGACTAGCAGCTAACCACGTTAGCTAACGGCTACGGCTAGCAGCTACCGATGGCTGCCAGCTAGCTGCTAACGGCTATCGATCCTTTTTGAGCTTTTTTCTGGTGCCGGAGAGGAGGTTCGACCAGCCGGTTGGCCTCATGTGGACACTCTCACATTTTTCACCACCTCCACGGCGGTTCCAGACGCCACTCACGTTTTCATCGACGCCTGGATGGTGCACTCCTGGACCCCGTCTCGCCTCGACGGTTTTGGACGTCGCCCATGCTGCCATCGGCCCGTGGGTGGCGCGCTCCGGAGCCTGTCTGGCCTCTCCTGCCTTCCGGGGATATCCAGACGCCACTCACGTTCATCGGCGCCTGGGTGGCGCACTCCTGGACCCCCTCTCGCCTCGACAGTTCCGGACGTCGCCCATGCTCCATCGGCCCATGGGTGGCGCGCTCCGGGACCCTGTCTGGCCTCTCCTGCTTCCCGGGGATGCCTCGACATCTACTGAGGACTTCATGCCCACCGCCGCGGCACGTCTGCCTGCGGCCGGGTTGCTCTCCTGCTTCCCGGGGATGCCTCGACGCCTGCCGAGGACTTCGTGCCCGCCGCCGTTGCACGTCTGCCTGCGGCCGGGTTGCGCTCCTTCCTCCCGGGGGGACTGCTCCTCTCTTCCGGGGATACCTCGACCCCTGCCGAGGGCTTCGTGCCCACCGCCGTTGGGCGTCTGCCTGCGGCCGGGTTGCGCTCTTTCCTGCTGGGTTCTCCGCGACACCTACTGCGGCCCCCGGTGTGGGTGCCCTAGCCCTCGTTAGGGCCCCTGCCCTCTCCTGCGGCCCCCTTTCGTGGCCCGTTCCATGGCCCGGTCCTCACCTGTGGCCCCACCCTCCTCGGCCCCTGTGGTGCTTCCTCCACGGACGCGAGGATTTTTTTTGCCATGTTTGAATTCTGGGGGGGCTTGTGTGGTGACCACCTATTAATACACTGGGACATAATTCATACATGGAACTACAGTTGGGGCTATTGTTTCCACACGGACATATATGTGTTGTTATCTATATGGAGAGGCGAAGTCACGCCCATCTACTTCCGGACCATGGGACCCCGGAAGCGAAAAATGTACATTGAATTCAATGGAGAGAGAACACGTATCTTTTGATCCCGTTTGAATTGTGCCACGAACTACACATATGATGTTTGTCAATCTTAAACAATCATTTCCATGTCAAAAAAGTCACATTTTGTCGTAAAACTGCTGAAATATAAGACTATGAAAAATACGCTACTACAAAGACTACAAATCCCAAATCCCATTCGGGGTCGCGTAAGTGATGTCACAGGCATGCTCGGTGATTTATAATAAGACTCGTAATTAAAGCGAAGAAGAAGAAGATCTCATAACTGATTTATTCCCTCCAATAAATTATAGATCGCTAAAAAATAAATTCACTTTTACAAGATGCCTGTGTGCTTTGTACCAGGTTGTAATCATAAAAGTGATCATACCACTTGCTCGTTCTATCGCTTCCCGTCTGATGAAAGGACCAGGAGTCGCTGGATCAGACATATCAGGTAATATACATGTTGTGCATGGAACATAGTCAAGTTAGCTACCTAGCTAGTAGCGACGAGTAGCGAGCACGTTAGTTAGCATTACATTACTTAGCCTTGTCATTTTTAGTAGCCTTACCGTGAAGTTATTATTTTATTACATGAAGTACACCAAAATGTTAAACAGTAACCAAACATGATGGTAAGTATTTCGTGAAACATTTGAAGAGTAGCCTACTGCGCCCTCCACCGGGTGCTAAGGAAGCAGTTCAGGGAGAGTCGAAGGCAGGGAGCTTTGCATGTCATTCTTCTGGACGTGTTTCATTGTGATGACAATCTGTTTGTTGGAAAGACAGTCGTTGTGTGCTTATTGAGAGAAAATTGTTAGAAGAGATAATTATTCAAAGTGTTGTTACTTTAAAGCAGGGGTCCCCAAACTTTTTCCTGTGAGGGCCACATAACTTTTCCCTTCTCTGATGGGGGCCGGGTCAGTTTGTAACAGAAAAAGTGTGACGATCGCATGGGTGTCTAAACGTAAACATTTATTGTTTTCTAGAAAGCCACACATAACCAAATATTAATAACCCTTTCCGGGATCTTCACAGAAAAAAAGTCAGGAAATAAATAATAACACTATTAATGAAATAAATAACACTATTTATGAAATAAATAATAACACTATTAATGAAATAAATAACACTATTAATGAAATAAATAACACTATTAATGAAATAAATAACACTATTTATGAAATAAATAACACTATTAATGAAATAAATAACACTATTTATGAAATAAATAATAACTAAATAACCCTCTCTGGGTTCTTCACAGAAAAAAAGTCCATTGAAAATTACTGTAACTTTCTGTTGTGCCGTGCACAATCTTAACAGGTAACAGTTTAGCTGAGTTGTCAGAGCAGAATCTCTCAAAATAAACGTGGATTTACGTAAAAAAAACTATTTTTTCGGGGTTCGGGTGTTTTGTTTGATTTTAAACAAACAAACAAAGTCTTGGCTTTCAGAATATGAAACTTTTATTTCCAATTTATTTATTTCTCACTCGCAATCTGCTCTTCTGCAGCGCCGCCCCCCCTCACTCCGCTGAAATTATGAATGTAAGAGTATAGTAATCATAGATAACACTGCAGGGTCAGTTACAGTTTGTTTTCATCTGATTTCAATTAAACAAAGTCTTGGCTTTCAGAATATTAAACTTGTTTCGGCAAATTCAGATGATAAATACAACTTTGAAGCTTCGGCATAATTACAAGCAGAGAACGGCAGGCATAACAACAGCCGGTGTTTCTCGTGAGTGTTTTCCCCGGGAAACAAACACAATACACACAAACGCAAAATTACACAAGCACGCACACGTATACACACACACTCGCGAGCTTCCCCTCCAAACGAAAATATCTTCCCTCGGTAGTATTTTGATTATTTGCTCCGCTAATAATCAATCAGATCGAGGGATTCCAGAGAAGAGACAACTTTGAAGGCCTTTTTCTCAAAATGATGACTCTGTGACAGTCATTATATAATGTGACATATTTCGCTTAATATTTGAAGTACAAAAACAATCCTGATATCATTAGAAAGCTAGGAATATCTTCTTTCCAACAGTGTATACAACTCAAAAGGTGTCTTCGGGTCAATGCGACTGATTTCGATAGAGCAGGTCACAACATTTTGACAGTCTAGGATTCGCGTGGCCAGACTAAAAAATAAATAAATTTAAAAAATCATAATGCGTCTCTGGTATTGTTCAGGGGGCCGGGCCAAATGTGGAGGCGGGCCGTACCCGGCCCGCGGGCCTTAGTTTGGGGACCACTGCTTTAAAGTGTTGTTACTGACCTTTTTCTCTTTTATTTTCTTTACCTCACCTGTAACTGCTGAGACGTTGAGGAACATGCACACTGACCTGCTCTGGCAACCTGATTTCCACTGTACGTATTTGGTTATGGTATATTATTTATATACATCAAAGGCACAATGCACCCCCCAGAGACACACATGTATTGAGTGTGATATTTTGCATAGGTCATGTGAAATCATCTTTACATACTAGAAAACTGTAGGAGCGGCAACTTGTTTTGAAATTGAATTTTTAATATCCGATAATAAAGTTGATCTGTTTTCTTTATTCTTCTCTCTTCCCAGCTCCATCCATCACCATTCTCTGTTCCTGCAGGTCCTGCTTGCTAATTAATGCTCATATTTTTTTACACAATTACAAATAAAGTCATTGTATTGTATGACATGAAGTTGTGCTTCATTTGGAGTCAATAATAAATTAATTCTGCCTTCAACTGCGCAATGATTGTGGACTGCACCGACATCCATGTAGCTGCCCCCCAGTAAGATGAACCAAGCAAAGAGGGTCACCATCATGCCCAAGGACATCCAGCTGGCCCGCCGCATCCGCGGAGAGAGGGCTTAGACTGACCTGAGACCAGCACACCCAAACACAACGGCTCTTTTAAGAGCCACCTACAGTTTCAAAGAGTTGCAATCCTACGTTATTATAATGATTAAACTTGTTCATGTGTCACTTAGTTTACTGAACCGTGATGAATGAAAGAAATTAGTGAGGTAGTGGTTTACTGAAGTTACAAAGACATTAATATATGAGTAACAGGTCAGTGTAAACACAAGCTTCTGTCAATAATGGATCATTCAAACTATTTATATAAAAATATGTAATAAAGTTCTAAAACAAGTATTCGGTATATTCCTTGATAGCTTTTGGAGAAGGTTGTTTTTAAGTTTACTAAAATCTATCGTTTCAAATGTTTCACTTTATAAAAAAGGAACAGGTGAGTAGAGCATCATTGAGTTTCTTATTCTGTCAGTAAATTATCCAAATGAATGTTTTTCATTATTTTAGTCAACCCTAAACAAATTGATTGTACCTTTTAATGATGACCTTACATGGTCGGCAAAGTTAAATTAACTTCAGAAAATCAAATCTGTTCTGAGAAAAAACTAATAAATGTGTAAAGATAGGAACTTGCCATCCCACTGAAAAACAGTCCGTAGAGATTTTAAGGCGTAGTTGTAGTTCAGTCCAACGTTTCATTTGGATTCATTTGACAACAGTCAACTATTTTCATAAAGAATATATATATTTTTCAAAGTCAACTTTATTGTCAATCTTACTCAGTTTGAGAGATCAAAAAGACGTTTAAATAAAATTATACAATTTACAGATATATATACAAATATATATATCCTATATACACCATCATGTATAATGATGGTGTATGATGTAGAAGGAAGTGTGGTAGATAACAAGTAAATATAGAGTTACATACAGATCCATGTTACAGCAAAAGATGGAATAACTCAGAAGCACGCAGTATAATAATAATTACATGCAACAATTAAATAACTGCTCAGCATCTCCACCACAATCCCAATCTGCTGTGTCCTGTTTCCCTCCCCCCTGCATAACACCCCATCACACATACGAAACACAATGCAGAGTCCGAGGGTGTTAAGAGTATGCTTATTGAAATGTCCTCCTCTCTACTGGCCAACACAGGGAGCATATGCTGGGTGTAGAATTTTTCCAGGAGGAGGAGATTTCCATGCCATGCAGGGTCTTTGGGGATGGGGATGATGATCGCCTCCTTCGTGGTCCACACAACAAAGTAGCAGAGACTCCGGTCTGTGATATGCAGCTGCCCTTGGACTGGTGCCAGTATGGGTGATTCTCCTTGAGAATATATGACCCACCCTCCTCACGAAGACAGAAGGATGGTAACTGGACTGCCTCCGCGATGGTCATGTTCCTCTGGCTGTGTGGACACTTCACCTCCAGCAGGGCAGATGGCTGCACAAGTCCATCGGGTGATGCTCCCAAAACACCCGACTCACTCACAAAGAGACCAGACTCGATTCTAACACTGTCACTTGATAGGCCTCCACAAAAGCCTTCACCCCTTCGGCCTCGTTTACAACCCCCCAGTTGACAGTTGGCGATGTCTCTGGCCAGTGGGTTGTATGTCTCCTCTCACTGTTGGTAAAGTTGAGACACCGGCTGGACTACTTTTTAAGTGCCAGGCTTCCTCCACTGGCACTCAACATCTGTGGAGCTGATCTGCCACATGGCAAATATTGCCAATGCTGCATGCAGCGTGGCTGCATTTGTACATCTGTGCACAATCACAGACAGCGCTCTGCATCGCGCCATCGTCTCCCATGCAGATCTGTAAAAATAAAGTAAGTACCATTTGTTAGCATGCTATAATAGATTAAATGAGCAATAATACAAGGATGGTCCGGATCTGGGGGTGGGAGGGTTTATTTTTCCATAGTTTTGTCCTCTTGTCTGTTGTTATTGTTTGTTTTTTCTGTATTTTTTGTAATTTGTGCTGTATTGGTTGTGATTGTACATTGTATTTTTCTAAATGTGTATGAATACATTTTTGAAAAACATTTGATCAACAATAAAAAAGGATTTGGTCAGGATCTAGACTCAGTGTGTAGTTTATTAATTAATCAATGCTCTCTACATTAGGAACACACATACCGGTGTACCAGAGGGAGTCACACACAGCTGTGCCTAGATAACCAAAATCCTTGAATCTACACACAGAAAATAAACTCAAATGACACAACGAGAAAAAGGAGATCACACATACAGTATAGTCGATATAAAACTGGCCGCTTCAATCTGAAGAGCAACTAAAACAAAACACGGGAGTGTACCTTGTTCTTGTGAACACTAATGTTATCCACAGCATACACAGAGACCACAAAGTTCTTAAGGAGAAAACTAGTTGCTAAAACAAAACACGTTAGTGTACCTTGTTAGCTAATGTTAGCTAGCTGACATTAACGTTACACATTGCACTCATATTACTCACAGAAACCTTGTAAAGCCGGTCCCGCATGCTGGCTCTTACAGAACCGACTAACTCCCCTTTCATATAGGTACAGCTCTCAACGTGCCCAGACTTGTAGTGATTTTCACCTCGTAAAATACTTTTATTCTCATTCTGAAAGAATGTGGTGAAATGTGCTAACGTGACGGCCATCTTTATGTTGGTGACGCGTATTGTGCGAGACGAGAGACCTGTAGTTCACTGAGCGGTTTCACACGAAAACATTTGTAACTTCACAGTTTTACTACACATTTTTATTTTTTTGACTTGCAAAATGTTCTTTTAAATTGACAAACATCCTATGTGTCATTCCTGGCACAATTCAAACGGGATCAAAAGATAACCTTTCTCTCTCCATTGACTTCAATGTATAATTTCCCGCTTCCGGGGTCTCATGGAGGCTTTCGGAAGGGGAGGGACTTCGCCTCTCTATATGTTGTGTGCCCTCCTGGCTCTTTCTCTTGTCGTCCCGGGCTGCGACCCAACAACATCTACATTTCTGCTGCTCATTAAAGCAAGCTTTGTACCTCCATTGCGCCGGCTGAGGTGGGGGCCCACGTCATAGGTGGGCGTGGATTAAGTCTGTCAGTGCTGCACACGTGCAGAGGGATTACCCAATAGCGATAGCCTTAGAGGGCTGCGCCTATACTCATAGAAGCTGGGTTACAGTACGTAACCCCAGTTGCCTTCACTGCAACAATCTCCCGAATGAATCTTCCAGGGCCAACACCGTCCGTTTTTAACCCATAGCCCCTCCCCACAGGCTTACCGTCAACAGGTTACACAATTAACTCCAAAACCACATTGTCAACATAAATGTAATCTCTCAAACATGAGGAAACTATCCGACCCAAACATACACAGGTTAAGTACCTCTTAACACAATCATTCCCCATAATTAATAAACGCAAAATAAATAATAAATTGCATGGTTCATGACATTCCATTTAAATCACGGAAGTGATGCGCCTCCGTCTTTTCCACATTCCCTTTGCTGGGGAGACGGCGGCGAAACTCCGCCCGCCACGAAAGTATCGTGTAATATAGTTACATGTAGTGATGGCGAGATGAAGCCTTATGAAGCTTTGAAGCTTTCCAGCCAATTGGTTCGCAAAAGGGTTCATCTCATGAGGCTTCATCATGGGTCCGTGTACTTTTTGTCAGTTTGATTTTTCGTTTAAACCAAAAGCCAAAAAACGGAAATACTAGCCTGGTCCGTGTACTTTTTGTCAGTTTGATTTTTCGTTTTAAACAAAAGCCAAAAAACGGAAATACCAGTTGTTGTTGTCTGAATAAAAAGACCGATAACGAGAAAACCTAATTAAAAAAAGGTAAGTGTACGTTTTGTTAGTTTGATTTTTTGTTTGAACCAAAAAATGAGAAAAATGAAAATACCAGCCTTTTTTTGTTTTAAATCAAAAACGAAAAAATGTGAAACCAAAGCCGTTTTCCTGTTTATGTTGTCTGAATCAAAAACGGATAACAAGATAAAAACGGTCTGATTTTGGTTTTTGATAACAACTTCATTCAATGTTCCGTTTTGTATTGAAGAATGAAGAAAAGCAGTCCGCTTGACCGGAAGTTAAAGAACATATTTCAAAAATAAAAGACACGAGGCTATAATGGCAATGCTGTAAAAGACCCATAAATCTGACGACCCTTGGCCCCCCTGCTTCCGGCACCCATGCTGACGAGGATACGTTTATTTCTGCATTCACATGCAGATATGCGCAGGGTTGGGAGGGTTACTTTGTAAATGTAATCAGTTACTGATTACTGATTACATGGCTCTGAAAGTAATCCGAATACAGTTACAGTTACGTGTCTTAAAAAAGTAACGTAATCAGATTACTTTTAGATTACTTTTGGATTACTTTCTTTTTCCATCACAGATGGGTATGTTTTGGTGTACAGGAGACACAAAAAGCAAAAGGAATGTGTTTTTACTGTTTTAATGGCTTATCAAGAGCACAACTGAAACACAACATCTGAAACGATGTAACAACATAATTAACTTTTTGGGGATGCAGTTTGGGATGTGAGGAGTGAGGGACACGGCTTAGAACGAGCGTGTCGCCTTCTGTCCTGCCAGTGTTGGCAGGACATGAATTAAAATGTCAAACTCGGACTTCATTTTAAGGACATTACGGCCAGGGGTGTAGAGCTATATTTGTTTAAGCACCGGATTGGCAAAACAGGAGAGTGTGTGCACCAGTCTGCCTTGATCTATGAATTCATGTCCGTGACTCTCACAGTATCTGCTGCCCGCAGCTGTTTTATAGAAGGAACACCTCCTTCACTTCATGAAATCTCTGCAGCACCAGGAGGCAGCGGGAGGGTTAACTCAGCCTCTGAGAAGACGAGCACGCAGTGCCTTTCACGCACCGCCTTCACCGTGTTTACCTTCAGAAATAATCATTAGTAAGGCTAAAGAAAGAGCGAGCGCAGGCTGATGTGTTTTAACCACACACACGCGATTTAAACGCAGACTTGTGTTCCTCCATGTTTCGTTGTTATTGTTTCACTGAGCGGACCCGCGATTTTTTTTCAAACGCTTTTTGGTCCATCTGCGGCGGTAATAGGTTTTGTGGGCTGTGATGATTCGGCTGTATACCTTTAGTAATGAATATTAAATGTTGTGAGGAAATCTTTCCACCAATAATTCCAATAAGTAATCCAAAATGTATTCACTTCAGGTTTACGAAAGTAACTGTAATCAGATTACTCGTTTTTCAAATGTAACGCGAGCTGAATACAGTTACTTGATTTTTGTATTCTGATTACGTAACGCCGTTACATGTATTCCGTTACAACCCAACCCTGGATATGCGTTTATAGAGATTAATACAAGTATGCAAGCTCTGGGCATAATTGTATTCCTTGACTTCCGGTTTGTACTGTGTTGGCAAATCCAGTGTCCAGCTTGTCGCTGTGTGACAACGTCATGTTTGTTGCATACCTGCAAGATTTACCTGTGACAAATGTCAGCGATGTGAACAGAACTGTCGCCCTACTTTCACCTGCACCCAGCAGCAAGCGGGAGAACAATATATCATACAGTCGACCCCTAAAACAGTTCACACAGTAATGGAACAGTTGTTAAGCATTATTTTGTCCAACTAGTCTACATTATGAATTTGATGTTTGTCTAAACTGCTAAGAAGCTGACAGCTCAGTTAGAACAGAAAGACATGCAGGCCATAATCACTAGACGCTCAAAAGAGGAATGTGTGTGTAAGGCTTACATGAACTGAATTGAAACATTGTCCATTAGTTGATTAATAAACAAGACATTCAAGTCAAAGTTTTAGGCATTTTCATTTGTAGCACGCTGTAAATATGGACTATGAATGAACACATGCAATGTGGAAACACACAAATAGGTTTATTCTCAATACTCATAACAGTATCAGACACAATGACTTTACTGAGAGTGAAGATGACATGAACATAGTTACTGTATGGTAGTGAAGACAACATACAGTATATTGCATTCACCTCTTCCTCTAACTCTCTCTCCAATATTGGCCTCCATTGTTGTGCACAACAAAGTGTTCAAGCTCAGGTTTCTAAGTGATATCATTTTAACATGTGCATTCTGGGTGCAGGGTTAGTAGGGCTAACCCATATCTGTTCAATAGATGAAAGGCAACTTGAGTTTAATAATTGTGCCAAAAGTACCAGTTTGTGTCTTGGTAATTGCACAAAGCTGTAATAGGCCACAAATAATCACATTTTTCTAAAAACACAGCAGCAAAACCTATTTTATCCACCCAAAAATGAAGGCCCACCTGAAAAAAAATCGCTATTTTTAGCATTAAATAATGTACACTTAAACTGATATAGCTTTTTTGGTGGAGAAAATAAATGTTGCTTTTGCCCACGTACTCAGCAGTACATGGCTCTGCTGTGCCGGGGCTCCTGTATGTTTCTCCACACGACTACTGTAGGTAGTACACTGATTATGGATATATACCACACACTACCCCACTTCAAAAGACCAGAACTATCCCGTGTGTAGTTTTAGTATTTGAATTACAATGACATTATTCTCAGACTTGCCATAGTTCTTGGTTTGTACCACTGCTGCTCTGCTCTGTACAGCTGAGTACTGGGGACCCACTGGGAGTCATGTGACTGGAGCAGGAGAGTAACACACGTCACACCTGCAGCCATGATGCTCCAGCTCAATGGGGGTCGAGTCTTTCAGCCCCACCTGTAAGAAGAGAAACAAAATAAATACGTATTCAGTTTGCTTTGTATTATTTATTTTAGGGTAACATTTTGGTTTAATAACATTGTGCTATTTTAAGGAGTAAATAAGTCATATATTTGTTCCTAAATGTTTTCTATACTTACAACTTCTTATACATACTGATATGAATTGATTTACTTGTATACTATGAACGAAGAAAAATGACTCTTTAACAACAGAACAGGAACAAAACACAACTGTGACCTCTGTGCAGCACACACAGACCAGTCAGTCCATTTCTGGGGAGTAGCTAGTACCCTTGTGCTAGTTATATTAAAGTTGATGTTTTACTATTGGCTGTGTCTAACCTGTCTGAAATGAGCCAAATCCCCAGGAACATGTTGAGCCAGACGGTAACTAAGACAGTAACACTTCATCCTGACCTCACTGTGGGGCCTGTCCTCATGGACCTGTAGCATAACACCCTGACACTAAAATACAAAGTATGTTCATTAAGAATGCACATACTGTCCCTCCTCTGTCTTTCAATGTAGTCAAACTTGTTGAAGAAAAACAATAAGTTTAACGTTACAGAAATAAAAGCTTAATTACTCACCCTCCTAATTGTAGATGTAACTTCACAAGTACAACTTGAAACATTTCTCCCGCTTGCTGCTGGGTGCAGGTGAAAGCAGGTCGACATTTCTGTTTACATCGCTGACATTTGTCACAGGTAAATCTTGTAGGTATATCACAACAAACATGACGTTGTCACACAGCGACAAGCTGGACACTGGATTGACCAAATAATTACACACTCTTATTTACATTTGACACGTTATTCAAAACCGACAGCCTGTGTGTTGTTTGCAAAACACTGCCACTGAAATACCACACTCAATTATCAAGCCCCTGCACCCAGAATGCACATGTTCAAAGCCATGTAACCAATTAGATCACTTAGAAACCTGAGCTTGAACACTTTGTTGTGCACAACAATGGAGGCCACTTTTGGAGAGAGAGTTAGAGGAAGAGGTAAATGCAATATACTGTATTTTGTCTTCACTACCATACAGTAACTATATGTTCATGTCATCTTCACTCTCAGTAAAGTCATTGTGTCTGATACTGTTATGAGTATTGAGAATAAACCTATTTGTGTGTTTCCACATTGCATGTGTTCATTCATAGTCCATATTTACAGCATGCTACAAATGAAAATGCCTAAAACTTTGACTTGAATGTCTTGTTTATTAATCAACTAATGGACAATGTTTCAATTCAGTTCATGTAAGCCTACACACACATTCCTTTTTTGAGCGTCGAGTGATTATGGCCTGCATGTCTTTCTGTTCTAACTCAGCTGTCAGCTCCTTACTGTCCTAATGTGCACAATGTAGTGACTGTTTTTTTGTCTTTTGTTTTCTTAGTTATGTTCTCTGTATTTTAGTTTGTGTTATGTGTAACGTTGCTGCCTTCTTGGCCAGGTCAGCATTGCAAATGAGATTCTATCTCAATGCTTTTATCTGGTTAAATAAAGGTTAAATACAAAATAAATAAAAATAAAATTAGCAGTTTAGACAAACATCAAATTCATAATGTTGGACAAATTAACAACTGTTCCATTTACTGTGTGAACTGTTTTAGGGGTCGACTGTATGATATATCGTTCTCCCGCTTGCTGCTGGGTGCAGGTGAAAGTAGGGCGATAGTTCTTATCTTATCTTGCAGGTATGCAACAAACATGACGCTGTCACCAGTCTATGGTTGTCACACAACGGCAAGCTGGACACTGGATTTACCGACACAGTATAAACCGGAAGTCAGCTAAATAAAGCTATGCACAGTGCTTGCATACTTGTATTGATCTCTATAAACGCATATCTGCATGTGAATGCAGAGATAAACTTATCCTCGTCAGACTTCTGGGTTCCAGGATTTAACTTTTACAGCATATCCTCGTGTCTTTTATTTTGAAATATGTTCTTTAACTTCCGGTCCACCGGACTGCTTTACTTCATTCTTCAATACAAAACGGAAAATTGTTGTTATCAAAAACCAAAATCAGACCGTTTTTTTAATTAGGTCTTCTTGTTATCCGTTTTTGATTCAGACAACATAAACAGGAAAACGGCTTTGGTTTCCCGTTTTTTCGTTTTAAATCAAAAACGAAAAAACGGAAAAAGGCTGTTATTTCCGTTTTTTCGTTTTTGATTTAAAACGAAAAAAGGCTGGTATTTTCGTTTTTTGGTTCAAACGTTAAATCAAACTAACAAAACGTACAGACTTTTTTTGTCAGGTTTTCTCGTTATCCGTGTTTTTATTCAGACAACAACAACGGAAAAACGGCTTTGGTTTTCCGTTTTTTCGTTTTAAATCAAAAACGAAAAAACGGAAAAAGGCTGGTATTTTCGTTTTTTGGCCTTTGGTTTAAACGAAAAATCAAACTGACAAAAAGTACACGAACCAGGAAGACACAGCGTTGTGGTTCAACGGTTCAACCGATCTGAATCGCTGCCTGAAGCAGTCACGTGGTATCGACAGGCAGCGAAGCATCGGCGCAATCAGGGTCGGCTCTAGAACAAATCAAATGGGGGGGCAATCATTTACCAAGGGGGGGCACACACTGCCGTCAACAACCAACACACAAACACCAACGCAACTTCAATTTAAAAAAACATGCTGTAAAGTCTATTGTCTCTCACACACATTGCAGGGTGTAGTGCTATTTTATAGCGCACCTATGACTTGTGCATACATGCACGGTTGTGGCATGATCACCAAAACAGAAACATATGGACATAGGCCACCATATAAAAAGTGTGCAAATGTATTTAGTATCCTATCCATGTGAACATGTTTTAGGTGGGGGTGGACCTAACCTCCTCTAGGAGGGTCTGGGGGCATGCTCCCCCGGAAAGATTATTTTAAAAATATTGAAGTTAAAAGCATCAATCTGGTGCACTTTGAGAGCAAAATGAAGAGATCTATGGATAGCCTACAACTCTCAGCATCCATATGAAACAGAACTGTAAACAGATTTACTTTTTCTTTATGGATATTTTACTAATCACTCCCCTTTTAAATGGTATTCTTGTGTTATTGTCCTATAGTATTTCATACCCGTTTTTCATTTATTCTCTTATTCTTTAATAACTATAATGATCATATAAAGGTGTTCCTCGCAAATACTTGTTTACATAAATGGTCACCAAACCGTTTGAGACCCACTGAGATAACTTACACTAAAGTTAACTATCTAAACACAGAGTCCTTTACCTCACTGAGCTGACGTTATAAGATCCTCTCAGTCTGACAGGAGAGGACTCTCCTCCACCTTGGTGTAGAAACAGCTCTTTATATCCGTTAGCATAGCTAGCTAACCAGATGCTAACAACAATATTCCACGTTACCGCTCGCGCACTGACAAAATGCGCTCGTGCCACACACACAGAGAGCCGAGCTTGAATGAAACACAGAGACCCATGTACTTGTACTGTACTGTATATCATATTATTTTCGATGGCTTTACTGTATAATCAGTATAACAGATGGACAGATCGCCACTGGGCTTTCATCTAAACACACAGCCACGTAATGATAACAAAACAAAAGTCGGGGTCATTGGTCAAGCAACACACCAATCAGAGAGCAGCAGTGAGCACACCTCAGGCTGTGTTTCATATAAAGAATAAATAAAGAATACAAATTTGTATTCTTTATTTCTGATGTATTTCACACAAAAAACTTTTGGTGGAAACGTTTTAACTTATATGATTACAAAAAAAAAACGGCAAAGTGGCAATAAGGCTTGCCCACCCTGCGTTGGGGGGGCACAGTGACTCATTTGGGGGGGCATGGCCCGCGAATGACCCCCCATGACGCCGACCCTGGGCGCAATACGTAACATCACTAGTTACATGTATGTTTAAATAAGTGTATACTCACAAGCGAGCACTTATGGTCGCGCTACATAAAGGAAGGGGACAAAGGGTCACGTTTTAGTGATGATTTAAGGACGAACGGAAGAGAGCAGGAAATGTTTGGTGTGTGTGAGTGTGTGTGTGTGTCGCGCGCGTGGCTGTCAGTCACTCTGTGATCTGCTCCGTCACAAACCTCCATACACCTCTCTTATTTAACCTGATGGTATGCCTGTTCTTTATTATTTTATGTTGTAATTGCTTGTATTATAAGTTGTCTAAGTTGTTTAGAATATTAACTTGGTTTTTTTGTGAAGACCATTACAAAATACTTCAAGCATGTGCAAGAGAGCAAACCTCAGGCAGTCATCAGTAGTGGAGCAGGAATAGTAGTTTGAAACCAAAGCCTTATATCAGGGCCCCAAGCGACATTGTGAGATGAGCCCCCCCCCCAACCGACAGGAGTGAAATAAAACATTTTGGAAACAAAGTAGGTTACTTTGCAAATATAATTCCTGTTTATTATTATTATCAACACTTTTTTATGCAGTGAGGTAAATGGTTGTGCATGTATGTCGTTCAGTATGCGTTTACAGGTGAATACGTCTGCATTTCCTGCCAAATACTAGCCTCAAAAAGATTAAAATATAATTAATGCAAATAAACTACTTCTACTACTAATAATAATAATCATAATCATAATCAATTCAATAATATAAATACTATATTATTTTATTATAATATAGTTAAGACAAAACATTCTTATGACATGCTCAAAAACTGATATCTCTTAAATCTGTATTCAAATGTAGTTCCCTCTGTCAGCAATGTATCAACAACTACACACACATTTCTATCAGTATTTATCTGTGTTGTGGTTGACATGATGATGACTGTTAGGAGTTAAGGGGAGAGGCTGAGCATCACCATGAAATGTGCAAATTGACATAAAAATTAATATAAGGGGGAAAAATGCTCCATGTTTTTTAGGCTGTAAACTTTAACTGTGATGTAAGCCAACTAGACAGACAGTGTATCACTCTTCCTCCTGTATATTAGCAGATAAAAGGCATAACATACTTGAATGAATGGTAAATAAAGAATGCTGGAAATAACTGCATCTCCATTAGCCTATATGCTTTGCAGAGACTGCCTTCTTCATGTCGTGAATTGCAGCTGATGTGATATGGCACTTGGCAATTTGACTTATACAACATTCGCAAGTTGTACATTTGACAATAACCCACCTTCGAGTGATGCTCTAGTTTCTTCAAGTTTTGTTTTTTTTCCCTCTAGCTTGCGCCGGACTGAAACTGTCTTTTCACCGACTTCTCTTCACCTACACTAGTGGCCGTATCAAAGCCGTGATTGGTCAGATGTCGATTCATTGCAACGGTGTCGGGTTACAGACGTGATCCCCTTGTCACCTCTCACTCTCGCGTGTCAGCCGGGGGTGCGCGGAGAACTGAGCGGAGAACTGCACACAGCAGCTGAGGCCCTCTGGGCGGGGCCCCCTGCGCAAGGCGGGGCCCCATGCAGCCTGCGTGATTGGCCTGTAGGGAGGGGCGGCCCTGCCTTATATCCTACATTTTTCATAATGTACTGTACTCTTTGGGGCCTCAAAGCCTAAGGATTTGAATAACATGAACCACACCTTGAACCAACACTACAGTTAACCTCAATGCCAAACATCTTCAAGAACAATGAAAAACAAACTGCAGCTTTGTCCAGACCTGTGTGCCAAACCGGCTTCCCTCTCTTTCACCACGCCTTCTACGTACAGCTGCATTATTGAAGCTGGATATTTGATTACCTCTCAAAGGGAACAGAGATGGAGAAACAGTGCTGCATGTAACATCTGATGACCAGTATCACATAGGTAATACATCCAAAGGTAACTATCTTTGTTTTGGGATTATTGTGCTGCAAAAGTCTCCTGTCAAACTGAGAGAAATATTGAAATGTAAAGCTTGATTACTGAGACTTCTGGTGCATATATGTGCAATGTCTTAATTAAAGAAAAGTCCAATAGTGAGCAGAATTACATTAACATGTATTTTATTTTTTTTATCAGATTTGTTAATGGTCTCAATATTTTTGTCATGCCAACTTCCTTATTAGCGCAAGCTGCTCTATCTGCTCTAACAGAGGTGTGGTGCAATACATCTATTGACGAATGTTGTGATTGTGAAAGCTCCAGAACACCTTATTGAGGTGAGATTTTTGTAAGCCAAACATATGTAGTATCTTTTGGCCTAAAAACAGTCAAACGTAAGCACTGTGTGTATCAAATACAGATGTTGAACTTTAATATTAGAAAATGCAAACTTCACCACTTCAGATCGCCCAAGAAATAAATCATCCATACTGAAACAGAAAGACAGTAATGTTCCTAGTTTCTGATATCCTCTAAAGGTGGGACTTTAATGTGTGAGCATACAATCAGTTAATTATTTACCAGTGTTACTTCCGCTTTGATAGCTTCTTATCTGTGGTTTTGCACTCTATGGTTTTGCTGGCGGTTGCAGATTGACTGACAGTTTGGAAAAGTAGAAGTGAAAAGTTGTCATGAATGACCCTGAAGGTTCAAATGAAATCAGGTTTTATTTATATAGCACATTTAAAAACGATTTTTGCTCGAGCCAAAGTGCTGTACATGTAGTAAAAACACTTTACTACAACAGCAAATAAAAACAAAACACAGGGAAATGTCAGGAGTCATACTCCACTCTGACTAGAAGGCCAGAGAGAAGAAGTGAGTCTTTAGCGTGCATGGATTAAAAAAAACCTAGGGTCTGGGCCGACCTCACATGGAGGGGCAGAGTGTTCCAGAGCCTGGGGCCTGCTGCTGCGAAGGCTCGGTGACCTCGGGTTTTGAGCCTGGTCTTGGGCACTATCAGCAGCAGCTGGTCAGCCGACCTTAAAGCTCTGGCTGGGGTGTAGCGATGGAGGAGTTCGGCTATATATGCCGGAGCCAGCCCATTTAGTGCTTTAAAAACAAATAAAAAGAGTTTAAAATCTTATTTTTTTAAAAAGCGGGTTTTGACTAGTGCTCACCTGCTT
Organism: Gymnodraco acuticeps; assembly: GCF_902827175.1. NCBI lineage: Eukaryota > Metazoa > Chordata > Actinopteri > Perciformes > Bathydraconidae > Gymnodraco > Gymnodraco acuticeps. The sequence continues at coordinate 958,545 of NW_022989913.1, forward strand.
ATCAAATGTAAAAGCGCTATTGAAGGTCACTCCAAGGTTCATGACCGAGGGGAGGATGTTTTTATTGAGAGAGCCCAGAATATCAACCGGAGAGCCTATGGGTTGGGGTCCAAAAAAGATGACCTCGTTTAGCTCCTGAAAAACTCCTGAAACGAATACTCAGTTCATCTTTTGCAGAAACTGTGAGTCGCCAGTTTAAAAAAGGAAATAAAGCCTGTTACCATGGGATGACTCCATGCAGACAGAGAAAACGTTTAAATAAGGTCTGAGCAGAACAAAATAAAATGTTTTTGTTGTTGTTTAAAGGGTGCATTTCACTCAGTCTTTTTGTTAGTGATTTAAATTTATATTTGATAGAAGTTTTCAATTTATTTAAAGGAGCAGTTTGCAGGATTTTGTGACATAGAGCAATCAAGTTGCAGATTACAATAATAATACAAATAATGATATAGCGCTTTTCCTGGTGCACAAAGCGCTTTAAAAGCAAGTAAAGAAGAAAAATAACATGGTTAAAAACCTTTCTTTTTAATGCAGCCCATCCTGAGATCCTCAGTTAAGCCCCATGCCCCCGGGACCGGGGGCAAAACGCAACATCTTGCAAGAAACAGCGTCTGAGGGCTTCTTAACATTTAACAAACTATGAATGTGTCATATCTACTTAACGGGAAGAAACTCAGCTAACTGACGATATGAACCATTTTTAGCTAAACAAAACACAAGTCTAACGCCGAGCCTCTGAATTAGCCCTGAGCTAAAAAATGCTTACACACTTAGCACAGAACTCACGGTAGAAATACTTTATTACTTATCGGATCTGCACAAACAAGATATCAGATTAAAGCTGAGATTCCACAGATTCTAGAGGTATAAGTATCATCACTGTGCGATCGCAGCAGGGGAAGCAAACCCAGACATCACACAACGTAGCTTTACCGAGCCAAAACGGCAAATAGTCTTACTGTTGTTCTGATCAAAAGTTGTGTTCAATGGCATTAAAACGATAACAACGCTGTTGAAGGTTAATCCAAAGGTTAATCCAATGTGTCTGTGTCACTTTGAAATGATTACTGATAATCAATCATCATATTTATGGCAATTTCAGTTTTCAGAGCGTAATAGCTTTGGCAAACTGCATGCACATCACTCTCACTCCTCAATGGTAATATTTAGATTAGGAACTCATTCTATTGGCTCTAACGGTTCAAAAGAGATGTCAATCACCAAAATCGACCAATGGGTTCCAGAGAAACGGCAAATCCACCCAAATGACCCCAAAGGTGGGTTTCTTTTTGCTAAACCTCTCTAAAAAGGTCAAATATCACTTGTTTTGCATCAATCTTGATACAGGGTACTTATTATATGTTATAGTTTGTATTCCTAAAGCTTTTAGTCTACTATCCCATCATTCAAGGGTAGTTTTCACTATAAGTAATGTTTTTGTTTTGGACGGACACTATAATTTAAAAAATGTGTAATATGTTCAATCTGAATTTACTTTAAAATAAAAAAAATTCTATATTGATTCTGACTTTCTACATCCAACTCACAGGTTTATCATTGCTTTGAGAAAAAAGATGATTAATTGATCCCTTTTAGAAGTGAAGATAGTCATTTGTTCTGGGAATGTCATTTTCGAGCCTGAAACCTGAAAAACTGGCTTGGGGCTTATTAAACGTGCCTTATCATTGGACTTTTAGCTACAGCCAGTATTTCAGCGCATTTATGAACTGTCTTTTTTTGTTTTTTTATTTGTATTATTATTATAGGCGCGTTCACACCGGAGTACTTTTCCCCGTACTTTTCCCGTTTAGTTCCGTTAGTACCCCTTATTTTGCGTTCACACCAAAAAGAGTACTTAGTGTCGGGAACTTTTACCCCCATGTTTAGTGCCTACTAGAGAGGTGGTACTATCCTGGGGAGAAAAAAGTACCCATTTCTATTGGCTGGGCGAATTGCAAACCACGCCCCGTAAAACTCTGAAAAGTTTTGTGAAGCCGCCATTGTATTTGCTGGCATTAGCATTATTAGCATTAGCCCCGCGCACCAACGGAGAGAGAATAATTTATGGCAACACACAAAAAAACATGGAGGTGTCGGCGTTCTGGCGATTTACTCGGAAGGCTTCAGTCGAAGCCAGTCCCCAACTCCGGGGACTTCGGGTGGCTTTATACGCCGTGAAGTTGTTTGCGGCCTGCCAGTAAACCCAAAGCAGAAGAAGACGAAGTGATGTAAACGGCCATTTGCGTAATCTTCCCTCAGGGAATTTATTCCGGTGTGAACGCGATCTGTACTTAGTTCCATGGGGTACTAAGTGCCGGCACTAAGTACGGCAAAGTACTTGGTGTGAAAGCGGCTTATGTGAAGCACTTTGAATGGCCTCTGTGTCTTAAAATGTGCTATACAAATAAACTAACCTTGAACAACAAAAGTAAAAAGCGGATTAGGAGTGAAAAGGTTTTTACAACCAACTGAATACACTTTGCACACCCCTCCCTTACAAGCATGTGTACGTGGGCTTCAGATAACGGCACAAATCAAAAGGCTTTATTATTCAGTGTTGGGTTTGTCCTCTCTGGGCTACTGTAGAAACAAGGCAGTGCTCATTGTAAGCTGAGCTAAAAATAACCGTAAGAAATAAGAAATTAAGTTCATATATTTATACAACATAATGATGCCGGTTAGATGTGACAACTATGTACATATTAGTCATCTGTTAAATATATCCTTTGAATTGATGCTTCTCATTTTTCTTTACCTTTTCTTCTGATATATTTTGCCTTGAATGTGTTTGTTAAATTAATTAATTTTGTCCTATAACAATATCATTTAGTAAAATCCCAATTAAAAAATTAATTAAAATCCTACTGGATTCTTTAAGGTTTGAAAGTAAGGTTGTAAGGCTTTTTTTAAGTAATACATTTAAATTCAGTTTCCCCCCTGCAGCAGCAGAGCCTCCTTGAAAACACAATGAACATCCCCATCGCCTCCATCCTGCGGGGCCTGGGAGGAAAATGTGTTCTCAACTGGGCGCTGGTGTTCTTCCAGAGGAAACACATCTGCCGAAGCTTCCTGGGAGTTTTCAGTGTGTCCCTGGCTGTCGTCGACACCCTCCTGACCCTCTCCGTCACCGCCCTGCACCTCCAGGCTGAGGGACACCTCCTGGGCTTAAATCTGACCCGGTACCATGTGTGTCTGCTGGTCCAGATCCTCGGAGAAGTGTACAGCGCTCTGCAGTGGCCTGTCGTGATCGTGGCCGGTTTGGACCATTTCTTCTGCGTCACTCGGAGGTGGCAGGCCTCCAGCAGGTTGAGCCTCTTTGGGAGCGGCCTGCTGTGGATCCTCTCTGCTCTCTACGTCTTCCTGCTGTCTGACTTCAGGCCCATCATGGAGGAAGTGTTTCACATCCAGATCCACCAGTGCTGGGTCTTTCACACCTCTCAGATCCTGCACATTGCTACATCTCTCCTCCTGATCTTGGGCTGTGCAGCGTTGCATGCTGGACGCCTGACATTAAAACATCCTCCTTTAAAAGATCAAATTACAGACCAAAGTAGAGCTCACTCCAGAATAAATTTTGTTCTCCAGACCCTGCATATATTTCTGAACACATGGGCTCTGCTCCTGGTGATCCTGGCCGTGCTCCTCCTGCTGCCTGTGGGGATACCTGCGTACCTGGGCCTGAACAGCGCCTGGCTCTGCTTCCTCAACAGCCTCCTGATAGCAGTGGTTTTATGTGCAGTGTGTCCAGCCTCGCAGCTGGGGCAGGGCGGGGGGGTCGTGCCCACCGACAGCTTCTGTGAGTGGAGATTTACATTTAGCCCGCCTTCGGAGGACAGCGCACGACCACACAGGTAAACACAAACAGGTCTTGTGTTGGAAGATGTGGACTAAACTCTTGAAACCTCAATCTGGACCTTTTTGGTCAGACCAGTACTTTGGCTCATCCAATACCAAGATGGTATGAGGCAGAGGAGGATTTGAGGAACTCTTTATATTGTCAGTTGACACATTTTGTCACTCCAATTTCGCTATTGTGCAAGATGTAGTCATGCAACTTTGCAGATGTTAAAATTAGACGGTTGAGTTTAAATATGGGTGTGGTCCGAGCGAGGGCGCCAGCAGGAGAAGTGTGAGGAAGAAGCCCCTGACCCAATTTGGCTGAGTCTGTTGTGATTGCATCAAGAGATGATTTTCAAAACAGGCCCACCTTCACTAGCTGCCACATTAAAGTGATGAACACATGAATGCATCACTATTTATAATCCCAAAGTATGCTGTAATATATACCAAGTATATTCTAATTTGTATTATTATTATTACTAATTATTAAATGTATTTCTACACTTTGATTTTGCTACTTTTTATATTTGCATACTTCTTCCAGAACTGATCAGATATACAAATATTGTTGTAATTATTGATTCCTCTGCCAAATGATCATAAACGTATTGATCATGGAGTCAAAATATAAATGTACTTTCATATAACACAAAAACAGTGAGGCTGAAACCAGAAGATGTTATTTGTTTGAAGTAAGAAATTAGTTTTCTGTTGATCAAAGACTGATTAAGTTAATTGAGCTCTTTCAGTTCATTATTATTTTAAGAGAAAGGGATTTTTTCTTTTTTAACTTGAGTGCCACTCACTGGCTTTATAGAGTGGCGAAGTCCCTCCCCTTCCGGGGGAGCTCCATGGGACCTTGGGTCCTTCTCAGGTCGATTATTTTCATTTCCTCGCTCCTCGGTCCTCCGTATCACCGGAAGTTGATTTGTCTGCGCCATCTTGAGTACCGTCCCATGGCGCTTATTTCTGCCGGAGGACCGAGGATCGAGGATTGAGGAGCGATAATCGAGGAATCACCAGACCATCCTCCGATGAAATCCACAGATACTCGCCCCGCCCCCTTACTGTGTATCGCTCACTAATTGGACGATGCAGTGCTCGGGCAGAGCTGCAGATCGGGTAGTGACAGGCCCATTCCCAAACCGCCCCCTACAACCTACACCTCCGTTTGCGCGTTCACGCGGAGGGTCCGCCATATTAGGCGCATTCACACCGCAGTACTTTTCCCACAAAGGTTCATGAGAACTTAGTTCACGAGAACTCTTTAGTTCTCGTGAACTAAGTACAGATCGCATTCACACCGGAATAAGTCCCTGGGGGAGGATTAGGAAAATTAAGCCGCTGACGTCACTTCTTCTTCTTCTGCTTTGGGTTTACTGGCAGGCCGCAAACCACTTCACGGCGTATACTGCCGCCCAAAGTCCCCGGCCGGAAGTCCTCGGAGTTGAGGACTGGCTTCAGTAGAAGCTGCTGGGACCCCCAGCATCTTCTACTGAAGCCTTCTGAGTAAATCGCCAGAACACAGACACCTCCTCATCTCCACCGCTCCCATGTTTTATTTTGTGTTGCCATAAGTTAGTCTCTCTGCGTTTATGCGCTGGGCTAATGCTAATGCTAATAATGCTAATGCGAGGATAATAAAATGGCGGCTTCACAACACTTTTTGGGAGTTTTACGGGGCGTGGTTTGTAATCCGCCCAGCCAATCAGACAATGAACCTTTTTCTCCCACGAAAGTCCCTGCTCTCTAGCAGGGACGGAAAAGGGGGTGAAAAGGTTCTCATGAACTAATTTTAGTTCCGCCTCTTTTTGGTGTGAACGCAACATTTCAGAACTATATCGGAACTAAAGTGGGAAAAGTACTGCGGTGTGAACGCGCCTAACAAAGGCTGTTCCAAAGCAACGAGTGTGGAGCGGTGTGGAGGGGGAGTGGGCTATCAAGCCCTCAAACAGCGAGTCGGCAGCGATGCTGACTTGAGACCGGTCTCTACCTGACTGGAGTCACGCTGTGTGTGTCCGTCGGGAAACAAGCTGTTAAAAAGTAGTTCCAGCAAACATCCACTGATAAACTACGATGTTATCAACCTCATGATAACCTCATATGTTTTTAACTTAGGATCATACCTGTGTTTAGTCTAGAAAAAGGTAAATGTGTGCATTTTATTATAAAGTTGTGTATATTTACAGACCGTTGCAAAAACTAAGAAGCTTATAAACATCAGGTTTAAAACTAAAAGAGCTTTGAAACACAATGAAAGATGTTTGGAGTTTTATTTGAGTTATTAATTTAAACTTTTTTTCTAAGAGATGCTGATTTGAAACCGTTGTTACATACAGTTACGGCATTTCCTGTTTCTGCCGGAGAGAGGGGAGGCCGTCCCAAAGCTTGCTGTTGTATTTACTCCCTCCATCTGACAGGAGGGAGCCTCGTTGAGCTGCGAGTGTGGCCCACAATGGTGTGGCTACAGGCGGAGTTCACTCCGTCACGGAGGGGTACCCTGCCTGATCTGTACTGCGCATGTGCGAGATGGTCCGCCATATTGGAGAACTCCGGACGGCAACTCAAGAAGGACACTTGACACAGTGGCTTTTGGCAAAACTCAAAAATAAAACTCGAGAGATGAGTTATTGTTATTACAACGTGACTTCACTATTATTTAACAACTCTTTTTATTGGGTTCTTTTATTTGGGTTTAAGTACATTGTCAGAATAAGTGAGAAATGGATTTAACTTCTGTTAGACAGCTATATGCCATACATTTTTGCATACATTCACAGTAAATATGTATTCAGTATGATAGCTGTCTAACAGAAGTTAAATTCATAGACATTCAAAGACAAAGCCTATTATTTTTCCGAAATAAGGTCCCATGGACCGGAAGTAGATGGGCGTGACTTCGCCACTCTATTGTGTCCATACTGTTGTTGACTTTAAATCTTCATTATCAGCTGTAGAGACGATATGTACAAAACAGGGTTCATACACTTTTTTACCAATGACTTTCAATGACTTTTCCATGACCTTTACCACATTTTCCATGACCAAAAAAATTACTCTTTCTCAGCGGTACATTATATTTGATGCAACTTTAGTTAGATTTCCATGACTTTTCCAAAACTTTGGGAAAAATATTGTTTTCCATAACTTTTCCAGGGCCTGGAATTAGCATTTTGAATTTCCATGACTTTTGCAGGTTTTTAATGACCGTAAGAACCCTGACAAAACTACTGAAGTTAAAACCGCATCAGAAGCTTGCTGATGGCTTTCAATGTGAATTTTGTGCAAATGTGTGAATCTTTAGTCAATAAGGAAGTGAGGAGGAGGAGGAGGACATGATGTGCATCAAAAATACAAAAGACAACTGGTTTGACACTACAGAACTTTACTTGAATTTGATCCAAGTTCATTGTCTATACAGGGAATATTTACAAGATCTGAAATCAGGGAAGGGCAAAAACAGAAAAAAAAACACTAGATACAACTGAGGTATTAGCTAAAAGCATGTACAGTTATGTAATTTACTAGTAAATATCAATGATGATAAACAGATGCAGTGTCTTCTGCTTAAAAAACATATTTTTATATCACAACATGAGGTAGGAGAACAGTGTCTCGATTCATGCAAGAACAAAAGTCTCATCACACTGTAGTATTGGCAACGTAGTATGCAATGGTCAAACACAGACGCTGTGTTTCAGAACAGCATCAAGGGGAAAGAGGGTTCTTTTTAGCAAAGCCATGAATCTTTTTTTCCATCTATAGCAGGATGTGTATACATTTAAAACATGGCGTCCCTATTCTTAGTAAGCAGGAATCTGTGTGATCAATGCAGACATCCCTCTTGTCCCACACTGGCATAGAATAATTACCTGCTGAAAATTACACACCCAACTACAAAGCAGAATAGTTCAAAGGTCACCAAGGATTTTTTTACAAGTTTTATCCACGTAGCCAGGAGGCATTATGGGTATGTAAATCCAGTATTCAAACGTGTCCACATGGTAAAGCTCTGCTCATTTCGCCTTGTTTTTCTCGTCTGTTTTTCACACAGCTGTAAAAATTCTGTACAAAGCATATCCAAGTTCTCATAACACTGCAAAATGCAAAAAGGCTCAGCAAACCTGTTACAGGGGATTTTTCTCCCCTTTCATTTAGTCATTTTTTCAATATGATGAATTATTAAAGAAGCTTAACGCCCCCTTGTGTACAAAATTCTAATTACACGATTAGAGTAAACATTAGTTATCTGCTAATGTGATGAATTGAAAGGATTTGTTTTGTTCTGCTGAAGAGGTAATTAAGTCATTAAAAACTAATACTGATTATCTTTTGGGGTGATCCACACAAGGATAAATGATCAGAATCAGAAACAATAACTACACATCCAGAGCTACATGAGCAAGTTTTTCTTTCCCTTTTCAAAGCTGCTGTGCTTCAGTCAGACGTGGGAGGCCAACACACTCTCTCTCACACACTCTCATATCATTTCCAAATCAAATTAGGCTACATTGTATGTTCTTCATAATCTGACGTTATACTTAGCCAACCTCTAAACCAATAATGATATCAAACTTGCACATGTTCAATGTTCATGCATATGAGCCGTCTCAATAGTTTGTGCGTACGTGAGGGGGGGGGGGGACATCTCCTTTCTTTCTTTTTTACGATTAACAGATTAAGATTGGCCCAGTGACACAAAACATAAGGGGCAGCCAAACATGCAAAAAAGAAAACATTTGTTTGTTTTTTCAAAATGCATTTTCTTAAGCAAATCTTTCATTTTCAATTCATCTCATGGGGAGGGGGCTTTAACAAGGTTGTCACATTACACATTAAACAGTCGGTCAAGATGAAATCCACAAAAGAAAACAAATGCATCATTTCAGAAAAAGGGGGGAAAGTGTGTAACAAAGCATTATTTTCCTATTTTGCATTCTCCCTGCATCACGTCTCAGTAAACCACGTTCCACTCGCCCCACATCAACTCGACAAAAGCCAAGTTCTGATCACGTTAAAAAAAAGAAAAGAAAGCTAAAACATCTGAAGCCTTAGTTCTGGTCCAATGTATATAACCTTTTGAAGATTTTTCATATAAGAACAGTTAATATATTAATGACTACTGTATTTACAAAGTGAATATAAATCTTTAGTTAATACGTTAAATATTTTCTTTCATAATTTCAATAAAGGTTTAAATGGAACAGTAGAGTGTACATTTGCGGCGTGGGTTTGATTTTACTGGCTTGCACCTGCACCTGCTTTTTCTGACAATCAACAAACCACAGCTGTACTCGGCCCGCTCTTCAGGCTCTGCTATCGTAAAGGGAAGCTGTGTAAGAAAATCTGCATCGAACAGGATGGAGCACAGTGGAATGTCTATCAATTTGCATTTATAGCAGATGCATAAAAAAGCTCAGAGTTGAACTGAGGCCGATCCCCTTCTCTTTTTAAACAATTATTTACACACACACACACACACACACACACACACACACACACACACACACACACACACACACACACACACACACACACACACACACACACACACACACACACACACACACACACACACACACACACACACACACACACACACACACACACACACACACACACACACACACACACACACACACACACACACACACACACACACACACACACACACACACACACACACACACACACACACACACACACACACACACACACACACACACACACACACACACACACACACACCACACACACACCACACACACACACACACACACACACACACAGGGATTTCCTTAGTGGCAATAAAAAGCGCTTTTGCCCGGCAACTGACACAATAAAAGTCCTTTCCTCCTCTGGCTGGACGTCTGCTCGCTTTCCTACAAAACAGGGCACACCCCCGGCTGATCTGGCGCTGGGGATGGACGGACGGGTCAGTGTGAGTGAGTGACGGTTGTTTTTGTGGGAGAGGACGAGGGAGGGAGGCTTTCGAGAGATGGATTGGAGAGGGGGGGGATGCTGTACAGTGGAGGGCGATCAGAGGCCCACAGACAACAACAGCTGCCCCCATTCTAAAAAGGTACCAAACAAAAAACGGGCTCCCCGTGTCCCCCTGGCGTCTCGGCCACCCAGCCTGCTGCAGTGCCCCCCGAGTTCCCCTCAATCCTCGCCTCCCCTCCTCTCCTCTTCCTGCCGGTGCTGTTTGTTCAGCCAGGCAGAGTAACGTGAAGCAGCGGCCAGACCCAAACCACGCAGACTAACTGCTTTCACCTGCCACCCACGTTCCTAGATGAAGCTCTGACAAACCGGGGCGCTGCATAAAAAACGTCTGTTGACAATGAAGTCAAACGATACAAAAAGAGGACCCCCGAAAACAGGGACAGCCCGGATCTTTGATCCTCTGCCCGTTGTTCTGCACCGACACACTCGGGGATGTTGCATGTATTATTATGGTAACACAGTGCAGCTAGCTACTGCACATGTGAGACTTCCCTCTTTCTTAGAAAAGCTACACAACCGGCCCCCCGAGTCCCGACACATTCCTCTCCCAGGGGATTCTGGGGGAGGAGAGCGTGTTAAGTGCTTAACATCGCTCGTGAGCTTCTTCCAAGCCAAGCCAAGAAAAGAGCACAGTGTTTCCTGTCTAGCCTAAAGTGGGTGAAAACCACAGTGTTAAGGAGTTTTCCAGCAGAGGGCAATCACTAGCATACAGCGGAGGAAGAGGGAACTGTGTGAGGAGCAGCTGGAGTCCAGGCCAGAAGAGTTAGCTAGCTACCTTGAAAGGGTCCCACTCAAAACACTCATTCCAAGTTCAGCGTCACAATTGGCATATTTTCATGAGGTCTTTTTTTTGTACAGTAAAGGTCTTTCTCCTCCATATAGATTTGATGTATTTGACATATTAGACTTTTTCTTTCTGTGTTTTATAAGGAGCAACAAAAGAAAAACTGTATTAAAATGTCCATGCAGTTTCCTGCAGTCGCTGGTACTCGAGTGTTTGGGCTGTAGGTACAGAGAGAGATGGAGAAGGGGCATGCAACCGGGCGCCATTTTGTGTCCGATGGCACCGGCTGCTGTGCCAGGTAGTAGCACGACGAGTCTGTGTGTCCGGGCTGGAGTCTGAAATCTCCAAGGCATGAGCTCCAGAATCCAGAGAGACGGGTGGGAGAGGAGGGAGACAGTCGTGAGGGGGAAATCAGGATGGGTTGAGTTTGTCTCTACCAAACTCCCGTCTGTGAAGCAGCTGTTTGTTCAGTAAAAACTATAAATTAAATCAAACATATATGCCCCAAAAACATCTTTAAATACAATTTAAAGACAGGATAGGGGAGCAAAAGAAAGCAAAAATAAAAAAAACACAACATTTAAGTGATGTTAAATTACAAAATCAAAAGTCAGCCCTACACTGGAGGCAAGGGGGAGATGCTCAACTTAAAAACAGCCGTTCAGCTTCAGGCTGTTTGTGTCTGTAGAGTTGGCGGGTAACGGGGAGATGAATGAGGGAGGCGCCTGAGGGGGGGGTGGCAGTTACTTTTGGCCAGCCGCTGGGGCCTCTGAGAAGGAGGAGTGCGGAGAGTGGGTGTTAGGGGGTCCGGTTGAAGGGGTAAGAGGAGGAGAGGGGCTGCCTCCCACCGTGGCAGACTGCACCATCTGCTGCTTGAGCTGGCTAATTGTGCGCTCTAGCTTTTCCCGCGCCTCCCGCTCATGGCGCAGCTCCTCCTGCAGCTCCTGCCGGTCGGCCTCCGCCCGCTCCAGCCTCTGACGGAGCTCCGACAACTGGGAGGAAACAGAGAGAGACAGGCATGAGGTCTACGCAGCACATTAAAGGACATCTAGTCCAACACATATGGCAGCAAAATCACACTTCGCTGGAGCTTTGAGAAATAGACAGTTTTCTTCAAGTTATTGGAGGTGTAGCAGCCGCAGAATACTCAAAAGCCTTATGTGATGTTGCCTCTCTGTGATGACTGAAATACAGTAAGACAAGAACAACAAAAAAGTCACATCCTGATTGGAAAGACACTGACCCTCAGTGTTGTGGCTTCATCAGCGGTCATATTTGTTATCATTTGACTACAGAAGCTATCTTTACAGTGTGCTGCTGCCAGCCAGAGAGAGCACAGAGCAAAGAGCACACATGATACTAATGTGTGATTTTAATATCTAACAAAAATAAATGTAAAGGACATTCTTGTAGCTTACGTTTCCTGTCACATTTACTGCTCTGTTTTTACTGCGAAAAACTGGGAAATTGCTTCACACCATGTGTAGTTCCAGGCCAACAACACAAACACACCCCCATCCCATTTCCTAACTAACTGGCAGACATCCTGAGTTTGATGCCAAGGGGAGGGGGCGGGGCAGCTTCAGTGACTGACAGGAGGGGGCTACTGCAGACTGTAGCTCAGGCCAACATAACAAAACCTATCTACAGATTAAGTCTGGTGGAAACCCAAACAAAGGGTCTGAGTGTGTGTGTGTGTGTGTGTGTGTGTGTGTGTGTGTGTGTGTGTGTGTGTGTGTGTGTGTGTGTGTGTGTGTGTGTGTGTGTGTGTTTCCACACTCCTTAAAAGCACAGTGACTCATATAGGACACGCATAAGCAGAAAATGATTCAGCAGGGAAACTCTCAATCATAGGAAGGCTGTGACCACATCTCCGCTCTCAAGGTTTTGGTAGAAAACACTCTCTGACTATCCTGAGTGAAAAAGGGGGTGATGTGTATGAGATCTAAATATTCGTATATATACATGTCTGATGGGCAGATTTAGAAGTAAATGTTAACATATTTGAACAGTGAATATACCTCCATTAGTCCAAACAGACTGCTTGTATTTACTATAACAACTTACTGAGGGTAAAAGATGTACATGTTTCAGAGGGATGTTTACAACTGCTAGGACTGTCTTAGGGAAGATAGCTTTTAGATGCGCAGCTCCTCTGTCTTGGAATAGTCTGCAATTGAAATGGAAACTGAGCAATCTGGTGCCACTAAATGTTTTTAAAGCTCGGTTGGATGCTACTCAATCGGAAGCTGTTGGTACCTGTTTATGTGGATAGTTATGTAAATTGTAATCCCTGTAATGATGCTGTAAGATGTCCTTTTTGTTGTTCTGTTTATGTGTTTATGTTTCATGTGGAACCTACTTGACTAGGTCTCCCTTGAAAAAGAGATCAATGATCTCAATGGGATACACCTGGGTAAATAAAGGTTTGAAATTCAATGAAATTGTATTGCCTCAGTGTGTTTCTGAATATGCTGCAGTACAATGCTAACATCCTTTCAGCAATGTCTCAAGGCAAATGTGTTTCAAAGTTTAAAATCCATGGCAATACATTGAAAGCAAAGGGAATTAAATGGATGTAATTCCTTGAAAGTACTGCTATTGAGATTGATTGTGGCGTGGCACTGTAACGTCTGGGATAAAAAGGCTCTGATTCAGACTGTATGTGTCGCTCTGATTCAGACTGTATGTGACAGTCGTTGTTCCAGTCGTACCTGTGCGGTGTAGTGGGCCTCTTGCTGGCGCTGAGCGCCCGGCTCGCAGGCGCAGGCCTGCTGCCGGAGCTGCTCCAGACGGGTCTCCAGCTCCAGCTGCTCCTGGCGGGCCTGGCTGAGCTGCCGCGCCTGCTCGCTGTGCACGGCCTCCAGCTCGCAGCGCAGCTCCCTCTGCTCGGCGCTCAGCTCTCGTAGCCGGGCCGCCTCGCCCCCACGCACCGCCTCCAGCTCCTGAAGACACAGAGACTAAGTTAGAGGAATAACAGTAATGTGATATATCATTGACCCTGTAGGAAGATGCCCCTCCTCATGGAGGTCAGATCTTTGATAACACAACAGCAGTATATCCTACGGCCCTGCAGTGCATGCTATCTATACATGAAGATAGATAAAAAACCCTACATGTGATCTCTGAGGCATTCACTGGGATATGGATGCCAGGCCAAAAGGTGGAAAAGAGGAAAGATAATGGTGATCTTCTGTATTTACATTAAATGTATCTTTATTTGTTGTTTTATTATTTTAAACATTTTTGAACTCATATTTTCTAAAAGTTAATTTCTGAAATGCAATTGAAATCTCGTTGGTGAGTTACTCGATACAAAAGAACAGACGAGTAGATGCAAACATCACTACAATATAGATCAACTATATTTCTGTACTGCATGTCAAAGCTGACATAAAAACGTAATATCTTACAATACGTTTCAGTGACTGAGTTTTGATTAACATGAATGGGGGTGGTGTTTGACATTTGAGCTTTAATATCTTTTCAGCTAAAGGAGAAAAAGATGGAGGGTTGGGTGAAGGTGATCATCACCTCCACATCTGCGTCAAGGACACTTCAATAGGCAGTAGGACAGTTCTGGTCTCATTTATCTTGGGCTTGTGTTCTTTCTGACTGCCAACTCACCATTTCCAGCTGCAGCTGCTTGTGCAGGGTGGAGTTGAGCTTCTCCTGCTGCCTGCCGTACATCTGCATGATCTCCACCACAATCCTGTCCTTGTCGTCCTCCACCCCCCCCACCACTGCAGCGCCGCTCGCAGCAGAGCCCGTGTCCTTAACCGCTACTTCCGTTACCGGCGACAACAACGACACAGGAGTGGGAGCAGGAGGAGGGGAGTGGGCGGCTTTCTTGCAGCTTGGGCTGCTTGTCGCCATGGAAACTGCCTGGGTTTGGCATTCCCGCTCTGTGGCCGAGGCAGCAACGGCACGATGGGATTTGGTCTCCTCGGCGCAAGCAGCGACGGGAGGCGACGCGTGAAGATCTGAGGAGGGAGGAAGAGGAGGGTGAGGGAAGAGTTTTACAAAATATTAAAATAAGATACAAAGAAGAAGAGTAGGAGGTTGAAAGACAGGAAGTGCCAGCCGAGCAGGCGCATACTCCCGCCTACGCTTAGTAACACCCTCGCACAACCTTATAAAAGCTCACACCTCTTTCTCAGTGTGAGCGCGAGCACAAGCATGGCAACAGCAGAGTTACCAACACAAACTGTGAGTGTGCGTGTGCGTGCGTGTGTGTGTGTGTGTGTGTGCATCCTCAGACAGTGAGAAAGAACAGAGAGGAATAAAGGAACTTGTGTGGGAGCTGCTCTGCGTGGGCTTCTCCTCTGTTCAAACTCTGGCTCGCTCCCTCCCTGTTGCCTTTAAATGTGTGCATCATGGAGAAGAGGATCAAACGGGCCATGTCACTCCCTCACACAAATACACATGTGCACAGATGCTGCAGCGGGACATGTGTAGGCTAGTAATGATGCTGTGTGTGACAGTATAGGCTCACCGACAAAGGGAGGAGGAAAAAGGAACATGAGAACGGTAACTTGTTTCCCAGAATAATGTATGCACTCGGTATATGTGTGACAGGAAACAGCATGCTCTGAACGCAGCATGTCTGGCACCGGAGAGGACTCTCATTTACTCATTCAAACCGGCTTGCGCATGTGCAAACACAAACCCACATACTCTGCAAAGCACACACACACAATAGTAGAAGCACACAAATAACGGGAGTGGGTCATTTGGTGGTGGATCAAAAGAAAGTAAGTAGGAGAAAGAGAAAGGGAGAGGCCACAGACAGACTGGGGGGAGGAAAGCATTCAATGAGGAGAAAAAGAGGATGAAGAGGAAGTGGAGGAGGGGAAAGAAAAAGTGACAGCAGACAGTGAGGGAGGCGGAGTTGAAAGAGCTAGAGAAGAAAAGAGGATGGATGGGTGGGAGAGGAAGTGTGAGAGCGGACGGACTCGGGCAGGATGTGGAAAAAAGCTGCCAGGAAAAAGAGAGGGAGGACGGAGGGAAGAGAGACAGAGAGGAAAAAGGGAAGCAGAACGCCGAGAGATACGAGACGCAGCCTGGCAATCAGACATGGCGTAATAATGGCAGACGGAAACCATTCCCATGATTCACTCTGCCCCACTTTCTCTCTCTACATACTGTATAGCTATAGATACAGTATTTAAAATAAGAAATACATCGAGGCAGAGACCTTGTTTAAGAAACACAAATTAGAAGCTAAAATTACGAAAAAGTTAAAATAAAAAGCTTTAGATAAAGCAAGCACATCTAAAGAAAATGTATCGACTTTAAATTAGGAATATACTCAAAAGTTAAAATGCCTTAAGGATAAAATCGAGGTAAGCTTGTTCTGCATTTTAGGAGCTCGATGAGAAAAGCTGTATTTCCCCAGCAGATATGTACTTCTTAGTAATGCAGTCATATACACATTTTAGTATGCACATAAAAACACACACAGTGCAGAGGAGAGGTCATGGTCACTTCCACTCCTCTCGTTCATCAATACTGAGGAGCCCGCCCGCAGAGTCTTTACGCGAAGGTCAATGCATGATTATGTTACAGCGCTGCAGGAAGCTATGTAAAGTGTGTGTGGGCATGTATGTGTGTGTGTGTATCGGATGCCAGTTTACTGTAGGTTGTATGTTTACGGTGAGCACGTGTCTGCTAAACATGATCTGCATGTCTCTTCCGCTTATGTTACATGTATGTAAATCATTCGCTGTATGCGTGTCATCTATTTATAGTTGGCATGTGTCAGCTGTGTTTATGTGTCTAATGTACACACAGGAGGATTTATTATTCAAGTTCAAATGAATATTTATATTAAAATCGGTAATATTGAATACATTATATAGTAATATAATATAATCATTTTTCATTTCTAGGAGCCAAAGGCAAAAACTCTACATAAGGAATAATGTGTTGAAATATCCCAACCCTTTTCCTGAACATGACATTTCACATCTCCTGTCGGGTAATGTTGACAGAGCGTGTGCAAAACACACAGGTTGTATTAGCTAGTTGTAAAGCTAATTCTTTAATGGACCAATTTCCTGCAATTTCACCTTTTCAGCTGTGCTCTTTTCATTATTCACTTACACCAGCATAACTACTGTAACGAGAACTTTTTTTTTCTTTGTTTATGATTACATTTGAGTGCAGTGTGAGGACCATTATTTTCTGAAAGGCTGGCAAGACTTACTCAGTGCTAACCTCAATTGAATCCCATATAGAGGGATGATCATTCTCAACATACATTGGGAATATTATGGAGAGTTGAAATTCAATTTGATCACATTTTGCCTCTCTGACCCGCTCGTCCAATATCAAGACCTCTAAGCATCAATTCAAACCAAAAAGACGGTGTTTGTCATTGAAATACCTGGATTGGTATGGCATGTGTGCATTATATATAATACATGTATTTCGGTTCGTCAGTGCACGTTCACTGTTTCCAGGTGTCAGTACTGACCCATGGGCGGCTCGTCGTGTCCCAGCGCTCTGCGGCTGTAGTGGTGTTTGAGCAGCGCTCCAAACATCTCGGGGCTCATCTCCGCCTCCCTTTGCAGAGACACGTTGGGAGCAACCATCTTATCGTATGTGTACAGGTAGTAACTGGGAGAGAGACAGAGATAGAGAAAGAAGACATTAAAGCATTGAACTGACTTAACAAATACATACATATACAGTACTTTTACTATAAGAAAAAAATGCTTTAAATATATACGACAGCGTTTTCCTCAATGACAAAAAGGTAAAGTTTGCTGCTCAATAATGTGCATATAGAATAGACATCTGTTTTGTCTTTAGTTGTTATTGTTCTAACCATAATGGTAGCAGTGTCACCTTTCACATACTTCTTTCTTTGCAGTAAACATCGTAAAATGTTTACGAGTTATGGACTTTGCATTGCTGATATACATAAAGCTACACACACTTGCAATAACTCATGTGGCCTCTTTACCTCTAGAGCAATAAAGCACAGCTGAATCAGAGTAATAGAACCATTTGGTGGCTGTTTTAGCCAACAGTAACTGCTCCATCGGAAGAGCAGAAAACACAGTGAGGAATACGGACACTTCTTATCGTGAGTGCACAGGATCTCAGCCTAAACAGACCTTTCGGCTTATCACAAATGTCCAGGTAGTGGGTACAACTGAGAGAGATAGTGCCTGGAGATGAACTGAAGCCACTGAGCCAACACTATCTGTCTCTTCCTGGCTGCATGGTGGGGAGGGAGGGAGGGAGAAGAGAGAGGGATAGAAAAAGACAGAGAGAAAGAGAAGCAGATGGAAGAGAGGAGAGGAGTGGAGTGAAGCTCTGAACCCCTCCCCCACCAGCAGTCCCCTCCAGACAGAGCTGGAGCTGTGAACTAGGTTATGCACGGCTCGGTGGGGCCGGAAAAACCTTCCAACCGAGCCTCGCATCCTCTCCTCTGGATGGAGAGAAGCACAGTGCTCGCCTGAATGGGAATCTGAAATTCCTTCACATGAAAGATGTGATTGAATAATGTAAGCCTGGCTTGTATTTGACAAGTGTATCGCTAATGGAGGCTGGTTGTAACCCAAACACGACGTTAAGTGCTGTGGATGTCTAGCACGGCGCTCGGGTGTAGCAGTGCATTATTAGTAACGCTGCAATGCAAAAGCTGCAAACTGGTCTGTGCAAGTCCTGGCTGCTTTGACAGTGAGGCAGTCATGTGATGCTGGTAGGTGACCAGAACCCTAATCCATGCCAATTTGTCTGGCTTGCCGTCTGCGCGCCTCCACAGTCAGAAAGTCCAGGCGGTCATATGAAACCACGGCGCCGTAAAACCGTCTAAATCCAGTTTTTAATCTGGGTCAGATTACTGAGCGCCACAGGCTGGTGTGCTGTGGGGAGGGATGGTGGGAGGAACAGAAGAAACCAGAAGAGAGGAAACGAGAGCTTTGGGAAGAGGAGGGAGAGGCACATGTGATGAAGGAGCGAGGATGAGGAAAGAACAGAGCAGAGGAGGGAGTGCAGCACCAATTGGGGAAATTAGGGATGGGAATTTCATTCACTGAAACTGAAAGTTAACTTTACTTTGTAATTATTTCAGTGAAGCCAAAGGGCAGAGAGAGCAGTCCTTCAGTATCTGGCAGAGGCAGCAGCTTTGTAGAGATAACAGCAGGCCAACTGGAATAGCTTCAAGTATTGATACATGTTTTAAGCAAAATCTACTCCCTAAAGTAAATGGGCTTTTTGAAACTAATGCTTTTAATATTCTCTAACAACTCACATTTGACCAACAAATCCAGCTAGTCCTATTTCTTCATCAAATCAGTCAAATATTTAATATTGGCATACAATAAAGCACTTTATACTATTATTGTCTATAAATACCATTAATGTTACAAAGAAACATTATTAGAACCAATAATCAGAGAAGTGCAGAAACGTTTCAAGACTCAACACAAGTTAGAAATGAGTGGATACTTTCAAACACACATGCACAAACATCTCTTTTGAAATAATAATTATTTAAAAGAAAAAAAAAAAATATATAAATCAATAGGAAAAATAATAGTTATTTTCAACACTGAAAGTTGTTATTGGTGTAGTACCTGGGATGGACCAGGGAGGGGTGTCCTGGCTCCTCCTTGATGTCAGAGAAAAGACGATTGAACACCAGAGCCGGTGGAGATGTGTTCCCCTGAGAAACACACACACACACACACATAAGTACCACACAACACAGCACCATTTGTCTTTTAAGCTATTGTGTTATAGATACAAAGGAACACAATGGTATCTTCATCTACATTTATTGATTTTTGTATACAATTTTTGCAGCTGAACAGATGAGATATCACAATGGCAATCGGTCACACACACACACACACACACACACACACACACACACACACACACACACACACACACACACACACACACACACACACACACACACACACACACACACACACACACACACACACACACACACACACACACACACACACACACACACACACACACACACACACACACACACACACACACACACACACACACACACACACACACACACACACACACACACACACACACACACACACACACACACACACACACACACACACACACACACACACACACACACACACACACACACACACACACACACACACACACACACACACACACACACACACACACACGGAGAAGCAGCAGGAGGAGAATATAATGTGCTGTACTGCACATGGCACTCTTGGAGCTATAACCTAATAAAACTAATATATGCATGCATACATGTGGATGAGGGATCATCCACCAGGCATCAGTGTGTGTGTGTGTGTGTGTGTGTGTGTGTGTGTGTGTGTGTGTGTGTGTGTTGGAGAAAAAAGATAATCATGATAGAGCTTCTTCCCTGTGTGTGCATGTAAAGTTGGTGTGTGTGCTGCGACAGGGGGGAGGTGAAGAAGAAGCAGCCGCTGTATGACTATTTCCTGACAGAGAGGAGAAGTGTGCCGCTTTGAATGGGTGAGCAGGGGGTGTGTCTGTCAGGAAGGGAGTGTGTGTGGGTGGGTGGTGACCCTGAGAGCTGACCTGTGTGTAGAGGAGGGGGGAGAGAGGAGGTGATGGAGGGATGGCTTGATGGATAAGGGGAGGGAGACGGCGACTGACCTTTCTTGCAGGGTCGGACTCGGCCAACTTGCTGCTGGGGGAGCAGAGATCTGCCGGGGGTTTCCTCACCTGGCTCTCCTCCTCCTCGTCCTCTGCCATCTGAAACACACAGCGGGAGAGAAGAGGGTTAAAACAAGCAGATAGATTGTATTTGTTACAGTGAACAATTAAAATGGTGCACTGTCTGTCAGACACCGTGGGAACGAGGGGAAAAAAGTGGTGAGGAAAACAAACAATTACAACCGCGGTCACCGAGGGGTAAGATGGAGACAAACGGCATTTAAACGATAGGAAATAGAGACGAATGGCATTGAAAGTGCGCAGCAAGAGTGAGCTACGGCCCGAGTCTGCATTGATACAGCATCAGAGAAAATGAAGGCAGCATAAAAATGGATAAGAGTAGTGGCTGAATGGACCCGCTGAGGAAGGCGTATGAATAAAACAAGATGAGAGTCAACACGGATACAACAAGGCCTGTCATTATGTGCCTCTGTGCGTGTGATTCATTTGTATACATGTAACACGGTTGGAGTCATCCTTTCTCTCAATGCGAATACATATTTGTGTGTTGAATGTTTATGATTCATTGTGTCAGCCCTGTGCCCTCTGAGCCGTTTGTGTTCAGTAAATACTGCTGGCGCTGGCGCAGCCTCTCGTGAGTGTGTGTGTGTGTCTTTTGACCAAATCCAGGACACACTCAGCAAGAGGCCACAAGCTGATGGAGTTGATGCTTATCAGCGGCAGACAGGCCTGACACTACACACAGACTGCCTGCAGTACACACACACACACACACACACACACACACGCACGCACACACGCACCAGAGGACCAAGACTTTGCAGCATCGCAATATGAACCTGCAGTTCACCCACAACAACAAACAGAGAGATGGAGAAGGGAGGTGTGAGAGTGGAGAAAAGGAAGGAGGAGGAGAAGCAGGAAACGACAGTAGGAAGGAGGAGAGATAGTGGTCGTAGAAAGCATCAATAATTGACTAACTAGCAAACTGACATATACATATATATATATAAAGTAGGACACAGTGAATAATAAACAGACAGCCTTCCTTCAGATATACTTAAGGACTTTACCATGCACGTTATCGGCACGATTACCATGTCACAGACAGGTATTATCCCCGAAATATTTATATTAGTCACTCGCCTGGCAGCAGCTTCAGTCAATATAACGTTCAACAATCATAATAATTCTCTTGCTATGTCTTGTAATGTAAATCTTATTCATTAATTGATCTGAACCAAATATTCACTGATGCTCGCTTCTCTACTGTGAGTCAACAAGAAAGAAAAACATCACTGCTAGTCCCAGTAAATGTGTGTGTGAATGAATGTGTACTGTATGTGGAGGGTAGTCCCTTATTTACAAAGCCCATGGATGAACGAGCATGTGCATGCAAATGTAATAGCCTGGCACCATATGCGTAGCCAGGTGTGTGTCTCTGTGTGTGTGTGTGTATAGAGGGGGCTCGTCTGTTTACGAGCACTTGTGGTTGGTGTTTTTTCCTTTTTTTTTTTTCAGAAGGCAGCACTGCAGCACTGAAAGGAAGGAGGGAGGGAGTGCAGGAGAGAGAGAGAAGGAGAGAGAGTGTGGGATGATGGGACATGAGCATAGATAGAGGAAAGGAGGGAGGAGAATTGACAGAAACAACAATAAACCCACTGCAGTGGTGTGAAGGCAAGCCTGGCCGTTGCTGGCTTGATTCCATCAAGTATCAAGGTTGTCTGACTGTGTGTGTGTGTGTGTGTGTGTGTGTGTGTGTGTGTGTGTGTGTGTGTGTGTGTGTTTGTGTGTGTGTTGAAGGCACTCTCTCCTACATACCCCTGTCACGTCTTCCCCCCCTGCACAAATGTGTGTACGAGACAAACACAGACCGAGGGGTAGAGCAATGGGGCCAAACCGACATTAACAGCAGGTCATCCAGGGGTCTTTCATCTGCATGACCCCCACGACAGCAGACGCTCTGCTGATGAGACCACTGACAGCTCATTAAAAGGTAAGTGCATGTGTGCGCGTGTGTTTTTGTGTGTGTGCAACAAACAACAAAAGAGTGTATGTTTGTAAGAGTATGTGTATCCACATATATGTGTGTTCCACTAATGGTTGCTTTTCTCTCCCTGTATATCCAGCGTACCTGACAGTTGACAGCTTAACGCCCACCGCCCACACACACTCATTATTCCTGCTGCTCTATTCCTTAATGAATGTGTATGGTGCAAACGTTTGCAAATTTCAACAGAGCTGTCCCCCCCCCCCCCCCCCATCACTAGTCCCTTCCACCTTGCCTGTTTTATTAAAACACACACACACACCACGCTGCTACTACTTAATCTACAATAATGAAGCGCCTCTATTTATCCGCTTCTGCGACACACACACACAAATACACAAGCAGCCCCTAACCCCCCCCCGTCTCCAGCCCTTTGTCAGGCTGAAGCTCGCCTTATGACAATGTGGATTAGCATTCCACACACTCTCTCAGCTGAACTCTGCCCTGTTGTTCCTAATCACCAGCAGTCTGCCTGCCGCTGCAGCCACACACACACACACACACACACACACACACACACACACACACACACACACACACACACACACACACACACACACACACACCACACACACACACACACACACACACACACACACACACACACACACACACACACACACACACACACACACACACACACACAACCACTAACCAGATCAAACACACTGCTCTAGACACACACAACCATGTGAACTTTTAAAATGACCCATTTCCAGAGCCCAGTTTAGTACATGTGACATTTCTGCAGCCGACACATTAATGGAGCAGAAATAGTTTTTGTGTGCTTCTTAGTGACCGAGTGCTGTTAAACCCAACAACAACAGGCACCACTCTACTCCGCAGACGTGCATGATCGTACATTACCATACAAAGTCTGGCAATCGCAGGCGGAGGAGAGTAAATGCACTTCAGCTGCAGCCGTGTGTTTCCCCACTGCAAAGCACTAACCCCGTGTTTACACCAGGAATACTTGTTGCCTCTGTTGGCCGGATGTTAACTGCAAAAGGGCATTTAAAATGGTGGCTGATATTCAGTGTCATGGCTATACTATTTAAAATCTAAACTAAATATTCTCCAATGTTTTCTCGCGTCTGCAACAGAAATCAGGTCTAAGAAGCCGCTTTAAACCACAGGTTTAAGCCTTTGACTGAAAACCCCACTGCAGCTGGTTATAAAAAAAACTAATTATTGTCTATTTCTGTTTTCTCTGTCTTCCCTTTTCTCTGTTTTTATTTGACACAATTTTTGTGAAAACAGTGTCCTAATTGAAACAGTTTCTTATTCTGTAAGAATGTCAATGCCTCTACAGTAATAAATAAAATATTTGAAAAGAAAAGTGTACAGCAAATGTCTTTGTACTAAAGGAAGTAAATATTTTTCCGCCGTTGCCAGTTATTGCTAGTGACCAAAGACAACAAATGGAATCTGGATTTGTTTCTCCAACACACACACACACACACACACACACACACACACACACACACACACACACACACACACACACACACACACACACACACACACACACACACACACACACACACACACACACACACACACACACACACACACACACACACACACACACACACACACACACACACACACACACACACACACACACACACACACACACTTCAGCGATACATGGAGCTTGGAGCAAATGGACAGGATTTTTATTCAGGAGAGGAATTTAAAAAAGACCACCTTCCTCATACTCCCTAAATATCTCAAGTTGGACATGACCATTTAAAAAGCAAACAATGCCTGAATCAAAACTAATTTCCTTGTATATCATTGTAAACCGTACTGTTGGTCAACAAAACAAAACATTTAAAAGACGTCACCTTTTGCTCTGTGTTATAGAGAAAAAACATAAACAGATATATGAATCTGCAGTTTAACTGATGACAACAGTTCCAGTCCTAAACAAGTTTGTCTCGGTATGTGTGCGCTGCTCCTTTTAGCTACTATAATGATAACACTGTCAAACTCATAACACACAAACAGTCTCAACAAGCCAAATGGAAAATCTTATCTAGGGCACAATAAAGAAGTGTGCACACTTTGGTCTGACCTTTCATCTCAGAGCAGTAGGCCTTGTGTGTGTGTTATTAAAATCTATTTAAAATCCCCTATTGTGCCCTGAAACATAAACACTGTTGGCTCCAATTGTCCTCCCATCTGCTGAAACCCGCGCATCAGCGGTGGTTTATGAAAACAGAAACAAACCCCAGGCGAGCTCGCCACAATCTCGCCCATGGGACAGAAACAGAGGGGTTCTCAGAACATAACTGTGCCACCAATCCTCCTTCATCTTCATCCTCCTCCTCCTCCTCCTCCTCCTCCTCCCTCCGAGCCATTCATCAGCCTGGCATTCAGGAGGAGGGGAGCGAGAGGGAGAGGTATGGTGGTGGGCAGCAGAGGAGGACGGAGTGAGGCAGCGCCTTCTCTTCTCTCAGGAGGAAGTAAACAGCCTTTATTTGGGTGCTTTTCATTCAGCCTCAGACAGTGAGGGAGGAAACGAGGAACACACACATTCACAGCCAGTCAGTCACGCCCTGTCTGTTTCTAGACCACATCCTGTTCTACTGCAGTCGTCAACCGTGTCAAAGATCATGCTTCAGATACATAGATATATATACTTCCTGGCCAGAGCCATGCAAGAACAACATCTCCGCTGTCTGGATGTGTGTCGCAGTCAGAAACTCATTCATGGCTTTAAACTTAAACTTTTTTTTATGTAATTGTTTAGTCTACTACATTTATTGAATCAGGAAATATTTGATTTGCTTTAACGTTTCTGCTTGGAAAATTACACAATGCTAGCTTCAAACTGTCATTCATCCTAAGCATTTCATCAAATCTGTATAATGTAGCGTTTAGCTAGCAGTAAAGATGTAAAGTATTCAATACAAGCAGTATCTTTCTTTGGAGTCTAGATTTGTTCACCTGCCACACACACACACACACACACACACACACACACACACACACACACACACACACACACACACACACACACACACACACACACACACACACACACACACACACACACACACACACACACACACACACACACACACACACACACACACACACACACACACACACACACACACACACACACACACACACACACACACACACATACACACACACACACACACACACACACACACACACACACACACACACACACACACACACTAGAGGCCTTTATATGGAAGTCTTAATCCAATAAGCCATTTATCCATGGACTGGGAGCCGCACTTTGTTGAGCAGCCAAATCAATAACAGCCCACGAGGGAAGCAGGCAGCAAAGTGGGGCATTTAAAGGAATACACTTTATTTTGGTGGAGGCTTTCTAATTAACCCAGCAGCACTGCGAAATGAGTCAACTGTTATCTGCTGTGAATGAAAAATGCAGAAAGGTCAAGTATATTTGATCATGAAATGATAGAATATAGCTTGATCACTTCAAGTCAAGAGGCAGCAATAACCTTTTCATGTCTGCTCAGAGTGTTCAAAGTGTTTGACCCTTCACTTAGTGCTTAGCGGAAAGAACATATATTGCATCTCTGACTGTATGTGCTGAGAAGGTTACTCAATGTATTTCTCTCTCACTTCAGCCATGGAGAGGGATCAATACAGCGCTAATCAAACCGATCAGGGCACATACAGGAGAACAGGTCTGTCTGACAGGTGGACGGCTAGACAAACAGGTGGCACAGGAAAACAGGAAACCCAAAGAAAAAAAGGAGACAGGCAGACTACCAAGACAGATGAGGAGACAAACAGACACCATGTGACTGTCTGTCTGTTTGTGCCCGCCCCCCCCCAGACCACCACCCCCCCCCCCCACACACACCTGTTCCTCCCTCTTTCCAAACACAAAGAGAAAGAACAGAGCCAGACAAGCACACTGATAAGCATCAGCCAGACCAGTATACACACACACACACACACACACACACACACACACACACACACACACACACACACACACACACACACACACACACACACACACACACACACACACACACACACACACACACACACACACACACACACACACACACACACACACACACACACACACACACACACACACACACACACACACACACACACACACACACACACACACACACACACACACACACACACACACACACACACACACACACACACACACACACACACACACACACACACACACACACACACACACACACACACACACACACACACACACACACACACACACACGACTTGCTTTGGCTTTGGGCCCCAGGCACATTTTTGCACCACATGGGCACTCTGTCTAGACAGTGATATCACGCACGTCGAGCACCCAGCCGCTCCTTCCTCCTCAGCTACAGCCAGTCAGCCATTTTACAATCCACACACAGCCTTGATAGGCGAGAGCCAATGGGACCTGACACACACACAGTTAATGGGAGACTATGGGGGAAATCTAGTTATGAAAGTAAACAAATAAGGAATGTCATTTTGTTTATGCTTGAGTATTTGAATAAAGCTTAAAAAGTCTTTCATTATATTTTTGATATATTATTTTGCATAAGGAATAATACTCGTCTGTACTTGCCTCACTTTGTGTGAGGCAAGCGGGAGATTTTTCTTTTGACTGGAGTGAGTAATAGAGATTGAATATTTAGATAAAATCCTATTGTACATTTTGAAAATGATTACGTCTATATTCTTTCAATACATTTCATCTTTTGGACTTAACATTGTTGCAGAGTTATTGGAAATGTTTCGATCACACAAATCTAAAACAATCCAACACAGCCATAACTAAAATAAAATGCTGCAAAAATATGTATGAATAGATATGCAAAAGAATACAAATGTTTTATCTATGATACTTCAAAGAAGAAGCAGTCTCTTCCAGCTCTCTAGATCAATGTTTCTATTCATCTGCCTCCCTCCCTCTCTCCCTCCTCCATTTCTCATGTTTCACAGTCAAATCCCAGACGGCTGCTTCCAGTCTATATTCACAGCAGTACATGAGGAGGGTTGTAATAATGTTACCTCATGAATGGACAAATTGTCTGACTGGAATACACTAGTGTGGCCAAGGTAACCTCCACATCACAAACCGTATATATGAACATATAATGAATAATGAATCTGTCCTTTATATTCTGGATGATGTTGTTATTTGACTGGTCCATGAAATGTCAGGATATGGGAAAGAGATTCCAACACTGTTGCTAGAATAAACTGACAAATGATTCAGAATGTTATCAAAATGGCAAAAGGGATAAGTGCAGGGGGCAGACAATGGTGGTGATCCAGAGATGTCCCTGCCTTCCAATCATATTGACATACAGACTTAAGAAAAAAAGCTTTGCTCAGAAAACAAAAAAGTTCAAAATTGATATTTAGATATAATACAGAGATTGTTTGATGTAGCCTTAGAAACAATCATGCAACATCACTTAGATGCACGTTGCAAGTACAACACAGTCTAGACATTATGTGACTCTTCATATCATCAACCTCAAGTACTGTGATTATTCGTCATGAACAGACAAAGCATTTCAACATAATCAGGCAGCTTATTGAGAAAGCAAATTCAATACGGCATTCTGGTTTACTCTATACATGCTATATCCACACTGTACTCCCCCAAATCATGTCATCAGTCATGTCAGTTTTGGCGTGAGGCTTTACTGGCCTGTATCAAAATGTGACCACTCATCTACACGCACACATATGCACAGCAAGTGTGGTTGAGTCAGTGAAGGGCATTTAACAATCATCCATGCGAAAGAGAGCCTAACTGCATATACATGCGCAGCATCCTGTCTGTAGCACGGCAATGTGTGCGTGTGTGTCTGTGCTCCACTTTCCTTCCCCAGTGCCCCCCAGAGCGTTAATTACCAAAGCTGTCGGGGCTCACCTATGTGAGTTAACCAGGCCAGGAGACAGACAGACACGCACACATACGCAGACACGCACATACACACATCACATGCAAATAAACAGACATCCCATCAAATAGTTGCTCCATCAAACAGCAGTGTAGGAGGATGACGTAGTTTACTGCAAGCATTACACTGCTGTCCAGAAGTACGCACACAGACACTAGCTACACACACTCCATTCTCCTGGAGGACACTTCGACTGAGAATGAGGCCAGTGGGCTCTCGTCTTGTCTGAAGATGACTGTACTCATGGGTTGAGCTTCATCTGGGCCAGTGTGTGTGCTGTAGAGTCTCTAAAACGAAAGAGAAAGTCTCTGGAGGTGCTTGATGCCATGGGATGCTGTTTGGAGACACACATTACCACCACCCAAAAATACAAAACAGCTGCCTGTTCTTTCCATACAAGGGAACTCAAGTTACTATTCGAATGGATGAAACAACTCAGAGTGCTTGGAGACAGAGGGGGGTGAGAGAGCTGCAGAGAGGACGAGCGTTGCTAAGCAGACTGAAAGCTGAGAGAGGCTGTCAGCAAGCCAGCAATGCACTGCTATCACTACAGAGAGAAAACACAAAATGGAGACACTGCCCAACCCTCTGTATTTGCAATCATTTACAGCATTCACTAAAATGCCCTAAAACATGTGCTTCAAACAGCCATTCAGTAGCTTAATGTACTTTATTTCACGAAGCAACAATAACCTCCTCATGAATCTGGCCTGATTTGAAGACTAGTCTTACAGCAAGCAGAAACTATAATTAGCCACTGTCTCCAAGTGAAAAGGGGAAAATAAAAACGTAATTCTTGTGCTCTATCTCCACAAACAACTCAGGGTTTACGGTTAAGTGTTTAAATGCAAGAGCTGGAGATTCCCTTGACTAAAAGCTATCTTTACTGGCCCTAGTATGCAGCCACATATTGATCTGCGGTTTGTTTACTTCTTCCTCAGCACAGGAGGCTGCTGTGCTGTAGCGGGGAATACTGCAGTAAATGTCAATGGATGGTTGGTCGTCCGTCTGCACCGAGGCCAGAGGGGGGGGGGGGGGAAGAAAGATGGAGAAGGAAGGAGGAAAGGTTAAAGGAATAGAGATAGATGTTAAGGGAGCTAGCTGCTCCGACATATAGTCACAACTCGACATAGTGAGAGCTCCACTTGGTAAAATATCCCACAGGGTAAAATCTATCACATACACATGAAAAGAGTGGCAGTTAAATTCAGAAAAGGCCCCAAGTCCTCCATTGTTCTGCAGGGAGCTTGGGTCTCATCCATATTACATGCAGGAGCTTGTTTGAAGCCTCCACTACTCGACTCTGCATGGGCAGCTTGGCTTTGCTGTCCAGACCCCTCGGGCTCGCCTGTCCCTTCCACACACAGACACAGAGTAGTGTGAATGCATCGGCTAGCATGCCTCTCTCCATCTCTCCGTCTCTTTTTTTGTCACAAGCTCTGGTTTTCGAAACAAGTCTCCGAAGACCTTTCTCGCTCCTTTTACAGTGGCTCGTGGATTACAAAGTTTACATTCACTATTAAATCTGACAAATCTGAATTATTAAGGAGTAGAATGTCAAAACTTTAGGACTGTAAAAAATGCTATCTTTTTAGATTGGAAGCTTTAATAGAAGTTTTCATATTAAGGGTTTAATGTCTACTGCACGTTGTCGAGACAGCAATCGTCAGGAGGCTGTATATTCACTTACATCCTGCCTGTACTGATATTAATGGAACATATGACGGGTGAACCCACAGTCCACACACACTTTGTCACCAGCCTTCCTTCATTAAACAGTCACTGTCTGGGGCTGGCTTGACAACAGCCCGAGAAAAGTGCAGTCCATTTGGTAAATGTCATCACAGTATAGTTAGGGCTGTAAGTGAACACACCTGGGCATAGATCAAACAGACCGGGACGGTGATAAATCTTTGTCCTCCTGGCACCACAGTGACGCTGATGAGTGGAGAGCAGACCGCGGCACTGATGGAGAGCCGTGACTCACGCTGCAGGATGGGGTTTGGCGTGGTGACAGGAGGAAGTTGCAGCTGATAGTGGTTGTGTGTTTGTGTGTGTCTGGCTGTGTGACTGCCGGTGTTTGACCCTTTGACTTCCTCTAATCATGGACTGTGTCATCTGTATAGAAACCCATGCTACAGTGTGGTTTTGTGTGTCATCGGTCTTATAAAATATGTCATCACATGGACACGTCAGGGTCATGTCAAAGTCTGGGTTTCTGTCATTCAGCTCCGATATAAAAAAGGAAATTTGTTTTGGATTTCAAACAGTCACTCTGCTTTGTTGTCCTTTACAGAATAGATAATAAGGCTGCATTCTTGCCTGCCAAAGCCACTGAAGAAAGAAAGCAACCATGCCAAAATGAACCATCATTTGGCTGGAGGCGAGATTTGTTCCTTCGACATGAGTCAGTCTCCAGAAGAACTACTGTACATATGGCATCATCTGGGATCAGGATGCATCTCAGCCGGTGAATTTTAATAGTGATGACGACGAAAATGTTTGGCATATCAAAGTTCACTAGTCATAGGAACTAGTTAAAATGTAGCCAGACTGTAAAACCACAAGGCAATGCTTCACTCTTCAAAGGATAGAAGTCAAGGGCAATAAGGCTCCATGTGAGCCAAGTTGCCCGGCAGCAAGGCTGTTTTAATATGAGCAACAGCCAAGCCAGAAGAAAAAAGAAGGGCTGGACACGCAAGGAGCGAGAATCATTGCCACATGCTCAACAGGAGTCTCGCACATAAGCACACACCACTTGGTTGCTTGGGGACAATTAAGAAGG
This sequence comes from Gymnodraco acuticeps, assembly GCF_902827175.1. NCBI lineage: Eukaryota > Metazoa > Chordata > Actinopteri > Perciformes > Bathydraconidae > Gymnodraco > Gymnodraco acuticeps. Next base: position 989,654 of record NW_022989913.1, read on the forward strand.
ACTAGTAGCTTACATGCAAGGATGCTGAAGTGCACTCACCATTCTCAACATGCAACCCATAATTAGGCTTCCTTCCATGGCTCGAATATACTCAAATACAAATATACAATATGTATAGCAGTTAGGTAATTTATTGCATTTTGAGATCAGCACCTTGAAGATAGTCTACTTCGTCTTTGCAGTAAAAAGGCGCAGTGGGGCGGCTGGGGATCCAGAGGGAAACAGTCCTCTATTTACAGGATCTAGATGAGCTGGTACGAACCCCCGAGGGGTATGAGGCAAAGAAGACTGTATGTTAAGAAATATCAAAGAGACAGATTACTCCCATAGGCTGCATCACTGCAGGTGGGAATAGCGGAGGAGATAAACACATCAGCCTTTGTCAAAGTAGAGGCAAAAAGACATTTCAGACTGGGCATACACAAAATGTCGCTTGTTTCACCTTCACTAATGCAGTCTGTTTCCCAGTTGCTAACTTTACAGCCTTGCCCTGAGCTACATCAGTCAGGCCCATGGTGAGATAAGGATTTACAGGGTATAGAAGCTGCCAGCAGTGGAAGGGAAAGAAACAGTTGGAGGGTGTTTGATGTCAGTGGAGCAAAGGTGAAGCTGCAAAATAAAGAACTTACAGAACAAGTAATCACCTATCCAAGCTTGGTATATTTGTTTCTGACAGTGGTTTGCTTTACCATCTACTTTCATCTGGTGTGTCGGCTCAAGGTCGAACTAGCACGGGCCACAGCAATGCAACGAAACATGCGTGGGAAATGTGGCTGCAAAAATATTGGACATCTATTAAGGCTGAACAACATGAAGAAAAAAACCAACATAGTATAACGTTGTTGAATATCACGATTCAGTTCTGCTGCTCACAGTAAACGGATCCAATAGAACATTGAAGTGAAAAGTGTTTTAAAGTTTACATTTAAAATGTAAGTACTTTCTTGATGTGTTTATCGAGAAATGTACATCTTAATAAAAAATAATCAAATGACATAATGCGCAGCCTTAACACCTTTACAAACAATGCAAGCAGAATCCCTTCCATGTGAAATGCGAGCCATTATTAAACACGCAAATAAATGACTGGCAAAGAGGAGAGATGGGGATTATTTTAATCGTACAGGCCGACTAGTTTCCCCTGATTCTCTGTGTTTGCCACATGCATAATTGATCAGTGTAGTGGTTGGGCTTAATGTGTTGTGGATGTGCCGGGTGGCAGCCCAGCGGGACTCGTGACACGCCTTTGATATCCAGTGTTTACCTCCCTGTCTGGGAGACTGGGGTTGTGGGAGAAAATATGAGAGACGTAGTCTGTGCCTACACGGTGTGTGTGTGTGTGCTGTGTATATGGTGCTCACATGGTAAGCTCCCTCTCTGGGTCTCTCCATTTATATCTTCATTAATCACCGTTCCCACCGGGAAGGCGGGACAGAAGAGCCTTTCAAATGCAAACGGGCTCACTCTGTTGCATACAACACGGGCTGTCTCCCAGAACCCTTTTACAGTATACCTCCTTCGCCTCAGTCTCCCTACCCCCAACACAAACACACAGAACCTGCTCATCTGACTGTCTCCAAGGGAGACCAGACAGTGGCCAGTTAATTTTCTCATCACCACATCGATTAATTAATACCAGGACTTCCTCATTATTCCGGTCTCATGCGAAACAACTGAGCAAGCTAGTCGGAGGTGATACGTTGCAAGCCCCTTTCTCTTCTTACAGTCTGTTTGAACTCGTAGCCCATTATATTGCCCTCTCTTTCACTTGTTCACACTCATTTTCCTTAGAGGCAACAAACTGGTCTGATGCCCTGAGGGGGAGAGTTAGAGCTCAGTGAACATTCAAACAGGCTGTCAGTCCAGGACTCTTATAAAGCCCACAGGACATTTGGCTGGGAGGGGCTAAGCCAGTTTGTTTAGTCTATGAGACTGTTGGCAGACGTGGCAGAGGCTCCACTGTATCTGGACTGACCTCTCTCCGTCTGCTAGTGTGGCTTGCTCACATCAGTCCTACAGTATCGCATTATCTTCTTGTGGTGGCAAGGTGGGAAATGTGACCAAGCCGGGAAACATAACAAGCTGCAGCTGAGGGGGTGGTAAATTACCATCAGCCAACGTATGTTAAATGTTTAAATGTGGGGTTGTAATCCACAGAATAGGCTGTGAGTCCAACAACAAATCCAAGTGGTGTGGTGAAACTGTGGCTTGTAACGTTTTAAAAACTTGATGAGATTGTTATCTATTGAAGAAAAAGCCTGAGAAGTAATGACTTTGGCGTTCCTCCAGTCAGCTGCAATGCTGTTATGGAGCTGTGATACTGGCACTGACCTGATGGTGACATACCAGAGGCCCCTCGCCTCAGCTCAGCCCCTCCTACCTTGTGGGGCCCCATTTAGTCCTTTACAACAGGCAGCAAACACTGGCCAAGGCACAGCCTGTTGTGCACAGGGAACACGGACAGCCTCCCACACCAAACTACATACAGGCGTGATAGACTGTAGGTTACTCTGGGCCAGCGTTCAAAGAAGCTGCTGTGTATTCAGTATAAGTGGATAATTGTTCTTTGGAAAATGCACAAACAGACAGAGAAATATGTGTATGGGTGTCTTGTGGTGGGGTGTGGGGCAAAGGAGAACGCTAGCTGTGGAAATGCGAGCTAGCCGGCATCTGATTGGCCAACCGAGAGGGCTGATCCAGGCTAGATTTGTGGTTCAGCTCAGGTCTTGGAAAGGTTAATTTGTAACCCTGGGAAAGAGAAGCTGGGGCCCAAGCTCCCTGTAACAACCTCATGGCTGTGGACGTGGTGTTTCATGGAAGACAACCAACATGTTAAGGCTGTCCTTGACTGAAGATATTCTAAGCCATCCTACACTCGTTCAATTTTGTCAACTAATCAATTAGTTGAACAACTGAACAGAGCAGTTAATCCACAAAGATTTCCATCAAAGGTACCACATCAAATCTTGTTTTTTCCACAAATGTGATCTTAAGTTTATGGAAAATAAGTAATTTAGCATAAAAAAAGTATTAAAAAAAACTTGAGTTGAATGAGGAAATAATAGTCTAAGACAAAATACACCAATGGATCCATTAATCGATTAAGGAAGGCAGCCCTACAAGGTGGAGAGCTTTCAATGGCTGTGTCTGACACCAACTTCTCATCTTCTTCATTTTATACTTTTAACTTCTCTCATCAACCTTTACCTAATTTTCTCAAGTGCCTCTCCCGGGGACCACAGATAACCACTATTTGTCTGTGTGGCCCTACTTCTGTCTGACAGCATGTCTCAACTGCAACAAGGTAGGCGACGGCAGAAGCAGAAGTGAGGTTAACTCGGGGAAACTGATGCACATATGATCACAGACAGGAACTTATGCAACGCCGGCTGCGGCCCTGTAACCGAGACTTCTCATTTCTTGGTCCATCTGCTCCGCTTTTCAGTGTCTGTGTCATCCGACGTCTCGCCACATCCATCAAGGTCCGAGACCTGATCAATAGCCACTGGCTTTCCTCTCATGCGCCTCGCAGACGCACACAAGTGGTCTCATTGCTCATGTAACGATCGACTTATCGGGTCATTTGGCTGCTTATTTTGTTACTGTCCGCTGATTGGGGCCCAGGGGGTATTTACTGTTTACAGACACATGTGGGCGACAGCACAGAGGTTAGAAGAAAAGGGAAGTGCACACTAAAGGCCATGAGTCAAGATGGGTGAGGACGTGAGCCTAAGAGAAGAAGGCAGATGGAAGATTGACGTCATTATAGAGGGAGAGATAGCAAAGGCAGCACAGTGAGCGATTAGAATGCCTGCCAGAATCCAATTAGATACAGCCCAAGAGAATGAGTGACAGGCAGACAGACAGACAGCCCAGGAGACGGCCAGAGAGTGCAGCTGCACTGGTCTGCGGTAATGAAGTCACTGGTTTCCAAATAGCAAATAGAAGAAGTCGGAGAGATGCAGCTGTCTGCCGTCTGTGCCGCAGCCACTGTGTCAGCCCAGCCAGCGAGACAGACAGAGGAAGGCTGTTCTCCCCGTCTGACACTTCTGACTCTGGGCCAGCACAACGACACAAACAAGGAAAATAAGCAACACACAGCTATGTTCCTCTCCTCTGTGGTTATGCTTGCTAGGGTGGGGGAAATATGTCTAAAATATCATGTCATAATGTTTACTTATCTCAAAACTACCTATTTGCTTCTACTTTAGACATATAAACACAGAAACGTGAATGATTGTGGTAAATTAAACCAGTTACACACACACAGAGGTATACAGTTAGATGACCTTTGTGTATCTTTGTATCTTAAAATATAACTTACCGATATTACACGTGATTTTTGTATCATTCAGATGTTTTGTAATACACTGTTCACTTGCCTGGTAAAACACCCTGCCTAAATAAAAAAGATGACGATCATCAAATGAAATTTCTATTACTTCCCGTCTTGCGAGAGATAAAACAAAAACCCAATAAAAATGATGACACATGATCTTGGCTCAGAGAAAAGTGTCCATCACACCCCCTGAAGGCAAAATGAACTCATTGTCTGTCAGTAACCAAAGTAACTCTTGAGATAAGGCTTTACCTTGTTGCCGTCTGTTGGTGGCGTCTGTCTAGCAAACTCTATTTACACAGCAGGGATCAGTAGACAGGGCTGCAGTGCCTCGAGGCACAAAGCGCCGTTTATAGAGAGCAAGTCCTGGAGTTTTTAACTGCACCTTCTCAAACTAAACACTCCTTACAGGATATGGGACCAGTAGCCATTGGAGGAGAAGGTGGGGGAAAAAAACTTCCAGAAAGCCCTCTTGTTGAAGTCTCTTCTCTTTTAGAGGTCCCACAGCTCTCTGGTAAAACTATGAACCATTTGTAAATGTGCACATTGACACTTAGTGTAAATAAGTGTGATTGGGAAAAGTGTATGCAGTCGGTGTTAGAACACACCGAGGCGAGCCATCTTTCCAAAAAACATGTGCTACTATAAGCTGCCTGGCTGAACCGCCACTCACATCCACTGGGATGTGGAAAGTATTAGTCACACGACCAGTGCAGCGGAGGCAGCTGGACAGAGAGTCTGGAGGATGTTCAGGGTGAGAGACATGTCCGTCTGTACCTCTTCCGTCAAACACACTTTCATAATTATTATTACATTATTACATGTTAGACGCTTTTATCCAAAGCGACTTACATACTCAATACTGTGGACAATCATCACAGCACAACCCACTGCGCCACACACTTAACACAAATACACACACATAAACAGAGACTGGATGGAGTGGCTGAGTGAAGTGGGACACTGCCAGTCAGGTCACCTCGTTCTCTGGCCAGTGACCTCACACAACAGTACATCCGCTTCTGTGTGGGGGTGGGGTAGCATCCTCGATGAATGCCAAAATCACCTGCTTCCTGTAGACTCACAGGCAACTGTCTTTCCAGGAATCCGGCCATTTGAGACTTCTGCCTACACAAATATAGCTAGCTTTCACTTTGACAATACTATTTCAGATTAAGCTTCAAAAATAAAAATCACATCCAAGCCCCTATAGCCCAGCACTAGAGGAAAGAAAAAGAAAACGGAAAAGCCAGCGAAAGGGAAAATAAATGGACTGAGAAATCACCTCTGAGAGAAAAGACAGCACCTGAAACTGTGGTGAGACAGAGGCTCCAGAAAGACTGGCAAAGTGTGAGACAGAGAGACAAAGATGTGTCATACCGGCCTTCAGTTAGCAGCCCATTACACACACTGAGGTTGGCAATGTCTCACACATAAACACACACACCAAAGACTGTAGGACTCATCCACCATATGTTTTCGTATAGTGTGTTGCGTCTGTGGTCTGTGTACGATGCAGTTTCCTCTGTGGTATTAAACGTCTCTGCCTTTGAGAAAGAATGTCTACTTCTTCCAAGATGCATACCTTAAACCAAGGCGGAGGAAAAGAGGGAGGACAATTGGGAAGAGGCTAGACAGGAATGCGGTCAGGATGCTAGACGAGACAGCAGACGTGGTATTTCCAGTAAACTCAGACACCAAGTTAACCAGAAAAACCGAAGCATGTCTTTATCTCAGGTACACAAACAATATAAAATGTATTCCACAAATGTGCATACTAATTCTGCCATCTCTTTACTCCCCACCTAACCTGCCGTCTGCTGTACTACTATCACAGATACATCTTGCCAGCAAAGTTCGTAGTGGAGCTCTGGTGTCCTTAAAATGTGTGTTTGCTTGCTAAAACTGACTTAAAATAAACTTTAAATGGTAGTTTATGCCTAGACAAACTAGTAAAACAGACAATAACACAACCCCACCTTAATCCACAAAACAATAGAAAGGGGGCAGTCCACTATGGTCAGAGGGAGGTCATGAGACATAAACCAGTCAATGGCAGGGAAACAATCTAGAGCTTTTCCCCACACTGAATGCTGACTTTTCAATAGGCTTGCTGTCCTTTTGGCTTAGACAGTGCAGAGTAAAAAGAATCGCCCAAAATCATTTGGAAGACTCTGAAGAATTCTGGGTTCTGGTGATAATAAGTGCTGGCAATGCAATAAAGCATTTTAAATGTCAGGCTTGCATGAAGGTAAAATAGGTCACCAATGAGGTCTATTATTCCATCCTCAACCTGTAGCTAAACATGTTCCTATTTTAAGAATCACTTGTCTTGGTTTACACTACTTTTATTTAGCATTTTCTCAAATCATGTAGGAATCTGCAAAACAAATTCCAGCTACAGTGGGCAAATTAGAAATGTTTTTTTCATGAAGTTAGATAAAAGGTTAAAGTGCTGACAAATAGTCTTTGTATTGGAGTTAACAAAGCTGAGCCTCCTATATTGACCTTTTGTTCAGTGACATTCCCAGTGACCTCCAGGTGACCTGAGGGGGCAAATGATGCACTTCCATTTCAGCTGTGGCCAGCTGGTCTAACCTTGTCTGACCAGACCTGGCAAGGCAGATGACACCACCTGTCTCAGGCCCATTTAACATATACTAGGTCAACACAGGTTTATGAAAACACCAGCTGGAAGACAGTCTTGTCAAACCTGCTGAATACACAGACTATGGGACAAGTTTTAAATATTCTTCCTTTTCAGAATGATGATACATGTAATACTAACCAAGACGCCAATAACATGCAAGAGAGCACTTACTTTTTCTAGCGACATTTTGAGCTGGTAGTGGAACTTCTCTTTGACCTCATCCAGGAGCTGCTTGAGCTTTGGCTCCTCTGGCATGCCTTGGTACTTCCTGGCAAGCAGCAGGTAGCAGGGCCACTTGGCCGAGTCAAAGCCCCAGTGGCAGGTCCTCTTATCGGGTGACTTGTGTGAATGCATGACAAACTTCTGCGGTGAAAAGAGCAACTGGCACTCAATGCACTGGATACAGTGGGCCTCCGGCTGGGTGTAGAATTGGGGCACAAAGAGACCCTGGCACTTCCCCAAACACTGGTGCTCCACCTGGAAACTGGCTTCGCTCTCCTTCAGCAGGCCCTGGGTTGACAGCTTACCGCTAGGGTCAGAGGGCAATGTCGCCCCAGGACGCAGCAGAGCATTGCACAATCGCTGTGCATCCGTCAGTGTAATGAGGCCACAGGAAGGTGCGTTGAACGGCAATATGCCCAGCACCTTGAGGATGTGCAGCTGCTCAGCATCACAACGCGAGCAGTAGACGTAGAGCTCATCGCACACAGTGTTGATCTGCTGCAGCGAGAAGTCGCGGAGCACGGAGTTGAGCACCTGGGGCAGGCAAAGACGCTTCTCTCCCCCGACGACGAAGCAGGAGATGGACTCTCCTTCCAGCAGCGAGTGGGTGAGTTCAGTGGAGCTGTCACAGGGAACCAGCAGAGGGCCCCCTCCCAGAACAGGAGGGGAGGGCAGGGGAGGCATGCCGGCCGGGGAATGCTCGTGGCCGGTGCGGGCTGAGAAGGCAGCTGGGCCCCCGAGGGAGCTCTGGCTGCTGAGGGTGAACTGGGCCAGTGTGTGTTTGAGCCCAGGGCTCAGGTCCAGGGCTTTAGCAGAGCCCACCATGTGCAGTTCAGCCCGGCCCTCCACATCCATGTCGTCATGACACAGTTCTTCGATAAACTCCCTTTTCACCTTGGGAGTTTTGGGGAGGGAATCCAAGCTGCGACGCTTCAGGTTGATCTCCGCCATAACTCGCTTCTTGATGGGCGCGTCTTCCAGTCGCTCTCTGTACAGACGTTTCATGTTGCCCTTGAATGAGGTCAAGTCTTTGAAAGGGGTTTTCAAACTGGTCTGGGTGCTGACCATGTTTAGGGACTGTGTTATTGTTGTTTCTTTCAGCTGACTGAGTTCTTGTGTTCCTCCAAGCCTTTTATTGTCCTTAAGTCTCTTCAAATTACACAAATCTTCTGGTAGTGACACACATGCATGATGATGACTGAAGTTTTCTATTTTCTGATCCGCTTCCTGAGTATAAACATGAAAACAAGAATTTAGAAACCAGGGAAGAGGCAGAAAAAAATGATTCAGTCACTATCTAAATTATAACTAAACAATTAATTTCTTGTAGATGAATAAACAAACTGAAAATTATATCATAAAAATAATGCTGTGGAGCATGAAATAATCCATAAAGAGTTTACATGTTTTATGACCGCTCTCCAGGCTGGGGGCTGCAGAGGTCAATGACTGCCCACTAAACCAAATGGCTATTACCATACTTCACACAAACACTAAGCTTGCTCAGCCCTTGTAATTGAACCCGGGAGTACATTTGCATTAAGGTTTTCAAACAAACTTTCAAGCACAAAGTGAGAATTTTAACAAGGAAAACCAGTTGACCAGACATGACAACCCAAGTGAAATTCCCCACCTCCTCCCCCCTCTCCCATTACATTGTTAATGTAAGGCTAATACAATGGTCAAAAACATTTCACTTAGCAAATGAAAGTGCCCTTCCCAACCATATTGTGCCTTCCCCTAGGTCTGCTTACCCCATGCTGACCCCATCAACTCCATGAAAAACAATTGATAAAAGCGTTAACAGCGGTCGTCCCCTTCTCTCAGGCCGTTCACAGCGTGACATACAGCAGTATGGAAAGCGGTGTTCCCCCCTTTTTACTCTTAAGCTTTAGTGCGGTATTACTACATCGACCGTAAGTAAACAAGAGTTAGTGTCCCCAATTAAATACGTTATCTAGATGATAATGGCTACTGCTACAATATGACACCAAGAGACGGAAGATTGAATACAGTTTAAGTTTGTTAATGCACATTTAATAATGAATAATTTTGGTTGAGAAATGCATTCGATTTTTAAATCCAAAGTAAATGGTGATTTCGGCTTGTCAAAACAGGTAAAACGCACATTTGGTAAATTGACCACGATGCATGTATTTGCATGTTTTGCAAATGTCAGCATAACATCGTTTTTTCCACCGAATGAAATGCTGCAAACCTCGAGCTCGATTCCGGTTGATGTTTGTGGGCGTTTTTAATGAAACATATCACCATGGGCCGGTGAGAAAAAAAACTGCAAAAATCAGATGGGCAACCAATATATTTGGGTCTACGTAGCTTCTACTTCAGCCTGCTTGGGACTCCGGGCTGGCTGCAAAAAACCTTCAATTTGATCGGTGTAATTGTGTCAGAAATGAAAACACCGACATTTCTTCGCTAAAATAACACCGCAGAGGTATTTCTCAAACAACCTCACAGCCATAATATAAAACATTTCCAAATGTCACCTCCACTCACATATCCCTTTTTTGCCCCTGCAAGGACACCGCGGATAATAATGCTGCTGCTGCATCCCCAGATGTATCCCCCTCCTCCCCTCTCCAGTCTGCAAACTGTACCTCGCCACGACGGCACTGGTATGCAGACAGCGCTGATAATGACATTCACTGTCTGCACTACAGTCTGGGCTGTAGGGAAGGCACCGAGGTCCGGCGCTACGCACACACCGCCTCAGTGAGGACACGGTGGAGTTTACAACCGCAGAGTTCCCCGTATGTTTAAAAACACAGGTAGCCCGTTACCCCCAACGGTCAAAGAAAACATGAAATGGTACGCATTTGTATGTCAGCTTATTTTTAAATTAATTAAATGTCTTGACATATCAGGGGAAACGTAAATATTATGCGCATTGGTCTGGAAATCTATTAAGAATTATTTAATCTTTCAACGTTACATTCTAACGTTAACTGTGGTAACGTTAGCTAGCTTAGCTCCCCCAGCTTACCCCGGCTATAAAGCGGTCTAATCAGCATAGCGGGGGTATGAAGCAGGCTAACACGGCTCTCAAGAGCACAGACAGGCTAACTTAACCAGGTTCACCCCACCAGCAACGAGAGCGATAATAAAACCGACCAGCAAACACACACTGTGATAAAAAGCAGAGTGGGTCGCGACTGAGAAGGACAACCTACCTTATTATTAAGGCCGTTATAGTAAGCAACAACACGGGACTTAAAGCGCTAACATTACAGCAGGCTAACCCCCAGAAAGAGAGCGATACAGCAGGCTAACTAACTCTTAGCTCCCCCGCTCTAGCTCTGGATCATCGGCTGAACACAGGAATTTAAACTCAACCGTTAACCGTTGGGATCCGTTACCCCAAATGTCTAAATACTGTTTGAAAACACATCCTAAAATATCCATGTTTTGTATTTAATCGAGTGAAAACTTGCCTGAAAACGCAGCGCGGTGACGGCCGTCCTCTCTCCAGCGGGGTCTTCTCGGTACTGGAAAAGCCTGGCGGACCGTCAACAAGATGCAGCGAGAGGCTCCACTACAGCCCGCAACGTCACACTGCACACAGGCGGGGAGGCGGAGACGTCACCCGGCTGACGGAAACTATGCGGGGGTGTCTCTCGTCTGTCTGTCTGTCTGTCTGACTGTCTGACTACTGCACAGCCTGGGAGATTTTATTTGTCTTAAGAAGAGAAAGGAGACAATAAATATGCTTATATGTTTCTGTCCATTTAGTTGATTGTTATAAGAGAATATTTTTTATTTATTTTGTATATTTTATAGTGTGTATTCCAGTGGGGTAAAGTAACTAAGTACGTTTGCTCAAGTACTGTATTTAAGTACACTTGAGGGACAAGGAGTAGGCCCTCTGTATGTATTTACCTTGGAGATTTTGATTATGATGTGATATATAATCAAAACCTAAATAAGACCTGAGTAACACCTGAAAAAATGTGTCTAGTTTTTTTGTATAAAATAATGTATTCTATTTTTAAGAAACTTCTATCTATCTATGTTACATTTATGTGGACTAGAAAATTAGATTGTGTATTATGTATGTAGAAACCTAAAATGATATTTATATTATGCTGTATTAGCCTGTATATCACAAAACTATTTATGTTTTTTAACATTTTATTACAATCTAATGTGAGGTATATTACACAAACTTTGGCATCATTAAATGTTTTTGGAACCTGTATCTGCTTTTACTTTTTGTATACGAACAGATGTAGTGTAAACAATTATTCATGTTCCTTTGCCTTTCATCTTGTTACAGGTCACCTTTATTGGCACGTCCTTGTCTTGCATGATTTGACATGACAATAAGCTTTATCTCTGTCTCTGGTTTGCTTTCCATCACGTTTGTGAAAATGAGAGGATAAGAGAGGGCACACTCACCCTGGGCAAAAGGGGTGGCTTCTTCTCCCACACCTCCCCCGCACACCCCTCACTCCTTTTATGAACCTATCCTCTGCAAAGGGTCAAGAGGTCATTCAGGCAGTCTATTGTCCTTTTAGCTACGATGTGAGTTAATGAAATCTGAGCATGAGAGGAGGTCAGGAATTAGATTTGATGAATTATAGCTAATTACTTGAAGTAGTGGAGTTCCCACTTGTGCGTTTACACACTATCATGTATTACTCCTGTTCTTGGCTTGGATCTTTAAGTGTTATCATGCTATGTCTACATGAGCTGGTTTTTTTGGCTGGCTGACTGACCCACAGTCTGATGTCACACGTCTATGAGAACAGAGCGGCTTGATAAAGCTTTGATAAACAACACCGTTGGCCGTTTCGCTGCAGCCTCTCTTTGACAGCAAGGTCAGCAGTTGTATTGTGAGAGCAGATGTGCGTACACCCTGTCCAGCCCCAGAGAACAACAAGAGGGACATTGATTTTCCTGTAATAACATCACTGTGTACTGCGGGGAGTAAATTAATCTCATATCTGCCATATTGGGACCAACACTGATTGTTCATTAAAGCAAAAAGCTGAAGGATGAGGTTGTGAAAGATTCACAGACAGACTCTCACATTGATAAGCTTCTCCATTAGCGAAGACTCTGTCCAACTGTTATTGGACTTAGTACTAAGTGGACCCCGGGGGCACCTCAGTCGTTTTCATACATCCTGTCTGGGAATCAATGGGGGATATTGAAATATGTCCCGAGTTGTTCCTTGGTTGTGTTTGTAATTTGCGGTAATGATGCTCGTTTGAAGTGCTGGTCTGAGGTCAGACAACTGCACCTCAGAGTCAGGTTTCATAAACTGGCAGTCCAGTGTATTATTGAACCAGGGTGTGAACTCATACTGAGGAAGACCAAGATTTGGGGTCAAAACAGCATGTACACATTGAATGAAAGAAGAACTAAGATTGAGATAGCAGTGTTTTTGTCCCTTTTTTCAGCTAAACCTTGAAATGTATTTCTCATTACATAAATTGACGAACATTAGATTCATGTTTTCTTAACATCTATGTGAAAATGGTCAAAACAAATACATTTTACAATGAAGCGTCCCCGGTTAATTATTTAAATTAGGACACATCTCTTTTTAATTTTGAAATATGCACATTTTAATATTTTTTTACTCCACTAGTCTGAAATAAGACTTTTTATTGAAGCAGAGTTCAAAATCTCAAAATCAACCTGTGCATCAATACACTGTTTGTAACTAAAGTTTCTCGCGTGTTTCTCTCTCCTGTTCTAATCAATGTACGTTGCAGCAGCAATGCTCCTTCATTATTCTACTGGTAAGTCCCATTCATTCATGTACAGCTTTATGTGTTTCTGAAGTGCATCCTAATGATGTTTTTATATCTCGAGATGCCTCCACTATATCATTACAATCACTTCAGTAGAACGCACCAGTTTAAAGCCACCTAGCAGGAAGGTTGGGACAAGTGTACCTACCTACGGAGGCTGAACAACAACTCATTACCTCGGTGCTACAGACAAGAGCCCCAGTAAATGTAGTGTGAAAGCATGGAGATCGTGCCAAGTACACGATCCACCTTAAACTGCAGTGTGTGTTTTACTAAGGGATTGCATTTAGCACAGAGTATGATTCTTCTGCTGCCTAATTAATCCCTCCAGGGACGGAATAAAACTCCCAACAAGATAAGAGCAATTAAAACAGGATGTTTTTTCAGATCCTCCTCCATTTTAACATCATTAATTATACAAGGTTAGTCTTCCCTGTGTCTTCCACCGGGTGATGTGGAGCCACAGAGCCTGGGGAGGTGAGTCCCCCCCCAGTTCTCCACCGGAAAGGGCACAAGAACAATGTCAAACACACCATCATGGGAATACAGAATTATGCAAAGACATTTATCCTCGTCCTGCGTGCGGCAATTCTGTATATTTCCCGTGTCGCAGTACAAGTGCAGTCATTTTCAACGAAATCTGGCTCAATTGAGACAAGATACAATGGTTATAGTGGAATAGTGGAGCAGGATGTGTAATAAGCCTCACAATGGGTTTCTATCCACCATTGTGCGACTTATTGCAGCCCACAAATCAATCCGTTTTTATTATTTCTGACACATCATCATTTCCACAACCCTTTTTCTTTCACCTCTCTGCGCTCAGCACAGTGTTGGTGGGGGGGAAGGGGGAGAGCAATGGTGTCAATGACCTTTTCACCCCCGGGTACACCGAGGGCCTTCTAAAGATGGGCGGTCACGTGAGCAGTGCAGACATGCAGCTGGAATGGAAAAGCTGAAGCTTAACGACTCAAGCTTAATTCCTCTCTCCAGACGCCCAGGAGGGTCTGAGGCTCAGGTCTGGTCTCGGCAGTAAAACCCTCACAAGGTGGTGTGAGTTTGTGCAAATAGGAATAATCTCCAGAGTGCAGTGCGCTATTTGTTCTCCAAACCAGTTCACTTTTGAGAGGGACTGAGTCAGTTCGATTTACAGGTTTTTCTTTATTTGCCAATCTTAAAAAGTAGGACCATTTAGACATTATTGGGGAGACTGAAATAAGTCATCTATTAGATAAATTTTTATGAAAATGTGTGCAAATATTCAATAAGCTGCTGACTTTTCCAGTAGCACCAACATGAGGTGGACATTTTAATTAAAACTATTGGATGCAGTGCTATAAAATAGACATATTCATGGTGCCAAAAAAAGAATTCCATTTAATTAGGTGATCCTCATCACTAATCACTGGTGTCACATCACATTTTAAGTTTAACATGTCTGTCTTTACGTGTTAAAACACATCTTTTGGAGTTTACTTTGCATCTTCTTTATATTCTTTGTACTGCAACTTTCACACATGACTTGGATCATTTTTGCATATTTCTGCCCACATTTTTTTTCTTCTAAAACTTGGATAGCTTGGATACTTTGTACATATTATTGTAACTTTCTTCTATTCTATAGTTATCTGATGCACCAAAGAAATGCCACTGTATATGAGAACATACTTCATTAAAAAAAACCACTGCAGCTAATTATTCTTTACTTTGGTAAACAAACATGCACTTAAAAGGATCTCTACCATGAAGTTCCCAAAATAAATAGGAAACCAGATACATAAGCTTTCTAATCCTGCAAGTTATTTAAAATGTTTTTGTGTTTACATTCAAGGGGCACTTTTGTGATTCAGTATTGCTCTTGCATAATATTGCAAGACTTGAGATACAGATTCAAATAGGATTGGTAAATATTGGAGCAGCAGAAGCTCAATTATCCTCAATTTTAGTCCATGGTATGACCCAAAAAACAATGACTCCTACATTTCCCACAATGCAACTCAAAAGAATAATAATATTCCACATGACGAGTAAATTGACTTGAGAAAATCAGCGGAGCTACACTCAAGATAAATGACAGACGCACACAGACACGAGCACGTATTAACACAAGGAGAGAAATAAAAATGTTTATTTTACCGTCTTTGTTTTTTCTTTGCACACTAATAATAAACATGAGCAGTCTTGGGTGGTAAACAACCCCAAAAACACAACAAAATGTGTTTCTGTTGGGTTCACCCAGTAACATTTTGGAATCAATGTAGTGATACAAAAAAAGATTCAAAATTAAAATCTGATTCATCAAAAAAAGTAACCAAAAAAGCTAAAGTAACTTTTGTAACAGATGAACGAGTCCCTCAGAGAGAAGAAGAGTCTGGAGGTCCATGATGCACCGTCACAGAGTGTCGTTACAGTCGGGGGGGTTGTAGTGTAAGGTTTTACAGAGAAGCTCTACAGAACTATATTGCCTCAAAGCAGTTTTACAAAATGGGTAATGGGAGATAAAATGGAGCAGAGCGGATGCAGTTTACAGTAAGCGCTGCGTTGTGGCTTTCTGACCGAGCTCTCGTTTCAACAATCATTTAAAATCTTGATTTACAACAAAAGACAGACATGGAATGGAGAAAGTACAAAAAAAGATGACAGACCATACGTTTCAGAAAGGCATAGTATTACAAATTAACACAACAAATATCTGAATATATAAATTCTATGACTTGGGACAGCACATTATGTATACCGTCCCTTCTTTATTCGTACCAGCAAGACATTTTTCAGAAAAATGCTTTTTTTTTGGTCCTCTGTGAATGTACATGTAATGGATGGTCTGCACAGCAAAATGTAACCTGTGCTCCAGCGTTCAGGTATGATGTGCTTCTCTTCCAGCCCATTTCCCTGCATAGCGAGCTCTTTCATTCACAGTTTGAGAGCGTTAACTCATTGTTAGCGTTGTTGGATGCTGCTGTATACGTTCCTTCATTCTGGGGAGAAGGGACTTGAAGCAGAGCCTTCTGCTCTCCAGATGTCGTGTATTCAACAAAGCCTGAACCCTTTTTGGCTCTGTTACTCAGGCAGGACATGTCACACATTCGAACAACATATATAATGATGTTGTTGAATAAAACATGAGAAAAATATATAGATTTCTATCTTTTTGTGTTTTTTTTAAAAGGCTAGTGTTATGATATGTTTTCCTCTACAGAACGGAGGTTGTGACGAAGCTGAATCCAGAACGACTTTATGATGATGATGATGATGATAGGTGTCAGCTTTGTCCGCCAGTGGCTTGAAGCTAAAAAGGCCTTGTCTAACATTTATAGTAGATTCATATATGTACAAATAAAATATGCAGGAAACACCCCACCAGCTTGAAGGAGAGGATGTTCAGTTCATCTGTCGGGGGTTTAGCCTCACCCCGCCCCCGACGTACAGCGACCTTGGAAGAACTTTGTAGCCTCGCCAGCTACCGATAAAGAGGCCCAGATGAGAAAATCGATATCAGTGCAGATTTACATGATATAAAAATAATTAAGAAGGTAGACTTAAGGGCAAGTGGTTATAAATGGCAGAGTGTGAGACTGGTTTTGGCAAATAAGCGTTCTGCTGTGCATGTGCGGCCCTCCAACAGGAGGATGATGTCGCCGGTTGTCTCGTAACCATGCAGCCTGAAGTGAAGACACTGAGACGCCACGTAACACGTGCATGAGTGTGTGTGTGTGTGTGTGTGAGAGTGTGTGTGGGTGGTGTGTGTGAGCACAGACTTTGCGGCCCCGTCACACACACTCCTCCGCCGACATCAGGAGTGGGTTGATGTATTCGAATCCTTCAAACTCAGACTGGTCAATCTTCTTAACCACATCACTACAATGAAGAAAAAAGGAAATTGTATTATTTTTAAGCTGAATTCATTTATGTTGGACTTAAAATTATAATTTTTTCAAGATAACTTCACATGTTTTTATATTATAAAATATTCCTCTTCAAACCATATTATGTAGAACTTATCCTTACATCATCAAATATGACAACAGATATTCAAAGGTTCATTTGTAAACCACACAAGAACCTTTCTAAAAAATGTATATTCAGTAAAGTCTTGCTTGTAATAAGATAAAAAGATAAATGGGGACTCACTCGTCGTCAGGCGTGAGCTGGATGGGCTCGTTTGTGAACTGAGCGTCGAAGTTATCCAGTCCGAACTCTCCTGATATGTTGGGCTTGAAAGGCGGGACCACCTGCTTCTGCTCCAGCTGGAACAACAACACAGGAACAGGTGAGAACACATCCAGCTTATCCTCTACTGACAGTAATGCAGTCAACACGTCAATATTTAAACTGAAGGAAAATATCGGCAATCGACAATTCATGCTCAAGTATTTGGATTATTGATTAACAATTTTAGTTAATAGCCAATTAAAATGACAAACTTTCTCGGGCTTCTCAAAAGTATTGGTTTGCATTGTCAGAACTTCTAATCATTCAAACATCTTTGGATGAATCCCAAAAGGCAACAGCTAGTTTACTAATCGATTATCCCATAGACAAATCAATTGCCTACAATTTTGATAATATATTATCTTCAAAGTAACATTTCATACAAAATGTTCAGGAAATACAGCTTTCAGCGTCTCAAATAATGATATTTTCCATTTTCCTCTGTTTTATATAATAAACTATATCTTTTGGTTTTGGACTGAAGGAACAAGACATTTAAAGACTTTTAGAAACTTTCCATTAGTTAATACTACAGCAGAGAATTCATTGTTCCATTTAAAACAGTGACTTCAACTTTGATGACGCACTTGTACTCCTCCGATTTCAGATTTCACAGTGAAGAGGTAACCATCATCTGGCTCTCAATTCTTACACGTCTGTAGGAATGCTCCCCCTGCAGGCGAATAGCTGCACTGCAGGGGACACTCAAGGTAGAGTGTGTGTGTGTGTGTGTGTGTGTGTGTGTGTGTGTGTATGTGTGTGTGTGTGTGTGTGTGTGTGTATGAGTGAGTGTGTGTGTGTGTGTGTGTGTGTGTGTGTGTGTGTGTGATGGGGGAGGGAGGGGTGTAAGCTGACACTCCAGACACTCCGACCGACTGCTGGGGCTCTAGACCAAACAGGGAGGAAATAGGTCACGGTGAACTCTGTCTGTCTGCATGTCTGTCTGTCTGCACCACTGCATGTCTGTCTGCATGTCGGTCTGGTCATTCATGAAGGTAACCCCATCATGCTTTTTGGCAATGTCTATATACATGCACATATACATAGATACATATATACAAGGATATGAAGAACTTTGACATTAGTTTTAGTTAGGAACTGAATCATAAAGTTATCAGTTCAATTGAGTTAATCAAAAAAAAAGTTCCCTTCTTTTAAATACTACAGTAATAATCATGATTATACATTTAGTATGAAATGTAAAATGCTGCCGCCACCAACAAATACAATGTTTGTGTTGTTATAGCTTTTTGGAGCTTTGTTACATTTGAGGTTTTACCTGTATGCAACTGGCAAAAAGATTTCTGTATTACAAAAAATGGAAGGTGAACCATGTTTATTGTTGTCACTCAGTGATCTGTCTCCTCTCCATCTCTGGCCTCCCCTCTTGTTCTATCTGCTGTTTTCCTCTCAGTCCTCCAACAGTCTGTCTATCTGCTGCTTTTCACAAGGACCTGAGTCTCTGCCAGAGGTAATAACCCTCAGCTCTGAGCGCTCTACGCCTGCAGGGCAGCAGATAGAGAGAGGGAAAGTCACCCGATGCACTTAGATTTGACCTTCTGGCAACTTTCTGTTGATCTCCTCAGTGCGATCGATTTATGGATTGATTTGAACCTTTTGGCACCCGGCATGCTCCAGTTCTGTTTTCCTTCATTAGAAGTTAGGATTAAAATCGTGATACAGTCTTGTGCCACACTATGAACATTGTTTTGATTTTTAAGTTTACGATCATTTTGGCTGTGTTAATACATGGGGCTTACAAGGTGGCGAGGGTGTGAGGTTCTCCCTCAAAATAACGGAAGTTCAACCTCAGAAGTCTCTAACACATTGTTTAGCCAAAAATATAGATACTTAGATATTACCCAAGAAATTCATTACATTTAATAGTTTTTACTGTTTTTCTACTAGGTTGGTCAAAAACATGCTTTTTTCCTGCAAAAATGAAAATGCCTCAAAATCTGTGTTGTTGACATCCCAGACTGACATTTTTGTTTTGTTTTATGCTAAACTGGTTAAAAAAAATGAATAAATACCTAGTTATGATCATGAGTGATGTTAATTGTAAAATACATTTACATATAATTCTGGCAGTTTTTCGGTCGCAGACTTTTTTGTGTTTGAGATCGTCAAAGCAACTTTCTCAAAGTGCGGTACAAGGGTTAAGGTGACGAAGGATGCAATTCAAGAAAAGTCAAATAGAGAGAAACATGGAGAGGATCAAAGTGAGTGACTCACAAGGTCCCAGTCGACGTTTCGGAAGAATGGATGGCCCATGATGTCAGCGAAGCCCGTCTGAGGGTGGCAGCCCAGACGCTCCTTTGGATCCTGTGGGAGTGAGAGCGAAGGGAGGGTGAGAGACATCTCGAGGAAGACGGTGGAGGAGACAGACAGACGGGCAAGAAGGTGATGAGGGTGAGAAATTGCAAGAAAGGATGAGTGGTTTAGGTGAGGGGGAAAGTATTAAGGAGAGGTAAAAAGGTGAGCCACATTGAGACTCAGAAGGACGGGAGTGGAGAGAAGGAGGATACGAGAGGGTGAGAGATGGCGGTTGACTCCCACTAAAGACATCATAATGTCATTCACACAGGCCAGAGACACTGTTTTGATTAATCCAGGCCTGTCTGACCCCTTCTTACCTTGTTGAGGAATCCCTTGAGGACGCTGGCGGCTTTGACAGACAACGAGCGTGGGATTCTGATCTGTTTTTCCAATATTACTGCAGGAGGTGAGGGGAAAAGAGGGAGAGGGGTGAGACAGGTGGTCTCTTGAGGCTAAAATGACAGCATAGGACACCGACACAGCTGCAGTTATGAGAACAGAAAACCTTTCAATGAAGTGTCAATGGCTTTTGATGAAACTGTCTTGAAATATGGCTTCAACTCCCTTCCATCCAACACATTCCTGGCAGTTATGAGAAAACACTGCCACGTTTTTAAAGAGTATTTACAATGAAATAACAACATGCATTCACACATTCCTCCGTAACAGATGGCGTGTGCCTGGCTCTGGGAGAAGCGGCCATTGGAAAGGTGTCAACAAAAAGGTGTGACATGTTCCCACTGTGCAGTGTGTGTGTGTGTGTGTGTGTGTGTGTGTGTGTGTGTGTGTGTGTGTGTGTGTGTGTGTGTGTGTGTGTGTGTTACCTTGGAAGAGGTAGTCTTCTGTGTTCTGGTCTGGGTTGTCAGAGCTGCCGACGATGTCGAAGGGCGACCGGCCCGCCATCATCTCAAACATCAGCACGCCCAGCGCCCACCAGTCCACACTGAACCCTGAACACACACATATTATATTTTACAAATCATATTTATGACAAGGTGGCAACATAAGTGGTGTCTCCATCTCATGGTACGGCTCTGCTCAAATTACTTTTGGTACCAGGGGCTTCTATCTATTTTTCTCTCCCACTGGAGATAGTGTAGGAGGGAAGATCAGATGATAGCAATAGCAAATACACTCCATCAGTGAAAGAAATTGACATTATATCATTAAAAAAACATTATTTTCAAGGTCATCTGGGGTTAACCTATTGATTTAATGCTGAACAACTACAACTCAAAGATGTGGGATGACCTAAAGTCAGGTGAGACAGAAACAGTCATTTTGAATGGCAGCCTAATTCATCTGAAAAATAGACGAGTATCACAATATTTAAATGTTTAAGAAAGGAGAGAAACATTTCTGATAATGAGATGGCGTCAGAGCTTAATGACTGAACTGGAGCATTTAGAAACCGTTCGTAATGATTCATTTGTTGTGGTTTCTTGGATATAACTCATCCAGGAGGAATGGACTCTTTCTGTGCATCTTGTATATTGTTGTTGCACTCAATACATCAGTGTTAAAGTGCTTTTAATTGGTCTCTGGCTTTGCAGGCAGGGCTCATACAAAGCCAGTAGCACATGTGTAATTCAATTATAAGCAGTTCTGATGATGGTACATGTGTCATTCATATTACTGTAACCCTTTTTCACACAGAGGTACACTTATTGTTTTTCTTGTCATTTCTTGGCATTATTGTTAACAATGGCTTTGTTCTATTGTACTTTTTTTACAGAGCTTCACTAGCAAAACACTGCATCTGTAGCAGTGGATCATATTGCTTATATGATCCCTCTTCTGGTAACCAGGGAGATTTATTTTCTATTTTTACTGTATGTATTTATAGATAGTTTTTAATGCAGCACTCAGTCATGAAGACTAGATCTAACCTCTGTTCTTAATGGCTGTCACACACTTTCATGATTCATTCATACATGTCGGTCATCTTTAACCACATCGTTTTGACCAATACACTCTAAATAACGAGTATAAATAAAGCAGCATTCATTTAAAAGATCCCACAATTCCTTCGGTAATTCATTTGTTGCCTTTTCAAATCTATTTCAAGTGTTTTAGCTTTTATTTTGTTGCTTTTTTGGAGGTTTCTTTTGCTCATGTGTAGCTGCACTTTTCACATTATTGAGGGGTCTATTTAAGTGTAATATTTTCTTGTTTTTAATGGTATGTTTACTGATTTAGAAGATTACTTTTCAAGTAGTTGCACCATTGTAGCATCCATAATGGCAACAGAGATTAGCAGCCCACCGATATTACAGTATAATGCCCCCTTTATTGCATCATAGTAATGAAAAGGATGGCATTTCTGGTAAGTGCCGGTGTGTTGTAATGCTTACCGTAATCCTCTCCTCTGAGGATTTCGGGGGCGATGTAATTGGGGGTACCGCAGAAAGTGCTCGTTGTATCGCCTGGCCTCAAGCCCTCCTGCAAAACCAAAAAGATCATCAGCTCCACGATCCTCTCAGAGGGCGGTAAACCGACACAGCTTTGTACGTGCTTTTATCCAAAGTGCATTGTGGGATCATTAATGCAATTCACACCTTGCACATGCCGTAGTCTGTGAGTTTGATGTGTCCCTCAGAGTCCAGCAGCACGTTGTCCAGCTTCAGATCTCTGTAGATGATTCCTCGCTCATGAAGGTAGTTGAGCGCCAGACTGATCTCTGCTGAGTAGAATCTATAAGAGAGATGTATTGAGTATTCAGTATTCATTATTACGACAAAGATCAAATCAATGTTATTTATTTTAAAGAGATGCAAGGAAAGAAAAACTCTACCTGGCATGTTCTTCTGGAAGTTTTCTTTGTCTCTGCATGTGGAACATGAGATCTCCACCGTTCACATATTCAATAACAAAGAACAGTCTGCAAAAAGAAACAAGTGTTATTGTATATATGAATAACACACATTGTTCCTCCAACTTTAGAAGAGATTTGATCATCTCACTTGAGATTCCTTGGACCAAAGGATTTTTTGAAGTTGTAAAAGTGTATTGTCGTGAACTTCTGTGCACCAACATGTAGTGACAGTTGTTGGGCTGTTTGCTTGTTGTCTGTCAGCTCTCAATCAAGTCTAACTAAACCTCACCAGTGAAGCAGTGTTTTAATGTTACACACTGATAAATAATAAATATAGAAGCTTTTTTTGTTTTCAAATTGTAACTGTGTTACTTGTTTAGTCATTAATATGAACTGTTGTAAAGAAATACCCATGATCTGAAAATCAGTTCTCAGGTGTTTAACCACAGTGGGGATCTTCCTGCGACCACACTCTGGCACTGACCTTAAAACAGACCTCAACCACAGCAGCAGGAGAGGATATGCCGAAATGCGTCATTTTCAAACACTCATATTTACCGTTTTGTGACGCACTGACAAACAACTGACAGGGTGTCATAACTTATTGTTGTGTGTAACCTTAAATCAACCTGTTGAGATTAGGAATCTGTTTTCAATAGAGACCTGGCGAGCAGACAGCAGCATCATAGAAGCAGACAGAACACAGAGAAAACCTTTAAAAGCAACCAAAAATCAAGCTTAGAGAACTCATGTTTCAAAAGAAAATAATTGAAAGAGTCAGTTTCGTAACTAGGTTCATTAAAAAAAATGGACATCTTAAGAACCTGCCATTATAAGCATTTACATTTTGTAACATTTTCTATGCTGTGGGAACCAGCGGTCACCTGGCTAAGTGATTACTTTGACAAATTCCTGCAAATTCGGATTAAAAACAACTTTCATCTGTGAGTCTGATAAGTTAGTTTGAAATCTTAGTCATGGTTTTTGTTATAGTTTATTTATGTTTTCCTTTTGACCCCACATTCACAAGTAAATTGACACACAAGGGCTGTAATCTGTTCCCTCGTGTGTAACTGCATTGCCTATTTAATATTTGTTCTCCCCTTGTTATTCCTTATTTCTCTTTGAATTGGTACACATTATGAAGAAGTCATTCTGATTACAGTCTAGTACATTGTACTTGTTCAGCCCTGGGATTGTTATGTTGAAAAAACCCCAATAAAGACCATGTTTAAAAGAGAAATACATTCTTGATTGAGATGCTCTCACCTGCTTTCCGTCTGAAAACAGGAGTGGAGGCCGACCAGGAAGGGATGATTAGAGGCCTGCTCGAAAACGTGCTTTTCTGTTTGGACCCAGTCGATGTCCTGAAGGAGAAACACACACAAAGACACACCCGGGGAGTAAATCAGAGATCATTCTGACAAAGTACCCTTGAACTTCTAACAGCTTAATAAGCACAGTGGTTGATCGACCCTCCTGTGCAGATAGAGACCGGGGTGGGCATCGGTGAGATAAAGGGCTGAGGCAGTAGAAGCAGAAGCAGGTCTCTATCGATGGCCGTGTGTGTGTGTGGACACGGATGAGGCTCACACTGACAGAGCAGGGATGGCAGAACACTTCAGCATTGATCGAAAGGCACTTGTCAGTTTGTCACTCACGCTAAGTGCGTCTAATCAAGGCTAACTACTCCCACTGCCTCTGGCTGTGCTGCTACATGTGTTCCTCCAGATCAATTTCTGATGACATGATGGTTTATCTACACCTTCTTAGAGAGACTGACGGCGTCCAAGAGGTCTGTCATCAACACTCAAAGTGCTTCAGACAAGAGACACAAGGCTGGCGTTCAATGACATGAGGCGATGTTGGTTGTGCTATGAATAACAGCGATCATTGATTGGGCTAATTGCATTAATTAAACATGGCAGCGACAGAAGATTGATGCCTTCACTGTTAACTAACCATCTCACTTCTCAAAAGATGAGGTGTTGTCTTAAAAAGGGACAGTTACGCTTTGAGATATTGTTCATGTTTCCTTTGTTAGTAGATATACAACTTCTCAAAAAAGACTTCTGGTTTAACTTAATCACAGAAATGTTTTTTATTAAGTCACTTGTTGCACTATTAACAAATAAGTACGATTACATGAAATGCTTGGAGCTGAAGTGATTAATTGATTAATTGATAAGTAGATGAAAGAATATGAATGATGCCAGCCTCTTAAGGTGAGGATGTGCTGCTTTTCGATGTTAAATATGAATATATTTAGATTCTGCCTGTTGCTCGGAGAAAACAAGACCATTGAAGGTGGGTTGAACCATGGTAACAACATTTTTGATAAAGACATCTTGGTTGAAAAGATAATAATAAATAATCACATATTTTAACACTTCTTTGTAACATGTATTAACCCTGTAGAGTTCCATCCTGTAAATATTGCTTTCACAGTTGTTTTTGAGCCTGTGGTGAAGAGAATTCACAAGTTGGAACTGTTAATTCATTATACATCCGTGGTTTAAGTTATGGTTTAAAGCTTTAGGCCATGTTCAGGTAAGTCAGTCTTGTTAACGACTGTGTCACTTAGTTAGCACGTGTTGTAAACCTCACCAGCTTTTTTCTCTTTGTAGATGCCTGTAGTGTGAGAAAGAGGCAACATATGATATCTACAAGAGACTGAGAATCAACAAGGGATTTGTTGACGGAGGAACCCTCACTGGAAACCTATCCCTAAATAACAAAAAATAAAACCTCCTTAAAGAAGAAACTATATAATATCCCTATTGGGTCTGGAAATGAAGCACTCTGATGTTATATTAATAGGGATGTAACGATATACCGAATATCGAGGTAAATAAACGTCGCAATACCGTCGTGAGACTGACAAAATCTACCGCGATTTAATTTTTTTCATCGATCTCTTTTTCAAGAGAGACCTGTCCAACATGGCAGCAAGTAGGTTACAACATGAACATAAAACAACAGATAACACAAAAGGACATCGTATTTACAGGGCTACATTTACACACCTAGAGACATTGACAAGTAGGCTACCAACAGTATATTTATATCTCGCCCTGTCAATAAGCCTCACCTTCTTGGCAAAAACTGTATTGTTTTTGAAGTGGTGGAGAGACAATGCACAGTTGACCCACTGCTGTCACCCATGGCCAAAGCATATCTCTCCGTCCCACTGAGGTGGCGTTAGACTTTTTCGCTGTCCGTCATTTTGACAGACAAGATCGTAAAATGTCCGTCATAATCCCTTATTACCCGTCGGGTCTGAACAGTTCACAAGAGAGCATGCTCGTGAACTGTCAACGGGGGGGGGGGCGGGGCGGTGTTATCACCTCGCGGGAGCGCACACAGCGTAAAGCAAAACCTACGGCAAAGTACGGTTTGGAAACTATATAATTTCCTTTTGGAGGGCATGCATAACACGGCATAACACCAGAGCCTCGCTGCGGGGAAACGTTGGCGCTGTTCCGAGTTTGTTCTACTCTGTCAAAATGACAGACTGCTTTCAGATTTTTCCGTCATTGTTAAATAAAATATTCGTTTAACGCGACCACTGCTGTCCCAGCAACATCAGTACCAAGCGAGAGAGTTTTTTCCAGTGCAGGGGATATTGTAAATGCACAAACATCCCAGCTTATAAATACCTGGAAATGTGGACATTCTCATATTCCTAAAAACCTGTCTGATGATGCCGAGTGAGTGACTAGTGAGTTTGAGCTGAGTTACTTGAAAAACTTAAAACATTTTTATTTTATTGCAGGGTCTGATTATTAAATGTCCTTGTTTATTTGTGAGATGCAGTGGCACAAAGAAAATGCCTACTTTGTTTGGTAGTACTAGTAGGTACAAACACACTGGTTTTCTTGTTCCAGTCTGTTACTGTCACTTTGTTTTTGACACTTTAAAATACTGCTATCCTACTAAAATGCTGTACAAATCAGATTTATTATTTAATAAAGAAACATTTTCCGAGTAAAAAAATGTTTTATTGAAAAAAAATAAAAGATGTAATTTTTTTCCCTTTATTTTTCAATATCGCGATAAACACCGTACCGTGGACTTGTTATCGCGATATTATCGTACCGTGAGTTTTTGGTATCGTTACATCCCTATATATTAATGTTGTGGCATTTTCCTGATCACATTGAATATAGTCTTTGGGCCCAAACCACCATTTCAGTGTGTTGGAGTGGACTTCACTTTGATGTCGCGTTAAACATCAGCGTTGTTTACCTCGTCGTCATTGACCAGCTCCTTCTTCACCACCTTCATGGCGTAGATGCGCTCCGTCTTCTTAAGCTGCACCAGCAGCACCTTGGCGTAGCTTCCTCTGCCGATCACCCTCAGCAGGTCGAAGTCGGCCAGCCCCAGACTGGAAGGCGATTTCCCTGTGTCTCTACTACTCCTCGCCTGGGGGGCAGTTCACAGAGAGAGAGAGAGTCACACAAACGCTTATGTGATAAACACAACAAGTCAACTATGCGACAAATCAGCTCAGCTCTCAACACAATTGTATTTTCTGACAAACTATCAATATTTGGTCATTTGGTTTGAGCATGAAGGTGATTTCCTTTGGGTGGTTTGTAAATTAAGACCTAAAAGCACCACATTTAAAAAAAGTCAATCTAAGTAATGACTTTCCTGTCTGTATTAACCACCATTGATTGCACTGCCTCCATCAGATTAAGCGATCATTTATATTACTCCTTCCACTCTGTAAACCTGATTACCACCTTCACCATTTCCTCAGCTATCATCTCTCCTGTAATGTGCTGTAGTGAACCGTATCCACTACCTATTCATCTCACCTCCCCACACGTGACAACCCCCAGAGTCAGACATGGAGCCGTAGATAAGATCATTTGGCTTGTACTATTTTATCTCCGTCCATCGGAGTCCATCTCGATCCATTTCTTTCCCCCCCCCATCTACAGCTCCGTTCAACAAACCCCCAAACTACATCCCTGGCCATTAATCAGCCTTGGGTGTTAAGAGCTGTGATAAAAGGTTACTTTATTAGCTCCACCAAAGGAAATCAATACCCCAGCGCTGCGAGTGTGCCTATGTCTGCATGCTCTCTATATCACACATATCACAGCAGGTGGAAGAAGAATCACCCAGATGTACACAATGGTAAAATAAGCAAAAAACCTGCTTCCAATTACAGGTGATTTTATTCTTCCTTCCCCTCTCTGCTCAATGAAACAGTGGTGGATTCTCACTCTAAATATACACACATATTTATCCAAAAGATTTCTCGCGCTCACCTCTTTCTCTTCTCCATCGTAAGTCAAGCTTTCTCTGGAGTCTTTATTCTGAGGGCCTGAGAGAAGACGTGACAGACAGACAGACAGACAGAAGGAGAGGGGGAGGCAGGGGAGGAAAAGAAATGTAGCAGAGATGAGAGGAGTGAAAGTAGGTGAGAGACAGTCACACGCTTTGTTCACAGCCATGCAGTCTGCTCTCTGCTCGGTTAGAACAGAAAATACCCTTTTCTTTCCACCCGTGTTTAACAGGATATTCAAAATCAAAGTATGTACAAAAACAATGCAGCTTTATTTTGTATTTCTTATCATTTTACTTCATAATAATTAACATAGATGCATTTTAAACAGTCTAAATGTTTCTATGGTTGCATCCCAAACCTTCCCAGGTGGCCTGTGAGTATTTATAGATTTTAAACGGCCTCATTAACAGAAACAGCGATTTCAGCCTCAACCACCTGACCCGATTTAAGTCTGGAGATGTTGGTACATCTCAAACGCAGCTGACCCACCGTGTACTCTGGGTGGTCGCTGCTAAACTTAACGTTAATAATCTCTTGGGGTCAATTATATTATTATATTCTACATTTGGGACAGGTCATGTCAAAAGCATATTCTTGGATATTCCAAAAAGGAATATTTTTCAATTATGGGAAGTGAGATTATGCTGGGATTATTACATGTTTAGGGGCAGGAGCATACAGTGCATTTGGGATATGTGTCTCTATTGGGCTTTTTACTGTAGTTGTGTTCTCTTAATGGGATTCGTTGACAATAACAAACATTAAGATATTAGCAGCTTTAGGTTTTTAACAATGGCAGTCAAATCTGCAGACATTTAGTGAATTTGTGTCGAAAGAATGGCAAAGAGATTCAGAACTGAGAGTGAAATTTAAAATATTTTAACCACCCTGGACGGATATTTCAGAAATGCACAAGCTAAGTGTTTGGTGACCAGTTTGAGTGTCTCTTATGTGCTTTTTTTATTTACATGTGCTTCTTAACCAAAACTTTTGACTGTGTGCAATGCTATTTGAGAAGTGTGTGTGTGTGTGCGTGTGTGTGTGTTACCTGGCTGTTCACTTTGGTCTAATTGACTCGACGATTGTCCGGGCATGAGTGGATCCTAGACAACAACATGTGTCATTAAGTATAATCATCATTGGAAGACAGAATATCATCTTAAAGTATAAGTGTTGGATGGTAACGATCTTCTCACCTGGATCATCGGCCGGCCACACTCCACTGTGACCAGTTTATGGCACTTCTTGTGCACCAGCAGTTTGCAGTTGATGCATTTGTAGCCTTGCCTTCCCAGACCCCAGATCCGGTCTGTGCAGATGGCGCAGTGTGCTCGCTGCAGAGAGAAATCATCACAAACACATTATACTCCAGGAGAGGCTACAGAGGGGCTGATGGCTTCTGGAAGATGAAGCCCTGCTGGCCTACAATCAAATGATTCTGTGTCCCCACCATCCCTCTTCCTCCATCAATCAATACACAGACCAATTACTGGAGAGCGGTGGATGTCTCATTCTCCTATACTTACACCTACAGTCACTACGCTTATCTATTGTACGACTCATGACATTTCCCTGTGTTTGATTTTTATATCTGCTGTTGTAATTTATTGTCTTCTGTTTGCGATCGCAGTTTTTTTATTTGCATGTACAGCACTTTGGCTCGACCAAAAATCGTTTTTAAAATGTGCTATATAAATAAAAACCTGATTTGATTGTGGTTAGTTTTTACAGGCACCACACCAGATATTTTTACCTTTACAATAATCCAACACTGAAATTGCAAAATGTGGGAAATTCCGCATCATGCCTCACCCTGTTGAAGCGCTTGGCCTGAAAGGCGTGACCGCTGGCGTAGTAAAGCTTCCTCCAGCGCCGCGCTCCACGCCGGTATATAGACTCTGTGAGAAGAAGAAAGAGGAGCGGACTACTTTAATCTCTACAGTCCTCAAATTATTCATCTGAACCATCATTTTAAGTTTCAAAGACACAAAGGCTATATTCATTCATGTCTACAATGTACTCTGTCAAATAAAGGAGAAAAGGCCCCAAAAATATTTTTACAAAAAAGTGCCACTTTATATAAAAATGCAATCAATTAAGTTGCAAACACAACTTGTGGCCCTGTTTATCAAAATGCATACATACATTTGATGTACTGTAACTGTATACTAAAGACTTACATTTGTAAATTCAGCATCAACTTTGATTTGAACAGTTTTCTGCTTTGAATGTAAATTCAGATGTTTAAAAAAAATTGCATTTTCTCACCTTACCATTGAGTTTAATGTGTGTATTTAATGTAGACACACACACATTTCTTATGCAGGATTTTCTTAAAGGGTTACAAATGGTGGTTCATAACCAAAGGATTGACATTTTTAGTTTTTAATAAACGTCAAATTCTTTTTTTGTTGTTGCCCTGAACCATTGCCATTTTAAATTCTCCTGGATAAAAGAATTGCTCCAATATTTGAGTAATTAAAAAGTGTAGGTTTCTAAAAGTAGAGAAGGAAAAGGTTTGACTCACTGTCTTCTCCCGGACACGGCATGCCAGGTTTCTCTGGTATACATGGGAAAACTGTGAAGAAAAACACTTACACTTAATAAATCAGTTTGAAGGCAATTCTGACAACATTTGTGTTTGTGTGCTGCTGAGCTTAATTCACATCCTCCCAGCAGTCACCTGTAGCAGACCTGTCGCCTCCACCAAATTATTGAAATGTACTCATGTTGTTCTTATGATGGTGCAAGCCCCTGTGTGTGAGCAACATGCAGTACACTGAAAAGATGCGATCTTAAAGAAGAGGTCTAAGATGATCAGTGTGTGAGGGGGCAGGAGGTAGACTGGGGGCAGGGTGAGTCAGAGGCTGTTCGCTGCAGCCGACAACTCTGTTAACGAGCAGACTTGACGACCCCTGCGGCGCCGTCACATCCTCCGTTCAGTCTCTCCGTCTCTGACATCCACCGCACTCTTGACCCCTCACCTCGGATTTGATTAAAACATTACATTAACCGCACAGTCCCCGTCCCCTCTACCCCCGGGTTACATGCTTATACACAGAGCCTGTTAATCAAATGTTCCCCATCACTCCGCATATACAACCCCCGACTCTCACCCTGCGTCTGAGTTAGCGCTGACCTCTAGACGCACAAAGTTTGAGGAATATTCATAAACAAGGCTCGGCTTAGAGGAGGATGTGAAGTAGCCCGAAGGGCCCGAAGACAGACGTCAACAGCGGAAGTCTTTATCACAGCTCAGTGCGGCATTAAGCGTGTGTTTTGATGCTTTGTTGTTGTGTACGGTATGTATGCGCCTATGCTCAGATATGTAAATGCGAGAGAATTTTAAAAAGGAAAGGAACTCAAAAGCGAGCAGCATAAACTCGTCATCAAACCCAGAGATGCTTACATTAGAGCTGAACATAATCTCAACGTGTAATTTACATTTTTGTGGCCTAACCTGGTGACAGAACAGGAAAATAATACTATCCAAGTTTAACCATTTTCAGACAAATAAACAACTGTTTTGTTCAGGTTTCCTTCATATCATTTATTTCCAGAACGACTTCTGGGGCCCTAACACAAGTATTGGTTTTATTTAAATTCCAGCTTCTATATCTACACGAGCATGCCTTAGTGCAGGGGCGCCCAACCAGTCGATCGCGGGGAGATTCCCAGTCGATCGCGAGATGTGTCTAAAAATAGAACAACAACATTCTGTTGTATCGTTAATGTCCTGTAACATAATCTTCCTGTCCAGAATAATGCACTTGAACGCATCAAAGCTTTGCGATTGGCCGGCGAGACCCCATGTGTCGGGGCGTGACTGGTGGGCATTGGGCAGTATTTCGCTGACGTTGTCCGTGTCAACAGGAGTGACAGTCCGCACACACACAAGACCGCAATTATGGCGGAAGCAAAAAAGCCCAAAATATATAATTTTCACTCCGAGTGGGAGGATGATTATTTTTGTATCTATTCCAATTCAAAGTCCATCTGTCTCATCTGCAATGCGAGCGTGGCTTTATCGAAGAAGGGTAATTTAGGAGCGGCATTTCAAAACAGTGCACAAACGCTACGAGACGGAATTCCCTCCTAATTCTGCCCTACGCTCCAAAAGGGGAGGGGCCTGAAAGGACAGCTAAATGCACAGCAGTCCATTTCCACCAGGCCCAACAACAAGAGCAAGGCTGCTACCATAGCATCTTATCGTGTCAGTCACGTTCTTGAGAAACACATGAAGTCTTTCAAAGATGGCAAAGTTGTGAAAGAAGCTTTCCTGGAAGCTGCCGACGCGCTTTTGGGGGACAGTCAAAATAACAGTAGCATTTCAACAGGTTTTTGATATAATAAAAACTCAAGTTAGATACCGTTATTAATCAGCTGTAAGTTTTAGTTTGTTTGAACTTATTCATTATTGTACAAAATGGTATAAGAATGCAAACATTCAGATCTGTTCTGTTTAAATTGATTATAGTCTATTATCAATTCAGGTTAAGAAACTAGTGTTGCTTGCATCCTATTTTAAAAAAGGCATTTATTTTTATAATCTACTAAAATGCAACAAAAAAAGGGTTTGATTCTATTAATTGTGTCTTTTTTATTGCACTTTGGCAGCAGATTCCTGTGGCTTCAGATCTGAGTTGTCTTATTAGTAAGCCTCATTTATACTTTTGTAGCAACACTATTTTTATATAATGGCAAAGAAAGGGTTCAGTCTTTTCTTTTGTTCCTGTGTCATATGTGGCAGCACTGTTCAATGTTTCTTGAAAACATCACCCACTGTAGTGACGTGTGAATAAACTCCAACTCTGTATCAACAACACTGTTGTATAACTTCAGTTAAATACTTGTATGTGTGTATTTACCTGGTAGTAATGGCTACGCCTCTCTATTTGGACTGGTAGATCTCGGCAGACTGGCAACTTTAAAAGTAGCTCTCGGTTCAAAAAAGGTTGGGCACCCCTGCCTTAGTGTATGTCTAGTGGCTGATCGTTTGTTTTTATCCACAGTAAAAATGTGTTGCTATTGAAAGGCAAAGCTCCAACAAATAGGAAATGAAAATTCTAGTGAATTTCAGAAAATGATTAAATCTTTCCTTTTTATAAATGTAGACTTTTGGACAACAGGCTCGGGTAATTGGGAATGATTGGAAAACACACGTGGGAAATAATGTTGGGTTTGAACAGAATGAAAATACCTTGTGCAGCAGGCGAACATTGATTTAGAATTGGAACGTTAACATAATGACTGAAACTTCAAACTCTTTTTTACGGCGCTACGGGGAGTGAAGTTAGTTCAGCAGCTATGTTTGGGTTTGACTCATGTGTCATGAAGCTGGGAGATCGCCATGGCAACCGCATGAATAACCTGCTACAGAGCAGGTTAACACGTCTATAATAAAGAGACATGTAAGAAAGAGCTTCTAACAAACAGAAGGACGATGTACGTCACTTAATACATTAAAACAAACAGTTGAATTGCTCTAAAATTATTTAATTCCCGAACGGATTCCTTACACTTGGTCTATGTTTTTCCCCTCATAATGACATGGGGAGACTTCGTGATAATTGGGTAAATAAACCATTAATGAGGTAAATAATTATCGACATATTGTTAATTAGCTCCCACTATAATAAATGCAACATGTCAGTCAGAAAGACCCTACCTTACTTACTACTACCAACATTGTTTTTAACTTTTTCAATCATATATTCATTCACGTTTTATTATTATAAGACAAGAAGGCAAAATATAATATATTAATAAAGTGTTTCTGGAGTTTATTTCTTCTGGTTGGACATCACGTTCCTACAGATATTTCCGTTTCATCTCTTATCAAATTAAGAACGAGTCCTTGTTATGATGTCGTCTGTAATTGACAGCTCTACCATTTTCACATGAAGGCACTCAAACGGAAAGAAAGCAGCTTCCGACAAGTTATCCTGATTCACTATTGTTAAACCAAGACATTATTTGAAATCTAAAATAATGTGAGGATTAATTGTATTTGACTTCTTAAAGAGATTTACATAAAAACATGTTGCATGATCCCTTTTATTATCAGCAGTAGAGACTAAATACCTTCAGTTCATAAAAAATGTCTTGCAAAATATGTGTTGGCCTATATTCCGGTGTACTGTACTACCATGCACAGAACAGATGGGTGATCGGACATTTTTAGGAGGAGAGATTTAAAAACTCCAAGACTCTCATGTTTACCTCTTACTGACAAAGCGCCTGGAGTGAATCGTACCACATACGGGACAAAAGGACGTGCTGCGACTTAAACCCTCAAGGTGTGTGTTTTCTGGTATAAATACAGCCTGTGGAGAAAGCAGTGAGGCTCACCGTGAATAATGAGCTCCGAGTCTTTGTTGACTTCGTAGAGACGCAGCGCTTCGTCCAGCTCCAGCTGAGAGGACACGGTGCAGGGGTCACCTGACAGCAGAGGAGAGACAACATGTCATTGAAGAGAAAAGACACCAGGTTACCGGGAGAAACCAGGAGCAGGAGGGCATCAGAGAGGGGTTTTATATCCTCTGAACTGAACGTATTCCTGTGAAACCTACATAATATATAGAACATTTTATATTTTATGTCAGAACATTTGGAAAGAGAGCTGAGAGGCTCTGTAGTGAGAAGGTGGAGCGTCTTTTTTCTTGTGGGAGAAAGAAAATGTGTCTGAATTTGACACGAAATGTTCAGCCGCGTAAACTGACTATTTCAGTTTGTGTTTATGATATATACGTAGAATGATGAGATGATAGATCAATTAGTTGGACATTAATCTGCATCTATTTCTGTTTTTATTTAAAAGGGTTCTTGATCACAATTAAGCAGAACATTCACTAGTTTCAACCAAATGCTTTTTTATAGGATAGTAAACTCAATACATTTAGGTGTGGGCTTTTTGTGGGACTTCACAGCACATTTGAAGAGGACTTTTTACTTCTTGAGAAAATCAAAGGTTAGATTTATTAAAAGTAAAAAAGAGCCTTTCATCTCTCTGCCATTTTGCCACACTGATACGTTTCCTGTCTTTTTATCTTGTTTAGAACAAGTGTTTGAAATCCGGTAAGAAGGACCAGTGTAATTTGCATGACATTTATAGATATGTTAATTGAAGGGAACCCACAATGACTAGGTTAATTGTAATTACACAGAACAACAGGACTGAGTAAAAACAATTACCCTGTACATTATACGCTATTATTCAGAGCAAAAGGTTAACTATAGAGTGGGCAGCATGACATTTAAGCATTGCAGGTGTGAATTGCAATACGTGAACTTTGAGTAATCATGGGAAAAGGTGTAAGAGCACACAGTCGACGCTGCCATGTAATATAGGTTCCTTTAAAATGTACCTGCCTATTTGCACAGTGATCAATCTAAGTCAATAATTAAAATACCACTCGGACGCAGATCTAATTATTTCCTTATCAGTACAGAGTCGGGTGACGCACTCAGAGAGCCGACAGTGGATCTATTCTTGGTTTCTACCTAACTAATCACAACTAGAAAACAGCTGACTTCATAAATAGCTTGAGAACAGAAACTATGGCACACTGTGTGTATATTTAACACATATACAAACTTCTGGAGGTTGACAGAGAACTACACTGAACAAAAATATAAACGCAACACTTTTGTTTTTGCTCCCATTTTTCATGAGATGAACTCAAAGATCTAAAACATTTTCTTTATACACAAAATAACCATTTCTCTCAAATATTGTTCACAAATCTGAACAAATCTGTGATAGTGAGCACTTCTCCTTTGCCGAGATAATCCATCCCACCTCACAGGTGTGGCATATCAAGATGCTGATTAGACAGCATGATTATTGCACAGGTGTGCCTTAGGCTGGCCACAATAAAAGGCCACTCTGAAACGTGCAGTTTTGCTTTATTGGGGGGGTCTGGGGGGGTCCGAAAACCAGTCAGTATCTGGTGTGAGGGGTAGGGTTAGGGTTAGGGTAATGTTGTGAATCGAGTGGCCTGTGTTCGTCGTCCATAACATAACCCCACCACCACCATGGGCCACTCGATTCACAACATTACCCTAACCCTACCCCTACCCCTCACACCAGATACTGACTGGTTTTCGGACCCCCCCAGACCCCCCCAATAAAGCAAAACTGCACGTTTCAGAGTGGCCTTTTATTGTGGCCAGCCTAAGGCACACCTGTGCAATAATCATGCTGTCTAATCAGCATCTTGATATGCCACACCTGTGAGGTGGGATGGATTATCTCGGCAAAGGAGAAGTGCTCACTATCACAGATCTTTTCAGATTTGTGAACAATATTTGAGAGAAATGGTTATTTTGTGTTTATAGAAAATGTTTTAGATCTTTGAGTTCATCTCATGAAAAATGGGAGCAAAAACAAAAGTGTTGTGTTTATATTTTTGTTCAGTGCAGAATGTGTGGGAGGACTACATCTCGTCTGGTTCTATCTGAACGTTTTGGTTTCCGGAGTCATTAGGTTTGTGCGTGCACAAGACGGAGAAAATACAAACAGGAAGAGACAGATTATTTACAGTACATTAAAGCACTGATATGGATGAATCACACACCAATGTAATGTCCCCATGTCAGTACGTTCAGTAAACTTCCGCACTGAATGATGCACTTTGAGGTCAGCCAGCCAGATTTATATTTACTTTTTACCCTGGTATTATTTGGCTTGGGGGAAAGAAGCAAGAATGTTTTAATGACTACAATCTTTAAGGTGCAGCATTCTTTCAGCAGGCTTCTTTTAAATAGCAGATTACAAAAGATGGGCTTGTTTGTTGTATAAGGTTACATTAAAGAGGACATATTCAACTTATTTTCAGGTCACCTTCAAATCCAGCCTGAAAACACACCTTTTTAAACTGGCATATTCAATATCTTAATCATTTTTTAAAACTGATTTTTGTTTTTAAGTCTTGTATTACTGTGTGATCTTCTTTGTTGCTTGTTTTTAATTATGCTCTGTAAGGTGAGAGCTTTGAAAGATGCCCATAAATAAAATGCATTATTATTATTTTCAGGTTCAAAGAAACTCCCTCTGTACCTCATTCACACCAACGCAACTCCGGTTCAAGCTCCGTGCTAGAGCTTTTCAGGTTCAGAACCGGTTCTTCGGTTTAGCTCCGGCTCTTTTCACACCGCCCAGAGTCCGACTGGTGCTGCGTCATTGCGTCATCGTTTGCGTCATGACTTAACCGTTTGCGTGCCTGCTTCATAAAGCCAAACCCCGCGGAAACCCCTCACAGCTGACACCGGCAACAACAACAACAATGACCGATTGTGCTCCAGCTTCCTCTGTACCTCTTCGGAAGACCAGATTCCCAGTAGGTAGCTGGTCTCTTCAGTGGACCACTGCTGCTTGTTAAGTTTCTCCATCGTTGTGTACAAGCTGGATAAAACGCGGGCTTTTTGTTGTTGTTCAGGAGTTGATCTGCCCCTGCCCCCGCCTCGACGTAAGCGTGACGTATGTGGTGCTTTTGCTTTGGCCGGACAATTTTTTGGTGCTTGAAACGAACCGGATTCCGGAGCGAAGAGGCTGCTCCGCTGCGGTGTGAACAGGAAAACCCGGTGCTTTTCAAGCTCCAGCTCCGAACCGGCCCTGAAACACCGTTGGTGTGAATGAGGTATGTGGGAAACTTTGGCATTTTAGCCTTAGCAGACCATTAACATGCACAAACATACATATAAAAACACACACCATGAAAGGAATAACAAGAAAAAGCATAATATGGCCTCTTTAAAACCAGAGGAACATGAGTGTTAATGAATCACAGATACATTCTCTAATCATTGTGATAATGACTAGAGTTTACATTGGGGAGCTGTGTGCCGGAGGTTCCCATGGTCCGGGCCGCAGGGGGGAACTTCGTTTTGTCCATCAAGCAGCTTTCCTCTCTCAGACAGACTAATGACTCCAGTGATTGTATGTGGGTGGCGACTAGTGGGAGCTCTTGTGAGTCTAATGAGTTCGGGCAGGCTGAACTTATCCAGGGCGCAGCGGACTGACGGCTCCATCTTTCCGATGACACTATTTACTGCTGCCTGGCTAACTGACTGACAACCAGGAATTGAGTGTGGGATTGAATTTTTCTTGACTGACGGAAAAAGACTGAGCCTTGAGGTCAAAGTGACATGGAAGTGCATGCTTATGTGAGTTCATTTGAACACATTGCACCATCAAATGCTGGCAAACGTAGCCTCTGTTTAAACTAAATGCCGTCACAAGTGACCATGACATGATTGTTGATTTGTTTAAACAAATATCCTGGCTGGTGTATTCTGGCTTGCCTCTTAAACCTCGTTTTAAACAAGTTGTATTTATTTAACCTAAATGATAAAGGCAGCCTTTCAATGACTAATACACGAAGGCCAGACGGCACTAACTAGATTAAATGTATGTGCAAATACTCTGATAACTAAAAGACTAAATGTCAACAGTTTTCTTTGACAAAGATATCAATAGAACAACCTTCATTTACCATCATTTCTACCAAATGTCACTAATGAAATAAAAAAAACAAGGTCTTTTGACACAGGGCTAAGACTCAGACTACATAGAAATAGCTGACACAATTGACAGTAATCAAATCAGAGATGGAGAGAAACAGTGAGGGGTGCAGAGATGAGGTGTTGGGGGAGGGGGTCTTACCTTCCTCGTCGATCCACTTCATGGTGAAGAGTTGCTCGTTGTCCATGGAGCACATGTCCTTCACCTCCCCGTACAGACCCTCGTATGAGATGGACGGCTCAAAGTGAGTGATCATGATGTCCCTGCAGAGAAGATCAGTGGGTTAGCATTTGATCTGACTGATGATAACTCTGAAATCACCAATTCAGTTTGTGGATTGAATTGACACCAGGTAAACAGATTGGGAGATGTGTCTTATTCGCATACTTACCCTGTTAAATGTCTTCGAGTACATTAAAAAGTGCTTTATAAATAAAATGTAATATTATTTTACACACTTTTTGTGTCATTATAAATGTGTGTTGTTGGGTTTATGAAAGGTGCTATATAAAACCTAAGTTATTATCATCATCAGTTCCATTTCTTCGAGACAATGGGTGTTTCTCAATGTCGAGTAAAGCTGCTCCAGAGCCACTATTTCAAGCATACTACATCATCGAGTACCGCCGAAGGACTGTTCCAATGTCCAGCATACTTGGAATTCTACCGAGCCCGGCGTACTTTGTAGCGAGAAATTTCGAGGCTGCACATGTGTAGACTCCGCGGTCTTAAAATCCCCACAATGCTTTGCGCACGGACCAATTTCACAAAATCTGTGGCGTAAAATGTAAGGCGGGGCCTCTCTTATGACGCACACCTGCACACTTGCTAGCCTGTTCCACTCTTCCTTTTCTGAATGCCAGGAAGTATTCTTGCCTCGCTTCTGAAGCAAGTGACTCGGACGACATGTGCTACCAAGCAAGCATACTTGACATTGAGAAACACCCAAAGACTCTGATTTCAAACCGAGAGACACCCATGTCATTGTATTAAACATTTTCCGATGAGTTCCTTGTAAATAAGTACAAAGATTTTAAATCTAGATAAATGATAGCCACCGTAGATATAGGAAACATCAATGAGAAAGGAAAGTCTGCATCCTTACGGCCCGTCCACACACAGGCATGAAAAAAATCTTTCAAAGCTTCGCCCATTCACTTGAATGGGGTGACGTAGAAGATTTTTAATCTTCGCCGAACTGCATTGTGGGGAGCGGAGCATGGCTTTGCAAGCATCGTGAGCATCAAAAGTTGAGCAATGTTCAACTTTTGATGCTCCCGATGCTTTCGAAGCTGGCATCAGCCAATCAAATCCCGTTTATGCAAATCTGACAGTACAAGCGCTAGCCAATCAAACCGCGGCAAGCTGGGAGAGCCAGACCGCAGTTCATTTCCTCATATTCCAAACGAGAAATTACGGTAGCAAATCACCCGGTTCTTTACGACCAGAAATATTTACCGGGATACAAACCGGAGGAACCAGGCATGGAGGGAGGTGGCAGAGACAGTGGGTGAAACTGGTAGGTTTTCGCCTGTTTGGGGATTTTATATCCAGTTTGCTTCGTTTTAACATTGCCATTGCTTTGTATGTCGGGGGCGGGAGATTCATGTGATTGGTTGTTGGTCGCCTTGGGCGCGTGAAATCGCCAAGCTTCAGACACGCACAGCATCAAGATTTTTCAAGATGTTTTTCATGCCTGTGTGGACGGGCCGTTTGTCATATCTAGCAGGCTTTTTTTTTTTATAAAGCAAGTGATCAATCCATGGTTTGTTAACATTAAGTTGCCAATTCCAGTTTTCAGATTCAAATTATCTTTCTTTCTAGTAGGAACTATAATTAATTGTACATAACCTCTCTAATTAGCAGATTCTAGTCATTACCCAATGCATCTTTGGTTCAAACACTCGTTCTGTCGCGCTCATAGAAAAACTCTAGAAACCAGATTTTTTAAGGAGAAAAATAAAGATGTGAGAAAACTCTTTCAGCCAAACACTGCAATGTGTGAGTCACAGTCTCACAGTCTGTCACATTTATGTGTGCATTCATCTGTACAGCATGATTGTGGGTGTGAGAAAAAGCAAAAAAACAAGAGTGGAAAAAGACTGAAAAACTGTGAGAAGCACACTCAAGCAGAATGAATCGCTGAAGATGGTGGTTGTCGCTTTGGTTGATGCATGCCATCACTTTCTGAAAAGCAGTCAGACAACTTAATCAACGAGCTCATCACGATTCTCTGCCTCTTCAGTTCACACAGACACTCAAACATCGAGGTGAGCATCTATCCCTGCAGGTGGGATCCTCTCCCCCGTAACATTTCATCGCGCTCTTAGGATTGATGTCTCTTATTCCCAGCCTCAGCAATATTTACAACTCAGAGATGGGGGATGGAGATGATGGTACTGGCTTTTACAGGTCTTCAGGCGACATGGAGTCTGGCTGAAGGAGCCAAAACAAGGGCATCAAAACGGTAAAGCAGCCGGGGAGTGACCTGCAAGGACAAGGACCTCTCCCTCCCTTTACTGCCATCGTCAAAAAGATGAACCCCGGTTTTCATCAACCTGAGAGCTTTACAGCAGGATGATAAAATCCCAAACGCACGGAGCAAACGACACACACCTTCAAGGACATCTACTGGAAAGGTCCAAGGACAGATCAGAGGGTGTAAGGTCACGTTAGGGTCGGACACTGCCAGGAGCAAACACATGACGCAGTCTTACACCAGACTGTGGTTTATAAGGGCTGTAACCCAATACTATTCTTTTTACATTCAAAGCATTTATGACATCTTCAAATAATAACACTAATAATAAAATCCTCTCTTTGAATGAATTGATACATTAGATTTGTTTTTGTTGAATCAACACACTAACAAAAACAACATCAAAGCCAAAAAGCGGATAAAATAATGAGGACAGATATATTTGGTAACGACTTAAGTACTTTATTAGAATAGCTTAAATACTTTGTTGTTGTTGTGGATATACAAATGTAGTAAATGCTGCCATTAGTTGGTAGCAAGCGGGAGAGTAAATGTTTTTGAACGCAGTGAAATTAGTGTTTTTAGAAAAATAAACATGAATAATACGATAGCTGCAGGAATATTTTGTTTGGTTTTTTAAACATGTTTTGAATGTATAAAAGCGATAATATCCATTTTTTTCAAATTAATATATATTTCTGGCTTAGCTCTGGAGTTATTGATAATCTTTGGAGTTGAAAACGTTCCTACTGGATCTAATTTTTAAAATAAATATATAAACATTATTGAAGCCTTATGTAATCTACAACTCTGCAGAGATACCGGGTTGAAACAGAATCAAATGAATGTTGAATAGAGAACCAACATCATGAATGAAGCTTGAATCGATCCAGCTCAGCAGTGCAGCTTCCACACAGCATGTATTAAACTGTCTTGAGTGAAAACCACAAATAAAGATTTAGGAAACCTTTCTGAGCTAAACTGATGCACCGCTCAGACTGATGCCACCTCCTGCCTCCTCCTTCCTCCCTTCCCCCTCCATCCTGCTGGTGTTAATCATTGCCTGTGAGACTGCATGGCAGCTACTTCCTCCTAAAGCCCTGATAACATCAGGAGATAGACAGTGTATGAACAAACTCACACACACACTGAAGGTTCCCACACTGTGACTGTAGACTAACCAGGCACGCTTTGATACCAGCAGGCGACTTTAACTGTGTCACGTGCGACTAGGGCTGCACGATTAAAAATAAAATAAAAATCTAATTGCGATTTTTCTGACAAATATTGCGATTTGCGATATTTCTTTTTAAGCGACCCAACGGAAGTTT
This sequence comes from Gymnodraco acuticeps, assembly GCF_902827175.1. NCBI lineage: Eukaryota > Metazoa > Chordata > Actinopteri > Perciformes > Bathydraconidae > Gymnodraco > Gymnodraco acuticeps. The sequence continues at coordinate 1,031,628 of NW_022989913.1, forward strand.
ATTGTAAAATGCGGCCATAACTCCGGCTAGGAAGGTCGTATCAACATGCTCCCGTCTCTAGCACCCCCGCAGCCCGAGCTACGAGTGAAAGAACTAAACTTACATGAAACTTCCGTTGGGTTGCTTTAAAGTTAAGCTTCAGTTAAAGATTCACCCTTTTAGATGTAGAACATGTGATGGAGCATTACTAACCTGACTCAGATGGTTGGTTTCACCAAAGCATCTAAAGCTCCATTGGAAGCCATTTGGAAAGGGCAGGCACTTTCAAAAGCACTTGGCAGGTGATTGGATCAATCTGTCTATCACCTTCTATCATGGGTAGAGATGTCCCGATCCGATCACGTGATCGGGGATCGGAGCCGATCGGGATCGGGATTTTTTTTTTTTTTTTTTATAATTTTTTTAAAAACTTTTTTTTATTTAATGTTACAAAACAAAAATGACCATGTTCACGTCTTAAAGTCATCCTGAGGCCTTAGTTTTGGTTGAAAATTACACAACATCATGTATGTGTTGCTTCTTTTGGGCTTGTTTTCAGACCTGGTTGCTTATTTCTCTCAAAGCTGGCAATAGAGTGGGCGCAGTGTCTAATAGTAGCAGTAAGCTAACGAGAGGCTACGTTCAGCTGGTGACTCGGGAGTCGGGACAGAGAAAATGTCAGGAGCTTGGAAGTATTATAAAATTGAAAGCGAAGGCAGTGTAACAGCCAGATGCAATGTTTGCAAGGCGGAGGTTCCGCGTGGTGGAAAGAACAGAGCTACGTTCAACACGACCAATCTAATACGCCACCTGAGAAACAAACACCATCAACAACATGACGAGTACACAGCGGCCACTCAGGTAACGGCACAGAAACAACCGACACTTTCAGAGACTTTTAAAAGGAAAGAGAAACTGCCCCAGAACAGTGAAAAGGCCAAAAAAATAACAGCCAAGATAGCTGAATTCATCGCGTTGGATGACCAGCCGTTATCTGTTACCTTTGTTTTCTCTTAATGCATTGCATAAAGATCGGATCGGGAAAAATCGGTATCGGCAGATTGTCAAAATCAAATGATCGGAATCGGATCGGGAGCAAAAAAAGGTGATCGGGGCATCCCTAATCATGGGCCACTTCTGATTGATTAACAATGGCTGGTACATGTGGAGCACAGCACTTCTGATTGGTGTGGATGAGTGACGACCAAGAAGAAAAAAAAAATTGTAAAAAAAAAAAAAAAAAAGTTATAAGAAATCGCAGGCTTTGCGATTTCATAATCGCATCATCTCGAATCGCAATTTCGATTTAAAATCGATTAATCGTTCAGCCCTACGTGCGACTGGACCTGAGCCGAGCGTGTTCATTAAACACTGAGAGTCTAATCTGTAGTTAAAGTTTAGCTGCGTCTCAGGTGACCAAACAACATCCTCTGTGACACGGATACACGCTACGCTAATAGATATAGCACTTACAGGCAAGTGGCATAGAATACAAAGACATTCAAATGCATTTAAATCAGGAACGCAAAACATTAATAACCTAACGACAATCTTCATTATTGATTAATCACTTCAGTAATTTATTAAAGCATACGTGCCTAATATCTCCTGTAAAGCTGAACATTTGTTTCAATAAATCTACTCTAACTGAAGATGGACAGAAAATGTAACGATTTCTAAGCAAATTGTGCCAAACGTTAGAAATGTGTTGTGCTTTCATTACAGGTTACAGACGGCTGTACAAGCATCTAGGCCAGGGGTCGGCAACCCGCGGCTCTTTAAGCCCTCTGCTCTGGCTCCCTTGAGCTTAGACATAAATAAGAAGGAAATTAAATAAAAGTATTTCTAGGACTATTTAAATGTTGTTGCACAGTTGAAAATGTTTCGTATCTTGTATTTTGAGGTGATACTGTGACATAAATAAAAAACAAAACGGTTTTAATTAGGTCAACTAAAATATGCGCCAGCGCCTTTTCTTACAGGTGAATAACCTGACCCCCGACCCAATGAGCGAACTATGGATAAATCAAAGACAATAAAAGTATCGGAGAAACACAGGGTTTAATTCTGCGTGGACAGAGTTATATGCTTTCACAGCAAACTGGTTTACCGGTATGTTTGATATATAGAGAGAAGTTGTCAAAGGTGCTGCAGCCTTTACGTATTGGAGGAAAAGCACGGAAGAGAAAGACAGCTGACGATCTTCAGTCACAATTCAATCACCTAACTATTTTCAGGGTGTAGCTAAATGATTTATTTATTTTAAATTGTATTTTTTTTTCTTCAAATGTGCAGAGGATTCCCCAAGTGCTGTGTTTAATTTATTTTAAAGTAGGCCTGTATATATATATTTTTTTTTTCCTTATAAGAGTTCTTTGTTTCTTATTAGAGGTTAACAGTTTTATAAATAATAAATGCAAAAAAACTGTAGTTTTTGTTTATGATATAACAATAAATACAACTTTATAAGCTATCAAATATGTTTTGCGGCTCCAGACAAAACAAATTGTTGGAAAAGGGGGCAAAATGGCTCTTTTGGTCAAAAAGGTTGCAGACCCCTGGTCCAGACGGAACAAATAATTGGGAGATGAATTGACGGTAAAAAAATTAATCAGCCTTATTTTGCTGGTTTTCTCCATTTTGTTTATGAGAGCAACTTAAAATTGCGATCATTGATTATTTTTTTATTAAGAAATGCATAAGATTATCTTGTTCAAACCTCTTAAATGTGGTTTTATGCTGGTTTTCTTGGACTTTTAGGATGTTAATCTGAAAAAGAGTCTGGCTCAGACAAAGCAGGACATGCAGATAAATAAATAGTAAATACTAATGTGTTGCAGCCTTTATAATGACTGGTCTTGAAAAACTAGGTGGACAAGCAGGAAGATGTTGGATACATTCTGTTCTGCTGATTCCCTAGATATAGAAAATACATGAGACAAAATGCTTTTTAACCATTAACAACGCAACAATATCCAACACAGTCATCTAAAAAGGAACCTCAAAATGCTTTGACGAAGGAAACGGAGCCGTGTGATTCCTCAGAGTGACTAAGGCAGAAGGATTGCACAGCGAGAGACTGGACGCTCATCACTGGTGAGTAACTGGGAGGAAGCAGCATTCCTCACAGACCTGGCATTCCTCTGCTGCTGCCCTCCTACAGTACAGCCACATTAAAAAGAGGAGGAGGAGGAGGAGGGGGAGGAGGAGGGGGAGGAGAGTGCCGTCCCGTGCCCCTGGCGTCTGGACTTCCGTGAGTAGTGCTCTGCAGCCCCATCTGGCCAGCATGAAGCCATTTGTCAGAGAGGAGCACTCAGGCAGGAGGAAGGGTTTGCCTCTCTCTCTGGGCTTCCATGAAACCCTCGGACCCTCCGTCTCTCTGTCACTGAAGTGCTGCACTAAATGTCTTGATTTTAGGGTTAGGATAATCAAAGCTTCTATTGAAGTTTTTAAATGATTGAATGTGTCATATACGTCAGTGATTCTCAAATGGGGGTACGCGGAGCCCTGGGGGTACGTTGGTGTACTGCAGGGGGTACGTGAGATTTAAAAAAAAGCTCAAATAAGTTCATAAAAAAAAATACCATGCATGATTACAAAAATAATCTTAGTACAATAAGTTCAATAGAAAACACAATTTTATCGTCTATATATAAACATGTCAAATGTGTGTATTGTATTTTATAGTTTTGCATAATATATCATTGTTCATTGGTTTGTTAAACGGATATTACTTCAGTTGAAAAATGTCGTTATTTTTTTTCATGCATAAAATGAAAATATCCTTAGTTTGTTGTAAAGCATGCACGAAGGAGTTAATAAATCACACACTGAGGGAACATCACTATATTTGAATTATTTGTATAGGCTTTTTCGATCAAAAATGTTCGGGGTCGGTCAGGGGGTACATGGCTGAGAAAAAGTTTCAAAGGGGGTACATTACTGAACAAAGTTTCAAAGGGGGTACATTACTGAACAAAGTTTCAAAGGGGGTACATTACTGAACAAAGTTTGAGAAGCGCTGATATACGTGTTGCTTGTCGGTCGCCATACTTAATAACAATAGCACAGTACAAATACAAACAACTCTCAAACAAAGTCCTCTATTTTAATTAATTTACTTATTGGTTTGAATTAGCTTTTATTTTATTTAAACAACTCATTAAATAAATAAATGTAGCAGGACAATTCAATAAGGGCATAAAATCATAATGAACATTGTATTCGTCTAACAACTAAAGTAATATACTAGAAGAGTGATAATGCTGAAATAGTCGTTTTTTATTATTGTGGATTTACAAACGACAGTGAAGCGCAAACATTTTAGCCCGCAGTGAAATGAGTGTGCTTGGAAGGATAAACATTACCAATAAAGATAGAAGCAGAACATTTTCTTTGATCCGTTTGTTTTGTGTTGCTTGTTGAAATATTGTACGAATTACATCTCTCTACGATCATCATCGATCGGCGCTGTCACACGTGGGAATGCCTCCTTCAACATCTTCAAACAACCACCCTGCAGACACTCAAGTCTGACTCGTCATGACCTACACACTAAAACCAATAGAGAAATGTGGAGGAAGTGATGGAAACAGCCAACAGGTTATGGGTGAAACAACACAGGCCGCAGGATGCTGTGGTCTCCAGGCAACACGGCCATCCTGCTGTGCTGAACATGAGAGAGTCTGGCTCCTCGCCGACCGAAGCGCACCCCCGCTGAGCCTGGGACAAAGTCACCAAGAAGAACAGGCCGACGCGTTTACAGTAACCCTTGAGCTGCATCACACACAAAGCGCAGGATGTGCAGACGCTGCAGCAGACAACACGTCACACACGTTAGCGGAGACTCGTTAGTGAAGATGTGTGTCAGCGGACGGGCGGGTGAGGGGTGCACGACTTTGTGCTTCAGGGCTTGCGGGACTTTCAGAGCAAAACAAGTAAATGGCAGGACACGGAACGCTTCCCATATTTTAAACAAAGCCTTGAAGCAGTGATGCAGAGTCTTTGAAAGAGAAGAGCAACTCCTTTCAAAAGAGGCAAGTATCTGAACTGCTTGGTCGAGCCGGTGTAATCCCGGTTTCCTGCCAAACAACATGCCTCACACAGGAATCCTGAAGTTGATCTGGCACATAAGACGCCTCTTGTTAGTCTTTGGCAGCTCCGCATAACATTGGTTTTTTTCTGGCCTGACATGGTTACACACTGGCAGGAACATGGACCCAATGGAACAGGACCCGCTACCGAATAAAAGGCTTTGCATTTTTGTAAGATACAACTTGGGAATAGCTGCCGACAGAAAAAACGCTTTTATGACAATATTTTCGGAAATGAAGTGAGCTGAATTGTAAACTGAGAAAGGAGAGTGTTAAAAGATGCCTTCCTGAGCTCAGTCAAACAGATTCCTCCAACTAGGCAAAATATATCTGGTTGAAAATCAACCCACAGAGAAGGAATACGACATTTGGGAAGCTGGTCCATTATGGAAAAAATAAGAAACATCTGAAAACAAAAAATACAACTAAACTAACATATGATTGATTAATTAATTGCTCACGTTAAAAGAATTTTCTGCACATCATTTCTTTTCTGTAGGAGCAGGATCAAAGTTCATATAGGCTTTTTCTTTGATAAACAGTGTTGTCTATGTAAAGACTTCTCCTAGTAACAACCATACATTTCCAGCTGTCAAGAACATCCCCTTGTGCCCAATTAAAACACAGAAGAATGTAGGAAGCAATACATAACAAGCAATCAAGGAAGAGATGTCAAGCAGGTTCTATATGTTCCTAAAGTAGAGCTTGTAATGATAGTACAAGTGGGCACTGAGCAGCTGTATTATGTAGGGAAGAGTGATTAACATATAGAACAAGATACCGGGCGTGATATTGATGGACGTGTTGGATAAGTAGTGGAGCAAGAAAAGGATCACAAGGTTTTTTACAAAATGTTAGACTGTAAGAAATAACCAATGTCCTATAATACTACACAACTACACAACATGTAGGTGAACTGCATCTGGAGTGTAATACAATGAACCAGAAGTCTCAATATTTCTGCTACACCGTAGAGCAGAAGAAGAAGAAAAATCATAATGAAAAAAACAAAACATTTTCTTTTAAATGAGAGGATTAGCTCTTTTATGTTTTTTTAAATAAACTGATTATCAAGTTTTTGAACTAAGGAATGGGAAGAAAAAAACACAACGCGGTCATTTCTTGCCCGGGGAAACTGTGACAGACACCTTTTATTTAAGAAATCCCTTTTATTTAAGAAATCCCAAGAAATTGATGATAAAAAAACTGTTGTTGTTTGAAGCTTAATTTCCAATCTATCTGCTACTACTGTACAGAATCAATATCTGTCCGTCTCAGTGCATTTAGATGTTTCTATTGGCCATCAGGCCGAATGAGAGGGAAATGAAGAGCAGCCGGTGACAGGCTGAGGCTGCTACAGGCTGACACCAGTCTGCTGGTGTTAACTCTGACAGACAGCAGACGTGCAAGGCATGAATGGACTTAAAACAGGACACTATACTAAGCCAGAAGAATAGAATAGCTGCCCTGAGAAATGACCACAGAGTAAGGTCATTCAGAGAGTGTTATGTTATAATTGCCCTGATTTCATTGATTTTTTTAAGCTTGTGTATAATTGAGTTATATAGTTTGAGAAAGTTGTGATGTTAGACAAAAACCAGTAAAGAAACTGTGCTGGCATGTGGAGATGTCAGTACCAATGGAGTATCTTGATCCAATCTCCCACTCCTAACTTCTGCAGGGAAACAATAACAACCCTGGTGATCCTGCTTTAATGCGACTCGATAACGAGACAATCTCACTGCATTCCCTCTTTGGCAGCATAGCTGAGATTCCTCAGCAGCAGCCTCATAAATACTTCAGATGCTTTGTTACGTGCGATGACAACTAATGCTCAGCCCACACTGTGTGTGTGAGGTGTGTCACAGAGCCAGGGAGGACTACAAGAGGTCTGGCTGACTTGCACTTCATGTTTTTCAAGTCTTGGCAGGGCTCCAATCACTGGCTCCATCCAACAGAGCCGGTGGGGCAGGGAGTGTCATGAAAACAACAGGGTGACCAATGATTTTCCATCATCACATCCTAGTGCGAAACTAAAAGCAGGTAAACTGCCTCTGCCGGGCCTGGTATGACAAACACTCAAAGCACGGCATCTCCACACCACGGATGAATAGAACAATTAGGGTTATGTGTTTATCATCTACTGTTTGTCTTGTGGGAAAGGTTCTCTACAAATAATAAGTGTTTTTGCAGCTCGATCGAGGAAGAGAAGAGATTACGTAAGAGCTAGAGCTGAAACAATTCATCTATATCATCAGGAAATTAACCAGCTGCAATGTTGACCATGGAAGCATCTTTTAAATATTTGAATGAAGCAGTTTCAGCATCTTAAGGCTTATTTGTATCACACTAAATTGGATGTCCATGATTTTTGAACTGTTGGTCACACAAAATAAGATATTTGATGACAAACATAGGGCTTTAAGAACTTGTTCACTTGTTATTAGTCATTTCGTAAACTAAGCGATTTATTACATAATAATCAACAGTTGAATTGAGAGTCTTAGGTGGGACTCAGGGTGTTAAAGTAAGGATAAAAACAAAGTGGAAACTGACCAATTGTATTGTGATAAAATCCCATATTAATAGAGCAATAAACTCTGTTACCCCCTTTATAAAATACATACACACTCATTTATGAAAGGACATTCCTTGAATTATATTCCTTGCATTATAAAACTACATCAGTTTATCAGAAATACTTGAGAATACCATCTGATATGAACAGTTCAGCATGACTTCACATTTTGAGGTAGTCTAACAGGATGAAGATCAACAACAACACTCATCGTGTGTTTCGATTCCTAAATAGTTTCAATGCTGGTATCGATATCAATCAATAAAAGCCTGTCAGGATTACCTGTTGTCATTATGCCAATCCCCTAAAGACATAGCTAATTAGCAATTACCTATAAATAATGTATGTTAGCTAGTGTAAAGCCTGTCATGCTAGTTATAAGGTTAAATCTTTTTTACAATGGGACTAGTGAAGTGGGCACAATGAATCTACCAGTGACAGTTAGTGGAACTAGCAGTCAATGCTACTCAGCTAACTAGCTGACAGACTAGCTCTGTTTCAAACTCGATCATTAACTATTTTTGACTGGATTTAAATCACTTGACAACTCCACCCTGTAGCTGACATATTTATCAAACAACCCAGAGAGTCTGGCTTCACACTGACAGCGGGTCTGGACAGTTTCAGCTGCCTGCTCAAGTTTACCTAAACCCCAGAACCCACCATTAGCAAGCCGTTAGCCGGGTTAGCTAATATTAGCCAACTGATTAGCCACCTTACCAAGTACTAAAACTGCTCCTGGTAGGTTACTGACAACCTCAATGACATGTTGGGATCATTTCTTACCCTTTGTAATACGCCTTCACCCGGACTTGGTGTGAATTCTCCCCGGGGTGGGACATGGTGCTGTCCCGCAACGTCGGCATCCTGAGCTCAGCCGTGGTCCGTCTGAATCCCCGATGCCTCCCTTCCTTCTCCGCCTCTCTAGTTTGTGTACCACGCCCCGAAACACTTTGTTTTTAAGGTCCGTCGACACGGCAAGTGAAGAACGAGGCTAGTGTTGATAAAAACGAAGGTTTTTGCCTTCCTCAGAGAAACTAAAATAGCATGTAAAGTAAAGAAAAACTTGCGGGGTCCGCCAAACAACTCCCTACTGCAAAGGCCTGACGACGGGCGAGTCCATTGTCGGAATGCATGGGGTTGCGCATACAAACACACAGACATGTATCCTGACACATTTGACGTCAAAAACATTATAATGCATAATATCAAGCTGAATTTAAGTCAATAATGTATAACAAATAAGTATTAAATGGTAAACATTTCCAAAAAGTAAAACATTATCCATTTGCTGCATTCCGACTGTACCAATTGTAGCTTTATAAGTGGGTAAGTGCGGCTTTCAGGTTCAACAATCTGAGCTCGGACATCGGAGAAGCCCTCAAGACATGTTGCGCATTCAAGTGCTTTGGTTCGGAAGTAACATCAACATGGGTAGAGCAGGAATAGAAGTAAAAGCATTTCTCTTTTTCTTACTTTTCATTTTTTATTTTAGAAAATAACGGAATCCTCTGTGTTGCTGTGCTAGAAAACGTGATTGATAAAAGAAAAGAATGGGAGCAAATAAAATATTAACCCAAACCTAAAATAACAGAGTACATTCACTCAATACTGTAATTAAGTATTTGTGAGGTATGCTACTTGTACCCTCTTTTACTTGAGTATTACTACTTATACTCCATAACATTTATTTAACAACTAATGGTTTTTTAGCAAATTAACAAAACATAAATAATACAATATTGCAAGATCAGTGCAAATCAGATCAGATAAGAGAAAGATGGAAAGGCTTAGCTCGTTATAAAGTAGTAATTCATCCTTATTATCATCCAATAATATAACAACTCCATGCAATTCCTGACAGTAAGTGTTTTCAAGCACAGGATTTATGCTTTCCTGCAAACACAAAACATAAAGAGCTTTCAAATTATGTTGTCCCCGTTTAATAGATAGATACAGTGAAAAACGAAATGCTATGCCATGAGAGAAACCAACCCAAATGGAAGATTAGCCTATAGGGTTACTTTATTTCTGTGTTATTAGCATCAGCAGTTTGTGAAATAGTATTTTGACGCATATGTATGTGTTGTGAGCTAAAACCCAGCATCACAATCTTTTATTTTTGTGCCAATATTCAACATTTTCTCCAGACATTATCATGATAAATAAATAAATATATTCAAAACGCATAAAAAGCCACTTTAACCTGTCTAACATCTGGGACTCTCCATGCAGAGCGCTCCGGCTGTGGAAGGTCCTCCCGCACAGCAAGCGGTGCTGTGTCTGGGATTTTTTATTGCCTGCTACCGTCTGATATGTTTTTTATCTCCATTTTAGACAGTATACTGCCGCATCAGAAGCTTCATGACTGGGACAATGTGCCGGGCTCCTGTCAGCTCCTGATGGCCTGATGGTGTCTCAATAGCAGGCAGGTAACGCCGACGAGAGGTGAATGATTGCATAAAGCGAAGAAGCGTCTGAGCGACGAGAGGCAGACAGGCAGACAGGCAGACAGACAGACAGACAGACAGACAGACAGACAGAGAGAGAGGGCATCTCATTGTTGAATGTTTAATCCGAATTTCTTAAATTATGGGCAGTGCATTTAAGATAAATTGTTGACGTTAAGGGTTTGTTAACGGAAATATCCAGCTGGTTTTTAATTGGACAGAGCCGGCTCTGCAGCAAAAAACAATCAATACTCAAGCTTCCTTAGACCATCAGTGTGCAGCCTTATTACATATTTCAAAACAACTCTCTTTTTAAAAGCCATCTGTTTGATATGACTACATATAATAATGTTTGACTTTTTTTAAAGCTTGCTTATCAAATTAGATAGAACACATCTATAGCATGGTGGCACTGCACCGTTGTCTCTTTACAGATGTGGTATTGGTACAACATAACCTTTAAACATATCAATAACATCAATGATTTACCCCCTTTCACATATCTTCATTACAAATTCATAATGTTTTATTTGTACATGCAATGAAGTCATCTGTGTTTCTTTATGTTATGATGTGCTGTCTGCACCTGTATAGAGAGATAATTGGCAGTTTCATGCTCTCTATATTGAAGTGACCAAATATGAAAACATGATTATGAACATGCATTTTTCCAAGAACATAAGCTAAACATACAAATAATGTTAGAGTCGGGTAGCTTATGTTACATAGCACATTTATAGGCTACATGTTTTATTAGCAAACAGGAACTGATTCAGAGCTGCACTCAAGGAAGATTCCTATTTATTATTTACGTGAATTTTTTACTGATTAAAAAAATGAAATGAAATATTATTTGTAACCAACAGTTGATTTGAGCTTGTAAACATGCAGTTAAGGAAAGTGTTAAACAACAGAAGCAGCTGCAGATCCATCCTCCTGGTTCAAGTCAAGTTTGAGTTGAACTTCCTGCTGTTACTTATTGTCTGTTTTATCCCCAGAGTTTTCCCATCACTGGATCTGTGTTTGAGCTGGAGATGGACAGGCAGGGATCAGCAGAGAAGCAGACAGAGACTAACAGGACAACCAGCACCCCCACCCCATCATCAGCAGCCATCACCATGGCAACAGTCAGCTCCTGCAGCACCACGTGCACCCAGGCGCCATCTACTTCCCTCAGCATCATCTCACCTGACAGACAGGCGGTCCAGGTATTAGACTCCTTTTACCCCGGCATAGTTTCATGAGAGGAATCCAGATTATAGACAGTACCTGGGAGTTATGCATGGTTTGTTTCATGTGAGAGGAATCCAGGTTATAGACAGTTCCCCAGGTTTCTGCAAACATTGACTTGACTGACAGGTAATCTAGACATTACTTGTGATTTAGTGGTTCATTGTTTGTATTTGAAAGGGAGTCCAGGAGGTAATACACGTGATTGGGGCCTGCATGGCTTGTTTCATTTGCAGAGAGACCAGGTTATAGACAGTAGCTGGGACCGAGTTCATCTATTGTCTATTTTAAGTGGAGTTCAGGTAAAGACGGATCCTTGAACCTATCTAAGCATTGTTTGACTTTGGTTGCAGGCAGTCCAGGTAATAGATAGTACCAGGAGCTGTGCACGGATTGTTTCCTTTGAGAGGAGTCCAGATAATAGACAGTACATCAGATCTCATTTAGCATCGTTAGACTTGACAGGCAGGTTTTCCAGCTGGACAACCTGCCTGGATTCCTTGTAGGTCCTGGGTAATGTCTATAACCTGGTTATAGACATTACCCAGGACCCAAGGAATCCAGGTAAAAGGTAGTTGATAGTTGACCCTGCTCTGCTCTTATAGCCAACACAGAAATTGTAGGAAATAGATAGTCTTCTGTTAAACTTTTAAAAAATTGTTAGTTTTGTTATTTATGTAATGTTATTTTGAAAAGGTGTCTTTAACATAAAATAGCTGATAAAAAGAAAGTATTGCTGAATGTTAACATCTCTTAAATATTCTAGGAATGTTCCAATCCTAACAGCACTTAATAATATTTTTCTCAAAAGAACATTTTCCAAATACTTCAAAGTATCCATTCTCAGCTAATTAAAGAGCAACAGGAACACAATTAAAAAGACTAACTGACTGAGTGCTTGATGTGTCCCTCAGGTGATCCAGCAGGCCATCCACAGACCTCAGAGCATGGCGGCTCAGTACCTGCAGCAGATGTACGCAGCGCAGCAGCAGCACCTCATGCTGCAGACCGCCGCGCTGCAGCAGCACAGCCCCCACCTGCAGAGCCTGGCCACCATACAGCAGGTCGGGTGGTGTTGGCCATGTGTTAGTGCAAACATGGAGAATAATGTAACATGAAGAACAGAGAGTGTGATGTCTCTCCAATGTCTTTCAGGCTTCAGTATGTCAGAGGCAGCCGTCGTCTTCATCCAGTGGCAGTTTGGTCCATCAGCCTGTGGGTGTTTCCCAAAACTCAGTAAGTGTTTGAGTTACGACTCTCATCAACTTGACCTAAGCAGACATATTCAAGTAATACTTTAGATGTTTTGAAGCAGGGTTACATGAGGTACTTATTCAAAGTCTGGAGAGACGGACAGGAGTTTCAAGCATGGAAGCGACAAGCAGCAGAAATGTGTTTTAGCCTCTTGAAGAGATCAATATACGTTTAAGTGTACGCTTTATTTAAAAATAACGTATTCGCTTTAACTTGCTGTCGGACTTCTTTGCCAACATAGAGCTGAGGCTGTAATCTATGCTCTCTTTGCAAAAACCTTTGACAAAAACAATATTTTACCCTGCAGACCACAGGAGTTGTTGACTGCCTCAATCTATTATCTTGTAAACAAGCCATTTCAAAACAAACTTGAAGCAGCAGTAGACCAGCAACTTCACACAACCTAACTCCAAAAAAACTGTCCCTTTCAACATTCATTTTCTTTCATGCAGATTACTCTGCCATCATCTCCAGTGACAGCCCAGCTGATTGGACAAACCCGAACATCCACTGGTGCTGCGACCACCATTTCCCAGCAGGCCATGCTCCTAGGGAACCGACCGGCCAACTGTAACCAAGCTCAGATGTACCTTCGCACTCAGATGGTACAAACTTTTTCAACGTTTTAAAGCACACTTGAAAATTGCACTGGAACTTTAAAACTGCACGAGTTGTTTGCCCTATTTCTATTTTTACCGAATGTGTTTTGTTATGTTTTCTCACAACATACAATTTGTTTGTTTCTAACCACTGAGCCACCTGTCTCTCCCTGCTTTCTGCTTTTTCTCCTGTCAGCTTATTCTAACCCCAGCAGCCACGGTGGCTGCAGTTCAATCAGACCTCCCTGCTGTCACCTCCTGCTCCGCTTTACCTCCCTCCTCTCAGGTGCACACTGCCAGGAATCAGAATATAACACACACCACTCAACTGAAATACCATAGACTGCAGGATGCTACATATCATGAGCTGCATAAAATGAGAAGTTACTTGATTAATACACAAGTTGTTGAATCCATTTTTGCATATTTAACTTATTAACATGTGCAACTATAGTCATGGATTTCCCTGTGTTGATGTTTATTATTGTTTTTATCGATGTTGACTATCGATGAATTATAGTGATGTAACTTGTAGGTGTGGTATTGGCCATTTATTAAGGACAGGTGAACAGGTGTTCAGTATAAGTGGAAGGGCAAACCATTTTCAATCACATGGCTTCTAATCTTTCAATCACATGGCTTCTAATGACTATTGTCTCAGTTTTTCTTTAAATAAACGGATGACAATGGATGAATAATATGGATGCTCGTTGATTTTTTTTTAACCGTTCATAACACAAGTCAAGTGATGAACGTTCGAGGAACTATTAATAAACGTTGACTTTTCTATAGACTTTAACAGTGACGTTCTCTGTGTGTATTTTCAGGTGCAGAATCTGGCTCTGCGTGCCCACTTGCCCGGAGCGCTGGCCACAGCTCACAGTGTCATTTTAAAACCATCCGCCCCATCACAAGCCCTGAATCTAAACACCTCTTTATCCAAGACGTCGATCTGCGGGCTGAAACACCACCAGCTGACTGACACCACCACAGAAACATCGGGACCCCACGTCATAACCCAAGGTGACAAGACATATTCAGATATAGAAATGTAAAGGAACATTTACTAGAAAGTGTGTTTCAGGCTTGCAACCCAGCTTTGAAAATGAACCCCCACAATGTGCCATAACTCTTCAGGTCAACTTTTTTTTAAAGAAGCTGGACCAGGTCCTAATGCATACGAATTAAGATTAAAAAAAATGTGTTAAAAGTCTAGATGATTATACTGATGCCTCTTTTTCCTAGTATTTATTTTCTTTCTCCTTTTGAAGTCCAGTCATTTTCTCTATCGAACGGATAGAGTTGATCGATAGATTGATCGATAGATTGATCGATAGAGGTAATAGGAAGGAGAAAAGAGGTAGGGTTTCTCTGGGGCATTTTGTAATAATTTTTTCACTTGCAGCCTCAATAATCTTCAAAAGTTATGTGTCGTTTTACTCTCTTTAGGGATGACTCAAAGGTACTAACTGGTGTAAGAGAAATCAGATGTGTGCAATAGGACTCCTGAGACGCACTTAGTTTGGGTTATGCTTTCGAGACCACTTTGAAGAAGAGACCGTTGTTTTGTTTTTTTGTTCCCTTAAGTCTTATCCATACTCTGTTTGCAGCCTTCTCTCCGGTGCAGACCCACGCTCTGGTCAAACAGCAGCTGTCCTGTCCCTCCGGCCAGCGGGGGTCTCACCACCAGCTCGTCCTCCATCAGACTGCGGGAGGGGCTCCACACCACCGGCAGTTCCAGCCCATCGCCCTCAGAGTAGCGCCTCAAGAAACCAAGTCCAACCTTCTTCCTCTTTCAATTAAAAGACTCACAGCTCCCTGCACCCATTCACACACCAACCACAACCCTCAAGCCCCCTCCTCTTCTCAGTCTTTTGCACCTTCAGTCCCAGCAGCCACCGTCCAGCCTCAGCCTCCTCCTCTTCTGGCCGCTCCACGCCGTCGGACTTCCTTCCCACAGAACCAGCCCCCACCTCCCCCTCCCCCTCTGGTCCTGCCCAGGTTGCCCCAGAACCCCCCGGCCTCCCTCCAGAGGCGACCCCTGCACTCGCTCCAGGCTCTGGCCCTCCAGTCGGGTCATGTGCTGCTGACGGAGCAGGAGCTGCCTGTAGCCGAGGCTCTGCTCCAGATGAACTACCAGAACCTCCCCCCCCCTCAAACAGTGGCTGTCAATCTGAAAGTGCATCGAGTCAGACACAATGAAACACCATCGGTGAGTCGCTTCTGTGTGCTGCGGTTACGTTTTGTAAGTGTTTCATGTTCACAGTATGTGATGGGTTTGTTGTGATTTGTATTTCAGTCGGGACAAACGTGCAAAGTGAATGGATCGAGCTCAGAGGCGAGGAGAGGTGAATCTTCTCCCGGTGCTCAGCGAGACAGGACCCCTCTCAATGGGCCGTTTAAGCAGAATGGTGCAGGTAAGATATGTAAAGAATAGAATAGAAAATATACATTACCCAACCTAGGCCAAAGAGTCTCCTCACTAGGCGGATGTTTCATGAAAAACCAGGGCTTATGTAAAAGCATAAATACATTTTAAAATCTGACCATGGATCTGTTTCATTAAGCTGTTTTGGAGCTAAAATAAATACAAATCTCATTGTAGGAAAACAATAATTGAATTATGTAAATTGTTTTGCAAATTACAGCCTCCATATGTTTAAAAATATGTCAAAAAGCCTTCAAATGATCTCCCTGCCACTGAAAACTAACCTGACTGACAGACATCTTGGCCCTGAGGAATACGTTTTAGTGGTCAGCCTTATTTAAACCTTCTTTAGGAAACTGAGTCTCCTGAAAATAAACTGGAATACAACTGGTAATCCTTCTTTCTCTGTTTTATCTTGTACCCCTGTTGTTGTTCAGCAGTGATGGGTTCACCCTCCATCACACCCAGCCGCTCAATGATCAGGTCACCGGTGGTGGAAGAGTCCTCACAGCTCACCACCAGCACCCCTCCTCCCCCGTCTCCCCCTCTGCCTCCTCCAGTCCTGCCAGCAGCGTTCAGAGGTCCCAGCCAGCCCCCCTCCTCCCCAACCAGCGCGCCCCTGAGCCCCGACAGGATACACACAACCCACGTCCTCACACACCTCATAGAGGGCTTTGTCATCAGAGAGGGCCTGGAGCCGTTCCCGGTACAAACACTGTGATATCACCACGAAACATCTGTTAGAGATGGATGCTTAAAACAATTAGACATATAATCTTGAATAATTGACAGTATGTGTTCTTGTGTTCATGGGTAATTAAAGTAATATTCTTGAAGATGCTTGATTTAAATAAGAGTCTCAAGACAATTCCAGAATGAGGTACCACAATGGTGAATCAGCATATGACCTACCAATTAATGTCATTGCGTATGGCGACATTGCATCAAAATATCACAAGCAGTGCACAATTAGATTAGATTTGAGATTGTTTGTCTAAAAGGTTTGGTTCAGGTACATTTCTACATTTAATATACTCTAGAGATGTTGTTGAGATATTGTAGCAATTGTACTTTCAACAGTAACCTCAAGTTTAAGTTTGTAGTTTATATAGTAACATTTTAACATTTAGATGCTTACAAATTAGCACCTGTTTCTACACAGGTGTCTTGCCATGTCAGTGTGCATGATTTATCTTTTCTGGACGCAGGTGATCTCGACCTCGATGTTGGCAGAACAGCAGGCTTCCCTTCCTGAATCTCAGGAGAGACAAACTAACGGGGACTTGGCGGCCGAGGACAGCCCGCTGGACGCTGACCAGTCGGATTCAACAGACTCAGAGATGGAGGAGGACGACCCTGCAGCAGACGGTGAGGTCATGTGTGTGTACATGTGAGTGAGTGTGTGTAAGTGTGTAAGTGTGTAAGTGTGTAAGTGTGTAAGTGTGTGTAAGTGTGTGTGTGACTAACAGCTGGCCCTGTGTAGTTGCAGAGCGGGGGGGGAGTGCGGCGGCCATGCTGCAGTGTGAGTTCTGTGGCAGTCGAGGTCACGCTCACACCTTCCTGCGCTCCAAACGCTTCTGCTCCATGACGTGTGTCAGGAGGTAAATAAATCACTCTCACATGGAGACGCACCAACAACACTCTCATTAATAAGAACACGTTATATCGAGCACCAGCCTGCTCCTCTAAAGCAATGCCAAACCAGAACTACAAATGGAAACCTGCCTTATGGAACAGTAAATATATTTAGATTTTTTGGTTGCACAATTTCGGAAATGTTTTGCAATATAGCAGGTATGATATAAGGGTAGTTCAAACTTTTTTTTTTGCATTATTCCCATTAAAATCAAATAATATATTCAAATTATCACAGTATGATTTTTTTTCTGTACCAAACATATATGTTTTGTTAAGTCTGTAAAATACTCTTGGTAGGCTGAGATATCTCTATAGCTCCACAATACTTCAAGCAAAATGGAAATGTTACACATATTAAGCATGTATCAAATATTGTGTTTCCTGTAATTAAAATGTTTCACTAGTTCATATAATGATTTTGATCAAATCGATTAATTGTGCAGCACTAATTTAAATTGATAAAAACGTGATCAGTCTATGCTATGAACACAGACACACTAGTTTTTTTTACATTCAAATTACTTCTGCCCCAAACACTCAACAACTAAGATACAAATTGTAATCAATTATAGCTTTTAAACAAAAGTAGTGGAGTAACAAGTACAACTTCTCTGAGATGTAGTGGAGTAGAAGAATAGGGTTTCATAATATGGATAAGAAAAGTACCTCAAATTTGTACCATCAAGGGTTTTGCCAAAGAGCATCCTTGCTTAGATAATAAGACTCTAAAAAATGCAGTGTCTACCACACGAGACGAGTAAACTAAAGATGATGTCTGTCTCTGTGGCGGTGAGACACATCCTCTGACATCTGGAGCCCATTGAGTTACATTTAGACTATAAGAAGAACTCTCAAGGGTGTAATCACTCCCATGTTTCCTATTGACTCTCCATCCATCAAAGAGTCCAGATGCAGACCATCAGCTCAGTCACTGAAACTCAACTCTGTGCCATTAGTAAACAAATGTGACCGTCTGCAGTGAACCGTATAAGTCCAATTTAACATCTGTTAACACCTCTGTGTTCAGGTTCAGTGTGAGCTGCACAAAGCGTGTCACGGTGCAGAGAGTTGGGCGCTGGGGCCACAGGCCCACGGGCCGGAGGGGACGCCCCCCCGGCAGCAGAGTGAACGGAGCCTCAAGAGAACACTTCCTGAGACAGGTCAGCTACTGGCACTGCACACACTGCACACACTGCACACACTGCACACTATGTACACACGGCACACACTGCACACACACTGCACACACTGCACACACTGCACACACTGCACACACTGCACACACTGCACACACTGCACACTATGTACACACGGCACACACTGCACACACACTGCACACTATGTACACACTGCACACACTGCACACACACTGCACACACTGCACACACTGCACACACTGCACACACTGCACACACTGCACACACTGCACACTATGTACACACGGCACACACTGCACACACACTGCACACACTGCACACACTGCACACACTGCACACTATGTACACACTGCACACACTGCACACACTGCACACTATGTACACACGGCACACACTGCACACTATGTACACACGGCACACTATGTACACACGGCACACACTGCACACACACACACACTGCACACACTGCACACACTGCACACTATGTACACACGGCACACACTGCACACACACTGCACACACTGCACACACTGCACACACTGCACACTATGTACACACTGCACACACTGCACACACACTGCACACACTGCACACTATGTACACACGGCACACACTGCACACTATGTACACACGGCACACTATGTACACACGGCACACACTGCACACACACTGCTGGGGTCACTGCTCATGAGAGAGGGGAAGGACACTCCTGGTCAAGTGTATTCACAATAGTCCATACATAATACTGTTTAAAAGAAGCAGAGCCAAAGCATCCATCGGAAATGCTTTGTGTCTACAACATGGCATTTGTCTTGTTTTTGTCTCGTGACAATTTTATTAAATGTTCTAGTTGAATGGATCCAGTTGACCTATGTTGTAATGCATCTATCTCTTTTAAAGTCAACCTTTATGTTGAAAAGACCATGACTTTACATGTGTAAAGAGCTGCAGTTTTCACAGGTAGGAACCTAAATCTTATCTGAGATGGCTAAGGCTAAATCCTGGTTGATTTTTGTGTGATTTGTCTTTTTGCTCCAGGCTCGTAGGTCGTTTGAGGAGACCCGACAAAGCTCTCTGAGAGACGAGGAAGAGCAGGAAGAGGAGGAAGAGGAGGAGGAGGATGGTGAGGATGAGCCTCCCATTCCCATGACAACCAGGCTCAGAAAACAGACTGAGAGACAGCGAGAGAGGAGAGAGAGAAGAAAGGGAGAGAGGAGGAGAGAGGGGAGGAGAGAGGGGAGGAGAGAGGGGATGAGAGGACGACAGAAACCATCAGTGTCTCTGAAGAAGAAGACGTCGGCTCTGCGTCTCAGTGGAACGTCCAACAAGTGTTTTCTTTCATCAACTCCCTGCCAGGTGAGACTTCAGTACCCCTGTGTGTCAGCGGTGAAATGAAACTAAGTACATTCATGCATATACTAAACTTATTTACAAATGTAAAAGGTACTTGTACTTTACTTGAGCGTTTTTCTTTTCAAATACTTCTTCTTCTGCTACATTTCAAACAATTGGACAGCTGCTGACACTTTACTGGTTCCTTTTTTTTTACATAAAATATGATGTTTTGTTATAAGTTAAACTGTCCCCAAACCTTACAGATGTGTTAAGATAAAAACGAACTACTAGTGTTTGAGGGGAGGTGTTTTCCGAGTGAGGGCGCTCGAAGTAGGGTGTGGGAAGTGAGGTATTTTAATTTATGCCCCTAGCCTGATTGGTCGACACAGCTGGTGTGATGAGATCTTACTGTAGAATCAGAGGGAAATGTACATTGTTACAGCAAAAGTGGCATAGCAGGTAAAAAAAAGGCATGCAATAATACAGAATAAGCTAACATATTAATATATAGAAGAAAAGCACACATTAGTTTTACTACAATACAAATAAAGACACATAAGTAGGTAAGTAAACATCCATGGCTAAAAATGATGAGCAGCAACTTCAGAACTTAGTGACATATGTAATGTAAGGTGTTGAGACATTATAACAAAATAAATAAAAGGTGGACATTCATTACAATGGTGGTTTTCACGTAATCATCGAATCAATGCCGCCAGTTGTTTAAAGCAGCGAAGTTAGCTTTGAGTAAATAAGTAATAAGTAAGTCATTCTTCAAAGATCTGCTAACAAAATGCATCAAAATGAACAAAAGACACTCAGTCTGTATCCTCTATTTCCTGCAGGGGGTCAGGATGTGGCCGAGGAGTTCCGCTCTCAGGAGATCGATGGCCAGGCTCTGCTGCTGCTGACCGAGGAACACCTGCTGAGCACCATGAACCTCAAACTGGGACCTGCACTCAAACTGTGCGCACACATCAACTCTCTAAAGGAAGCATAAACATGTTTTCTGATCAGGAGGACGTAAACACACATCAACAAGGAGGCTCTTTCCATTGTGTAGTCTAACACAGTTAGAACAGACTGTATGGAGACTCCTGAGACCACTGCCAAGGACTCCTCGCCTGAGAGAAGTCCACACACTGAACCAGCTGATACTCACACAGAGATGAGCAGTTCTTTCCATCTTCCATTTCAACAGTAGTGATTGTAGGTGATTATCCCTGGTTATCCATTTGTTTCAAAATGGTCATTAAAAATCTATTTGTAAAACATGGAAACAACTTTACCGTAAGTTATTATTATTAAGAATGCTGTACAGTGTCAAAGTTTACAAAACAGATTTACTATCTAACAGATTAGATTTTATACACTTATCATGAGCAAACTAATAATGTTTGGTGCCAAACTGATGATAGGGTTATTTATTATTAATGTATTATTGTCATAATTAATATACAAATAAAACCATTAATGTATTAAGCATTGTTTTGTGTTTTTTATTGAGTTTCATAAAGAGTGATAGTTTACCGTTAGTGCAAACTATACTTTTTTACAAACTTAATATATCAAATGTTGGGTCTGCTGAACAGAGCATAGGTATAACGGTCAGAAGATAAACATATATATAAATAACATATTAAAAAACACTTGAAAAAGACTGGCCTTTCATCTAAGCCTATCACTATACATGTACAGACAACGCAGAATATTTATTTATGGATCTCGAGTTGTTTAATACATAATAAATTAGATGTTTATACTTTCTGGTTGCTCAATGAGAGACCACAGTACTAAAAGAGACTTTCATAAATCTCCTGTATTTTGGTGAACCACCAGCAGAGGGCCTCATTCATTCAGTTACTACCATATACAGTCTATGGTTACTACCTAGGTTACTACCCGTTGTTAAAGGTAGGGTAGGTAAGAATGGAGAAACCAGCTCGAGTGCGCTAGAATTTGAAAGTATACAACCGGAAAAAATCTGCCTCTTCCTTCAGACTTCCTCACAGAGCCCCTCCTCCAACACACACATGACAATGAGGGCACGAGATAAGTTTGGGCACAGGTGGAAGGCTGACAGGCAGGTAGGCCATCCAGTTACTTTAGCCGGGCCGACTCAGATGGTGGTCGTGCTTTTTACTGCGCCACGGCTTCCACAGATGACATTTTTTAAATGTATTTATCATCAAAGTATTTAATATATTCATTGCTATCGGGATGTTAAGAGTATTCCATGGAATATAACAAAAAGTGTTTCTGAAGTGAATTACCTACCCCACCTTTAATCTTCCCCAGTACAGGAGACCAGGTGCAGAAATTGTGAGGCTTTTTAGATATATATTGCTGAGCCAAAGACCTGCATGTAGTCTTTTCTGTATACAAGTACTGAAAGCAAGCAGCATTTTACAGTGTTATCTAGTCGATGTTGAGCAAATTATAAAACACGTTATACATATAAATGAGTAATATAATTACTATAATTAAAAAGGAGGTGTAGAAGTATGAAGTTACACAAGTAAAGAACCGGTAACTTGTAATTTGGTGCAGTCCTTGAGTAAATGCCAATGTCGTTACTTTTCACCACGGGACAAAACAAGGCACAAATAACAAACAGAAGTCCATATATTTATAAAATATACACTATACAAAGAGTTGCCACACACAATAACAAAACATGAATGCTTTTTAACAGTAATAACTTTGTTTATTTGAAACAAGCCCAGACATTTCAGCTTTTTTTTACACATTAGAATCAGATTAAAATAGATTTTTTACATTGCTATAATCATTCAAGTGCAATTAAGTATACATTTCTCTATTGGAAAAATACTACTGCATATATCATACACTTTTCTACGCTATACATGGGGAATGTGTTGCCTGGATGGGAAACTTATCAGAGGAATGTATCGAGAATGCAGAGATGGTCAGGATGAAAACAGAATGACAACTTATAGAGTTTCCATGCACGCTGTTGGGTTTACAAGCTACTGAGCACAGGCTGTTGTTTAAGACATGGAGCGATGTGATATATATATCAATAACTCGATGAGAGAGGAGAGCACGCAGAGGCAATACGGTCTATCAGTTTTCAGGCACAGCAGAGATGAGTTTATACATTTGAAACCCAATAATGCTTGACTTTTACGTGAATTCATTACATTACTAAGGAAGGGCCTAGAAAGAACCATGTCACTTGGTACTTATGAAAGTGTGATCAGTTCAAAAGCTTCTAAAAACACACCCACAGATTGTTTTATGTATTCAAACGTTATTTCTAATTTAGTTTGATCTCTTATTGTCTGCTCACATTCGCTTTCTTAGCATCTGTATTGTTGTATGGTGTTTTTTGTGTTGAAGCACCTTGTCACTTTGGTTTTGAAAGTCTGCTATACAGGAGGTGAAAGTTAATAATAAACTCAACCACCAAATTGTCTCTTTTCCCCTGTAATTATAACAAACTAGGTCGACTCTTTGGAGGAAACTTGAAATCATTAGAAAATCACAGATAAAAGACAGAAAAAAAAGTGTAACGCAAAATCTTTTTCATTCTATGCCGAGTGCTCTAGTTTATTGCATCCTTTATAGCTGACGTTCAGCTGCACCCGAATTGGAAATGTGAGCGTTTAAATAAATGCCCCTCGACGATGGCTATTTATTTACCTGCTTTAGCTTTAAGTTGTGAAGCCTTCTCACATATTGACCAATAACCTGAGGCGAGAGCGGACATCTACAGCACCTTGTGACGTACAGTAACTACGATTCTAAAAACAAAACCATGCAAAGAACATTTACAAAAACAAAGCCAATAAAGTTTCAAATTCAAAACAATTAACAGTATGTAAAATCTCTCAAATGATAAATTAACTTATAAAACACAGGAATGAGCCTCTTCGTGGGGGAATGGGTTCAAAAGATTGCCTTTCTGCTTTTCGCTGGTTTGTCGAGCGCGACATTAAAAAAAGAGTTGAAAATGTTCTCCCGATGGCAGCAGC
Source organism: Gymnodraco acuticeps (assembly GCF_902827175.1). Taxonomy (NCBI): domain Eukaryota; kingdom Metazoa; phylum Chordata; class Actinopteri; order Perciformes; family Bathydraconidae; genus Gymnodraco; species Gymnodraco acuticeps. The sequence continues at coordinate 1,055,367 of NW_022989913.1, forward strand.
TTATGAGGAGCCCCGACCCGCAGAGAGGAGGGGCCGGAGGGAGCTGGAGAACCAGAGTCAGTGTTGTCAGTCGGGCTCAGGGCATGCTGCCGAGCGCGTCCTTCTCTGCAGAGATGGACTTCACCAGCTCCTCCACCCAGCGCACCTCGGAGGCCACCTGCTCCGCCAGAGCCTCGTAGCGGTTCTCCAGACGCCCGTACTTGCGTTTGAGGATGTTGGCGGCCTGCATGGTGAGGCGCGTCTCCTCCTGGCTCTTCTTCCTCTGGGCCGTGGTGCGCTGCAGCTCCTGCCGGATGTGGCTCAGGTCGGTGGAGATGCTCTGGTTCTCCTCCTTGTACCAGCCCTCCTTCTCCTCGTAGATGGACAGCAGCGCCGCCACATCCTCCCGGCACGAGCGCTGGTTTTGCTCCAGGTCCCTCAGGCCTTCCTCTGCGGCCGCGATCTCCTCCAGGACCTGCGAGAAGCGCTCAAAGTTGACGTAGGTGTTGTTGGGCGGCATGCTGGAGTGGGACTTGATGGTGTACTCCTTCAGACGGGTCGTCTTCAGACGGCGACGCTCAGTCTTGTTGTCTCGCTCCTCCTGGCGGACATTTCGCCTCTTGATCACCTGGAGAAGGAAATATGTAGAGGTTTAAAATAAGGAATGCAATTTGACAACAAATCTTGAGTGATGTTTGGCTTTTGAGAATCTAAGTAACAATAGTATTTGCGATACATAAACTTTTATTAAAGTTTGTTGAGTTGTTTTGAGTATAATGCAAGTGCTTGTACAATTTAGAAAAAGGGAAAAGATTTAAAACATTTTGTAGATCAAATAAAAACATTGAGCTGAACACACAACGCACTAAAGAAAGGTAGTTCAATTTCGCGATGTGTTTATCAAACAAGCCAAGAGTGCTTTGACATTGAAAAAAAGTTACACCATATAAACTATTAATAAACCACACACCTTAATCCAGGGATGCTGAAGACTGTCATCAATTGTCATTCTCTTCCTGAAAGCCAAAATATTCCACCAGTGAGCAAACGACCAAGCTAAAACGGTATATTTTCACAGAAACGTGATGCTTTATTTACAGCATAATATCTGAAAAGTTCTTACTTGGGATCTTTGACGAGCAGACGGCGTATGAAGTCCTTGGCGAGCTCGCTGGTGTTGCTGAAGTATTCTTCATCAAAGTCGTAGTTAACGGCTGAGATGTTAGTCAGGGTCTCCTGCTTTGTCTCCCCAAGAAATGGCGAAGCCCCGCTCAGCCTGCAGGAACACAGATAAAAGGATTCGCTTTATGAAACGACACGGCGGAGGAGCGAGCTATTGAAGTTTGAACTAAAGTCAACAACAAGTGGTGATGTGAAACACAACTCACAGGATGTATGTGATCACTCCGATGCTCCTGCAGAGAAGAGGAGAACCAGGCATGAATGAAAACGGTCACACAGGTCAAAATACAGCTTCCAAAACAACGTGTTGACATCTTACCACATGTCCGCCTCCAGTCCAAGGGGCTCGTAGTTCACTATTTCTGGAGCTGTAAGCACAGAGGAATGCTTTCATTCAAACCAGATGTGGAGATCTTAGACGCACTGTCATCAACTTACCAGCTGGGCACACACAGGAACAACACTTTAAAGATGTTTACTTTATTTGTGAAAAAGAGGAGTCACTTGAACTCACCAACAAACTCTGGTGTCCCAAAAATGTTCTTGAACTCGTTTCCTGCTTTAATCTGATGAGCAATCCCAAAATCAATCAGCTTGATCCGGGGGTTTGGGACGTTCTTGTCCAGCAGCATGATGTTCTCGGGCTGAAAGACAAAATAAATAAACATTAGAGGGAGAACAAGGTTTTGAGGCAGAGCCCAAGAAATGAATAAACTGTTACAAGAAGAACATCCGAGTTTAAAGAGCCTGTGACACGAGTTTCCCCCATCATCCAAACCCATCAATTTGAGTAAATATTGTCCCCTTGAAAACCGTTACTGAACTGATTTTGGATATTTGTACTTTGATAACCATTAATCTGCCCTTCAATGTTGACCATTTCCTGGATCTGCTCGGGGATTCTTCAAGTCCCGCCAAATTACGTGTGACGTCATTGCGGGCACAGCGCTCCAGCTGCACCGTTCAGGATCCCAGCATCTGCATGTACTGTAAAAGCACGATGGCGCACACAGCAGCAAGCTCAGACAGCGATGACAGTTTAATGTTGAACGTGTCTGAGAGCTCATATGAGGCTGAAGGATCGGTTTATGTTGTATCTGTTAGAAGTTTAGGAATTAGGTGCGTCAATATGGGCGATCATACGGTCATGTAGCCAGTGGTGGAATGGGACTAAAAATCATCCCGGGACTCTCGACCGGCCCACTTCGGTACCGCTAGTAAATTGTCAACGGGGGGAGTGGGGGATGTCAGGGGCGGCGGGTGCTGTAGATAGTAAATATGTAAATATTTGTGTCACTGCATCCTGGTAAAATACAAATATAATGCAATGTCTGTGTCTTTGACATTAGCGCTGCTAGCCACCTGTGCCCTGTACTACGAAGCCAGTTCAACATACCCTGGATATGTTTGAGTAACAAACTAACAACAACAACAACCTAACAAACGAGATCTCGCTAAGCGGTCCTACGACGCTGGTTATTAACTCGGTAAATCAAGCCAGGGTTTCTCTCACCAGCTGAGAGCGCGTTCACGTCTAAGACACGAGTGGATCTGACTTTAATTACATTTGACTCGAGTGTTTCGTCAACATAATGTGTTGCTAAAAATAATACTTCTGCATACAGTATGTGACACTGTAAGTGTTGCACGGCCAGATACGGCAGATAAGGAAATATATGATATATTATGATATTATATGATCGATGATCTGATTGATGATGTAATATGAATGATAAGTGCGACACGTCGGCGTCTTCTCTGCATACGGCAGTTTAAACTGTATGTCCTTTATCCTGTAATATGACTTGAGAGATTTAAACTCCGCACACTGAGTTGATCTCTTTTCTATAGACGCCGGAGGCGGGCAGCGTCAGGTAAAACAAGTTATTTAGCCTTCCCAAACCTGAGCCTCACGCGCCGCCTATGGGGGATGTGCTAGTGACTTATCCGACCGGCCCACTTCGGTACCGGCCCATCGGGATTCGTCCCGATGGCCAGTCCGCGACTGCACCCAGCCCACGTAAACTGTCAACGGGGGGAGCCTCGCTGCGGGGAAACGGTGGACCTAGTGTCCCGATCGGAGTGGGAATAATAATAATAATAATCCGTGCATTTTATCCATTAATTTCCCCAACATTGTGGTGAAAAAAACACACGTTTAATCCATGTTGGTGTACTACTACAAAAAGCATCGGTTTGTTTTCTCATCAGGAAATGCAGACCGGCACAAACAAACGATTTTTAATCATCATTCTCACGATCATTTAATGTATCATATGTTCGCCGAATTGACATGAAAGCACTAATAAATGTAGTTTCATCCACTTGAGTTTACAACTACAAAAATAATCGATTTGTTTTTATATCACATCCTACGGGAGGAAATTCAGCAGCTCTCACTACCGATTTGTAATCCTAATGTAATCATCATCTTCACCACGATCATGTATGTTTATGTTCGCCGAATTGACATGAAAGCACTGACAAATATGAATATACTGTAGTCAACTTCATTAAAACGTTATTAACGTGCCTAAACTCAGTAATTCACCATTTCTACGCATGACAACACACTTTGTCCGTGTTTGGCTCTCTCGCCGCACAGTGAAGCGTTCCCGCATTGACGTCACTTCCGGCTTCCCCCAAAACTTCAAAATGAGTCGAAGGAATTTCCCCGCGATGTTCGAAATGATTGATATTTAACGGAACGGTATCGCTTTTTCTTTTTTAAACTGACGGTTCGAGATTACTATGCTGTCACAGGCTCTTTAAGTGTGCATTCCCATTAAAACAACGTCTTACTGTAGTTGCTTTTTCTTCATTACCTGTTTGTCCTGGAACTAAAGTAACAGTCTCAAAAACAAAGTCAGACAGCCAGGATTCTATACGTCACATACCTGAGGAACCAATCCGTCAACTAGCGGGTTTGCACTTCACTAATCACTGGTATAACATGGAAAGAAAAAGAGTAATGTGCTATACTTTCAAAAAAACTTCTCCAGAACACGGTTTTGAAAATGTTATCTAGAAACCCAATAGGTTATATTGAAGCCGTACGCTTTCCATCCATTTATCTTTGTGGAGACAGGGTGTACGAGGCAAAATCTTGGTCAACTATAGTGTTTTCATATTCATAAATAAGTACATAATGATCAGGCAAAGATGTAGTGTCATTTTCAGACCAACCGATTATTCTTTCCATGAAACAAAACGTCCTCTAAATTATGTCACTTCGATAAACAGATACGTGTCATGAACTTAATAGGCTAATGTAAAAACCTAAAACCTCTTTATATTATTAGTATCGCCATGCAGCAAGGACTCACAGGGCCCTCTCCTGTCTCTCAAAAGGAGAAATCTCTCTGCACACATCAGGGAGATTTCCAGTACAGCATAAACGTCTTCTTACACCTCAACAGGAATCCTCACTAACATGTCAACTACGCCTGCTGGACCAGAGTCTCACTAACGCCTCCCTAGCCACACAGAAGACTGACCTTGAGGTCGAAGTGAGCGATGCGTTTGGAGTGGAGGTACTGAACCCCGTCCAGGATCTGCTTGAGGAACTGAGTGGCCTCCTCCTCCGTCAGAGACTCCTTCTCAGCCAGGAAGTCGAACAGCTCTCCTCCGGACACCAGCTCCAGGATCAGGATCACGTCCGTCTTGTTTTCAAAGATGTCGTGCAGGGTGATGATGTTGCTGTGTTGGATTTCTCGCAAGATGTTGACTTCGCGCTCAATCTCCTCGCGGCTCACCCCCCGCCGGCTGGAGGACAGACGCCGTTTCTTGATGAATTTGGCTGCGTATTCAATACTCGTGGTCTTCTCCTTACACTTACGAACGATGGCAAACTGTCCACTGCAAGGAGGAGAGGAAACCAGCGTTAAAAACAAAGATAACGCAGACCTTCCCTGCCACTTTGGGTTTCTTCTGGCTTAAACGATTTGCTGCTGGTCAGAGTACAGGCAATATATCAACACATGACTTTGGGAAATAATAACAATTTGGTTTGTCCACACTTTAAATGAAGCAACTTCTACTTATGTTCCTTGAGCAGAGACTATGACATCAATGTAGGGTTCGAGGTCAACCACAAAGACATTTCTTCTTCGGATCCTTTTAAAGAGGGGGGTTTTGAAAAGCAGCTGGAAAGGGTGAAAGTATCCAATATATAAAAATATGAATAATTAAAACTCATTGCTGTAACACAAATATTCTGTTATCAAGTTGTTTCTGTCAATCCACTCATCAAAAGCGACTGTAAAGTGAGAACATTTCAGACCGTTGCCATTATAAAATCAACGTCAGAATGGAAACTGGTTTAAAACAAGGCGTTTACATATGAAACAAGTATTCTTTTTACTGCACTGGAAAACGGATTCCATTTGTTTTAGAAAACGTCAAGGACATTAGTTTGTGGAATAATTGTCTTAGTAAAGAGGAAATGTTTGCAGGGATCTTGTGACCTATGAGATTTATCATGTGGGCCAATTTGGAAATCCTGACCCCTAGGTTTGGAAACACTCGACTAAGTCATGAGTTCATATTGAATACAAATGAATGTTGGTATTGTAAGCATTATGTGGAAACCCTTTAAAACTGATGTTTGATGCTAAAAAAATATAGTTATTTACCATAATCAATATACAAATGTATTTAAAACAGTTTTGTTTTATAGAATTTCTGAATAAAATTACTGACAATAACTCACTAATGTGCAGGTGGGAAAAAAGTATTCCATAAAGCATGACTGGGCAGAGAATTCAATGCGTGCACGCACACAATAGCTTTGCTGCATTACTGCAGCAAAACGTAGCTTGGGTAGAACATGTAAACTATAAAGATATGATGACTCAGTCACAAACTATAGAAGCCCATTGTAAAAAGGTTATTAAATGTTGCTAACACTAGCCTTCATAACATCTAATGCTTTTGGTGGTTTGCAGCTCCTATCTGGCATCAAAATGCATCTCAAACACAACTCAAGCAACTGTGTGAGATGCATTTATTTATTGATGTATTACAAACTATAAGCACTGGTAATAAAACACATCTTTATAAAAAGGGAACTGTTGATGCTATCGGATACTTGATTTAAAAAACTAAGTACACAGTGTTTCGATGAAAGCAGGTAAGCATTTTGATTCACTTCATAAATACCTGGTGTCCTTCAAATGTGGCATATAAAAGATCCTAAAGCATCATGTATGTGCCTTTTGCTTGACTGGCCGGTTTAAATAGATGTTAGAGTCAAGTGTATATCGTTTCTTGACTACAGTTGTCACACTGACAACATGTTTTCATATACATTGGTGTCACAAAACATTTAGTCGGAGAAGAAAAAAGAAACGTACCTGCCCAGTTCCTCTTCCATCTCATAAAACACCTCCACATCCTCTTGTCTGAAGCCAGCCATTATTAAGTGCTGACTGGAATGATGATTCCTTAAGATTCACTGCAGAAGCAAATAGAGATATAAACCATATGTTTGAGTTTTGGACAAACAAAACAAGCCATGAACTTTGTGAAGTGGTCATGTTTCACTATTTAGTAATATGCATTGTATAGAAAGAATAGTCTTTTAAAAAAGCAAGGGCAAGATACATGTACCTTTATATTGAATCTCTAAATTACTTGATGCTTTGGCAATGTTGTCCCTGTTACATGCCAATAAAGCACAATTAATTAAACATGTATTTGACAGTTTATGATTGACAGTGACCAAAACAACGCCGTGTTAGTAAATCTAAACTGTGATACGACTATTTATCAGGCCACATTAATATGTTCCACCTACATGATCAAGTATCTGAGCTCTTTTCCTCCTTATTTGGCCCGAGGAAACTCAGCTCCAGTTTTCAGAGAGTTTTTGGCTGATGTCAGACCTCTGCATACCAGTCCTACTACATCACCTCCTCCTAGACTCAATTACTGCTATTCAGACACAATGTAAAGCGTCTGGCGTTTTTTGTTTTTTATTCATTAAACTTTTTTCTAGTATATGGCAGTGAAAATACAATTCTGGTTATAGTTCACAATGATAGATTTAAGACAGTTTAACGTCCGTTACAAGCAGAGAAATCTTTGCAGTGGTCAAAACAACAAAAAATGTCAAGCTTCTAGCTAACAACACAACATAAAACTAATACCGACAGACAAAACATATTAACTTAAGGAATAAAAACCCATTTGAAAGAAGAACTGAAGTGAATCCCGGCGACGGAAGAGAGCTAACATTAGCTTAGCTGGTTATTTAGATACTGAATAAAACCGGCTTTCGCTGTTTGTCACAATCTTTAGGAAAACCTGCAATGAATAACACTGACAACAATGTGAATATTGAACTGAATAACATATGAAGCCATGGCTATTAAAATATACTTACAGTATGGTTGGACGAGTGCTGCATTCCTCTTCAAAGTAGTTGTGTATGAATTCCCAGACTCAACCGCATGAAGCTCGAGCCACCGGCACATCCCACTTCCGGTTTCTCTTCGAAATGGAAGTAGTCAGCGCTGGAAGTAGTATAAAAGTATTTTAATGATGCTAGCACTGCAGAAACAAAATACACTTGCTAGTATTGACTTATTTGTGCAGCAGCAATACAGAAATGGTTCAACCTCAATGTAAGAAGACATTTTATTTTATATCGTAACGATTACATTATTTTTTATTAAATTAATGTAATCATAGAGTAATCAAAATAGCCCTAAAAAGTACGCCATATTTGTTTTGTTACATTGTTGTTCTTATAAATGTGTGTAGGCTACCAAATAACTGTATTTGCTAAGTCAACTGTAAAACACAAAATTAGATTGGAACAATACTGTTATATTTTACTATCTTTTTTATTATTTTAAATATATTTCTAATTCTCTACCTGTGTTTTTAATTCTTGTTTTACTTTTATGTGTGCACCACGACACCAAGTCAAATTCCTCCTATGTGTAAACTGGTAATAAACCTGTTTTTGATTAGGATTCTTTTTTATATCCAACACAGAGCTTCAACCAAGCAGTATTCTTAATGTTATTTTAGTAGGCATATCACTCTGATAACCATGAGGGTACTGTCTTCTTGCTAAAAAAAAGAAGCAAAACAGATGTTCAATGGGTTTTCGAATGAGAGCAGAACTGCATATTATACACCAGGCTCAGTGACAGTTTTATTCCACAGACCATAAGACTGTTAAACACCTGAACTAAGAACATCCGTAACATTCATCTGTTTGCAACTTACAAATTATGTATAGACTCTTATGGCACTACTTCTATTCTATTTTATTGTATTTACTTGCACTATTTTATCTGTTTTATTGTGTTGCACTGTTGGAAGAGCCTGGGACCTCCGACCTAAGATTTCCATCGACATAACTACACTGTGGCTGTACGAATGACAATAAAAGCCTTGAATCTTGAAAAGGTCCGCTCTTGTTCTGAAGGCAGAAATCGCTCCAGTTCCGGTGTTGATGTTTTACTTGATGCAGGTAAATCCAAATCCACGGCAGACAGGGGGCCATATGGATGACCTCATGCTGAGTGAATCAAGCTGCAGTACGTCAATGAATAACAAGTTTCAGCATGCAGCAGCAGCAGCAGCATGCAGACTCAAGTGGGACTGAAGTCATTCACACCACAATAAAGCACATTTGTTTATTCATTATTGTCTTATTTGTTTTTCATGGGCAGTGCAGTGGTGTAAAGTAACTAAGTAATTACACAAGTAATGTACTTAAGTACAGTTTTGAGGTAATGGTACTTTACTTTTTACTTTCCATTTTATGTTACTTTATACTTCAACTACTTTTTACTCCAATGCAGCTTTTAGTTACTAGTTACTTTTTAGATTTAGAATATAAGCTTATTCAAAATAAAAGTTATTTAATAAAAATAAAGTAAAGATACAAATAAATAAATAATAAATACATAAATAAATAAATAAATAAATAGACGAATAAATAAATTAGGAAAAAAATACAGGAAAAAAATAACTGGAAATAAATACAGGAATAAATAAATAAAATAATAAATAAATGATAAATATATATGGAAATACACTAAACAAAAATATAAACGCAACACTTTTGTTTTTGCTCCCATTTTTCATGAGATGAACTCAAAGATCTAAAACATTTTATATGTACAATCTGATCAATGATGACATGTATAGCCGCATGTCATCATTTCAGCGCTGGTTGTCTTGGTGGTGCCCAGCAAACAATGTGGGCTTCGTAAATAATTGGACAGCCTTCTGGGGAAAACCTGGTCTGATTAAGAGAGACGGCATTCATCCTACTTTGGAAGGTGCCGATCTCATTTCGGCAAACATTTCAGAGCTTTGTGGACTTAATCCATGATAAACTGGAGTTGAGACCAGGAGGCGGAGTCGCAGTCTTACACGCTTCTCTGCGCTCTCTCCTAGGCAGTCATCCATAGGAATCCCGAACCCAATAAAATACCCAATATTAGCGGTGTGTGTGTCTGCCCAAGGACAAGTTAAGGTAAAACCTAATAGAGGTGTCATACATAATAACCTAATCAAAGTAAATGTAACAACTACTACAGTGCAACAAAACAGGAATATTAAATGTGGTCTCTTAAACATAAGATCTCTAGCATCTAAAGCAATATTGGTAAATGATTTGATATCAGATTATAATATTGATATATGCTGTCTCACTGAAACTTGGTTGAGACATGAAGAATATGTCAGCATAAATGAGGCCACTCCACCCAGCCATATCAATACTCATATTGCCCGAGGCACGGGCCGAGGAGGTGGAGTTGCAGCCATCTTTGACTCAAGTTTACTTATCAATACTAAACCAAAATTAAATTATACCTCCTTTGAAAGTCTCGTTTTTAGTCTTACGCATCCGACCTGGAAAACTTTGCAGCCAATCTTATTTGTTACAGTGTACCGTGCACCAGGTCCTTATTCAGAATTCTTATCTGAATTCTCTGAGTTTTTATCAACTTTGGTTCTTAAAACAGATAAAGTAATTATCGTAGGTGACTTTAATATTCATGTTGACGATGATAAAAATAGCCTTACTGTTGCATTTAACTCTATATTAGATTCTGTTGGTTTTTGTCAGAGTGTAAATAAACCAACCCACTGCTATAATCACACTCTCGACCTTGTTCTGACTTATGGTATTGAAATTGAGCAACTATTAGTCGAACCGCATAATCCTGCTTTATCCGACCATTTCTTAGTAACTTTTGAAGTACTGTTACGAGACTACAAAGCATTAGTCAAAAGCTCCTGCAGCAGAAACCTATCTGTTAGTGCTATAGCCAAATTTAAGGAAGAGATTCCACCAATACTTAACTCGATAGCATGTCTGCATGTAAGGGAGGAAACTTATACAAAATGTACACCACCCCAAATTGATCATGTTGTTGATAGTGCTACAGATGCGCTGCGAATACAATTAGACTCTGTTGCTCCTTTGAAAAAGAAGAAAATAAAACAACATAGATTAGCTCCATGGCATAATGCCGAAACCCGCAAAATAAAGCAAAAGTCGAGACAACTTGAAAGGATATGGCGTTCCACTAAACTTGAAGAATCTCGTTTAATTTGGCATATTACTCTCAATGAATATAAGAAAGCATTGCGTAAAGCGAGAGCAGCTTACTACTCTTCATTAATAGATGAGAATAAGAATAATGCAAGATTTCTTTTCAGCACTGTAGCCAGGCTGACAGAAAGCCACAGCTCGATTGAGCCTTCTATTCCCATAGCACTCAGTAGCAATGATTTTATGTGCTTTTTTAACGATAAAATTGTTACTCTTAGAAACAAAATGAATGACCTCTTGCCTTTGACCAGTATAGTGTTATCAACAGCTCCCGGAAACGTAAGTTCTAATATTACACTAGATAGTAAACTAGAATGCTTTTCAGCCATAAACCTTGAACAATTAAATTCAATGATTCTCTCTTCTAAACCATCAACGTGCATGTTAGACCCAATTCCAACTAAGCTGTTGAAGGAAGTTTTTCCATTAATTAGCACTTATTTATTAAATATTATGAATATGTCTTTATTATCAGGCTATGTTCCACAATCATTCAAAGTAGCAGTGATAAAACCGCTTCTTAAAAAGCACAACCTCGATCCAGAGGTTTTAGCCAACTATAGACCTATTTCTAATCTTCCGTTCCTCTCAAAAATTCTTGAGAAAGCGGTCGCAAAACAGTTGTGTGATTACTTAAAAAACAATGATTTATTTGAAGCTTTTCAGTCTGGCTTTAGAACACATCATAGCACAGAGACAGCTCTGGTTAAAGTCACAAATGACATTCTAATAGCCTCTGACAAGGGACGTGTCTCTATTCTTGTTTTGCTCGATCTCAGTGCTGCATTTGATACTATCGACCATGATATCTTATTGCAAAGACTAGAGCACTTAGTTGGCATACAGGGAACTGCTTTAGGCTGGTTTAGGTCCTATCTATCTGAACGCTCTCAGTTTGTACGTGTCAATGATGAATCTTCCACGCAAACCAAAGTTAGCCATGGAGTGCCACAGGGCTCAGTGCTCGGACCTATTTTGTTCACATTATATATGCTTCCGTTAGGCAATATTATAAGGAATCATTCTGTAAACTTTCATTGTTATGCGGATGATACTCAACTATATTTATCAATCAAGCCTGATGAAATTAATCATCTAAATAAAATTCAAGACTGCCTTAAGGACTTAAAAACGTGGATGACCTTAAACTTTTTGATGTTAAACACGACCAAAACTGAAGTTATTGTACTTGGCCCGAAGAATCTACGAAACAAATTATCTAAGGATATACTAACTATGGATGGCATTAATTTGGCCTCCAGTGAGACTGTAAGGAATCTTGGTGTTATATTTGATCAGGATTTATCCTTTAACGCCCACATAAAATCAATTTCAAGGACCGCCTACTTCCATCTACGTAACATTGCAAAAATCAGGCATATCTTGCCTCAAAACGATGCAGAGAAACTAGTCCATGCATTTGTTACTTCAAGGCTGGATTATTGTAACTCTTTATTATCAGGATGTACCAAGAAGTCAGTCAAGTCGCTTCAGCTGATTCAAAATGCTGCGGCTCGTGTACTAACCAGAGTTAGGAAAAGGGACCACATTACTCCTGTTCTGGCTGCCTTATACTGGCTCCCTATAGAACACAGGATATAATTTAAAATTCTTCTTCTCGCCTACAAAGCCCTTAATGGGCAGGCGCCATCTTACCTTAAAGAACTCATTATACCCTACTGTCCTACTAGGGCATTGCGTTCCAAGAATGCAGGGTTGTTGGTTGTTCCTAGAGTCTCTAAAAGTACAATGGGAGCCAGAGCCTTTTCTTATCAAGCTCCACATTTGTGGAATCAGCTTCCAGTTTGTGTTCGGGCGGCAGACACCCTATCCGTTTTTAAGAGTGCGCTTAAGACCTTCCTTTTTGATAAAGCTTATAGTTAGGGCTGATTAGATCCAGCCCCTAGTTTTGCTGATATAGGCTTAGTTTGGTCGGGGGACATCTTACTTCTTCCTTCTCTCTGTCTATACCTGTGTACTCTCATGTTCCGATTAACCCAGCTTCCCCAAATGTCTTTCTTTTTGGTGTCTATATACGCCGGGATCCGGAGTCATGGATGATCCTGCGCTCCTCTGTCCTGGATCGTGAGCCCTGGATCTTGAGTCGTGGCTGTGGTCCTGGATCATAGGTCCTGGATGGATATCCTCGTGGATTCATCTTCCTATTATACACACATGCATTTCCAAACATTTGGACTACCTATGTTGCAAATGTATTATCTTTTCAATTTACACACGGCATCTATTGCACGTCTGTCCGTCCTGGGAGAGGGATCCCTCCTCTGTTGCTCTCCCTGAGGTTTCTCCCATTTTTCCCTTTAAACTGTGGGTTTTCTCCGGAAGTTTTTCCTTGTACGATGTGAGGGTCTAAGGACAGAGGGTGTCGTATTGTCATACTGATATTTTGTACAAACTGTAAAGTCCACTGAGACAAATGTAACATTTGTGATATTGGGCTATATAAATAAACATTGATTGATTGATTGATTGATACACAAAATAAGCATTTCTCTCAAATATTGTTCACAAATCTGAAAAAGTCTGTGATAGTGAGCACTTCTCCTTTGCCGAGATAATCCATCTCACCTTACAGGTGTGGCATATCAAGATGCTGATTAGACAGCATGATTACTGCACAGGTGTGCCTTAGGCTGGCCACAATAAAAGGCCACTCTAAAACGTGCAGTTTTGCTTTATTTGGGGGGGTCCGAAAACCAGTCAGTATCTGGTGTGAGGGGTAGGATTAGGGTTAGGGTAATGTTGTGAATCGAGTGGCCCATGGTGGTGGTGGGGTTATGGTATGGGCAGGCGTATGTTTTGGACGACGAACACAGGCCACTCGATTCACAACATTACCCTAACCCTAACCCTAATCCTACCCCTCACACCAGATACTGACTGGTTTTCGGACCCCCCCAGACCCCTCCAATAAAGCAAAACTGCACGTTTCAGAGTGGCCTTTTATTGTGGCCAGCCTAAGGCACACCTGTGCAATAATCATGCTGTCTAATCAGCATCTTGATATGCCACACCTGTGAGGTGGGATGGATTATCTCGGCAAAGGAGAAGAGCTCACTATCACAGATTTTTTCAGATTTGTGAACAATATTTGAGAGAAATGGTTATTTTGTGTATATAGAAAATGTTTTAGATCTTTGAGTTCATCTCATGAAAAATGGGAGCAAAAACAAAAGTGTTGCGTTTATATTTTTGTTCAGTGTAGATAAATGTTGAGAATAAAACAGAACACACATTATTATAAATTAAAAATCTAAATTTACGTTCACATTTAATCATGTAGGTATTTCTGTGTCCGTATGCCAACGAGGTATATATATATATCCTTTATTTAACCAGGTAAAAGACTCATTGAGATAAAAGTCTCTTTTCCAAGAGTGACCTGGCCAAGAGGGGCAGCATGTACGAAGTTACAACAGATAAAACACAGACATGACAGGCAGACAAATACAGCTGTAAAACACAAATAAAATGGCACATTAGCCAGTCAATATGCGAAGTAAAACAAACTATTAAAAATCATTCAAAACTGGCAACATTTAAAACGATTTTAGGATATACGAGCACTCACATCGACCAATGGTGTCGTGTTCTCTGTCCTTTAAGATGGACCTGAATTCCCCCATAGTGATTAAATCTGAGAGTTTCAGCTCCTTCTGTACATTGTTCCAAGCTGTGGGGGCAGCATATTTAAAAGCTGTTTTACCCAGTTTTGTTCTCACTGTAGGAACCAGCATCTGAATAAAATCTTGGGAGTGCAAGCCATATAGACTTTCTCTTTGACACATATATGTGCAAATGTAGGAGGGAACCAACCCAAGCAGAGATTTATAAATAAAACCCAACCAATGGGAAAGTCTGTGAGCAGACAAAGATGGCCAATTAGCAGCAGCATATAAAGTGCAATGGTGTACTCGATATCCACATCCAGTAATAAATCGTAAGGCACAATGGTACACAGTATCCAAGCTCTTTAGGCACTGGTCAGAGGCATTCATGTATAGCAGGTCACCATAATCTAATACAGGTAAAAACGTTGCAGATATCAAATGTTTCCTTGTCTGAAAAGAGAAACAGGATTTATTTCTGTAAAAGAAACCTAATTTTATTTTTAGCTTTGAAACAACATTTTCCGTGTGTAACTTGAAAGACAAGTTCTGTTCAATAAGAAATCCCAGATATTTGTAAGTAGTGACCCTCTCAATGTCAGTCCCTTGTGCAGTACACATCTTGGGTAGAATAGATGGTAACTTTTTGCCATTCGAAAATATCATCACTTTGGATTTTTCAGCATTTAATACCAACTTTAGTTGATATAAATGGGTTTGTATGACATCAAAGGCAGACTGGAGGAAATCTAGACTTTGCTCTATAGAAACGGAGGAACAATAAATAACAGCATCATCTGCATAAAAATGGTAAACAGCATTTGCTAAATTATGACATAGATTATTTACATATATGGTAAAAAGAATCGGTCCTAATATGGAACCTTGTGGCATACCCTTTGCTATCGGGAGGAAGGTATGCAGTCCTAACCTCAATATGAAGCATGTTAAAATAAAAAAACACTTCCCATGGTGGTTTTAATAACATCTGTTAAAGGTTAAAGGCTTTTGCATCATAACAAGTCCTGTACCTTTGTGTATAATTATTTTTTAAAATTTTTAATAGCAATATTTTTTTCAAGTTTTATACAAAAACTTTTTTTAAATGTAATGTATTTACAAGTTGTGGCAGACCAGGCGATTGTGCTGCCGGATTTGGCACCCCCAATATAACTTTGTCCAGGGTGGTCGTACTCCCACCAAAATCACACTGGTGTTTGCTGTCCCCCTTTAGTTTGTGCACACAAAAGCATTTTGCTCTGGGCTCAGCAGCTGACAAACTAAAGAGGGGCTTGCATGTGGCAGACCAGGTGTTGGTGCTTCCGGATTTGGAACCCCCCCTATAACGTCTCTGTCCAAGATAGTCGTACTGTCACCAAAATCACACTGGTGTTTGCTGTTCACCTGTTAAAGCACCCAGATATTGTTCTAAACTGTATTAAAGTAAACAGGTATTATCTTGAACTGTATTGAAGTGAACATGTATTATTTGGGACTGTTTAAAGTAATCCTATATATCTAAACCTTCTTACTTACACTCCATGACCCAGGGACCCTGACACACACACATACACCTCCTGTCTCCATGCAGCACACACACATAAACTCCTTAACCCAGATGTCAGCAACACACACACATATGCCTCTGCTTATCAGCATGCACACACACACACATACACTTTCCCTCACTAACACACACACATGTTCTTTTTTCAAGGTTCCTTGCTGGGAATAATCCCAAGCACCAATATATCTGTGTACAATGTTTGATTGTTTTAAAAGAATAGTTTGTGTGAAACCTTCCCTGGGAAATTAAAGGAGTTGGGTCCGGTGGAAGATAAGAAGTGGCTGTCCACCTCAAAATATATCCATATATACTGTTGTGTAGTCATGCAAAATGCCCCCTGTTTCTGACTGGCTGGTCCCGATACCTGTATCGCACAGCAGTAGAACTGGGAGTCCGGAGTACTCTGTAAACTTATATTGGTGTTTTTTACCATTAAAATCAGATTATTGTTATAACTTTTATGCCGGTGTGTTGAACTCCCTCTTTTATCAATCTGACCAGGCTCATCTAAAGGACGGTGCGGAGCAGAGGTGGGCTTTAAGCCACCACTATTGCGTCTGCTCCTACACTGTACACCTGTATACCTGTTCACAGGTATTTGTGTTAAAAATGTAAGAAGTTAAAGTAAAAAGTCGTCGGAAAAATAAGTAGCAGAGTAAAGTACTGGTACCAGAAAAATTTACTTAAGTACAGTAACGAAGTATTTGTACCACTACTTCCCACCTCTGCTTCCCAGTCACTGCTGTGGAGTCTTTCCGCTTCCTGGGCACCATCATCACCCAGGACCTCAAGTCACTATACAAATGCTTGTGATGAACTGTTAGTCTAGATCAGTGCTTCTCAAAGTGTGGTCCGCGGACCACTGGTGGTCCGTGAGCGCCCCCTAGTGGTCCGCGAGTATATTGGTAACATTTCACATTTGAAATAAATAAATACATTTAAGTTTTCCGCACTCTCGCGGGAATATCTCTGCAATGGAGCGAGGTTAAGTTTCACTTTCGATTGCATGATATAGCCCAGCGCAACACCTTCATCACACATGTTGCCACTTGTTTGTACCATTTTCAGGCGATTTGTAATCTGTTCTAGAAAAACGATGTGTTTTTTTGATATTTGTGGAGTTAGGTGGTCCGCGAGTGTTTTTTTATTGGTTAAGTGGTCCTTGGAATGAAAAAGTTTGAGAAACACTGGTCTAGATTCTAGAGTATATTATGAATAAGTGTTGTTATTTACTGTTTCACCACAAACATTAAAAGCAGAAGTCCTTATACTTGGTGCCAGTCCCAAAACCCCAGCCTTCACTCTCGACAGGAAATAACTCCCAAGAAAATAAGTTGAAGAATTCATAACGATATCAAAATGTGGGATTCATATTGGCAAGTACATTTATTATCCACAGACTTGTAAACTATTTCACATATCAATTTGATGAAACATAAATAAACTAGTTCACTGAAACTCCTAAATTAAGTTATATCAAATACCGTATAAAGGCACTGTGGCAAATTGTATAACAGTGCAAACTAAAACTAAAACCAATACTGAGAACAATGGTAGGCTACAATGTGAAGTTTTATGCTTCACTGATTGGTAATTGACAGAGAACAAGGATGTAGCCATTGACAAGACATAGTAGCTACATACCTGTGCCTCCTTGGTCAACATGTCTGGTGGCATTAAATAAAAACAGACAGTGGGATGTATAGGTAAAATCAGTCCCGCTCTCTTTCCTCTTTGAGTCACTGTAATTTAATGTTGGCCATGGTAGCAAAAGAACAGTAAATGTTATGCAGCCTGTTGTTATTGTACTGACTGAGTGACTGACTGACAGTCGGACTAATTGTACTACTTATATGTCTTATTTTATGCCTTATTGTCAAAATATTTGCCATTAAACCGATACATTCATACATTCAGATGTCTATGTAATAAATACATTGCAGTTTCAGTACTTCCTCCCGCTCCACAGGGGGCGCTCGCTAGATCCATTGATGGTGTGACAAACGGGGAAGGGTGGCTTTTCCCTTTTTCAGTATTATGAATGAAAGCTTGTCCTTTGATTTTAGCCCTTAAATAGTTATTATCAAACATTGTCATTAAGCCGGTAATAAAGAGCTGAACTAAGCTCGCATAGATTAGTTCAAGATGTCTGCGAGTGCGGTGTATGTCTTGGATTTAAAAGGAAAGGTAAGATAACGGTCCAGCCTGCTAACGTTGCTAACCTGTCGTTAGCATAGCTAGCAGCTTTGCTAACACATTCCTCGTTGACAGATAATGATGTGTATTGATCTGCAGCAGTGGGTATTGCATCGGCATAGGTTCATAGGCAGTGTTTAGGGTTTGGCCTTTTATTTATGACTTTACATTGCACCTAAACATAGAGATCTGTTGAATGTGATGGTTTAACAGAAAATATTAGGCCACGTAGCGATGAGAAAACAAACAGGTGACCAGCTGTTAGCAGCAGGGGATGTCAAACTCTCTTCCTAATTCAGCGGTTTCACAAATGTTTGCTTATATTGTAAACATGTCATACATATTACTCTATCATTTCAACTTATTTTCAACCGTGACTGTATTCTGGTCAATTCGGCGTAACAGTTGTTAATCGATTTGCATTTATTGCCATAAGAATCAGGCTTAACATCACCTGCAGTTCTGTTAAAGTGGAGTAAAACTGTAAAAGTAACCGGTGCTTTTCATTACATTTGCATCCTATAGCATCATAGACAAAGCAGACACTTGAAGGACAAATTGATGATTTAACTTTTTTCTTTCGGTTTATTACATAAAAACATAACCTTTCTATTAATGTCATAAAGGTCTACATATCTATGTTGTCATCTTTTTCCATCATGTTTTCTAATGATGGATGACTTAAGGTTAAAGAGTCTAAATGAATGAAAACACAATGATAATATATTTGATTGTGTTTATATTGGTAACATCGCCCTTTGGCAACTGATCACCAGTTTTGGAAGAAGTACTCAGATCTTGACCTTGTACTTGATTAAAAGTAGAACTACCACATAATAGGAATACTCTGTTACAAGTAGAAGTCCTGCAACCAAAATGTTACTCAACTAAAAGTACAAAAGTATCAGCATTCAAATATACTTAAAGTACCAAAAGTAAAAGTGCTCATTATGCAGATTGGTCCATTTCAGAATAATATATTTTATGTTTGGATTATAACTATTGATGCATTAAAGTGTTCTCAAAGCTGGTAAAGGTGCAGCTAGTTTTAATGACTTTGTATACTGCAGGGTAGCTTGTGAATTTACTCCAGGTGTGACTGAAGTCTGATTTAAGGGTTGATTATATTTCACATATATCCAAATCTGCAAAGTAACTAACATTTTTAAATGAATGTAGTGGAGTAAAAGTACACAATTTACCTCTGAATTGTAGTAGGGTAGAAGTACCACATAGCAAAACATAGACATACTCAAGTGAAGTACAAGTCTCTCAAATGTGTACTTAAGTACAGTACTTGAGTAAATGTACTTATTACTTTACACCACTATATATATATAACTTCATATGTGAACGTGAGATTTTTTCATTAGTGAGCACAACTCACATGACAATATATTTGATCTTAGCAGTATTACAGTATTATAACTATATCAATAATAGTTTTTATGTTTTCAGCACTACCAGAAGTGCTCTCTTGCATGTCCAATTTTTAACTACTGCATCTGCTTCTAACATTCAGTAATCTTGCTTTTGCAAGCTGCATAAATTACATGTTTTCCAACTTAATTGTAGGTCCTGGTATGCCGGAATTATCGGGGCGATGTGGACATGTCAGAGATCGAGCACTTCATGACCCTTCTGATGGACAAAGAGGAGGAGGGGACCCTCTCTCCGATCCTGGCCCATGGGGGAGTCCGCTTCATGTGGATCAAACACAATAACCTCTACTGTATCCTTATGGTGCACTGCACACTGATTTGACCAAAGCAAGTAACAGTTGGTATTATGTTTTCTCCCCTGCTTTGATTTTCACCATTTGTTGCTAAAATTCTTAACATCACAACAGTGGTTGCAACATCTAAGAAAAATGCTAGCGTCTCGCTGGTCTTCTCCTTCTTGTACAAAATTGTCCAGGTAGGATTGCATGCTTTAATCAACACCATCAACAACATTCACATCAGAATTAGATAACAAAGAAAACGTATAAAGCCGTCGAACAGGATTATAAAATAGCTTTTGTGTTCTTCAGGTATTTTCAGAGTATTTCAAAGAATTGGAGGAGGAGAGCATCAGAGATAACTTTGTCATCATATACGAGCTGATGGATGAGCTGATGGACTTCGGCTATCCTCAGACTACCGACAGCAAAATCCTGCAGGAGTGAGTATCTTCTTTGCCATAGCCTCACTGCAATCACCTTTACATACACTCATTATATAAATATTATATATATGAATACTGCCATTCTTGAGATTCTTAGTTGATTGTTGCCTAGTATATAAATCTAACAAATGTTCATGAGTCTTCCTAAGAGTCCAAATTGATGTCTGATTAGTTAACAAAGTTAAGAAGCAACAAAATAAATCAGCTTTTCCAGACAGCTTTTCTCAGCTGTGGTATTATCAGAATCAAAAACAGGTTTATTGCCAGGTAGGAACATACACACATACGAGGAATTTGACTTATCATGGTGCATACATAAAATATAAAACAACAAATCTTTAAGGACACTGTAATAAAATATAGTTAGATAGCAATACAATAAAGCAGTAATTTACAGCGAAATAGAATGCAGTGAATTATAGAATATGTGCAGTAAGCAGTATTTGAACATTGTGTGCATTAATGTAATGCATATAGAGTCTACGTTGTGGCTGAGGTAAAGTGTCAGTGGGGGGGGCCGGGTCTTGTTTAAGAGGCCGGTAGCGGAGGGGAAGAAACTGTTCAGGTGGCGAGAGGTTCTGGTCCTGATGGAGCGCAGCCTCCTGCCAGAGGAGAGGTGGTTGAACAGTTTGTGTCCAGGGTGGGAGGCAGTGTGAGAAAAAGTTTTTAGAGAGTACTTGTCCATGGACAAGTGAGTTTGGCAATTTACTTGTCCGAATACATTTTTCACTTGTCCAGAATGGACAAAAATTGGGACCACTGTAATCTTCTTCTTCGTCATCGTATTTTACATTTTCCCACGTTTTTTACGACACCGCTAACGTAAGTGAGCGGTAAGATTTTACTGCATCACACATAGGGTTGGATATCGTTTGGATTTTAACGATTCCGGTTCTGCTTTTCGATTCTGGTTATTTTCGGTTCTCGATTCCGGTTCTTTGAGAGGGTAAAAATAAGTCAAACTGGGAGAAAAATATATTTATGAAAACATTAAGTCAAATCTGTATTCCTATTTACAAATCACTTCATACTGTTGAATTTCTTACAGTTATTGAATACAATTATATAAAAATAATCTATGCATTGTTTAGTTAGTTCTAAGTGGTGCAGTTTGAGAATGTACAATTGGCCCAGTCTCTTCTGATGTTACACTGCAACCTGCCTGTGAGACAGAGTCCAACCACACATGTCCAACACATAGGACATAACCTAATAATAATAATAATAATAATAATACATTAGATGTATAGCCTATAGGCCTAGCGCTTTTCTACAACTCAAAGACGCTTGCACGCTTACACATGTCCTGCAATACACATGCTGCAGCTGCCCAGCTGCTCACTGTTTGTAAAAGTAAATAAATAATATTTTCATTTCAATAATGTACTTTCTATACCCTGCTTCATAAACAATACTGACATCCCTGTGCTCCTCCGAGTCTGGGGGTCCGGGGATGTGAGGACAGCGCGAGGAGGACACAGACAGGGAGGCTGCTTCACTTCATAAAGGAAATGGCGGTCAATATTAACAACACATGAGATAAAACGCTTAATAACCTTCATTAGGTGTTAGAGAAAGAACATAAGAAAGTTTGACAAAGATGAGGCTGTTAATCGGGCAGCGGATCCGCTGTGTGTAGAAAGAGAGAGAGAGAGACGCTGAGCTGCAGCGATCAGCTGATACGGAGCATAGAGAGAGCTGCAGTCCGCGGGGCTCGGCCTCGCCTCCTGTCCTCACAACTCTTATTAATCCCGGTACCGGACAATTGTTATTTGTTCTTACTCGGAACCGAGTTTTGCTTCCCAACCCTGCCACTGTGCTACACTTCCCACCCCGCCCCGCCCCCGTCTAACTGTACAGAAAGCGGCAAGATGCATTTCCGTAGGAATCGACAAGCAGAACAGAAACTAACATTTCTAAACGAACAATGGCGGACACGTACAATTTGCGAATGAGTTCTGCCTTTTGTAAACTGAATGTATCAATCATTTGTCAATAAACGTCACTTGTCCGCCGGACAAGTCAATTGACAGATCTACTTGTCCGATATTGTAAATAACATGTCCCGGACGGTGGGACGTGTACTTTTTCGCACACTGGGGAGGGGTCGGCCACTATCTTCCCTGCCCGCCTCAGGGTCCTGGAGGCGTGCAAAATCATCAAGTCAAGAGGAGCTTACTTTACTCAGCATATAGTACTGTCAATGACCGTTTGAACTCACAACACTGTGGTTTTAGAAGACATGTAGCAAGCTAACTCTGGACTTCCCCCAACTGTTCCAAGTTTAGCTATAAGTCAGACCATCCTCCCCTTCGTGACCATGACACTCTGTGCTCCTTTGATGCTTTCTGTGAACTTGCCTCTGCAGACGGTCTATTTCCTCTTTTCTCTATTTTGCCTCAGTGTTTACATTTTTGTCTCTCAGATACATAACCCAGGAGGGGCACAAGCTAGACACCGGCGCCCCACGCCCCCCCGCCACAGTCACCAACGCTGTCTCCTGGAGGTCAGAGGGCATCAAGTACAGGAAGAACGAGGTCTTCCTGGACGTCATTGAGTCAGTCAACCTCCTGGTACGGACTCCTTGTTTTAGAAGTGCAGTGTTGCTTAAGGAATGCCAGTCACAGTGATTGTAAACTTCCTCCCTTTGTGCGTCACAACAACGGCTCGCTGATCGTGCTGTATTTTCTGTTGGCTGCTGTGAGAGCTTTCTTTACGTTTTCTTTTGTGGGGTTCTCTGTGACATTGTAATCTCGTTATTTACAGGTTAGTGCCAATGGCAATGTTCTGCGTAGTGAGATCGTCGGCTCCATCAAGATGCGTGTCTTCCTGTCGGGAATGCCTGAGTTGCGGCTCGGCCTTAATGACAAGGTTCTGTTTGAAAATACTGGAAGTGAGTAATTTCCTAGCTACAGACTTTGGTCATATTGTGTTAACACATGATTTGGGATGTGGGAGGAGCTGCCTGATGGAACATTTGATGACGATGAATGACCCTTTCCAACTATAGTAGTGACAGTTGCACGGTTCATCCTGGTACACTTTGTCCTACATCAGGGGTGTCCAAACCTTTTTCACAGAGGGCCACATACAGAAAAATATAAGAAGGGCTGGGCCACTCACTAGAGGTATTTTGCCTCATAAGTTCTGTTATAAGTTGGAAAAGTCAAACCAATGTAGGTCAATTATTCTTGATACTTGAAAATGCTTTAAGAAAAAAACAGCTCACAGCTCTCCAGAGGGTTTCGTTTATTTTGTTGGCAGCTAATCCCTAAAACAGGAGCTTCAGATTGCTTATAATAAGAGGAAATATGAAGGGTAGATTTCAATGTTATGTTAATTTGTTATTGGGCTTTTTTCTTATCAACTTAGATTTGTTAGAACATGTTTTCAACTTTAATCGACTGAATTTATTAGAAAATTGGCCTGTTAACACATGAATACTGTGTAATATATTTGAACATATATATTTAAGAAGTACAATATAAGACAAACAGAAGTTTATTATTTTTAAGTCATTATACTTTTTTAATTTGCTGAGTGAGGGCCGTTTCAAAATGGTCTGCGGGCCGCATTTGGCCCCCGGGCCATAGTTTGGACACCCCTGTCCTACATCATATATACTACCTCATGCTTATTGGAAAAACACAATGATTAAAAGCCCAAAAATATGAAGTCTGCATAACTTTTGTATTTTCATTCCATGCAAGTATTCTTATTTTTTTGTCCTTTCACTATTCTCTCTTATGTTTTCTTGGAGGAGGAAAGAGTAAATCTGTAGAGCTAGAGGATGTGAAGTTTCACCAGTGTGTCCGTCTATCTCGCTTTGAGAACGACCGCACCATCTCCTTCATTCCTCCCGATGGAGAGTTTGAACTCATGTCCTACCGCCTCAACACTCACGTGAGTACTCTAGATCCCCACTCTAATCCACCAGCAGGACCAATAGATCTCGCCAAGCAGCAAATCCCTCCACAAGCTGGTACTTGTTTGTGAATATAATACATTGTCCTGCATGCCTTACAAGCCAGCAAAGCAACAAATGAATCAAGTACAAGGCACATTTCTCAAGTTAAGCTTGTAACATGTCAACCTTCTTTACTACGTCAAATTAAATCTGTGAGTTTATAGAATTCACTACACACATGTACACTAGAAAAAATGCTTTACAATAATAAATCAATCAATTTTAAATCTGGACAGCAGTTTTCACAAATATTGTTGTAACATGGAAAGATCCCTAAGCTATCCTAGTTGTTATAGTGTGCTACGTGCACACTTTGTCAGTCTAAGAGACAAGCATTTGAAATGATTCATAAAAAAACATGTTTATTTGGAAAGCTTGTCCTGTCATATGTTGTTTTGCCTGAGGCCCTGTTATTGCAATATCAGTGGTCAAACATTTATTGGAAATATGGCAGCATTTCACTTTAACCACAATTGAATCGGGTCCATAGTAGATAAACGATGACTAAATGTAGTATTTCATGTTTCATATTTATTTATTTTCACAATTGTGAAGCAGCATACCAGGATGACTCTTGTTATTCCTGACAGCCAGTCCCCCCCTGGTTTGTCGGTAATATTTAAGAAACCTAAATTGGCCTTTTCAAAGCTTATATTGGGTCATGATACTTACAACTTTGTTTGAAGGCACAGTCAGTTAGTACATATTTATACAGAACACTTCTCACCTGGAAATAATGAAAGCAATGACATCTCGGCCAAACCTGCCTTTTCTGAAAGAGGGGACATTTCTAAAACAACAACCAACTTACTCATGATAGTAATTGGATTATCATATGCAAAGAGAAAAAGGGAAAGGCTATCAACAAGCACTTTAGGTTAACATTTTTAAATCAGCATCACATTTTCAATAAATGTTTCACAACAGGATTGCCAGTAAGCTTGTGAGAAGGGAAGTAGTACTCTCTGTCGTTGTAGCAACAATGTAATGTGCTTCCAAAGAAGCCTCTCTTTGAGTGACCAACCACATTGAAACATTTAGTTCCTGGTTTTCTTCATAAAATAAATCGTATGACTTAGAGTTGCTTGTTACCTGTTCTAACGCCTCTTTCCCCTGACCAAACAACAAACAATAACAAAGCAGAGTGGCATCAAACACAACAAAGAAGTTACATAGTTCTCATTAAACTGTAAAATATCTGTTTGTATCCTGGTCGCAATTATAAAATAGACACCCATTGATTAGATAAAGATTGTTATTTATTTTCAACGATTAGTTCTTCTTCTAATCGACTGATTTATTGTTGTCAGGTTTTTTGCACTTCCCTAATATCATTATCAGTATTTAATTCAAAAATGTTGTCCAGGCCAGTTTCATACTGTATGTCCATACTCTTAGCACAAGTTGCAAAACTACACAGGCTATCCGGTGACCCCCACAAATTCATAACAAATCTTTAAATCCATCACTTTTGGATTAAAAAAAACAAGGCCTTACCTTTTTCTTTTTTTTCAAAGTCTTAAAAATGCGTGGGAAGTAGATTTGTACTATCTTTTTATACAATTTTTTGTTTTATATTTTTGATATGAAATCTCAGAAGTATTTGGTGACATCTATTTAAAAAACGTTCTGTGGTCTTAAATCATGTCATGGCCATTTCTACTGATCATAATTCCATTGTTGAGGTCTACTAGAATAGATTTATATTGTGCAATTTTCCAAACCCCCCCTATGAGCCCACTGTGCTCTGATTGGTCAGCTCGCCCACTCTGTTCTGATGAGTCCACCACTGTTACAGCAGAACATCAGTGATTGTGTTACAATGGCGTTAGCAACCAGAAAATGACACCAGTAATGACAAACAGATGAGAATGCTGCGTGGGGTCTGGGTGCCGTGTTGGCGGGACGTTGCACGGCTCGCTGCTGTGAGCTGGGTTCATTTCCTGCTTGCTGCGTGGGGTCTGCGAGACATCGCGAATGGACGCAGGAAGGGGGGGGTGCTGAGGGGGCTGTAGCACATCACAGTTGTGTGTGTGGGTGTGTGTTGTGTGTGTGTGTGTTTGTGTGTGTGTGTGTGTGTGTGTGTGTGTGTGTGTGTGTGTGTGTGGTGTGTGGTGTGTGTGTGTGTGTGTGTGTGTGTGTGTGGTGGTGGAGCTGTGTGTGTGTGTGTGTGTGTGTGTAGTGTGTGTGTGTGTGTGTGTGTGTGTTTGTGTGTGTGTGTGTGTGTGCTGTGTGTGTGTGTGTGTGGTGTGTGTGTGTGTGTGTAGTGTGTGGGTGGTGTGTGTGTGTGTGTGTGTGTGTGTGTGTGTGTGTGTGTGTGTGTGTGTGTGTGTGTGTTGTGGTGTGTGTGTGTGTGTGTGTTGTGTGTGTGTGTGTGTGTGTGTGTGTGTGTGTGTGTGTGTGTGTGTGTGTGTGGTGTGTGTGTGTGTGTGTGTGTGTGTGTGTGTGTGTGTGTGTGTGTGTGTGTGTGTGTGTGTGTGTGTGTGTGTGTGTGTGTGTGTGTGTGTGTGTGTGTACTGTACCGTACCCAGGAAGAAAAAGAGAAATCTCCAACGAAGCGTTCTGGGGCAGCATAGACAGGTCTTTTCTGTGTTAGAGTTTTACTCGCTACAGGGTGTACTTGGAGGGTTTGTGACTCTGCAGACCGTTTACTAGTCTGCATATCACACAAGGGGACGGGTAATAACCGGAAAAGCATGACATGGGACCTTTAAGTTTAAAAAAGTTGTAGTAACGTCTGCTTTCCACCAGGTGGTGACAGTGTCACATGATATTTGAAAATGCATGCATGTTGACTGTACTAAAGCTCTTAAAACTATTTTTGATAACACGTGTGTTTTATATCTTCAGGTGAAGCCTTTGATCTGGATTGAGTCCGTCATTGAGAAGCACTCCCACAGTCGTATCGAGTACATGATCAAGGCAGGTCACTTTTGCACTCATGTAATTTATAGCAACATCTTTATTGTTGTCAAACCTTTGTGCTATAATTATTTGGAGAGAAGATATTTATTTGACAGTAATGCAGTTCACACTGGGTCAAGGCATGTTTGTACATGTACATATTTAATACTATAATTAGGTTATAATGAATTAATTATAATTAAAGCCCTGTTCAGGCGGGGCACCGTGTTAAACTTGACTTTCTTGTTTCTCCGCTCAGGCGAAGAGTCAGTTCAAGAGGCGTTCCACGGCGAACAACGTGGAGATCCACATTCCTGTGCCAACGGACGCTGACTCACCCAAATTCAAGACCACAGTGGGCAGCGTGAAATGGGTGCCTGAGAACAGCGAGATCGTCTGGTCAATCAAGTCCTTCCCTGTGAGCTGAAATCATGACTCATCAGTATCATACAGAGGGTTAAAAATGACTCTGATGTTATGTCTGGCTTTTTTTGCAATACGTAAGAACTTAGTTTGCAGTTTGGATGTTTTCGTGACTTCCTGGTGGAGAAAAATGTCAGATTTTCTACTGTTCATGTTTATATTAAGTCATTCCTTTTAGTGTTAAACACAAGAGGTTTCCAGAGTGTTGTTTGATAGAGTTTCTGCTTTGTTTTCTCACAGGGTGGAAAGGAGTATTTGATGCGAGCCCACTTTGGTCTGCCGAGCGTAGAGGCTGAAGACAAGGAGGGGAAGCCACCAATTAGTGTCAAGTTTGAGATCCCATACTTCACCACCTCCGGCATCCAGGTACATCACACACACACACGCACACGCACGCGCACACACTCACCATGTATACATCACTTAAGGGGACATTACATTGACTTACATGCATTTCCTGGAGCCTAACCTTAACCAACACATGCCTAACCCTAACCCTTACCTTTAACCTCACCCTTACCCTAATCCTAAACCTAACCAAGTCTTCACCCTAAAATTAATGATTCCCCTCATGGGGACCTCCAATTTGTCCCCATAAGGGAGGCGAGTCCCCACACGTGACTGTGTAAACAGATTTAGGTCCCCACAAGTATAGTAATGCTAGGGCCACACACACACCACACACACACACACACACACACACACACACACACACACACACACACACACACACACACACACACACACACACACACACACACACACACACACGACCTCTGTCAAACACAGAGTGTCTGTCAGTTCACTTGTCTGACCTACTTGCAGCAGCATGCGTCCAGATCTAAGATAAGGTGAACATATATTTCCCTTGTATTAGATTTAAGACAACATTTTATTTAAAAAGAAAGGTGTTTATCACAGGAGAATGCACAGACTGTTTACAATCCAAGCTGTGTTTATCATTCCTATAGAGTAAACCATCTGGGAGCAGGTGCAAACAAATGCTACTGCATTCGCAGTTTTACTATCACAAAGGCCTGCATAGTGCACATATCTTGCGGTTGTCAGTTGTTTCCTTGTCATCCTGGATTTATAATATATAGCCCTGTCTCTCATACAAACGATGTCTCTAAAGAATTTAAGCAATTTGCATCCTGTTTTTGGCCAGAGGGGGCAGTAAGGGCACTTTTAAACAGCGCTTCTCTCTTTCTTACTGTTGATCAATCCAGAAAGCAACTGCTCATCAGTTTACACTGGCCTCTGCATTTGTGTTCAACACAATGATAGAAAATGTCATTCTTATTTACAGGTAAGTAGATTAATTGGAATTTGATTGTGATTCCCATGACACTTAGAGAGAAGCTACTGTTTTTCTTCATGTCTGAATGAAAACTTGCTGACCGCAGACTTACACAGATGTGCTGCTCTGACTGTATAATCACAGTTGTCCTGTGATTATACGTGTTGCACCACAGAAACACAAAATTCAGTTTTCCCATGTCCTGATGTGAGGAAACAATGGCAACTTGACAAACTCCATTTGAAAATATCATATTATTGCCCAAAAAACAAACATTTAGTTTTCCATAGGTACATTTGCATACATCTCCCTCAGTGTTACAATAACCCCAACCTATCTGACATTGTGCTGCATTTTTTGAAAGCAAGATGTGATGCTAAATCCACAAGTTGTAAAAAACAGTGCTCTAAATAAAATGCCAGGTTTTAAGGGACGAAACACAAGTAATAGATGTCACTGCCTCAAATAATTTGCAGAATATGGTCATGGTAGGTTAAGCTTCATAAGCAGAACTGAGTAATAACTTCAAGAAATAACAATAAAATAAGTATTTGTAAAGTAACTTGTTATTGAGCAGCCATGGTTTATAACAGTAAGAATTAGTACATTGAATATAAACTCTTACTTTAGTAAAGAATTGCATATTTGTTTAACATTAAGCTCTTTAAATGTGTTGTTTTCAGCTGATTGAGGCCTGAATCTCTCCTTTAAACACACTGTATCTACTTCTTAACGTTATCCCTGCGTTCTGTACAAAGCTCATCGAAAAAGTCATATTTTCCAGCTTCTCCACATTTCCTATGATGATATTTAATGAAACCTCATTAAGTCGTATGGACATTACGCAGCCCACTCGGAAACGAGAAGCTTGAACCCAAGATAATTGAAATATGTGATACTTTTAATTGGGGTGGTGTTTGGCAGAACATGCATTCTGGCCATTTTAATTTGGCAGCTGTCAGAACTCATCTCTTTTTGCCTCTTCCATATTTCCAATCCAAAAATGAAGCGATGCTGGAATAAAAGAAAGTGCATCCAGTCATAGTGCCGAGACAACTGGAGGTGTCGCATGTCTTGTTCATACCCATGAGATAAACACATGTCCAACATTCCAGTAATAGTATTTTTTAAATTAAGATTTAGTTTTGTTTATGAATGATATTTCTACTGATGAGTTTATAAAAATCTTGTTGTTACATTGCTTTTTTTGGGGAGTAGCTTTTTGCAATTATTGTGCACTAATATAAAATAAATGTTCTCAATATTCTCAATAATGTATTTATTAAAGCTTCAAGTTGGTCATAATGTACAATTATGGCTTTTCTTTGATATTTAACGTGCACTTTAAGCAACTCACACCTCTGTGTTTTGGAAAATAGCCATTTATTAGATATTTGGCACAACATAATCGAAAATAATAGATAAGTGAATCAAACTCAAGTTAATATGAAAACAGAAAATGATCCACAATGTCATCTCTAGAACTGGATCTGACTTGCTCATCTGTTTGGTCGATAGATCCTCTTTTTGTGGTTTTCAACAAACCATTGCTTGCTTGTATTCAAACACAAGAAAGCTGAGTATTTTTCTGTTCCCCTCAATCTCGACACACCCTTTGAGCAGAAATGCGATGTGCTTAGTGGTAATCGTCGAAAAAAATAACCACATTAATATAAGATGATTTCAAACATGCAAAGACATCAGACCTGTTGACCTTTTAATTGATCATTCTGTTGATTAGGCCGACTAGAACCAGAGTGGGAGAAGTACTCACATCTTGTACTTAAGTTAAAGTAGAAGTACCAGCATGTAGGAATACTCTGTTACTCAAGGTTAAGTTATTCAAGCGTATATACATTTATTAAAAGTAGAAAAGTATTGGCATCAAAATATACTTAAAGTACCAAAAGTAAAAGTACTTGCAGATCGGTACATTTCAGAATAATATATATCATATGTTTTAATTGTTATTATTGATCATTAAAGTGTTATTAAAGCTGGTAAAGCTAGCTTTAATAACTATACTGCTGAGTAGATTATGAATTCACTCCAGGTTTAACTAAAGTCTTATTTAAGAGTTGATTATATTTCACATCATTAATCCAAATCTGTAAATTAACTAAAACTTTTTTAATGAAATACATGTAGTGGAGTAAAAGTACAGGATTTGCCTCTGAATTGTAGTGGAGTAGAAATACAAAGTAGCAAAACATGGACATCCTAAAGTGAAGTACAAGTATCTCAAAATCGTACTTAACTACAGTACTTGAGTAAATGTACTTCCCACCTCTGACTAGACAAACCTAAATAAAATTAAAAATTAAACCTATGTAATAAACAACAGAGAATCCATTTAATTTATAGCTTCCTTGATAAAAACCTGGATAAATGTCAAGATTGATTTATGTTAAATCTGTATCAACTTGGAAGCCAAGACATCTTCATATTCTTAAACTCCATTGCTCCATGGGGAGATGTTTTATTAAGGTCATAAAAACATGTGACAACTTAACTACAATTGATATGAACATGTAAAGTTTAGGCCCTACATTTCATTTTTAGTAAAAAAAAAAAACTAGTTTGAGATGCCATATAATGTTTTTCACTGGGTTCAACCTAAAATACGTTTGCTGTAGTTTGAGCTGTTCACTAGTTCCCATGTTGTTGCAGGTCTCCACGGTTTATCTGTCTGTCAAGCCAAATGCATAAAAACTCTCAGTGTTTGCAATCACACTGTGGTGCGCCCACCGTCTCAGAGGCAACATTTTAAGAGCCATATTCCCATCAAACTGCTGCACTAGGCCCTTAACCTTTTCTTTATTACAGGGCAGACTGGCTCTCAGGCTCTAATGCAGCCAGTATCACCACTCGTACGTGTGAGAAGAGGCCGTGAAGCTTAATTAGACACATGTAAATATCAAAGCATGAGAAAGTTGCTCTTAACTCCACCACAAAGTGTAGGGGAGAGCACATGTGAAGTGTGTGTGATGCACATAACTGTACCTTAAGACATTTAACTAGAAATGGAGTAGCCCAACACTTTTCAGTTCAAATAAAAGTCTTTTCCAAATCTCCTGTCTTTAGGTGATGCTGAGGAACACCAAGACATGTACATGTAGCTTTTTGGGACAAACTTCTCCTAAATGCTTTAAGAATCCAGACCACACATGTAGTCTGTACTTACCAAACAAGATACAGCAAACATCCTCCTTTTCCCCTTCTCATCTTACAAGCCATAATGATATTTTGCGGAGGGATGGCTTTTGATGCCGTTTTGCTGACTGCGTACCCACGGTCAGCTCGACGGCACGTTGGCCGCCTGCTTCAGGGAGAAGTGCTGTGCCGGCAGACTCTGTGATCTCAAGTCTATGTGTTTGTCGTCATGTGTCTGGTGGCCGCGCGGTCGCTCTCTCTGACCTCACTCTGTAGTGGAAGGTAATAACAAGGCGGCCCACAGAGTCCTGCCGTGTCTGTCCGGCTCTCAGCTGGGAACCGGCACGGCACGGCTCTTAGAGAGGGGTCCTGTCAGCCCTTAAAATGTCCGTGCTTGCACTCCTGCTCATTTTTTGTTCACAGGACTTTGTATTTATTCTTTATTTAGCAAAAATGCAGGAATGTTGTGGGAAGGATATTCCTAAAGGAGCACACTGAAGGATGGATGATATGTCTGTCATTTTCTTTTTGTAGTGCGGAGTGACTTATTGCTGCCACACTTTATGGCGATACAGCAGCAAAGGTACAGTGCAGATAAAAGGCATTAAAAAATAAAAGGTAGCGTTGCATATTAGATAAAAAGACAAGCACACATTAGTTAGAATATAAACATAAGTACATCATTGGAAAAAATAGTAGGGTTTTAAAAAAAAGTAACATGGTAACATTAACACATTGTTAAGCTGAATTGCACAGATGACAAGATGAATGATTTAACACAGAAAAGTAAGTTCACAGTTTAAATATGGTGAATTGCTGGAAATGATTTTTAAATAAATGTTGCTTTACATCTTACCACCATGGACAGATTGTTACAGTGAGATAAGTTTGAACAGGTTTCTCCCACATGACTGGTAAAACACAATGTGCTATCATGTCGAGTGATGCACAGGATGACAGGATATTTTTAGCACATCTTCTCGTAATTCAGCTCTGTCGTAACATTGGGTTGGCGAAATATCAGTTAATGGCTTGTGAAAGTTGTATCTTGATAATGCTGATGTGCTTTTTTTTTTCACATCCAGGCCCCCGAAAAACAGTTATGTAAATTCGCTTTGTGAGTGCCTTGAAAGCTGTTCTGTATCTGCTTCCCTCTTTTTAGTGTGACTTTTACTACTGCCAACTTCCTCATCAACAACACCACTCTTACTACAGCTTTCTGCATGCGTAAAGGCGTATGCCCCTGAAAATGTGACTTTTAATATTGAGTATTAGCTATTAATAATAGAAAGGTCCTTTGCAGGGATATGTACGCCTCAGAAGTCAAAATAATGAATAAGTATACTATTTCATAGACAATTAAACTGCACAATGCTCCAACCCCTCTTAGATATTTTTGTTTAAACACACTAAATACTCTAAACCTGCTTAGAATGAGGTACAACTTGAGGTACAACTGCGTTGTCGCCAGTTATTTGGGGTCTCTTTATGGATGTTGTTTGCTTTTCTCCGTGTGCCTGTGTGCAGTCAATCCATTTTTCTTTTTCCACAGAGCAAAGACTTGCAGCTAAAAGTCCATAAATTGTTTGCTCACATTTTCCGTTGTTGGGAACGTATTTATATTTTGGTTTGTCTGTATGTGTAAGCCCAGTGATCGACTGGCAACCTGTTTCCTGGCTCTCCCAGTGCATGCTGGGAGGGGCCCCAGACCTCTGTGACCCTGCATGCAATACATTTAGACTACAGATGGAAAATGTTTAGGTTAAGTTAGTTTTACCTTGGCAAATAACTTCAACAAATGACTTACACTAAGGGTGCATTCACACCTAATAGTCCGCTCTCTGGTGCGCACCAGACCACATTTTGTTACATTGTTTCATTTTCCAGAAGGTTCGGTTTGCGTTCACACGGGCAAAACTCAAACGGACTATAAACTTTAAATACAAGTCATGTGCACGGAAATGCTGTTCAACCATTGGTCAGACATTAAGGGGGTAAAAACGAAAATCCCGACCATTTCTACCGGAGCCTCCGCCTTGGAGCATCGGCACTTTCGGCAGGTTATTCCTCATGCTGCTGTTAATCTGGAGATCAACAGACACTAGCGGCCCGCGCATATGATTATATAATCTGACAACGTCCGTTAAAAAACGTCCGTTTCACCGACGACAGGTGTTCTTAATTTTATGTAGTTGACGGAGCATTTTTACTTTACACGACACTGTTCAACACTTAATTCTGCTTCACTCTTTCACTAAACAACCGCGGATGTCTTGAAAGACTTCCGCGGTTGTTTTTCTCCGTCAGCTACATAAAAGTAAGAACACCTGTCGTCGGTGAAACGCCCCTCCTTACTGCAGAACGTCTCATTATATGTGTTATAATGTTTTTTAACGGACGTTGTCAGATTATATAATCATATGCGCGGGCCGCTAGTGTCTGTTGATCTCCAGATTAACAGCAGCATGAGGAATAACCTGCCGAAAGTGCCGATGCTCCATGGCGGAGGCTCCGGTAGAAATGGTCGGGATTTGCGTTTTTACCCCCTTAATGTCTGACCAATGGTTGAACAGCATTTCCGTGCACATGACTTGTGTTTAAAGTTTATAGTCCGTTTGAGTTTTGCCCGTGTGAACGCAAACCGAACCTTCTGGAAAATGAAACAATGTAACAAACTGTGGTCTGGTGCGCACCAGAGAGCGGACTATTAGGTGTGAATGCACCCTAAGAACACACTACATTGCAGCAACTTGCATCATCTCATGCAATGAAGTCCTAACCTAAAAACAGCTTGAATTTAGTGTTTG
The DNA here is from genome assembly GCF_902827175.1 of Gymnodraco acuticeps. Classification (NCBI taxonomy): domain Eukaryota; kingdom Metazoa; phylum Chordata; class Actinopteri; order Perciformes; family Bathydraconidae; genus Gymnodraco; species Gymnodraco acuticeps. The sequence goes on from NW_022989913.1 coordinate 1,090,223, forward strand.
AATAAAAGTCTAGACACTTGTTCCTCTCGTTCATAACCCTTTGTTTTCCCTCCTCAGGTGCGTTACCTGAAGATCATTGAGAAGAGTGGATACCAGGCCCTGCCGTGGGTGCGCTACATCACCCAAAATGGAGGTAGGTTAAGAGTTCAGTGCCCATATGTGCAGATCTTAGGCAACAGTTGGGCAAGGCAGTGCAATGTGGTGGGAACCAGCCGGTGCGATTCTATGAAAAGGGGATACAGTGTAGAACATGAGGCAATGTGGCAACGTCCTGCAAAATGTGAGAAATTGACCTTTTTTTTTGTGTCGAGCTTCCGTGATCTTAACAGCGATTTACCAAGGTTGCACATGCTGGTCTTTTTGCTAATGTTGCCACTAATTGCCAAACATCCTCATCTCATTTCCTTTGTATTCCATTCATTCTGGGTGGAAAGCTTCAGCTGCCTACACTTGATTTCTCTCCGATTCTCTCTTTTTCTTTTGTACATTTGATTAAGTCTTTGTCCATTTCCTCCTCAGATTACCAGCTCCGGACCCAGTAGGCAGCGCCTCCGCCGGCAGTAGGCAGGTGGAAATCAGAGGGGGCGGAGAGGGGCCGCTAATGCGCTATCAATGGCAGGTGTCAGTCATGAGACCACAGGACTTTCTTTCTTTTGTTTAGTTTTTGTATTTGTTAAAGTTTTATTGATTTCCGATCAGTGCAAATATTAGATGCAGCCTTCAGTTTAAAAAAAGGAGAAACAATGATTATGTGTTACTACTGTGGCTCATAATGTGAGCAAGGCCAAGAAGAGCAGGAGTAATGTTTACATCCAACACATACAGCAGAGAGATGCACACAATCCTTCACAATGGGTCAAAAGGTTTAAAAGAGTATGTTACACATTTTTCTTTCAAAGTTACTGTAATCACAATAACACTCTTTGTCAATCTGAGTTTGACATGAAGCTGCTTCGTTCTGCCACAATCCCTATTTGTTGATTATCTGTATATATTTGTTACATGTTAATGAACTTCAGTGTTATATGTTCAACGATTGTACATTTAAATGCTTCTTTTGTTTTTATCACCTCAATGTGATGCCATTGATACATGCCAGAGCACGGCTGTTTTGCTTTTCATCCGTTTGCCTCCTCTGCCATTCAGCTTTGCAGAAAAGATGAAGTTTATGTCGCGCGGTCAACAGAGTACCAGTTAAAAATCCCTCTTTTCCATCCCCAAAACATGTTCCCCTTCTCCCCGTCTGTAGCCACACATTTTAAATCATTAAATGTCTATTTAGAGAAAACTGTTCCATCGCTGCCCTGCGTCATTTTGTGTGTGATGTCACTGCAGTCATCACAGTTAGCTGTCGTCTGCGAGCACCTGTCCCACAAAGAGGAATGCTGAATGGAGTGGAAAACTCTGCAGAGAGAGAGACAGAGGAGGGGGTTTCCTGTATCACGCTTGTGGTTTGTAGCAAACCCTGGATGGTTCTTTCCATCCCGTCCTGGAGGTCTTTGCAAACACTGTGACTCTTAATACTGAAGGCCCGTGAAATCATAGGCTATTGAGCGCCGGCACTCCGTAAACACGCAGGAAAGCAGGGAAGGATGTGACTCAAGCTGTGGTCAGCGGTCGCAGACATGCTGGAGAGAAAAGTAGGATGGACCTGCACAGACTAGCTATTGTTCGTGCCAAGCCAGACTGCAGTGGCCCTGCATGAGGTCATTCCTTAGGTTTGTCCTGTGAGGTGATTGTGATACTCTCTATTCGTGTGACTCACTCATAGCAGGTGCCGAATGTCACTATGACCTGAAATGCCAGATTTGTCCTTTTTACTCACGATGGACTTCTATCATTGGTGTTGCTGTGAGAAATTTTAAATTCTTCTTTCAAGCACCTGTTTTTGTTGAACACCAACCAGAGGTTAGAGTAAAAAAAAGATGACGCTATGTAATTCAGCTTGCGATGTCCCGATAGTCATCAAGATAAAGTAAAGTGTGAACCCGCCTTTAACTGAAACATGCAAGCTGTTATGTTTCTTATCATCAGCTGCATCTTCTTTTTTGTTTCTTTCAGCAGCACATGGACATTTCTGAGATAACATCTCAAAAAGTAGAATAATACATGGTTTCAGGCAGAATGTTCCTGTCTGTAATTGAGACAGTGTGAGAAAACAAGTCAGTAAATCTGCTGCATTTGGAGAAAAGCAAAGTGAGCTCACTGAACTGAGTGATTGCCCGCTTTACAGTGCAGTTTTGCCTGTACATACTTGTCCTATCCAGCAGGGATCTGAATGACAGGTATGAGAATGCTAACCTACTCAGACTAGATTACATTTGATCTCGTCTGCATCATCTTGTTGATCAGTCTGGTGTCAGTAGGGCTCTGCTGCATAACATACAGGCACTTTTACAACAGCTACTAACATGATCTCTAACTCAGTCATAAAATCCCCACTGCCCAGCCGTTGGTGGAGCAGACAGCGCTCCCTCACCGGGGAACAGTCTCTGTGATGCTTGGCAGAGCATGTGAATATAGTATTTGGCTCATGATGAGAAGGTTGCATTCATGAAGTATACTCAACCTCTGGGGAACGACAGGGGAGACCTGACAGTCCTCATGTTGCCGGACTGCTTACAGAAGGCTCGGTTACAGCAAAACACAAGCATCCTCTCTTATGTTTGCAAATATTTACCATAAATATGTATTCTTTTATCTATGATTAACCGCAGGGTTATCATAACATGTTTTTCAAAGACACAGTTCTTCATTTATGTAAAAGTGGTGTGAACTTTTGAGAAATATGAAGAAGATCATTATCATGTGAAGGAGAAGTGGTCCATATTATACATACATACAGCTGCCCCGATGTGGGAGCAGTTCTTTGTTGTCGAGTTCAACTATATTGCTTAACCTGTAGCTATCATCATTCTGCAATAGTCACATTATGCTTTTTAATAAATACAAAGTAAAGAAGCACTCTATTAAATTAAACTGCCTAAAAATGCAACTTTAAAGTACAATATTTAAGTGAATGCACTTAATCACATTCCACCACTGTTCAGTCTGTTTTAACACAGCGTTGTTAATGCGTCATACATGGGCTGATTTATGACATTTAATTTCTAAAACAACCGTGGCAAAAATAGTTTTTATGGCTATTCTCTCACTTATTGTCTATAAGTGAGAATAGACTATAATATACTAAACCACAACAGCTCAAATATAAACATAGGATACTTTAAACATTAGACAAGTGTGCACAAATGAAATGTTGGAGTACTACAAAGATAATCCTAATACTCCTACTATAAAAAAAACTAATATGTCAAAAAAGAGTCTTTAATGCTGTTCTTTATCAAATATTCAGATTTATGCTCCAGAAATATAATGCAAGTTAACAAATGTTTAATCGGGTAATGCCTCATTTGCATATTTAAACATTATTTCAAATAACTTAAACCAGTGGGGATGTTTCATGGTGATATAAATAAGTTAATATGTATTCCTATACACCTGTAGGGACTCCCTTTAACCTGATGCAAGATAAATGAAGCTTGTCACGCTTCGACAGGTGAAATAAAAACCTTCACCTTTCCCCTGTATAGGTATTTGGTTACCATGCCAACGTTTCACTATAGTTACAGATTTTATTGCAGATGCCTCTGTGCAGTTATTGTCAATGGAAAATAACTATGGTTACTAAACAGTGTGATGAAGCAACAGGTAGCGATCTGACAGCGTGGCAGACTTCAAACACAGGTGTGCCACGAGGAACCCCCGTGTTTACCCCCGTCGCCTAGCAACAGAGGGAATCCTCTCGTGTCGCATCACGACTCTGACGTCAAACACAGGTCGTTCCCCTCTCTGGCACGCAAAGTGCCCCTTTAATCGTATGCGTGTGAAGTCTTTCAGCATCAGTTGTGAAGTACAAATAGCTGATGAGTCACTTTGAGACAGTAACTGGAGAAAAGGTATTTCCTTATAGGTGCAGCCGCAGTGTTTGAGGGACTTCCTCCCACAGAAAACCTGGAATAGTTTGTTGAAAAACACCAGGTACTCAGTGTGTGGTCCGGGCTGGCTTTACAGCAGGGTATTCCTCAAGTGTCGGGAAATTTCCATCCTCCTGTGTAGACTGTGGAATAATATTGGGTTAAAGAGCGTATAGCTGAGTGTTCAACCTTGAGATTTATGTGTAACCTTTGAGTGTCTGCAGCCCACACATAGCTGGCAGACAGTACGTGACAGTAGGTCATTCAGCCTTATTACAGCCTTTACGTCGGGTTAGTGTGGCTGGGTCAAAGTGCACATCCGGCTAAACACTTGGCACTGTTGCTATATTTACTTCCCATTAACAGATCTCATGTAAGAGTGTTTTGTTTTGTCTTTGCCTTGGATACTGACTCATCAGTAGTGGAGTCCAAAGTCTGACAGATCAGCGAGTACAGTAAGGCACGTACAACCTTATTATCAACCGCATTTCATAACACACAGACCATATTATTATGTACTTCCAGAGCAGTGGATCCCAAGCTGTGGTTCGGACCCCCCAGCTGGTCCTAAGATTAATCAAAGGGGTCAGGAATAGTAAAGCATTTAAATACGCTTATTCGCTTTCTTTACCAAGTAAGATTAGAAGATCATCATCCATCTCATGTCTCATTAAAACCAGTGAGCAAAAAGACTACAGGAAACAACTAGCATTTCTCAGTTTAAATCTGCCTAGCAACTCCAAAGCTCAGTCATTTTACACATTATTTATTTGTAATATTTAATGCAGACCAAAATAATATCTTTCAACTTTTTACGATCCGTAGTGTTGCAAACTATTTCTTGGCCTCGGCCACATGTGAAATTGACAGACTCCTTTCAGATAAGAGCTTAAGTGTATTTCCTAAAACAACAAACCATTCAACTTAAAATTGTTTATGCTTTCATCTTAGTTTGCCTTTTTTATGGCATACTTGAATATTCTACTTCTTGAGGCTCTAAAAATTGCTTTATTTGAGACGAAGTCGAGAAAAATATCTGTTTTTAAAACTGCTCATGACTCCTGGAAGCACTTAATAGGACTGTAAGCTTTGATGAGGGGTGACATTAGACACTCCATTTAGAATATTTACTTAACTAAATGTTTGATCAATAAAATATAAGGAAATTGAGAAAAAACGAATTACACAAGACAGAGAAATGATCCTTACTGAAGGGAATGTACAGCATTTACACAAAGTACTTAAAACACCAATATATATTATATATAGTTTCGCTGTGTCTCGCTGTATCGCCGACCCGGAAACCTGTCCGCTCCTCGCATCAGCGGCGAGCAGCAACGAGCCTCGCAACGTCCCGACCAATCAGAGCACACTGGGCTCACATGGAGGAGGAGGGGGCGGAGCTCCAACAAGCCGTTTAGGACAGAGAGTGAATGCCTGGTGAATACACATACTATACAGAGATGCTGTATGAGAAACCAATGTGATTTTGGAACAATGTAAATCTATTCTAGTAGACCTCAACAATGGAAATATGATCAGTAGAAATGGCCATGACATGGGACCTTTAAGGTGTTGCTACTGGGAACACATTTATCAAACACAGCCCTAAATACTTAATGAATCATTGAAGCTCAGATGTTATTAATACACAGGATGCATTACAGAGTCCGTTTCCTGACAATAACTGGAAGTCTGACTTCAGTTTTTATTCAGCTTCACATTAAAAGTTCTGTTTTTATATTTTTGGAAAACTACCCTGGATACGGACTGTCATGACATCCAAAACAAAAAGCAACTCACCGCTCGCTGCCAGACTTCTGTTTGCTTTGTTAGTTGGTAAATGTGTTCTCCATTTACACTTATCCAAACTGAATGTCAATAGAAGAGGCAAACCTTTCTAAATATGCCCCCGGTCATTCTTTAGCTCTCTATATTTACATGTTTGTCTTTCCTCTATCCTGTGCAGTTACATTGCCACGACATGCCCCGCACGGCTGACGGATTATGCGAAAATTACATATCTATAATGATGGTTCTTTACAACCTGGGGCAAAAACTACAGGGCAGTTTCAATCATGTTTTCCTTAGACAACTGTCTGTAGTGGCACTGGTCCTGAAAAGTAAACAAACCCCCTCTGAACAAATATACATGTGTCCGGCTTGTATGAGAAGGAAGTCCTCTTGTACAAGGGGAAAATATGTCTTCCTTTATCAAATACATAAAAAGAGAAGAAGTAGTGTCACAGGGAATCATTTAGGTTTGAATACAAACAAGGAAGTCTTTCACTCTTCTCTGTCACTGAACAAAAGCGTCAGAAATAAAACTTGCTTGAGGCAGAATGCTCATTGAGAAGTCTTTTCTTTTAGCACAATGGAGGGTAAAATCCTTGTCTGTCCTCTTTGAGAATCACAGGACACCTGGCTGTTAGATGTAAGTTCAAAGGCCTGTAGGAGCTTTCAGTAACCTTCTGTCCGTCTTTTATATTTGGAAAAAGAAAGACAAGTGCACAGAGGGCACAAAGACACCTTGCACTCGGGATAATGACAATTGCAGACCGTCAGCAGCGCCACAGAGGACAAACCTGGACTCCCTGTCCTTCAAAATGCTTTTTATAAGCAGCTACAAATCTACATCTGGATATTATCTGGACAGTAACAGCTGTAATAAACATTGACGCGCTCATCAGAAACCCCCTAATTCACTTTGATTGCACACAAGAGCGTCTCTTGGTTTTGCTAACTGCTACTGGAAATATTTGTGTTTCTCTCGCTCCTCTGGACATTTGATAGGCCTTGGACGGCGTCCGACATACTTTCTGCTGTCTTAATGCCGGCCAGTGATATTTTAGCACAAGTGCATGGCAACAGCAAAACAAAGAGGCACAAGATGAATTCTTTGGCCAACCACTTTTTGAATTACTGATCATGTAAAAACCCACTGTGGCTCCCAGATTGCAAACATCAGTCCTTGGAGCCTGCATGCAAACCAGCCCTCTAAATAGGGTTGTCTATTTCTGTTGGGCTGCGGGGGGAAACATGTGTTTGACATCAGTGTCACTCGCTAGACATTTTGCAGCGGGGCTTCATTGTCCCCTTACAGGAACTCCACTTAAATGAACGGGTGACAATGGTGGATTTCAGAGTAATTACAGTCCAATCAATGAGCTCATGTTGGAGGACAGCCCTGCTTATTGAGGTAAAATGGTTTTTGGATCCAACATAGGGTTTCATTTTTGAATCTGTTTGGGTTGCTGTTTATACTAGCTCTTTGAAAAGGGCTCTGGATAGACAGAACCAAAGTAAACACACGCACAAAGTACAGCGTGTCCCGCGCCACAACAAACCGTCCAAGACTATCAAGCCATGTACAACATGCTCAACATCAAAGAGCGAAGGAATAAACAACTTTAAATCACCCAAATTACTCACAAATCTGAAGTGCAGTGACAGTTTAGGCGAAAGTGAATGAGCCGCTCCATCGTGCCACAACAACTACTGTTTATGAGTCATAATCACAAAGCTGTGCTGCTGGTGAAAGTGGAAAAAAGTGCTTGGTGGCACCCAGGTGTTGATACTTTACAGCTGAAATGTGCGTTTCAATTAATATATAATATTAGGGCGCACAAAACTTTGTCTTATGAAATGTTTTGAAATGAGAATAGCATTAAAATTCAGTCCATGAAGGTAAAGTTTGATTCCAAAGATAAAAGGATTACATGGCGGAGACATAAGAAGACGTAAAGTCGGTGGACTTCAGGAGGATTTGCCTTCAAATCTGTCAGATTGTGACGTTTCCTGCAAGACTTTTAGTTTTATTTTACAGTTTTTCTTGTTTAATTCTAACCCTAAACTTTATTCTACCCAAACCCTATTATCATTTGTTTGAATTTGATATAAAAGCCTAACATCTATCGTTATTTAAACTTGAAAATAAACCTTTTCACATGTCACGCACATGGACAAATGTCACAGGACACGTTTGTGGTAAAGGAGCAGAATCTGAATGTTATTCTGTCCAAAACACAATGTCTGTTTTTGGAGGATCATAAATGTCAAAGGTCATTCTCAAGTAAGACACAGCTGATGAAGAGCAGCCTGCATTGAAGGTTTCTAAACGAGACTTCAAAATAACAACTCTTCGTTGACAAAGGCAGGTGATGTTTCTGACCAGTATCCTCATGAACCCAACCGGTAATCGTTTCCCAGTCCTAAAGTGTATTTACCCAATCAACTCGTGGAGAAGAGGAGGAATGAAAGGCCTCAGTGACACCAGCTCTCTTCCTCTATAATTTCCGTCCCCATTTTCCACCAAAGACCACTCAATCTTACAGCCATATGGCGGTTTGCTGCCATAACCATTCACAGCTGAGTAAAAATAAACCTTTGGGACGCATCCTTGGGACAGGGGTTTGAAGACGCGTTCACTACGACTCTGTGCTGGTCACGATAACCTACTGTGATTCATCCTATCTGCAGATGATTCCCCTCATATAATTTGCAATGGGAGTACGGTCAGGGTATACAATATCCTTCAGTTTGAATTCAAGGGTGAGGCAAAAATAGAAATTCAACCACATGAAGAAGTTGAGACCAGAAATAGCTTGTTTGATGGGTATATATTTCAGTGGTCCAATGATGGGGTCTCTCTAGAGAGCTTTAAAAGCTCCCCCCTATTTATGATTTGGGGTATGGTGGTTGCGCACGTGGTTGGCTTGCTGTGTGCTTCTGCATAAGACACTGAGGGTTTAAGAATTCAAACATCCTGAAGCATTTAGATCTGTCTTTGAATGTAAATTACACACGCTCCCAAAATAAACTCACATGTTGAGAGTGCCACTAATCTTAGACTAAATTAATTAGATTAGCTTGGTCTCTTACCCCACTCTTTAAGCAAACACCAGCGTGTCTTCATATCCCCGTCTGATGTAGTAAGTACTCTACATTAGGAGGTGTGGCTGCCTCCCACGTTGATTAACCTGTAAATGTGGTGTGAGGCACGCAGACATGGAGGCACGGTCTTCGCCCACCTCAGAGCAATTACAGAGATTACTGTCTCTGTAATTATTGGGACTGATTTATGGTCTGGTAGATATTGTAACAGTTGCTATTTCACAATGGAAGAAAAACAGTTGGGACATATGTTCATTAACAGCTCAAATGCTTTTATGCAGACAACCTGAGATTTACAGTCAGAAGGTTTATTTAGTTATTAAGCCGTTCATTTGTCAATCCACTACTTTGTTCCAGACTGAGATTTCTAAACAACTATTGAATGGATTAACGTTTTACACACACACACACACACTAATGTTCCCCACATGATGAAACCTACTGACTTTGGTGATCCACAGTTTTTCCTTTAGGGCAACCAGGAGATTAACATTTAACCAAGATATATCCGCAACTATTTGGTGGATTACCATTTAGTACAGACACTCATTTGGTAATGCATTAGCTTTATATACAGTTCATCAGGTTTAAAAGGTTTACATTGTTCAATACTTTGGGTTTTAGCTGAAAACATTCTCAGCTGTACTTTGCTCTTAATGCTCATTAGAAATTGTTTATACCTTAATCTAAAATAGTAAGAGTTTTAGCATTGTCATTGTGTGCACGATTATTATTGTTATCACTGGTTGTTCTTTACTACTTATATGGGATTTGCTTTCTAATGCTGCTACTTTTTTTGTAACCAAAGATGTGCAAATGGATTATATAATGTCTGCTGGTCACTTTATTTAAATATGTTAGTTTGCTATTTGCCTTCTGCTTTGCTTTCTATCTGCACTGTCCCTTTGCTATGTAAATGTCCTTGCTCTGGGACAAATAAGTGATTTTCTGTATATGAGCATGCTGCTGGTAAATGCAGCCTCACAAAGGATATCTCTTAACCCTAATTTCAAAAGAGAGAAAGTCCCCAAAACCCGAATTACAGGGTTTTAACTTGACAAAAGAAATAACAACTTAAAGAGGAGGAGAAGACAGAGAAACTCATCATATACCTGAGCGACCTGAATATCTGTCAGTGAAAAGATCCTTTTAAATCGACCTTTTCACCCCAGGTTAATTGACTTCTTGACTCTCGGCACTTACAAGTGTCTGAAAAGCTTCGGCTGCCATCTGTCAGCACACCAAAGCTGGGGTTGTAGTGCTGTGATCACTATCTCAACATCTACACAGAGGGGCAATTTACTCGCATGCCCACAGGACATCATAAGGCACTGAAGCGATAAATTACAAGTCTAAATCAAAGACTGCGGTTACAAAAGCGTGTGCAGGAAATATTTCAAAAATAATTGTTTCTTTGCTTGCATTTCAGCAGTGTGGATATTTTCTCAGCTATTCCTGTTTTATGTGTCACTATCACAATAGGATGTGCTTCCTCACATCTTCAGTTACAACCAATTGTTTTCAACCAAAACAATAGGTTGTACAATCTTTAACGAAGAGACAGGAAATCATTTGAAGAAATATTATGCAAATCTCCTGTGTGCCACATACCTAGCAGGACACATTGTTGAGTCACAGCTTGAGATAGCATACCGATGTCTTCTATCATTACACAGGAAATCCTACTTCAGTTTCACAAGACTACGGCTAACCCATCGGCTCTGACTTCAAATATGTGTGTAGTCGTTTATTGTTTGAATATAAATATACAAATCACATTAAACTCGCAACCATTTTCCAAAGAATACTGTACGTTTTGAGATTTTCTAACTGTTGCTGAGATATGAAAATTAACTATTTATTTGTCAAAGATTGTTACGTTCCCTATTGGGCTAGGCAGGGGTGGCCAACCCGCGGCTCTCGAGCCGCATGCGGCTCTTTGCCTAGTGCCTTCAGTTCATATCGAATTGTATGTGTGTGAGTTTGGGGGAGAGACACTGACTCCGCACGGTGTACCGATACTTGAAAGGTACCGCGATACTCTGCCGTTAAAAACGTTACGATTCCTCCGTTTCATTAGTATCGGTACTTTAAGAATGACCGGGAAAAGTACTCCGGTGAGAAAGTGCCGTTTTAATAAGAGCCGTGTGTGTTCAGCGCTCTGCTTCCACTCCCTGCACTGCAGCCGTGCCTGCAGTCCCTCCCCTCTCGTGCACGCGCTAAATCCATCCCCTCTCTCGTGCACGTGCTAGCGAGAGAGCATGTGAGAAAACGAGAGAGAGCATGTGAGAAAACGAGAAGCATGGCTGAAAAGTGGGAGTGCAGCTGCCGCTGCGCCTCAGCTTGTTGACAAAAAAGACGCCAGAAGCGAAATTTGGAAGTATTTTAGCTATATCTCTGACAGTGAGGGCAAGCCTACGGACACTACGAGGCCTGTCTGTCAGACATGTATTAATTCTTGTCATTTATTTTATTTATTGTTCTCATTGTTTAAAAGTTTGTGTTATGGTTATGGTTCTGGTGTGAAATAAAGCACAATAATTACATTTAAGACTGTTTCCCTTTTTTTAAGAAAAGTATCGAAAAATAATCGGAATCGCAATTCTTGACTTGGTATCGAAACCAAAATGTTGGTATCGTGACAACACTAGCTACTCCTGACAGTTAAACCTGATATTTGGTTGTGTCTTCCTGGTCGAATGTACTTATTGTAAGTCGCTTTGGACAAAAGCGTCAGCTAAATGCAATGTAATGTAATGTAATGTAATATTTAGTAGGTCTGTTAAGTACTGAATGCTGATAATTCTGACGTAATTTGGCCGGTCAAAGTTGTTTGGGCTCGGATAAAATCGCTCCGTTACTTTCGTCCCGTGTTACTTTCGTCCCGTGTTACTTTCGTCCCGTGTTACTTTCGTCCCATGTTACTTTCGTCCCGGCTCTCCCTATACGTGTGTATGTGTGGTGTCAGTATGAGAGGATGACAGCGAGTCTAATTTTGATGTGGCCCATGAGCCAATCACAATAATACCTGCGATGCAGTGAACCAATCACCTATGAGGGGGGGAAACCTATCGTTGATTAAACACTATCCAGTGTTTCCCCTACCATTGTCTTGGAGGGGCGCTGCACCCCGCCAACGGAGCCCCGTGCCCCCCCTGAAATTCAAGGTGTTAAAAAAAAATATATACTTTTTAAAAAAAAAAATATATATACCACCAAATTGCAAATAATCTATATCTACTGTCACGTTTCACATTGAACATGTGCTCTTTAATTAAATAAACTAAACACTTTCATTTTAAGTTGTGAGTTTAGTGTTTTTGACGCTAAGAAACACTGATGCATTCATCAATAACAATAAGCTCCTCTCTCTGCTCCAGAGGATTTAAAAAAAATAATATATATCCCAATGCCACAAAAATGCATCAGTGACGTGGTTGAAATCTTGTCTCCAGAAAACAAAAAACTGAAACAAGCGGTATCAGTGACTGTGTGTTTGATGTGGCTCTTTGCAGTAACATAGAACAAATGTGGCTCTTAACCTCTGACTGGTTGGCCACCCCTGGGCTAGGGGGACCAAAGGGACACGACACGACCAGATGTTGAATTGTTTCAAAGCAATATGGATATCTGAATAAGCCAAATCGGTCATTTGAAGTTAGTCTTTCCTTGCATACAAATGTAGCTGAACACATCACAAGAGTATCCAGATCCTGCCCACAACTTAACCAGGCAAACAACTTTATTAATTCATTAATTACCATTATTGTGGTTAGATTGTAGTCAGTGAAAAGTGTGATGAGAAAAAGTGAAAGGTGAAATAAGGTGATGTGATGTCTAATGGGAACGTAGCTGTAAGCATGCACCTTGTTAAATAATCTTTGTTGGTGCTTTATAGAAAGGGAACAGTAGGCAAACATAATAGGCAACATGTTGGCAAGAACATGCTTAAATAAAATAATTGTTGTCTGCCGAGTCTCCTTAAATATCGTAGCATCCTCGAATGCCCTCAGAGTCGGTTGGATCCGGTTCTGCCTGCAGGACACCTTTCATTACCTTAACACTGTGTTAAATGTTTGAAGATTGAAGGGAATACTTTGCCTGCCTCCTCATTCCTTTCTCCCTTCATGTCACATAATAGCTTGATTAGCCCCATCTCTCTATCCTCTCGTGTCCTCAACATGCACACCTGACAGGACAGGTGAAGCGAGGTGAGGAGCAACAAGAGGCTACAGCATCCCTCAGGGCTGAGGCTCCTCTCCTTTGATCCTCCGCAGCAGATATGATCATTGAGGGGACCTCACCACCCCCCAAAAGACCTTCAGAGTCCTCTCCCTGAATTCAAGCTGTCCTAATCCCAGTGATCTTTATCTCAATACTTTAAAAAAAAAAGGACCTGTTTGTGTCTCAAAGTTAATCAGAATCTCTTTAATGAGGAGTTTCACTACGGAGGGATGAAGCAGCTCGGCTCTGCCACCTGTTTGTGGGCTGCTTGGCCTCCGCTCTGCATAAAGAGGCTGAGGGTGAGCGAGAGTTCCCCGCTTGTGTCAAACTCATAGCTTTTAAACAGATGCTGGGCCCGCTGCAGCCAAACCAGAATCACTTTTAGTGTTGACCCATGTGGTAATTCTATTTAGTTTCTTACAGACCCCATTAAATTCACCCAAATGACTCGAGCCAAATATATCAAGCAATTTCATTTTATATGCAGCTATACTTTTAGTTTTTACCAGCGTGCACAGGTTGGTTTAAAAGATTCCTCCATGAGATATATTTTGAGGATGATTTAAAAGGGGAGTTTAAGTTACTCTTTTCCCACAGGAGCTGTGTTAAAGTGTTTGAGTTATATTGTTAGAAGCTTGTGTGGGAAAGTCTTCAAACATATGTTCCCTCAGAATAAAAACTGTGCATGCTGTGTGTTGACTCACACACTATCATACAATGTTCGACATCCACACCCTCTGTATCTGACAGAAAGTGACAGATACATTTCAGACATGGTAGACAATTAGAAAAGTAGGCGGGTTACAGAGGAAGAAATTAGCCAAATGTGTTGATTGTTCTTTTCTAATTTAGCAGAACATCCCTATAAAACCATCTGCACTGCCAGTTAATTGTCTATTACCCTCCTACGTGGAAAACAAAAACAAAAAAACCTAATTTCCCTCAGCGGATGCTTAGCAGCAATGGTTTTATAATGGCTTACACGTTGAAATGTCCTCTTCTATTTTATAGGAAGAAGGAAAAATAATAACAGAAACATTCCTGAGGGGCTGTAATTTTCTTCCGGCGGGTAAAACTTGTCCATTATGGTCAGGGTCAAGGAACAGATGCAACCCCGTCATCAGGCCGCGTGGTCGGCCACATCAGAGCCGCCCGTCACGACCAGTGGAAAGGCCCTGTCTGTTAGTGCAGCTCACAGCCAATCAGCAGCCAGAGGCCCCAGCGCCTCGGTACATTTGCCCCCCTAACCACGCCACGCTCTAATTTAAGCACACATCTTCCATTGAAATTACAGTATACATACCCACCCTTCCCTGCAATTTAAATGATTTGCACGTTGATGGGGTGAGCTCAGACAATGCTGATGCAGTGAATACTGAGAAAGTTTATTTTTCTTTGTTTTGTGAAGGTCAGTGGAGCAATCGAAAGCTTGTCGAGTTCACAGGAAAACAAGAAGACAAAACATGTGATCTGTTCAGTGATAAAACAGCAGTGAAGTCACACAGGAATACTGCACAGTAAAAATGGCTCACTGAAAATGCCACTGCAAAACAATTTTATGAATGAGCAACAAGAAGTGAGATGTAACACTATTTAGGCCACTCAAATTCACTTTAGCCAGATGTGAAATAAAAACTAAACAAATAATTAAACCCCTTAGAAACAGATGTTTCTTGTGTGTTGGTTTGATGGGTGTGAAACATAATAGAATAATTTATAAAAGATCAACAGTAACATAAATCTTTATATTGCATCACTGGTAGTAGAATGAATACTAAATATATTTTACATCTAGTTTAGAAGTTTATAAAAAGTACTGAAAGGTCAAATGCAACCAGAAAAACAAAGCTCAAGCAGCAAAACATTTGCATATTGAAACTTCATGAGACTGTCTGGTTCTTTGCCAACATCAACTGTTATCTGATCTGTGTTTTAAAATGTTTTTTTAAACCCTGTGTACTTTTACTAATGGAGAAGCTCATTTGCATTTAGCAGCGGCATGAATAAAGAAAAAAACAACAGACCCTTGCAACACTTCTGCATACCTTAGAGGAACAAGCTCACAAGGTTCAGATTGGGTTTTATTCACGCATGAGTACACGTCTCTTATCTAAAGCATGTGCTGTTGTCTTGTGTGGGATGCCAATAGGTTGCATACAATCCAAGAGTGGAATTTTACAGGTGCTCTGGGAATGTGAGTCTCCTCTCAACGAAACAAAACAAAACATCATCATAGTTGTTTTTGGACCTGAAGTCAATCTGAGTCTGAGACGTTGACAGAGAACAACATCAGCTTCTCAAGGGCTTTCTGCATGTAATAGGTGCAATGAAAGACGTGCAGACAATCTGACACACACACCTCACCTGGGAATGCCTCGAAAAACACACAACTCTGCATTGAGTGGTGCATCATGGGATACGTGGTGGCACTGATGAGTCATTGTGGCATGGGAACCTGCAGGGTAAAATATGATGTGGTGTCTTGCTATTTGGACTCCTATCCAGACATGATTAATGACGTATTTAGATTTTATTTTTAGAAGGCTTCTCTATTGTGCTTTTCCTTTTTCATTGTTGTCAAGTGTCTTATTCTGTGAACCAGATTCAGCCAGTACACTGTGTTGGAGACAATGTTTTGATTTGGCTTCATTTGCCAACAGTCCGCAAATAGTTGGCAGGTGTCTGATGCAGTGGCATATTTAACCTTTACCAAGCAGACTAAAAGATCTAAGATATTAACCCAGGCAAGTTGTTGCCAATTTATATGTAACCAAGGGTGTACTTTTAGCTAAAAGTAACATATAAACAGTTAGTTGTAAAGTGTAAATTGTTAGCGAAATGTAACAGACAAACAATTGCAAGTATAAGCTAAAAATAACAAATAAACTGTCAAATTTGTTAGCTAAAAGTAAGAGATAAGTACTTTAAAAAGTTGGCTCTAAGTAATAATATTAACAATTCAAATCATTGAAATAGTTAGCTTAAAGTGTATAGCAGAAAGAGTAAGCATCAAGTAAAATAAACAATAGAAACAGCTAGCTAAAAGTCATGTATTAACAATTCTAATAATAAGCTAAAAGTAAATGCTAGACAAACAGTGGAGGAAGAGTTTGTAGATAAATATTGAAAAAAAGTTAGCTAAAGGTTACAGATAAATTGGTTGATTAAATGGATGGCAATATATTAAAGGGCCCATGTCATGCTTTTCTGGTTATTACCCGTCCCCTTGTGTGTTATGAAGGTTTTTATGCATGTTAACGGGCTGCAGAGTCACAAACAAGCTCCAACAAGCCGTTTAGGACAGAGAGTGAAATTCAGTGAATACACATACTATACAGAGATGCTGTATGAGAAACCAATGTGATTTTGGAATATTGCACAATTTAAATCTATTCTAGTATACCTCAACAATGGAAATATGATCAGTAGAAATGGCCATGACATGGGACCTTTAAACACATCCACCCATCTGCCATACCAAGTAGTAGTAGCCTAGCTTGATCAAAGAGACCTAAACTTTTACAATTTGTTCCCTATATCTATGAGAAATGCAAATGTATTTGTTCTATTTCCCTTTACCATAATAGGTAGCATCCTGTACAGAGCAGTAACAAATCAATCCATGAGAACGTGTATAGTGACTCTTGTTATGAAGACAATACTTCATGACAGATTTATTTGAATCCCCATTGAAATGTTTTGGTCTAATAAAGTGTCAAACTGGTTTTCGAGTAATGTCACGTGGCATTAGTCCAACTTAAGTTCATCATAGGCCTACACGGATGTCACGTTTACAGTTCAATTAAGGTAAACATGCTTTGTGGTACATTCATTTACTCAGGTGTGTTGAAGGCCCCACAATGCCACGCTATCGCACAGTAAGTGCTTTTGAATAGGAATTTGTTCATTGTCACATATGATGGAGAGCCAAGGGGGCCTTGGCATTTGAAAAGGCCATATTTGAGGGCCTCCTCTGTGAGTGTTTACCTTCAAGGACAAATGAGGCCATTGAGTCGCTGCGAGCTGTGAATGAGGTCCTTCTGCACACACTGGCTTTTTGAATTGAACATCAAAACAACCTCAGCAAACCCAGGGACGAATTCCTCAGGCGTTTAATGTGAGGGCAAATAGGCAACCACTTCAATAAAATACCTCCTGGATGGAATTGCATAAGTCAGAATTTTACCGGGGTGAAACTCGGGGAAGGTTTACCTGACGTTTTTAAGTAGTATTTAAAGAGAGGGGATTTATTGTGTTGACAGAGTTATAGCGGACATACGTTTGACTGGTATGTGCAGGTACAAAAACTCGATTGAGGAAATGCTGAGGCTGTCAATCCTCTACACATGGGGATGTTGATTGGCTTCACCACGTCAAAGCAGAATTCATTCACTGCAGCTTTGTAAAATATATGGAGGAAGAAGTCTGCCACATGTCTATTTATACATGCCGTCTTTTTGAGGTTGAAAAGACAATAACAAGTCGAGCCCTGCGAAGGCCATCCTATTTTAATTATATTGTACCAAAGCTCCCCCGCCCCATCTCCCTCCTCTTTCCGCAACCCCTTCCCTTCACAAACACACACAAACGGCATCGCATTACACGCTAACATCCCCGCGCCATGTAATTATACAATCGCCAGAAAACATTTATTTTTAGGGTCAGTAAATGTTTGACTTCTGCTTGTGTGTACCACGCTGAGAGAACAGGCCAGGGGTATTTCACTATAAAACATTTAACAACTCAAACTTCATTGTCCAGTTTTTTTTTATTTATGATCCTGTAGGCGTTCACTTGAGTTGAAAGGGTTTTCAGTTCCAACATCACCCAAGAAAAAGACAGGAAGCACACACTGTTCTCATATAACAGGTGTAACTAGCTATGGTTACTGTACAATTAACATTACATGCATTATAAGGAATTTAAATGACATAATTCAGTTTTAGTGATCTGTTAAGGACTTTAAACAATATGCGGTACAATTATTGTTGGATTTTAGCAACCTGTATGAGCATAAAAGTTGGATTTTCACAAAAGAAAACACAACCTTGAGAAATAATATACCGAGTGAGAACTGTTTCGCAACATTGGTTTCTTACTCACAACAGACTTCTACTGTTGAACAGAAGGAAATGCAAACAGTGAAGTGGTTGGTGTCCTGAAATAAGAAATAATGACCCAGAATAGCACCATCATTATTTTTATTTTTCCTTTAATAATTTTAGATTGCAAATCCTGTAATCCTTAAAGCTGGAGAACATTTTACTTCCATTTTAATGGACTACTGGCCAGAAAGTGAGTTTTGAAAGCCAGAACTCTCCGAGGCCGGCAAATTATTCTGTGAGTCATTGGGATCGGTTGGCAACTCTATTAAAGTTTAAATTATATATTGCATTATGGTCATTTTGTGCGCCAGGGAGAGTAATATCTTAGTCATCGGATTTAAAAACCTTGTTATGACTAATTCTCAAATATTTTAGCCATCAGTGCGATGAGTTTAAGATATTTTGAGTCGTCACTCCTTTAACAGACACTGTTCTGTTCAGTGCTACAACAATGAAGGCATGGTCATTGTTAAACAGAATATGCACATGTGCAGAAACACAGGTAGCATCATCTTCCCTTGCTTTTATATTCTGTATAAAATACGTAGGCTCTGTGACGTCACATATTTTCTAAAGAGCCCTTCTGAATTGAGCAGCTACTCGTTAAAGCTTTGCCATCTTGGCAGATAGTCAGTAAAACTCAGGCTGCAGAGACCGCGGGCGACATGTGACGGCACCAACCTTTCACCAAAAGTTGACCACGCCCTCAATCATGCAAAACTTGAAGCCTTTCTATAATTTTAACGGTTGAGAAAAACTAACCCACCCCGTAGGCTACAGATGAGCGAGGATGTTGGCTCTAGAGATCTATACAAAAAACGGTTTATTCCTGCTGTAAAGTCCAGACTTGACGTTAGACTAATGTCCAAAACTTTAATAAAAACATAACAAAATTGTAATTTGGTTGCATCCACACAGCATTAACCATGTGTTAAACCTTGACAGCAATAATGGCAAACAACTATTTCCCTCCGAATGTGATTGAAAGCATAGTTTAGCACAATATGAGACTTCATTAAACACAGCCATTTTATTTTGTGTTTATCCTTTCATATTAATATTTGACCACCAAATGTGTATACATCTGCAACTGATAGAAGGCCCACAAATGCGCCATTGACCAATCATTTTGTAGTCTTTCCTTTCATTGTTAAATAAAGAAATCTATAGGTGTGACGTACTGTAAGAGAAGGCCAAGAACATTTTGGTTTTGGTCTTGGGTTTTCTTTAATAAAAATATGGAATATTGCCATCCTTACTTTAATAGCACCCTCCAGTAGAATTGTCACTTGGAGTTGACACAGTATATAGTTTAACAGCACTACACCTAACTCTTACATTCATGTAGAAAACGTTTTTAAGATTTGCAAACAGAAAGAACAATAGAATCAACGGTGAATTCATTTACATTACATATTTAGATTTCCACTTCTGATGCAGATGCAGAAATAAACTGCAAGTCTGCTGTGAATGCTCTTTGCAGAACTTCTTTATAGGTATTCTCTTCATTCTGCTCATCAGTATAACTTGTATTGTAAGGAACAAGACTGCACATGGTTTGTGCAATTATCTCTTACTCATCAAACGTTCATGAAGAGGTGTTCAAAAATTAAACCTGACAAAGAATGAGAAGGGATAATTGCTGTTGTTGCTGCTATTTGCTGTGACTTGTTTGTCTATTGTCCGTCACATCTTCTGATGGCAGTATTTGCATATCTGCTAAATGTATAAGTCTCTATTCCAGGTAAGAGCATGCGCGATGACTACAGTGCCAGTGTTTGGAAATCAGCACGTTTCATCTGTGAAGTGCATGTGACCTGCAGGGCTTCAGACAGCACACCTTTTGTTTTCCAAGCCGCACGATCACCCAAAGCAAACTGTTTGCAGAAGTTGAGGCCTTATCTCGGGTTCAGAACACATAAAACATTGACTGTAGAGGTTATCAAATCTGGTGATATGCCACGTTATCTAATCTAGATCAGGAGAAGATTGAATCCAAGGAGTTTCATAAGTCAGAGAAACAATCTGCCAGGCCCCTCAAGTGCTTTATCTTATCCAACACTTCTTATTGGTATGAGATTGGCAGATACATTTGCTGGAACAGATCTAGGTCATGTTTTCCAAAATTAAATCCTCAATTATATTAATTGTGGAGGAAAGAACATCCTCGGGTTTGTTGCGTAAAGTTTCCTAAAGTAAGGATGAATATATTCAAAACGTGAATTGTTGTGTCAACCAGGCACAAAAAAGAAGAAATCGTAAAAGGAAAGGATAAAATTAATCAAACAGATTTACATGATGCAAAATCCCTTCTTGGCCAAATTCTGTTATCTTGAGCTGCAGTTTGATGGGGGACAACAAAAGGCGCACCCAATGAACGATTATGATGACTCATACTCAAAAACAGAGCTGCTGGTGCTACAATGCGGCCTATTCACACTTGTTTCTTCTCACGCGATTATTAACCGCAAGAATCCAGAGTGTTCCAGGGATACAAAATGAGTTTCTAGAAGATTTATTGACCTGCGCTACTTTAAAGAGTCGGTTCACCTTCATCATAACAATTTTATTGATATCATTTTTGTCTTATTTGACTTGGACCATTTTTTTGGAGCAATTAATACAAATTCCTTTCAGCGTGAAACTGGATGTGAACTTTTCCTGGGATCTGTAATGTCATAAGGAAAAATGTGCAACATATAAATGTACATTCTAGACAAGGTCGGCACATAAAACCAATACTAAAACCAAATGGTTACTTTGGATCGATCAATCCCCTTTTCTCTGTTTCTAAATGTGCAATTCACGGGATGCATTGATCACTTTTTAATCTTTTCTGCTTCATTTGACTGCAGTTTTCTTTCTGGCTGTTGATTCCTTCATGCAACCTGAAACCTTCAGGCAAAGATCTTTCAAGGTTAAAGACCAAAGGTGAAGAGCCTTTTAGCTTTGGAAAGACTGGCCTGAGGAAATGCAGCTGGAGAAAACTGATCTTACTCATAATGAATCATTAAGCGTTTTTAATAAACTTGGCTCTAGTTTTCTTGATGTATGTGTTTCATTGTTTGTGGAAGTTTCCTTATATTCCCCAGAGCATTGAATGGTGAATCCAGTAAACCAGCCTCAACGTTACATGTAATCACCGCTTATCAAAGGATGAGTCAAATTAAAGCGAGCTCTTCCTTGTTTTGAGTTCAGCAGGAAGTTAACCCTTTAGACAGGAATTCACTGGCATGTGCCAAGAAATCCCTCTGGAAATCCCTCTGGAGAAATAAGTCACACATTGTGTTGTTCAAGTAAAGTAGTGTATGCACAATATGCACGAGTTTACTCAGTAAAAATAAATAAACTATCCAACCTGTCCTGGTTAACACAGATTCTGATCACTGGCATTTGTGAAATGTCAAATTCCCAACTGGAAAACCCAGTTATTCATATAGCTTGAAAGTTTTCCTCACAATAGAAATGACATTTACTTCTATTGTCATTCTTGATTAGTCTGGAGACAGGGAGACCTCAGGGCTACAGCTTCATTACCTGCACTTAGTGTTTGGTGTTGATGGGAGAAGGGGGGGGGGGGGGGGCACTTTACCCAAGATGCTATCAGATGACGGAGTATTTACCTCCATTGGTGTTTTCTATAATTAAAGAGTTTGCCTTTACTAAATGCTGTGACCACTAATCACTTCAACAACTGTCCTCCAGCGGCCTTTCATGATCTCGTGGACCAACGTCTCCTGTAGCTTAAAGGGGACCTATCATGCAAGATGCACTTTTGAAAAAAACTTCACAGACATGTTTTATATAGGTATGGCCCTACAATATATTATTCAAATATAGTATGATAGGTCCACTTTAAGAAACATCCAAAAGACACACACAGTGATATTTGTCATATGAATATGAAACTTTAATTTCAGATCAGGTCTCTCCTGCTAATTACAAGATGAATCACTCGTCCCTCTCTAATGTGTTTTGAATAACGTCTTTGAAATATGACACCGCCGCACAAAATCTGCAGCCTGCGGGAACGCCATGCCTAAAGAAAACCACTGAGAAGCCATGACTGTGTTAAGCTGGACAGCTTATCTACAACACATCTCCAGGGCTGCTTAAAAAGTCTGCAATTATAGGTTGTCACAAAGAAAGAAAAGATGAGTTAAGCTTGGTTGCTTAAATGGTACAGGCTTATTTTAAAGGTTACAATTTACATCAAACATTGTTCTAGCGCTTCATCCTCTCCAATCCATAACTTAAGAATTGTGTTTGGGTTTTTTATTTGAACAATGAAGTGCATGTTAGTACTGCAGAACAAACGGGCTTTAGAGTGAAGCCTTCCAGCTTCTTGGGTTGTGAACAGAAAACAATGATCTTGATGGCAAACAAATAAGTCTCTGTTTTGCTTTGTTTTCAGTCAAAATGAAAATAACATATTTGTAATCACAAGGCAAAGGATTTGTTGTCTTTGAAATAGCTTATAGAGAACACACAGAATTAAACAAAGCCTACCGATAACTTTAAAAACAAATGCAAACAGTAAATCTCAAAAAGCTCAAATAAAGTAACTTGGGAACAATATCTTACCCTTGCCTTTGCAGTTTTATGGAACTTAGCTCCAAAGCTTCATTCAAATCCCAATTTTGTTCCCAATTTGGGATCAAAAAAGTATCTCGTCTCTTATCTTATCTTACACTCAATGTCTATCAGTGAACACAACATGTCTACAGATGTGAAACACTAACCCCAGATACAAAAAGTATCAAGGAACCTTAATGGAACAACATATAATTGAAATACAACATAACAAATATCAATATACTTCTTCTTTGTTGGCAGCTTGGATTAGCAACATAATACCTGACAATATCAAGAAACATGACCTCTGTCACGCGGAAGACATTCATATCTGGGCCAGTTTTTTATTTTGCAATGTGATACCACAAAAGCAAAGTCATTGTGATGTCATTTCCTCCGGGTGTTACATTTGGCAGGGTTTTGGGAGATTAAAGGTTCTTCCGATGTGCTTCCTCTCCCTCTGAAGATGCACCCGGGCTTCCCTTCTAATTTGCCTCCTCCTGCCATTTGCTTTGTGCACAGATTGAGGTCTTTGAAGTGGTGTAGCTCTCTTGCATTATATTGTAAGTATGTGTGTAATTGTACGTGTGTGTGTGTGTGTGTGTGTGTGTGTGTGTGTGTGTGTGTGTGTGTGTGTGTGTGTGAGTGTGTGTGTGAGTGTGTGTGTGTGTGTGTGTGTGTGTGTGTGTGTGTGTGTGTGTGTGCACCCGAAAGCTCCGGCATTGGTGTGGTAATACTAAATATAAAAAAGTTGAACAAAAGCTGTGTTTCCTGCCGTCCTAATTCCCATGTAACACAATGCAGGTGAACAATAGCAGCCGGCTCAGTCACCGTCATTATCCGCAGAGATTCACTGCAGCTTCAGTTACATGAGCCGACACACATCCCTCCAGTGGCTCCACTAAAAGAGGTAACCTTGCGTTTATCTGCGTGACCGTCAGTATAAAGTTGCATATGAAGGATGCTGTTTCCAAATGTTCTGTTTTTATGCTTTTTTTACATTTGGGAAAATAATTCTCCATATTGTACACAACATACAACATCTAATACTTCCACAAATGCAAAATAACTTTAAAGCGGCCATATTATGCACATTTACAGGTTTCATATATGTATTTTGTGCCTCTACTGTGACATGTTTACATGCTCGAGTCTAATGTTCATTTTCTCATACTGCCTGTGTTGCAGCACCTCTTTTCACCCTCTGTCTGAAACCAGAGCCCAGTCTGTTCTGATTGGCTAGCTGGTCGGCTCTATTGTGATTGGTCAACCGATCAGAGATGTCCCGCCCCTTAGCCGATCACGTACAATGTGTTGGAGAACCAGCCGATAGGAGCGTGGTTACTAGTGATGTCAATATGTTGCGAAAAAAAATACAAAGGACTACAAGGGAGGCCTCTCAGGCAGGGGGGGAGGGAGTGGGAGAGAAACTCAACTTTGTGATTGCAGCCTTTGCAGATCATTTACAGGCAGAAAACATATAAAACACACACCAGTAAAAGGGAATACCCGAAGAAGCATAATAGAGCCCCTTTAAGGGTTCTTTTCCAGCCTGATTACACACTTAAAATGTTCTGGACATTTATTTTCAATCTGCTTCTTCATATGTTAAGTTTGTGTTTTTTTCACCAAGCTTTTATTTCTGGTCTGGCCTCGGAGTAAAGTGTCCCTTTTTGAACTGCATGCATAATGAAACCAAGTAACTTTCACAAATCAGCACAACCTTATCATTGAGCTGAATCGCCTTGAATGTAAGTTTGTTTAATTAAAACTGCATAATGTACCCTCAGACATTTCCCTAAAAAGAAAGAAAGAAAGTTCCAGAAATAGCTTCACAGTAACTTCCTCCACAAGTTGTTCTTTGAGCCTCATCTTGCGTGCTGAGGGAGAAGCTGTTAGAAGTATCTCTGGTTGTTCAGCCTGCTGACAGACGTTAAAACGCTCAATGATCTGATAGCTGAAGCGTCTTTGATAAATTGAGAGAAACAATGGCATCAGGCACGAGAGAACAATCATAACACAGAGCCACAGAGAGAAAGAGGCAGATATTCATTCAAAGGTTTAATTACGGCATCCTCCGGGAACTACGTGGAGTCCAAACACAAAGACACTACATTGTTATTTCCTGAGTCTACAGCTGAGTGCATTTCAGTTCATTCTCCTTACAGTCACGTCTGTTATAAGTCATTTATTAAATGTGATTATGGCGTCAGGGGCATGCATGTTTTTATGTTTGTGCACCAGATCTTTCATCAGATTTTCGGACACTTCAAAGCAGAATTATTAATCTGTTAAACTATCCACCGAAATATTTTAAAGATAAAAGGCAAAATATTAAACACGTGTGGTTACCGTTAGAATTAAGTTACAAAACACTTTCGAACAGGTTAATAAAGTGTCGGAGATGAAAACACTGCAGAACGGTTGTCTCAGTTGTGTATTTGAGTCAACAGGTTAAACAAGATTTAAAAAACTTCTTTGAGCTGATTTATATTGGAAACAGGATGAAACATTATCATAGCACTTACAACATTCTTTAATTGTTTAAATACATTAGATTTTGTATAGTTTTATTACTAGTACTGTAATTATTATGTCAAAATCACTAAAACAGCAGGAGAAGACATGAGCTTTTGTGGTTATTTTACTTAAAATATCTACATAGATGTGTTTTAACAACAGTGGCCATTTTTAGCACCATTATGTC
Organism: Gymnodraco acuticeps; assembly: GCF_902827175.1. Taxonomy (NCBI): domain Eukaryota; kingdom Metazoa; phylum Chordata; class Actinopteri; order Perciformes; family Bathydraconidae; genus Gymnodraco; species Gymnodraco acuticeps. The sequence continues at coordinate 1,115,704 of NW_022989913.1, forward strand.
TCAGTATTGTGCAGCATCGATGCTGCAGTAGTCCCACAGTAGACATACAAGTGTTTTGACAGTGTGTGTTGTTGCACTGACATATTCTCCATGGTCTTTTGGGGCTCTGAACTATCAGGTGGTCAACAAGACCTCACGAGAGCTGCTGGCATCCCCGTGCCCACACAGCCAATTCTCCAGCACTCTGCAGGACAATATTACAAGAGGCCCCTCACAATGAAAGTGGCCCCTCACAATGCAGGGTCCCCTTTAACAATGAGGGGAGACTAAAGCAGCAATCATTGCAGGGCTCCCGATGAGGCAGACTACGGCAGAGCAGACGTCTAGGCTGGGGATTTAACCGAGGCCTCGGGCCACCTGACTGCAGGCAACCTGAGACATGGGGGGGGGGGGGGGAATAATGCATTGGAAAACATCTACCTGAAAGACTGTTTAAAAGATTAAAAGAGGTGATTAACCAAGCATTTAGGGGCAGGCAGTGCTATTTTATTGTGTTTAACATTTATGGACAAACACACTACTTTTAAAAATGTAGAAAGTGCAGAACACTCTGGCTCAAAATCAAATACTCCTTTATTTTAAATATGTGTTGGTCAGGCCTCCTTCAAGATCATCACTTTTTTCCTCTACTTTCAAGGCTACTTCCAGTGATCAGCATCACAATCATTGGTGAGCATTACTTTATAGTATTTTATTAGTAGAATGTTATGTTTAATATCTGTTCTTTCTAGATGGGAGTGAAGCAGTATCATTTTACCTGGACGATGGATTTTTTGGAAAGTCAAAGCATCAGTGTTGTTGACACACTTCTACAAACGACATGCTAATAGGGCATGGATCAATTCCTGGGAACAGATGAGGGGTCCCAATGAATCAGGAGGACCCTTCTGAGTGACTGTTGTTTTTAAATTGGTATTTTCACATTGATCTTGTAAGATAAGTTTGTTGTTTTTACATTGTTTTACATTGCCAATTGTGTTTGTTGATTTGTGAAGCCCTCTGAGACAAATAGGATTTGTGATTTTTGGCTATATAAATAAATTTGAATTTAATTTAATTAACACTTCCCTCCTGGAAAGCAAAACTAAGGATGGATTCCTTTAATATTGATAACATGACAGATTATACAGGGACTTTTAATGTGAAAATAAGTGATCAGCTCTCAAAGCCAAACCACAATCATTCACCCGAGAGCAATATTTACCCGTATACATCTTTGTTAGTTAATTTTGAATAACTTTGCATGAAAAACAAAGAACTTAGTAACAAGAGAAACAACCAGGCAAAACAAAGCAACACTGGCTCTGGCCTAAAGCTCAGAGCTCAGAATGAAGATAAAAAAGGAAAACTGACAAAGGAGAGGGTAAAAGTGTGCTTGTGTCTGTTTGCCATGTGTGTGTGTGTTTATGATACGGTGCACAAATATTTACCATCTCTACCAAATGAGTGTGCTGATGTGGATTTTAAAAGCTAACATTACGGAGGATGAAATAATGAGCCTGTGGTTGCAGGAGCTCCAGGGAAACACGCTCGGACAAATAGGGATGGTGAGTAAATGGGGCCTTTGTTGAGCTCTGTGATACTTCTCGCTCTGCACAAACAGAAAGGAGGTGTCGGAGGTGATTAGGAAAACAAATGTCAAGTTCTTTCACTCTGCTATCAGCTCTTTTCAGCACAATCCTGCACAGGTGCATGGTGTGTGTTTGCATTCAAGTGAGTGTGTGTGGAAGCACGCCCAACTGAAGCTTCTGATAGTCAGGGATTGACTTGATGTAACCTTCATCCCATCAAATCTTACACCCTTTACGCATCTAAGAATCATTGTTACGTTTTTCGATAATACTCATTATTGCCATTTGGCTCAAAGCATGTTCACTTTGAGAGTCTTTGAATAGAAAGCAAAAGTAAACAGCAGGAGATGAAGGTGCTTTCTGCAGCCGACAAACCAAACAACTGAAGGATCCTTAGCTTACTTCACAAACAGGTTTAGTCAAGAGTCACATAAACTAAACATCTCATGCACTCTTGAGAGTTGACCGTGAGGTTGCCTGTGAGAAAATCCAACCCATAACTGGCCTTACTGGAAGGCCCTGACGCTTCTCATAAATGGTAAATAATTACAAAGTAATAGACAAATGCAGCACACAAAGCGCTTTGTGAAGGGACAGACAGAACGCAGTCAGTGCTCTTTTAATTATCTGTGTCTGTCAACAGAAACCCATATTTGTTTTATGATGTGCTCATTAAAATACTAGTTTCAAGTAATATTTTACAGGGAGGGTGCGTTCAAGGAACTTCTCCCTAGATCATTTTATTACAGTTGTATTGCTCTGACATGTACACAGAGCAGGAGAAACACTCTCTAAAATGTAATGCAGGAGTTGTACATTGTAATTCTGATGCTGATCTTACATGCCACTTCAAAATGTTCAACATCAGACATTATTTTTTATTTTAAGTTTGCAACGGCATTGTTTTAAATGGATTAAAGGGGCCTTATTAAGCTTTTGGGGGGTTTCCCTTCCTTTTAGTGCAGGGGTGTCAAACTCAATTTCATCGCGGGCCACATTGGAATTATGGTGGCACTCAAAGGGCCGGTTGTAACTTTGAGACTATATCAATATTTAATATATATAAAATAATGTATTATATTACATTATTGCCTCTGCATTGGATTATTATCGGATAGGGTAATAACTTCATAATTAACTACGTCTGAAAGCAGAAGTGTCTTCGGTGAGAATGTCACAAAATGATCTAAAAAGAAAAGCCAAATTCTGGAAAAAAGTGACATTTGGGGAGAAAAAGTAACATTTTGAAAAAAGCAACGTTTTGAAATTCTGAGAAAAAGTTAAATTCTAAGAAAAAAGGCATATTTTGAAGAAAAAACAGTCAAATTTGAGATGCATTGTGGGACATGTGGTTTACGGCAACGTGCTTCTGTAAATCGGCATGTAACCGTATAATAAACATATTATATTCTTTGCAAGCTATTGTGGGGCCACAGAAAATGAAGTTACGGGCCAGATTTGGCCCCCGGGCCTTGAGTTAGACACCCCTGTTTTAGTGTGTTATATAGGTTTTGGTGCATGTAAATGGTCTGAAAAGGCTAAAATCTCAAAGTTCCCTCCAGAGGCATTTTCTCTCACACACGCTCCCCCCCTGCTTCATGAAATCACTACTGTATGTAACACAAGTGCTTCTATTGGCTAGCGCTTCAACACATTGTACATGATGGCGGGAAAGGGGCGGGATATCTGTAAGGCAAGGCAAGGCAAGTTTATTTATATAGCACTTTTCTGTACGCACTTTTCAGTACGCGACAATTCAAAGTGCTCTGTAAGCGATTGACCAATGACAACACAACCAATCAGAGCAGACTGTGCTCTGATTTCAGACAGAGGGTGAAAGAGGAGCTGGAGCACAGGCAGTATGAGAAAAATAAAGAGTTTTTTGAACATTAAAGCATGGAGACATGTCACAGGAGAGGCACACAACACAAATAATGAAAATGAGAATAATAGAGCATCAAAATACATTCAAACAGTTTTTGTATGTTCTGACAAGTAGGAAAAAGTCTGCTTCCCAACACACTTTATATGTCATGAATAGGAATACATACATCTAAAGCCGTGAAATGAAAACAGATTGAGGGTGTGGCCGGGATGAGACCTGAGCAGACAGGTAAACACGCTGATGGAATGTAGTAATAGTGTTATAAGCCTGTTCAACACAAAACACACCTACACTTTTACATGGCAACAAAAACATGTCTAATCTACGGTTGATTTATGGGTATTACCCAAACACAGGTCTCAAATAGAAACCTCGCTATCAACAACAACTGTGTACATTACTTATAGGTTTGACATCAGTCACTTTGAAAAATTAAAACTGAAGCAATCAATTTCACCCCATGATTCAGCTTCACCTTATCAATAGAAATGAAGATAAGTCTGAAATGGAAAAAAAGAATGATGTCAACGCCCAATGCTTTGCAAAGAGTTTTGACATCGTTTGAACTCTGCATTTACCTTGAATGATAGCAGGAATTTTTATCAGCTGTGAGAGAAGAGCCAAGAAAAGCTCACTGATTTCCTTGAAAAGCACAAAAGGAGAAGAAAACAGGGAGATGACAAACGTGATAAATGTGTCACCTTCACAGTTCAGTCAGTTGTTGTACCATTCCAGTTCAAACCACTTCGATTTGTGACACTGAATCAAATCCAAACATGAACTCGACACGCTACCTGGAACTTGGTCAGGATTTAAAATGGCAAAAGCTAATATTTTATCGAAGAGTTTGCCATGATGTTCATTAGCATTACAGTGAATCAGCATGAGACTCAACACTGCAGAGCAAACAGAACAGCCAAGAGATGCCACATTAGAGTTTTAAAAGTCAAACACTGACTGACATATGACACATATCCTGTTAAATATTAGTAGTAGTTTTGGTTACTTTGCATGTGTCTTTTTACAACAGATATGTTCAATCAAGTACTCAGAGAGTTAAGAGAGTAGAAGTTTCGCAACATTTTCTACACGGCTCAATGTGAATAAAACCAGTTTCCTTCTACTAATATTGTGTAGTGGATGTCAACCAATCTTAAAACATAAAAATGTGACCTGTAGCTGTTAAAAGTTCATAATTTAGGACATTTCCAAGAATCAGACCTGACTCTTAGGACAGATTTTATAAGCTAATTTCATCAACAACAAAAAAAGCTAATGTCATGTAAAAAAAGTTTTCAAATGGCTGGAAAATAGTCAGATCTGTATAATTTAGAGATACAAATAGACACCTGTTGTGTGACACTATATGTCACTATGTACTTTGAAGATAGAATCTGGAATGCTAAACGCCAAAAGTTGTACAGAAATGTATTTTTTTCCGCACTGACCTAACAGATAAACAAACTCAGCAATTGCACATATGATTGCCTGCCTGCGAGGGCCTTATCTTTATGGCCTCTGTTTCTCTCTCCCCTCTCTCCCCTCTCTCCCCTCTCTCCCCTCTCTCCCTCCCTCTCAGTTGTCATGTAAAGTCTGTCGTCACCTCTGGGGTCAGGCCCGGGGCGCTGCGTTCTCTCCAGGTGAGAAGGGAATCCTCCTCGTACTCATGTTTATCGCTGCTCTGAGGAGCTGCTGAGTGAGGTCAGTGTAAAGCAGGATTAACCCTTCCCACTTTCTGGTTGACCAGAGGGTCCGGGGGACCTCGCTCGCCTCTCACTCAACTCCCTTGTTTTTACTTCTTTTGTCTGCAGGAGCATCTGAAATATTCCAATCATTTAGAGAGCTTTTCTTTGCTGAGAGGTGGTTCTCTTGTGCAGGAGCAGGTGAAACAGGAGATGTTAGGGGTTTGAGTGCCGACACTTGAGGAATTTGTCAGGCATTCATTCCTAAATTACCAAAACATACGTTAAATGATCTCTAGAAAGCTCTATTATTCCATCATCAAGGGTTTAGGTGACCTTTTTATATATTTGCAATCATTTATTTTATGTTATGTCCACAAGCAAATATAATTTTCTCAAATCTTACTGGAAAAAAGGGAAGAGCTACTAAGATAAAGTTTTTAAAAATACATTTGTTTGTCTTTACTGAAGAATGATATGACCATAACTGAAATACTTAACATGTACACATAACAAGCTGCATGAGGAATTGTTTTGTCAAAAGCACTTATTTCCCCTATGGAGCAAATTGGTGTTTAGTGTCTTGCTGGAGAATATTTCAAACATTAATCTAACTATTATATCTTAGTTAATTACTGACCTGTTAGCTAGCTCAAAACAAGAAAGAGAGATACTTTAAAAAGGCAGAGAACATCATTATTTAATATGTGATTCTGTAGATGAAAAATTGAAAAATCATTGAAAAATGTGAGGTTTCTTCTGCGACAAAGAAAGCCATTTATGAATCCAGAGCTCCAATTCAAACTTGTTTTTTTTGTGGAAATATGTGTACCTCTATACCTTCTGAATATTCTAGCTACCAAATACTTGTTCCTTTGATAGATGTCTTTTTGGAAATGGCCTCATTGCTCACACTGTAATGTACCATGAAAAACAGCAAATACGATGTGGGCACAGAGGGTCCACCATGATACCATCAGACTTCCTGTGAACTTGGTCTGAGGACAGAGCTTCCTGTGGGCATTCTGACCTCCCAGGCCGTGTTTGCTCTGCAGAACAGCACAAACATGTTTTCACTGTGGATCCTGGGCTCATAAAACACACTAATTAGAGGGCATCCTTCAGCAGAGTGCAGCTATCAGTCAGTCATTTCATGTTTATGGCCATTTTTTCTGTTGCTATAACATCTTGTTGCTGAAGGAGAGTATAGCTGACCTATGGAGCCAGGGGCAGAGATAAGATACCTATAATGTCTCCGTATCAGCACAGATGTTAACGCTGTCTCCATCCGGCTGTAACCCTTGGACGCACCAATACATGGCTGTGACTCTCGCCCATGCATTTTTCTCAAGTGTGCACTTATGTAGAAGTATGTCTAGTACAGTATCCCTACTTAGGCATTGTTTAGATCACACACCGTCGATATGAAGAACTAAAGAAGTCCTGAGTGACAAGACGGACAGCTTTTCTGTTGTCTTTAAGCAAAAATGCAGGTAGGAATCCCTTACAAAAACTACATTCTGTAACCAAGGCATGAGAAAAGATCGGCAGTCCGGGTCCCATCCATCAAGCATTCAATGAGTCATGGAAGCTTGGGCAAACAACGTTGGCTGGCGTGACTCATACCCACTGACACATGGGCATCCAGAACACGTGGATGGGCACACAGCAGGCAAGTCCAGGCACTGTAACAGCCTGACAGCCATTTACACCTGAATTAATCCTCTGATAGATCGCATACTAAACCATCTACATCTACACCCAACTGTGAGAATGTAAATGGTTTTGTTTTCACTGCAAGTGTCCTGTTTGTATATTTATGGCTCTACTGTGTGTCCGGATTGGTCTATCAGAGTATACCTGCAGCAGCAGGATCCTGCTCCCCCATCTGCTCACATGGCCATATACTCTTGAGATTAACAGCCTAGTGAAAATATCAACAACCCAGCTGTGAGTCACTAAGTCAACATGCAAGTTGTCTCTAAATTCAGTTCCCATCACACTTTCCAAGTCTGCATTCACTAGTTTAGAGTAAGTTCTTTTTGCACATGACACATCAAGCAACTAAATATTTCATTGTTTTGATTTTTCTTTAAGTTTCATGTTCAAGAACACACACACACACACACGCACGCACGCACGCACGCACGCACGCACGCATGCACGCACACACACACACACACACACACACACACACACACACACACACACACACACACACACACACACACACACACACACACACACACACACACACACACACACACACACACACACACCAGTGACGTGCGGTGAGGTTCATGGCTGGTGAGGCACTGACTCTTTCAGTCAGATTTACAAATATTATATTTTGACCTTAATCGAAATATTTGGTTATTTTCAAAAGCTTTTTTAGTCTGATGCTTCAATTCATTTTAAACAGACCGTTCAACAAAAGGATACCCAACATCTAAATATTGGATTGTTCTTTCTTAGTAAGATTCCATTTGCATTACAATTGGGGTCTTACCTTGACTTGAAGATGAAGTCCATGCTATCCTTCTGGACAACAATCTCCATTACATTTTTGTAAAAGTCCTCCTTATCTTCCTCTAGTTTCAAAAGTCTAGTTTGTTGTTTGCTACCGTCTCTGGAAGCAAACAAGAGACAGAAGTATTTGAATTTTATTAGACACCGAATTTATAGCATTGAAAATAATTACTTTGAAAATCATGAATCTGAATTTTGTTTGCTCCGAATTTACCTATGTGAAATAAAAATGTAAAAATTCAAGTTAAAAACATTCGAATGTTCAAATTCAGATCCCAAAAATTAAAGTGAAAAAAATTCGACATCAAATATTTCGGTGTTTAAAATTCGATGTAAAAAAATTCGGTGTGTAAAATTCGACGTCAAAAATTGCGATGCAGCATCATCCGGGCTACTCAGACAGGATAAGCAATCGAGCCCTAATGCAATCAAACCGACTTCTGGCCTATCAGAGCCAAGCGGCAAACCCCGGGACAGTGCAGTGAAGCCCAATGCTGCAAACTGTAGGCGATGGATGCAGATGGGAGCAATTCCCGTAGACCCATTGTTAAAATGTCCAACTTAACATCAGAAAATGAACATGTTTCTAGCCTGGATCTACAAAAACATATTCTGTATATAGTTAGATTCCCCCTTCATGACAACGGGACTGCTGCTCCTAGCTCCGTTAGCTCCGTGATGCTACAGCGGCTCAGCTCATGAGGAAACACTACTTGAACTCGGCCGTGTTTGTTGTGTTGGTTCCTGGTGGACTATTCGTCATGCAAATATAGGATTTATCTGCTGTTGAAACAGACCGTCCATGAATGCAGTTTCTTCGGTAAGTCAACCCTGCGTACTTTATGTTATGTTACTGGTGTTTTTATTAAGCTAACGTTAATGAATATTTAGAGTTGGGTTAGCATTTGAGCAATCGTAGCTCCATCTGTGCTAACGATGCTATGCGTAGCATCCAAGAGTGTAAAACATTAAGTGGGATGCTACTGTCTACCAAAAGGCTTCTGTGCGAGGTTGCTAAAATAAGGTCATCCTTGTACGTTAGATAGTTAGTTTGCTATTTAGGTTACTGTATGCATTGTTAAGGTTCATTTAAATTCGCTATGCTCTACTATAGCATCAAATAGACTAGCTAACGTCAACGTATTGTTGAAGAGAGGCTTAGTGTATATTAAATCAACCTCACAATGAAATATGTGTATCTTTAAAATATGAACGTCACATTTCAAGATAATAACGCTCCCTTAGATATTATAATATGGTTTGTTGAACTGGAGTTATTTATTGCAGCTAACCGCCTATCCGACGAACGACCCAAACATTGTTGTTTTTAATATTATTACCAATACCTCTTTTAATTGTATTATCCTCACACTTGAGAAACAGCCTTATCGTGGCTGTACAACGGAACATGTAACTTAATGCCTGCATTTAAGGACGATGAATAGCGTAGTCAATGCTTTAGTGACAAGGAAATGATTTGTTTAAATATGATATATGACGTTATCTGTGACTTCAGTGGAAATTAAGCTTATCCATTGCATTGCATTTGTTAAATAGGTTTGTGTCTAACCCTTACGTGTGTGATACATATGAATATGGCATATGAAAACAAATTAATTTGACTGACTCATGAAAACCTCATCCAAAGTAACAGTAAAATAAAAAGGACCTACACAATAATACTCAATCAAACTGATACAGTATAAGGACTGTGATATCCAGCAATTTCTGAAGTATAACAATAAGATTATGACCTGTTTTTTAAAAGAAGATAAAAAGTTGTTTGCATGTAAAGAAGTCTGTAACCCACGCATGTAACTTTACATCTGTTTGTTCAAAGTGTCCTCAAGGTGATCCAGACAGATCTGGACTCCTAGCAGCAGAGAACTTCAGCACGGATTCCAAGGTACACCTTTTTCATACTTTACAAAGAATGCATAAAGTAATGACTCCAATACACTGATATACATGCCATTAAACATGGCTGAATACTAGATCACCTACACATCAGTGATGTTGAGTGTACTTTATTAGCAAAAGGTTACATTTACATTTTACCAAGCAACATCACATAGTGAGAGCTGCGACCCTTTGTCTTTCAGTGAGCCACCCGGACAGAGCAAGCTTCTACAGTTGCACTAAGTTTTGATAACGGTTAAATATTATTTTAATAATACATTTATTTCAATGTTGATGAATTTAGAACGGTTTATTCATAATCTGATTATCTTTGTAGTACACTGTTGGATTTAAAAAACACATTCAAATAAAAAAATCATTATATTTATAAACAAACAAACACACCTCTTTCTTAAATAACACACTTGCTCTGCAATAATATGTTTCTTGATATTTCTGTTAGGAAAGGACACGCCTGAGAGACAGGACTGCTTCACCATGTTCTCTTTCTCTGAGGGTCCAGAAGAACATCCAAGAGGGAAAGGAAAAGCTGATGTGATGAGATTTAAGAGCAGTACAGGACATTCACTAAGAGACACTTATATTGTAACACAAAGACCTGCACACTGACTAGTTTTGTAGTCTAACAGGAGCTTCATTTGTGTTGTTTTGTGTTTTACGTTGCACCTCAGAGACAGTGTGATTATTGTCAGGCCTATAAAGTTTGGCAAAAAAAAAATCAGCTGATCAAATGCATTTGCCTCACTTTATGAGCTTCACATCACTTGTGCCTTGTCCCGCCGAGTTTGCAACGTCACAAATAAATGGTGCCAATCTTCAGTCAGATGTGAATGTGTAATTTAACATTTTCAGTAAGGATAACGGACAAAAGGAGTGCAAATACAATTTATTGAAATGTGAACTAAAAGTTATCAAGCATGAACCATCACCATTTTTTTTTAAATAAAAACGAAATAATATACATAAGTTACACTAAATGTTAATCTGTTAATTGACAGGCTAGGCCTGTGCAGGTGGTAACAGCTATGCCCAGCATGGGCTAAGTTCTGTAGGTGCAGCTGGTGTAAGTCCTCCTCCATCAGGTCTGCAGGGTCTTTCCCTGCGAGGAGGACTCCTGGCAGGGAAAGACCCTCAGCCCTCTCCGGCCAAAGCAACAGACAGGATGTTCATAAAGCTGAGGTTTCCCCCAAAGTCTCTAATCATCCATCCTGTGAACATGAGAGGAGAACAAATAGTGTAATAGATGCTTTGGACAATAAGAAATATAAAGTTAACTGTTGAGTTGCTCAGTTTTTTAGATTGACAGGGTTTAATAACACAAACAAAAGGAGAGAAATAAAGATTGGTCTTTCAATAAATTGTGTTGATTTTGTCTTTTGAATTGTTTGTCTGAAGTCAAGTAGCTAGAACTGTTACTTATAGTTTGAATGATACAGTCTGGTTATAATGTGTGGAGGAGGCATCACAGGTAAGAACACCATTTGTTGTGTTCCATCCACAACACATTGATGTGTGTGTATTTATTTATCTACTATTTCTTGAATCATTACTGTCAGTCCAAAAAAAGAGATTTTGTTTTGGTAACGTTTAAAAAAACAAAAAAAACATTCTCATCTCTTTTCCACTACACTATCTTGAATACTTTGGTTTTTACGTCACTACATTTATCCAACAGCTTTAACATTGTAAAGGTGTCACTTCGGACTAATTATGACAGCATGTCCTACTATTTTGAGAGTTTGAACAAACCAGACCTTCATCTATTAATGTAGAAAATAGTCGGCACATTACACCATTATGAAAGTAATAATTAGTTAGCTCATTGTTCAAATGAGCTCCAACTACAACAGTTAAGTCAACTCGTGCATCGGTAATAACAATAAATCAAATGATATAATATAATAGTATAACTTGTCTACTTTAAATACTCTAACAACACTTTCCTAATTATACTAGCATACTTTTACTAAAGTAACATTAACATGTTTAAATGCAGGGCTTTTGTAAGAGGGTATTTCGTATAGTGTAGCATGGTCTACTTGACTTATCTAACCGAAGTGATCGTTACGTTACTTTGCAAACCGTCCCGCCCCCCCCCCCCACACACACAAAAGGACACGGTAACGTTGTGATTCACTTCAATTAATGATAACTACGGAGCTTGCTAACAGCAAGGCACAAGGCTACTTCACTCATTTAGCTAATGTAAGATACAAATGCTGTCGAGCCCTCACTGCTTGTAAGATTAAGAGCACAAACTGACTACTTACCCGAGCGGCGAGCCCCGCTGTTCTCCGTCATTTTTCTCCCGGGTTGTTGTGATCACATGACTGACAAAGCCGTGCTCTGATAGGCCAGAAGTCGGAGTTGCATTAGGGCTCGATTGCTTATCCTGTCTGCGTAGCCCGGATGATGCTGCATCGCAATTTTGGACATCGAATTTTATACATCGAATTTTTTGACGTCGAATTTTTTTCACTTGAATTTTTGGGATCTGAATTTGAACATTCGAATTTTTTTCACTTGAATTTTTACATTTTAATTTCACATAGGTAAATTCGGAGCAAAAACATTCGTATACATGATAATCAAAGTAATTATTTTCAATGCTATAAATTCGGTGTCTAATAAAATTCAAATACTTCTGTCTCTTGTTTGCTTCCATAGCCCGCGCTACATTAGTGCCCGCGCTCCAGCCAGTTACTGTGGGCTTACGAGAGGCAGAGCTCGTCCCTGCCTCACTTCTCATCGCTACCCGTAGTTGTAGCGGAGCTCGGCAAATTTGCTGATTTTGACTATAAAAAGCGATTGGAATCATACAGAAATCACACTTACAACACAGATCAGTGGAGACATTTTATTATTATTACTATTTAGTTTTTCTTTAGTTGTTTTTCCGTTACATGACAGGTGTGACAGGTATTTACTATTTAGTTTTTCTTTAGTTGCTTTTCCGTTACATGACAGGTATGACAGGTGAGGCTCTGCCTCCCCTGCCTCCCCTAACTGCACGTCGCTGACACACACACACACACACACACACACACACACAAACACACACACACACACACACACACACACCTGCTGTCAGCCTGGCAGTTATTCAGGCTTTGCATATCCTGTCTTCCTTTACAAACAGGATTTAAGATTAAATGGTTACAGCAAACAAAGCAGCCACATCTTCTCCGAGCTGATATAAACCTATTTGAAAAAACATACATTGCTGCATATTTATTCAGTGTTCTACAATAACTCCCGTACACACAGCAGTGACATGTGACTGCTGAGGTATTTGTAAGGTTACAATAAGGCTGGGCAGGTTGGCAGGGTTGGTTCTGGGTGCTCCCACAGAGTGAAACAGGGCCAGATATCTTCAACCTGACAAAATGGGATTATGTGCCAAACCATGAATGACAAGAGAAGATTCAGTACTCCTGGTTGAAGCCCTTTTGTTGCCCAACGGCTGGTAGTTAATTTGATTTGGTGGAATGTGGTAATTCCTGCCAATGCCTTCAGGGAAATAAAATGAACACACCTGACTGATAATTACAGCCCACATACTTATCTGAGTTTTAAACAAGAGATTAAATCTTTTTGTGGTGTAAAGGGATTTTATTTGTGTACATTTTTGCTGTAAGAATGTTCCAGATCAATTGTCTTGACTACACTTGACACTGAGATATCTGTTCCCGATAAAGACCTTCTGAGGTAAAATCCGGTCTGCTTTTTAAACTAATATTCTCATCAAAGTTAAGTGTTTAACATGATTCTCTTCCTCAGAGTGTATCAAATGTTTTCTTCCCTGTGATCAGTATTTTACATCCAAAAGCAGCTTAGGTATTCAACTGCATTTCATTTGAATTTAGATTTGATTTGAATGTACTTATTGTTGATAACAGAGCAATGGCTATTACTAAAAGCATGCATGATTTAAACAATAACTGGATTATATCACTCGTTCACCACATCTGTTTAACTTCAACATTCTCTTGCCAATCTGTGAACCATAATTAAGCAACCTGCAAAATTCCTCCTAGTTTCCCAATTTCTGATATCTGATAAACCTGTTGGCTGTAATCCACTTCACAAATCACATTTATTGGCCACTTGTTGGTAAGTCATCTGTTTTTAATTGACGACAGAGAAGTAGAGAAAAACTCTGGAACTGGAACACAAACCCAACTGAAGGTATAGTTAATGTTTGAGATTCCCTACTGAATTACTTATATTAAAGTTGTAAAGATTATGCAGGTTGCAATGTATCCAGATGAATCAACTTGCAGAAAGTACTTGACAGTCTCAACACAGCTGCTCCATGTCATGCCTTGCTGGAAATCAAGTGTTTGGAGCCAAGAAGCTGTTGCAGTTAAGTTATGAAATTTATGAGACTGATAAAAGGAAATCCCAATGAAAAACACATGTATTTCATTCTACAAATGAACCCAAGTAAAACAGCTGCCAGTGACATCCGCATTGAATTCCTGATCCAAGGGAATCCAACAGGTTGATGGGAAATGTTTATGTTGTTGGCTTTTTTAACACTAGTGTACATTTGTTCTGTTGTTGTACCTTTCAAAGAAAACTGACCCTGCTGTGACTTGAACGTGGACTACGTCCGTTTTCTATGGTCACTCGGGGTCTGAGGAGGATGGAGTTTGGGTCCTCGGGGTCCTGATGTGGCTGCTACCCCGGACTCTACAGCTCAGAGGTTTTTAGCAGAGAATGGGATATGTTTTTTCATTCCTCGTTCTTTCCTTTTTTTTTCCTCCAGGGTCGCGTAAACACCAGCTCCAGACCTGAGTGGGATCAAAGTGCTCATTAAATAAGCCCACAACCCTGAGAAATGGCAGACCAAATAGCAGCCCATAGTGGCGGGCAAAAACTAAATTTGGAACAAGGGCACGCATTCATTTCGCAGGAATGGGGTGTCTTAGGCAATTGCTATTGAGCAACGACAGTGTTTCAAACTGTTGTTTTTTTAAACTACAGTAACAAACGGCAACGTTTTGATGCAGAAAACAGAAGAAGAGCTGTAGATTAATACATAAAGAGAAAACATATTTATCTCTGACGCATGATTTGGGTGTATTAAAAATGAAATAAGTGGATGACTGATATTTCTGAACTTTGATTGACCCTGGTAAAGAAGTTGTATTTGAATAAGTGTAGACAAATCACAAAGATAATGCATAGTATTTTTAGTTTTTTAACATATGGGTCACTAAACCTGCTGTATTGCAAAAAGGAAATTACAGGCTTTATTTTAGAATGAGTCATTCAAAAAATGCCATTACAAAGGTCAGTGCAGCTCATGCATGATCAACAAGTCGGTAAACAGGTGACCAAACCTCCAGTAAGAATAACATACTCTTATATGGAAAGAAAATGGGCATTATATCTCATTTTCATACCACGGAGGTGTCATAGTTTCTGCTCATTTAACGGTTTCCGCCAGCTGGGGTGAAATAGTGGAAAGGTAGTGTTTGTGTGTGTGACAGAAACACACTGGGGCATCTGTTGTAAGCGGGTGAACACAGGAGAGCGATTCATAGCTCAGATCAACGTTGTTTTTCTCTGTCAGAGGTTAGGAGCAGAATCCAACAGCCTTTTCTATTGACTGGCAAGATTGAGAAAAACACCTTTGATGTGGCTTCTGAGTGAAAGCAAAAACACAAAAGCACAATTGCATATCACCGCTAACAGGCTTCTTAAAGGCTCAATCAGAGTAATGTTAACATTTGTGCAAGGGACAATAGGTTTTCCAGTTCTGAATGTAAATCAAAATGGCCTTTTGTAAACAGAGGCAGCGAAACAATCTGGAATCATCTGTTGATTCAGATTTCTATTTGAGTCTTTGTGATTATGGCTGTCCCACCATTGCTCTGTAATTATAGGCCTGCTCTCCTCTGCAGTAAGGTTCACATTACAAGTGTGGTTATCAACATGTGTGCGAGAGTGAGTGAGAATGTGTGAGAGTGAGTGTACGTGACGAGCAGCGCAGGACTTTCAGCGCAGATGAGCGTGCCTGCGGTCGACCTGTTAGCCTTAACGTCCACTGTGGAGGTTTAATCATCAGAAATAATGCATCTGCTGAGACACTGTGATGCATGAGTGTAATACAATACAATATGATACAATGTGAACATATTTTTATAATAACTTTTCTTGCGTCACCGCGGCTCCCTTTAGACCAGTGCTTCTCAAACTTTTTTCAGTAATGTACCCCCTTTGAAACATTTTCTCAGCCAAGTACCCCCTGACCGATCCCGAACATTTTTGATCGAAAAAGCCTATATAAATAATTACAATATAGTGATGTTCCCTCAGTGTGTGATGTATTTACCACCTTCGTGGTAAATACATTACAACAAACTAAGGATATTTTCACTTTATGCATGAAAAAAAAGAACATAACACTTTTATAAAACAGATTTTTCCAAGGAGTTTTTCAATTTAATTAATATGTTATTGTGAAAAACTATAAAATACAATACACACATTTGACATGTTTATATGAGAACCCCCTTGGTGGTTCTAGGAATGTTTTATATAAAATTGTGTTTTCTATTTAACTTATTTTACTAAGATAATTTTTTAATTAACCTTTTTTTTTATTTTTTTTTTTATAAATAAATCTCACGTACCCCCTGCAGTACCCCAACGTACCCCCAGGGGTCCGCGTACTCCCATTTGAGAATCACTGCTTTAGACCATCAGCAAGGACACATGTGTAAAACAGGAAATAAGGAAACAGAAAGTGCTTCAGTCTATCTTTATTAAATTGCGGGACTCTGTATCTCCGATTTCATGGCAACAATTCATTTTCACTGTTAAGGACATAGCTGGGATCAGAGACAATGTTGTTGGCAAGCCTCAGCATGTTATTATGGTAGATTGATTTACAGATTTTTTCAAAGGGTTGGCCTACAATCTCTGATCAGATTTTCAATTGGCGAAGCAGTTCTGAATTTAAAGCACTGGACAAGCACATGGTGTGGTATTAAAGTACTGTAGAACACTCAAAAGGACCGATGACAGGAGTGGCGAAATTACAAAAAAATACATAAATTAAAGGTGAATATCATTCAAAATGTGCAGTGTTGTTTACTTGAGAATGCTTTATTCCATGCTGTTTTAAAAAATATATACAGTGGGGCAAAAAAGTATTTAGTCAGCCACCAATTGTGCAAGTTCTCCCAATTAAAAAGATGAGAGAGGCCTGTAATTGTCATCCTAGGTATACTTCAACTATGAGAGACAGAATGGGGGGAAGAATCCAGGAAATCACATTGTAGACATTTTAATGAATTAATTGGTAAATTCCTCGGTAAAATAAGTATTTGGTCACCTACAAACAAACAAGATTTCTGGCTCTCACAGACCTGTAACTTCTTCTTTAAGAGCCTCCTCTGTCCTCCACTTGTTAACTGTATTAATGGCACCTGTTTGAACTCGTTATCAGTATAAAAGACACCTGTCCACAACCTCAAACAGTCACACTCCAAACTCCACTATGGCCAAGACCAAAGAGCTGTCAAAGGACACCAGAAACAAAATTGTAGACCTGCACCAGGCTGGGAAGACTGAATCTGCAATAGGTAAGCAGCTTGGTGCGAAGAAATCAACTGTGGGAGCAATTATTAGAAAATGGAAGACATACAAGACCACTGATAATCTCCCTCGATCTGGGGCTCCATGCAAGATCTCACCCCGTGGGGTCAAAATGATCACAAGAACGGTGAGCAAAAATCCCAGAACCACACGGGGGGACCTAGTCAATGACCTGCAGAGAGCTGGGACCAAAGTAACAAAGGCTACCATCAGTAACACACTACGCCACCAAGGACTCAAATCCTGCAGTGCCAGACGTGTCCCCCTGCTTAAGCCAGTACATGTCCAGGCCCGTCTGAAGTTTGCTAGAGAGCATTTAGATGATCCAGAAGAGGATTGGGAGAATGTCATATGGTCAGATGAAACCAAAATAGAACTTTTTGGTAAAAACTCAACTAGACGTGTTTGGAGGAGAAAGAATGCTGAATTGCATCCAAAGAACACCATACCTACTGTGAAACATGGGGGTGGAAACATCATGCTTTGGGGCTGTTTTTCTGCAAAGGGACCAGGACGACTGATCCGTGTAAAGGAAAGAATGAATGGGGCCATGTATCGTGACATTTCGAGTGACAACCTCCTTCCATCAGCAAGGGCATTGAAGATGAAACGTGGCTCGGTCTTTCAGCATGACAATGATCCCAAACACACCGCCCGGGCAACGAAGGAGTGGCTTCGTAAGAAGCATTTCAAGGTCCTGGAGTGGCCTAGCCAGTCTCCAGATCTCAACCCCATAGAAAATCTTTGGAGGGAGTTGAAAGTCCGTGTTGCCCAGCGACAGCCCCAAAACATCACTGCTCTAGAGGAGATCTGCATGGAGGAATGGGCAAAAATACCAGCAACAGTGTGTGAAAACCTTGTGAAGACTTACAGAACACGTTTGACCTCTGTCATTGCCAACAAAGGGTATATAACAAAGTATTGAGATGAACTTTTGTTATTGACCAAATACTTATTTTCCACCATAATTTGCAAATCAATTCTTTAAAAATCAGACAATGTGATTTTCTGGATTCTTTCCCCCCATTCTGTCTCTCATAGTTGAGGTATACCTAGGATGAAAATTACAGGCCTCTCTCATCTTTTTAAGTGGGAGAACTTGCACAATTGGTGGCTGACTAAATACTTTTTTGCCCCACTGTATATATATATCAGTTGTTTGTACGTCTCCTAAATGATCTGACCTTGACTATACCTACAGAGCTATATTAGGTATGTCACAAATTCTAGACAGTCAAATGCTGTCTCTAACGGAATTACTTCCTGTACACATATCGTTCTGCTATGATCGATCTTTTTTTAACATGGGGAAACCATGTTAAAAAAAATATCGATCCAAATATTGCTAAAAATATCGATCAATATCAATCATACTGTTGTTGCTTTTTTTGTGATTGCAGCCAAAAAACTAGGATTAGGTAAAATGCTGTTTTCCTGTGTCAAACCGGAGGGAAAAATGTTGGCTTATAGATTTTGGGTAAAACCACATTTTAACTGTGGAATTTGGATTCTCCAGAGAAGTCATCAGTCAAACGGAGGACAGGACTGAGTTGTAGTTTCTTTAAGCTCAAGAGACAGCGCCAACAGTCCCACTTTTTAAGTGTAGATAGAGATATTCCCCGATGAAGCTCAGACAGGCCTAACCCCGAATGATGAATTAGGCTATTCACCTCTCCCAAATCCACACAGACCTCTGTGTGTTTTGTCACATGAAAACACAAGGTTGCCTCTTGTACCCCAGGCCAGAGTATGTAAAAACAGAGGAAATAGCTGAGAAAAAAGGTGTCATTTTTCTTCATCTGAAAGAGTGCATGTGTGTGTGTTGGTGTCGGTGAGTGAGAGAAAATAGTGAGAGAGTGCCTGCATGCGTGAGAAGCACATGCAGGGAAAGTGAGAGCGCAAATTGAGAAAGAGAAACCGGCCTCTAATTCGCTGATCTCAGCTGATTACATTTTCCCGTCCAGACGGTAGACATTCCTCCAACCTGTGGCCGCAACCATCGGGCCCCTCGGTTTAAACTCTGCAGCAGAGTCCCATTAGAGTTAAACAACCCTGACTCTATGCAGGCCGCAGAAACAGGTGGGCGTGAGGGGTGAGACTGGTCACTGAAACCCTGTTGGAGGTCAGCAGACAGAAAATCTTCACCGACACCTTGCCAAGACAGGATTCAGACTTCAGGGATTTTCCTTTTTTTCTTTCACCTGATTTTTCTCACTGACATCAAAAGGAGAGAAAAATATCCCTTGTGGTTTCTGTTTGTTTAGATGTTTGAGAAAGCACAACATTTGTGCCACAAAGACTTAAACATCCCATCTGTTTGCTGCTTTAAAGACAGCCTTGGAAAGTGATCTGTCTGAGTTGTTCAAATTAAGCTGTCATTCCCACAGGGAGTAAAACACTTCACCTCTCAGGATCTGCCAGTGACACGAGGAAGACATGACATGGCAGAAATCAATCAATCTTAGCACATACATGTTACCTGTTGTTTGTTGAATGCTCAGACTCAAGTGTCTCCTCTCTCCAGGTCTGTGTGTCGTTGTACACCTGTTGTGGGAGAAACATTCAGATCGAGTCAATGGAAATGTACCAATACAGGGGCAATGGCTGGAATTGGGTTCTTCCATTCAGATCAAACAGAAGTTATAGAGGAGAAATCTGTTTGGTGGAGCTGCTCAAGGCTCCTTCAGAACTGCTTGTTTGATAGTCGAATACTTACCCACACACACACAAACTCACACACACACCTTTCCAATGATGGCATTTGCTGGAGGCTGTGTCCAACTGCACTACATTTTGTAAACTAGCAAGTCTATTGACTTGCAAAGGTCTGAACTTTTAACATTCTCTGGTTGTTTTTTTGAATTTTTCAAGTGAATACCTGAGTGCAACACTATGATTATCAGGTGGCCTTTAAGTGTGGCCATTCACAACAACTATAAACTACTTTTACATCTGACATGCTGTTCAAACTAGTTCTCTTCTAGCAACCTTAACAACTCATAGACATCTGATGTGTTACAAGGGACACTTCTCTATTATAGGAAAAATCCACTTGTATTTAAAAAAGCATTTGGTTTTATTTCAAATCTTAATCCGAAAAGTCACAATTTTACATGTCAGATAAAGCTTGAGTTGAATAGTCATATGTACTGTTATGTTAATCATAAAATAGAAATAGGTCAAGTAGAATTATCTCAACTTTGTTCAGCAGTACATGTAGGCCTACTCAGTTACTTTCCACCGCTGCTGTACACCCGCAAACACATAAACACAGTCAAAACACACACCTCGGCCGAACGACAGCTCAGTTTTTCCGCCATGAAGGCCACAAAGGTCAGGGAAACACTGGCAGCGTTTCAACAAGCTCCCCCTCAACAGGCCACACGTTTACTATCAACAGGAAACATCTTTCACCGAAAAGGAAGTGTTACTCTCTAATTGGCCTGATGTGATTCAATGACCAGACTGCTCTCAGCCAATGGGAGGGGGCTTATTTTAAGAGGAGGTATAAAAGGGAACTGCGGCCCTTCCAGAAAGCTTAGACGGCACAAAGTTCTCACACTGAATACATGGTGTACTCTCAGCTCAACTTCTGCATGTTCAGACTGTACATAGACGCATTACTAAGCACATCTGGTTTCATTGTTGTTTCATGGATCCCATAACACCACGAAACCACAGTCTAAGCAAAAGAAGATGGGGGAAACCCAGAGAGCATAAAACTGACCTCATTATGATTCTCCAGTCTTAGTTTATGCGTTCCTACTCTCACAGAGAATACATGATCTATGTATGCAGTAGCCTGTAATATATAATATCATAAATAAATCATGAAGGAGCTAACAGGCATTTGAAAGTGAGAGGAAGTACCCGTTGAGGGGGATTTACTGTTATTTTTTCACTTTTGGAGCTCTACCTCTGACAGAGCAGTTGCCGCTGATGCCACATTCTCATTTTTTGGTTTCACATTCCTTAAGGTGATTGTTCTTGCCAACTTTGACATTTTTTTCGTTTGAATGGACTGTGAGAGGCATGAGAGCAGAGCCAAAAATATCATTACACAGAGGGTGACATTAGGGGAGCACGGCCTGGCGACGGGGAGCTATGACGGAGTTCCCTGATTAGTGAGTTACCACGCAGAGACAAAGGGCCTCTGAAATCACAGGAAGCAGAACAATCAAAGAGCTGGAGCACATTCCAAGAAAAGCAGCGCACCACAGAAACACAACATGATCCAGGACGTTGTTGTGCCTGGACATCTGATGAAGGATTTAGCTTAGCAAGTGCAGTGAATTATAAGTAAAGAAGGATGCCAAGAACAGAGCAAATAGCTGAATGCTGAAATTACTGAAACGCATACATTAGACGTTATCTTTGATCGCTGTTCCTCACATTTTCCTGCTGTGAGAGGTTCAAAATCAAAAGAGCACACGACTGCGAGCCATGTTTGGATTAGAACTGACCCTAATTATAACTTCCACACTGTTTAAATCTGCCTTACAATCTCACTGACAGGTATTTTCATACACTCGCAGATGCAAAACCCCTAAACCCTCAAAACTGTAGGGTCCCCAGCCTCCCAAAAAACACCACCAGGCCCACACAGCTTCCACATGATCCATTAGATCTCGGCCTGGAAATAACTGGCTCCATTCCTTCTTTAAAATGGCAGCTCTGTTTCCGCAGCAATGGTTTGCTGGATTAGAACAATTCCCCACCAGCCCATAATTTGTGGGATTCTCATAACACACCACACCCTGCCATACATTCCCATTATAACCCCATTTTGTCCTCTGAAGAGGATATTTCAGGATTAACCAGTCTTTGGTAAATGGACCCTCCGGTTTTTGGGGTCTGCTTTGGGTAATGGCCAACAAGGATACGCTTCTGGCTGCTAAATGTCTCAGATTTCTCCTCAATTGTTCAGTGGCAGGTAACAACAGGGTTTGGTGAAAAACCCTCAATGTGGGCACCCAAATTCTAGGTCAAGTGGAGATGAAGGGGATCTATTTTCAGCAAAATGCGCTGTTTATCTCTGTGTGTAAAACCAGTGGGGAACCTCTTCCCCCACAAGTCAGGCCCACTTCTCTAATTTGTGGCGCATGTGGCTACCTATGTGATGCGGTTGCTGGATCTGTTTTCTCTTTCTCTTTTGTTAGGTCTTTTTTTTGTGTGTAATATAAACAACTACCACATTTATGAGCATTACGTATTTGATACTGAGTTTGACCTTGATGGAGAGTTTTTACTATCTCCTCCATGAGATTTTAAATTATGATAATTTGTGAAACCCGCATCATTGAATAGAAAAAGCTGTTAGTCCTTTCTCTGTGTTTCCAGGTCAACAACATGTCAGTAAGGCTTTTGCAATGGGGCGAGGGCGAAAAGTGCCAGATGAGTATGAATCTCGACACGGTCCACATCAGAGTCTGCAAAAACAAATATCAGAGACACACACATTATATACACAACTGGCATACATGTGTTCCTGTTAATCCCTGATTTGAAAGACAACATTCGACATGGGCCTCAGTTTACGCAAAAAATGTGGTATCGCCGTTGTGCCCTTGTGTGAGGTCCGTGATGCTGAGCTGATTGTAGACAAAGCACGAAGGCAAGATGCATAGACCAAGAGACAATGTGAAAGCAGTGCTCACATGTTACCGTTTAGCTGAGCAGGAAGATTACAGTATGATGGCAGAAAAGTGAATGATGCATCGGTTTCCTGACAGCGGTTAAGACAAAGTAGCTTCAACACATGTCCCTCAGAGGAGAAGTGACACTCATTTTATTCTATTACCCCATTCTTCCATAGACATAATCACTCATATGAAGCTACATGAGCTCACAGATTTGCATCACTACATGCACAAAAACACACTCTCCAGAAATTTAAGATATATGTATTTGCAGCTAAAAAAGGTACACCACATTGAATAGAGAGGAGCTGTGATTGCTCTTTGCAAAAAATGCACGCCACCTCAGTTTACCCACAACACATAAACGCTCGTGCTTTTACAAACGAAACACACACTTCAGGAAATTATGGCCAAACTGTGAGAAGATTCTCTGTTCAAAAAACAGGAAGTGGTTACCAGCTGCATTAAACCGGAGTACAGCACTGTAATACTTACACTCAAAATACACTGACAACCTGCAATATCTGAGTACTCTAAAGCAGACCTAAGAAAACTGTTCCACTGCTCCTTAAATCTAAATTTGATATGTTTTGTTTTGCTTTAAGATGTTCAAAATGATAACACATTATTCAAGGATTCTCAATTATGTTAGCATTCCTCAAAGAAGCAGCCCCTTGTCATTGGAAAGAACTCCCTCCCATGCATGCAGTCTTTTGTCAAACAACACCTCTATCCCTCTAAGAATGTCTGAATTGCAAAACATGCCGAGCAGGTAGATTAGGAAAGGCTTATTCTCCAGCACCGTGTCTGTGCCTCAGGTTAAACAGAGCAGCTGCATTTGCGAATGTCACCCAGACCTGCGGGGCTCTCTTTCCAAATGAGCACACACGCATTTATGGATCAAGTGAGTTTATGCTGTCGGCCTGCTGCAGGTGGAGGTACATGACCTGTCCTGCTGAAGAGAAGTGCCCGGGCACGCTGACGATCGTGAGGGCTTAGATGAAACAAAAACAAGAAGGGAATTAATCTAGCCAAGAGTCATTATCTTAGCGGTTAGTGTCAGGGGCTCAAGGGACTACACAGGCAACAGGTCTCTTGACAAGCCAACGGAAGAACAGGTTCTGACAGTTGAGCTAAGCAGCAAACAAGATGGGCCTGATAAGTGCTTAAGACTGGTCAGTCAAGGTGGAGAGGGTGGGGACCTCAAGCTCTCCAGAGGTCATGGATCCAAGAGAAGCAGCCACTTTGACCCTTGACCCTTTTGAGAGATGGTCTAAATCTCAGATTTTGAGGCGTGAGTCGGCTTTCCTCGCTTTGTCAGAGCCTAAAGTCGTTGCTAAGCACTGAGTGTGTGTATGTATGTGTGTGAGTATGTGTATGTGTATGTGTGTGTGTGTGTGTGTGTGTGTGTGTGTGTGTGTGTGTGTGTGTGTGTGTGTGTGTGTGTGTGTGTGTGTGTGTGTGTGTGTGTGTGTGTGTGTGTGTGTGTACACTGTGCATCACAAGATGATCACATATTTTGGGAACAGTCAGTTGATGGATAAGAGACTCAATCATAAAACATGAAGGCGCAGTTACGTCAAGAGTCCTTACTGGTATTAATAACTTCTGCTATTCACAAATAAACCTGACCCTACCTCAACACTTTTTTATAAAAATATGCAATGACATGCATTAGTTAAGTCTTCTATACTCAGCTGCATAGCTATGATATGAACCAGCCCCTGTCTATGTTAACCCCCAAAAGCCCATACATTACAGCCTGATCAATGGTAGGACCAATTCAGGAAGTGAGTGAAGAGGCACAGATGATACAAGAGATACGGGTTATCAAAGAGCTGCTTGGAGGAAGGGGAGTTTGAAGTTAACCAGTCGGGTGAGGCCCCTGAGCCATTACAGTATGTTAATTATACCTTAGTTGAAGTGTTAAATAGACCAGTAACCTGCACTTTGGTGCAGTTCATTGGATCCAGGTGTAGTAAATAAATCAATTAGGTATGTGGCTTCACAAGTAATTTGACTCACTTTGCTCCTTGGGGGAGTTCTAAAAGCTAACTGTGACTTTATGTTAGGTGCTGTGTGGGCATTTTCAGTTCTGCTACAGTAGATAAAAACGACTGTATTTAAAACAGATGAAAGTCCTCCAACTGACATATTTTTACAGATTTAAAATAAGGTTTCATCGTTGGATTGCTCATAGCCACAAAAGAAACTGCTGAAAGTTTGAGAGGAAACCGACATGCCGCTCTGCAAACCACTCTCACCGTTGAGGTAGCACACTTCACACTTGATGAACTGAATATTTTGCATCGCTGAGGATCTGCTCTGTGCATCGTGGACCCACCTGGTGAGCTGACAAAACCACACTGTAAGTGCAGGGTAAGAGTGAAAGAGGGACACATCAAAATATGAATGCTGCACGTGCCAAATTGTCAGTACACACCGGATCTCGTTTGTTCGTCAACCACAGGAATTATTTCCTCTGCCGTTTTGCAACCAAGCCCTAAAATCTAAATTACTCAGTAGCAGATACACCCTTGACACCTGATCACTCCCTTTAACTGCTTCAACTGTCCAAAAACTAGAAAATACTCTGATTTGATGCACCCATAAATCACTTCATTAATGGTATTTTTCTCAATATAAAACTCACATTGTGGCCACCATACGAATCTCTACATCAATTAAACATGTATTTAGTGTCCATATAACACTGTGTCAATGAACAATGAGTGGTGAGCATTCCAGATACCATCCGTCAGCATCTTTCTTTCCCCTCACCCACTTGAGAAACAGGGGTGTTTTATGGCAGGTTGACTCAGGGTTAGGGTCTCTGCCCTCCTTTGAGATACACATCTGTAATGTGCAGAGGAACCTGTCAATCCGGTCCGAGTTAGACAGCTTGAGGCAAACTCTGGATGCTTCTGGCCTTGAGGCATGGTGGGGAACAGGCTTCACCTGTATGACTTGAGTTTCTGTAGTAAATGTCTTTTTAAATATATATTCCACAAAAAGAGGCTGAACAACTTTAGATATTATTCTTGATCAGGCCTTTAAAAGTTATAAACTCTCATTATTGCAGTTATTACAGAGTTTTTGACAACTTTTATTTTATTCAAACATTTGTCCTCAAATGACGTATACATTTCTATTAAAGGGACAATACACTTTTTAGTTTGTATTCCACAAAGTTAAAGGATTCACAAGATGCAGATTTCTTTTTTAACGTCAACATTGAAGTAACAGAGGCGGAGATATTGACTTTCAAAATACTTGGATACATTTCCCACAATGCAGATAGGCCTTTTCATCAGACCCTCTCTGCTTTTTAGGCCCTTTTATTTCAACACCACACACCCAGTTGAACACTTTTGGTCACACTAATCTTAGAGACTCCAAACATTAATCAGACGCTGACCCTGTAGGCAGTCTCGAGGGAAGACATGCGTTAACTGTGATCTACACAGATGTAAACTAATTTAAATGGCTGTGTCCCAAAATGTAGCCTCCCTGAGTTAAAGCTGATAAAATCTTTTTTCATTCCTAATTTCGAAGCCATTTTGTGGTAGCCTTGCTGTAAACACAACGTCAGGTGTAAAATCGTTAAAGATAACGTGTGTGTTATGATGTGTAATCACCAAACATTTGAAACAGTTCCCTAAAACACATTTTGTCATCTAGTCCTGCTGTAAATTTATCAGACACCAACCTTTTGACCCCTTTACTTCATCTGATGAGCTGTCACGGCCTCCCCCTTGATTTCACATACGATGACCTTAACTCACAAGGCATTTCCATTCATTTAATCACCTCATACTCACTCTTTCCCAAACAACTCACAGTCTAGTTCTGAAATTGGTGTCAAGCGTGTTTTCAATGTCATCCATTTAGAAAAACACAACGCCATTCACGAGAACAGGATCAATATCCACTCACTGAAATAGTGCGGTTCTGTGAAAACAGACGAGTGCACTCAAGGAATCGTAACCAGGTGCAGGAGAGGAAATACCTGGAGCATTCCTTGCTACAGGAATGTTTTTATTAGCCTTTTTACAAATGTCGCCATTTCGAGGTGTGTACACTATAAAGTGCACTGCAGGCTGGATCACTCCATCAAGCGCAGTACGGCTTCAATGGGAACCTGTGTCGAGGCCGGGGTTATGCTATTTGAACAGCTGGCACAGTTTAGTTCGGCATGTTCAAATGTGCACAGGTTTGAGGCTGTCGTACCTCACTGAGGATAAAAACACAGGCCTCCTCCATCTTTCAGCAGGTTAGACTATGTTTTATACAGTGTCATCACACTGAAAATGTGGACCAACAGTTAACTGCTGACATGAGATATGTGAAAATCATAGCAAACAGAAAATAAAATACTAAATGCTGTTTTAAAATGGACACATAACTTAATCAGGGAAAGCCTGTCCATGATGCAGCGTCAATACATGAGCATAAATGTTATTTTTGAAAGTGTACTCGTGATTTTTAGCAGAGATTGATGAGAACATTTACACCACTTATCATGTGGTACACTAAATATGTACGCTAAATATGTACGCTAAATATGTTAGCTTAGCCTATAGCTCAAAAACTGGAAATGGGGGGAAACAGCTGGTGTATGTGCAGATTAAACAAAGTAGTTATAGTGCATTGATTAGTGAATTTAAGGGGTTTTCTTAACCAGACATTACACAGAGCTTTAGACAGAGCATCAGTTTTCCACTGTTTCCAGTCTTTGTGCTAAGCTAATTGTTTTGCGGCTATAACTTTATATAGTGTACAAACATTAGTGTTATCAATGCTCCCAAAATGTTAAACTGTTCCCTTAAGGTAAAGAGGAAGTATAAAAACACTTTCATTGGTAAAATACCTTCTATTTCACAAGTGAGCCTGGCCAGAACTTTGAATTGTCATGTGTCCAAAGACCAGTCTTAAAATGTTCCAGTCTTTTCAGAGTGGCCCACTTAAAGCCCCTCAGAGCCTGCCCGTTCTCATTTATCAAATAAAAAGCACCTTTCTTAGCACTTTGGAGAGAGAAAAACAACATTTTCACAGCTAGTGAAGCCATGTGTGTGTGGTATGACGAGTGAGAGCGGTATGATTCCTGGTGTTAACAGCTAATAAATTGGGGCCCATCCCCCCGGTGCTCTACTGGCTCAATTATATCCACATGTAGCCATTATTCCTGCCATGTTATCCGGAGAGAGCTGCGTATTTTTAAAAGGTGGGTTTCCATAACACTTGCTGAAAGCTACGTTGGTTGTTGGGACACATGTTTGGGTTTTGTGGAAGCCAGACGCTGTTTGAATGCAAAGGTGCTGAGGAACGCAGCAGGGGCCAGTATGTTCGCTTTGTTTTCTCAAATCTCACCTTAGCAACGTTTGTAGAGACAATAAACAGGTTTGTTAGCTGGATAGACTTGCAAGAAGAAGTTCTGATTCTGACTTTTTCCATGGATACCAGAGAGGATTTTTTTTGTACTCAAGTTTCCCACAATATACCTCATATACGCTGCTCGTTTATTAGTACACCTTTCTTAAATTAATTTTGTAGTTTGTGGTTCTGTTAACCTGTATTGCATTTATAGAATTTGTTTTACATTTGTTCCTGCCTCATTGGAGTATTACATTCAATAATATCTTGTTATATTGTTTTATTAATGAAAAGTCTCTGCATGCAGTTATAAGCTAAAAAATACCTTACATATTTTAGTTATGTTTGTCTGATTGTGGAAAAAGTGGAAGGAGTTGTATCAGTCTCCCTGTCATCTGAAGTATCAACTGTTTAACTTTAACATCTAAACAATGTAAACAACCAGGCAGAGTCATGCGACACATTATTCAAATGAATACAGTGCAATTAACTACAGTATATGTGTAGGTTACTGGCAGCTCTGTTAGGTGACAGTTATCTTAAACATTAAAACTCAACTGTTCTTTAGTTATGCAAATGTCATAAAGAAACCTTGTTGAATGCTTCCCAGCAGGTACAAATGTGTGTTCAGGACTGCTGGCCCCGTCCCAACAAATGTTTGAGGGTTTTCTGAAATTGGAGCAGGACTAGAGCCAGCTCTTTGAATGTCAGGCCGTTGGCGCGTGCCAACCTTTTCTGCTAAACTTTTCTCTCCCCCCTCGTCCATTTTTCCAACAGGGGGGATGGAGAGCCTCAATGCTATCATTCTTTGATTCTGTTTGAATCTGGCCGCGTGTGAGCAGGAAAAGGAGCCAAACGTGCTTCCTGAGTGGTCCGGGGGGAAACTCTGTAATAAGCAAGGGGTGGGCGGTTAAAAATAACTGGGCTATATAAGCATGGAGCAGGATCCCACTCACTCTCAAACTCTCACTGACTCTCGCTCTGTCAGGACGTCCCGTGCAGGTCCGGCACTACCTCTCACACTTACACACAGTTTTTCCATGGTAGTTTATTGAGTTTTTGCCACATAAGGTAGAGCTGATGTGTCCAAAATCCTCACCGCAGTGCCGGAACACTGACAGACCTGACACAGACGTGATGCATGCCAGTACACATGTCACTGATTGAACAGCTCAATAACAACTTGTATGTGACAACATGAGGTTTCATCATGGAGAATATGAGACACACATCTATATGACGAGCCATGTAACCCACCCTTTGAAGCATATACGTCAGAGTCGTGCAACATGTCCAAAACGTTAGGTTTTAGAAGACTCTCCTGAGAGATTGGACTAAAAAAGTGGGGATTTCCTTTTTCTTTCATAAATGCAGGGAGAGGATGAGGCAGAAGCATTACTGATTTTATTAATTTGGTACAAGACCTACACTTTTATATTTTTGCTTTGTATTTTTTCTTAATTTCTCGTAATGTATCATGTTTTTTGTGTATGAGTAGGATTTGGAAGTCTAGTTTGTAAATACGTTTGTAAATAAGCTGTCTTTGGCTCTTTCAGATCATATTACATAATGAAAAAGTCAAACAGTAGACGAATGCTTCAAATTCTCAACATTACTGTCACAGCTACTCGTGAGAAAGCTTTTGTCAGCCCATTAGATACACAGATTATTTGAAATAATTGGTCTCACTGTCAGTAAGATGTCTTCATGACATGTTAACAACTTGACAACTTGTTGATAACTTGGTAACTTAACTGCACAGATAAGTCAACACTATAAGCTGAACAATTGTGAAATGACAATGCGGGTTGCCCAATATTGTGTAAATGTCTATTTGCGGGAAGAGATTTTCAGAGCCTTCTGTGGAATTGTGTTTGTCCATATTCACACACACACACACACACACACACACACACACACACACACACAAAACACACACACACACACACACACACACCATGTATACATCACTTCAGGGGTCATTACATTGACTTACATGCATTTCCTGGAGACTTATCCTAACATTAACCATAACCAAGACATGCCTAACCCTTACCCTTAACCTTAACCTTAATCCTAAACAAGTCTTCACCCTAAAATTAATGATTCCCCTCATGGGGACCTCCAATTTGTCCCCATAAGGGAGGCGAGTCCCCACACGTGACTGTGTAAACGGATTTAGGTCCCCACAAGTATAGTAATGCTAGGCCCCACACACACACACACGATTTTGGTCATTCCCCTTCAGCAGCGAAAGTCAGATGTGTAATTTACACGGGGGCGGCAGGTTAGGTCAAGAATCTGAGGAGGCCACTGAAGGCTCCAAGGTGTTTGTCCTATTTTTGACCTTCGACCTCTCTGTGGATGGGGCATCTAGAGGACAATATGCCTAAAGGGGGAAAAGAAGCACCACTTCTTTATTAACTATTTACAAAGTTCTTTAACCATAAGCTCCACTTAGAAATGTTTTATGTGGTGTAATGCAGTCAAAACATCGTCCCACCCATCGCATGAGGCCCTGTTCGCTCTCCCAATTCTCCCAAATGAAATTCTCTCGCCTGGTACGTACACTTCTCCACAGGAAGTGACGGATCAGAATGAAATACAAACCTGTCTCCTAAACGTCATGCGAATTACTGGGCGCTCCCTTCAGGGAAACACCGTACTTGCCAACTGCAGCTTTTTTTTTGGCCTTTCTCATCCCTTTGATGCACACAGAGCAGAGCACACAGTGTGCAGTTTTACATTATTTCAGGCAACTTAAGTGCTAATTTTTCCAAATCTGTCTGTCTGACATTTAAATCCAGCAGGTGCTAAGTTGTCTAGTAAGGTATATATAATCTCCCGTTAACCTGGTCTGGCAGCGTTATGACATGAGTATGTGCAAATAAAGAATACAAGTTTCTATTGTAGTGGGAGTTTTGGTCAGGACTTATCTTTGGTCGGTAATATTTTGAATAAAATGTGTTTAATAGAGTAAACTAAAGTCTGATAAGGTGGATTTTGTTAGGGGAATTTCAAAATCAAGGTAACAGGAACATGTCTATCTTCCTAAACTTAAATCCTGATTAAAGTGTAGTCTTTATATAGACCTCCTTCAAAAACGTATCCTCTCCACATGTGATTTACAGCCTTTGAACTCTATGCACCCATCCAGCACATGAACCGTTTGTAAAACCACAAATTGTCACTGTAACACTTTGTTTCTTGTACGGATTAAACAAAAGAGAAGTACCATGTTATTAAGTGAGCTCAAGAGGTGCAAGGAGTCCGATTTTGTTTCTTTTGGTCTTGAAACGCCTGTTTCAAGACTTTAGGGTATGCTAAGAATTCCCTGGTCATAGTTTCATGTTGAACTCCAATATGAGATGGGTATCAATCTTCTCATATAACTGGGCAAGAAAGAATATAAGATTTCCCAAATAACTACTCTTTAAGCCAACACTGAACCCTTTTTTAAACAAAAAATGTAATTTCCTTTGGACAAAGTATTTAAGATCATAAAAAGTTGATTATCACAGACATGCGATATACTGGTTATAATACTAAAGCACAATCATATGTCCACCACTAATGTTCAACAGATGAGACCCTCCACCCTTCAGACTTGTAAAGCAAATCCAAATGGTTTTCTGCAGGTAACTTATGAAATATGACTTGAAGTATTCAGCAGTGGATAAAGTTCCTGAAATTCAAACTTTGGAACATTACAAAGCGTTAAAGGCAGGCTAGCTGAGTAAGAGGGGAAGTGAGAGTGCTCTCACTCTCACATAGCAGAAGAGGAGTGCTGCACAGATCCGAGGTCAGAGTCAGCGGTCAGGGGGTCAGAAATCAGGCCTTCAGCTCCACAGCCACTAGAAACACACTTCCTCTCCGGCCTTACTGAACTCCTGCCGTGTGACGCACTTTCCACTGAACACAGATCAGGGATCAGGATATGGAAAGCTCACAGCTGCACTGACTGAGTTTACTGGTGATAGTGAACATGACAGCTTGATGAGAGGTGATGTGTCCGTCATGTCAATCTGAGCTCAGTGGTTAAACAAACTGAGTTCTTATCACATAGTTCAGTACTGCACCTATTGCAGAAGGGTAGTGATTCACAGGAGTGCTGGATTAAATGATGACACATGGATGTACACAGCTGTCGTTTTTGAAAGTAATTAAGTAGATTTATTCAAGAACTGTGCTTCTGTTTTATAACACTTTATAATTCAGTTGCACTACATAATACATATTGTACATTTTAGACTATTTCCCACAACGAATATTAAGATTTAAAAAAATTAAGTACACTAAACTGAATACAAGTCTAAACGATATACTGTAAATGGCTGCTTACAGTTGACAGTAGCACTAATGTTAATAAAATAATAAAATATAAAAGTATATAAATTAAAATGCGGACAGAAAGGGCCCTTCATCATCATTATGACACTTACTTTTGCTTTATAATACTTACTTTTAATTGAGTATGTTTACACTGTAATACTTCAATTAAGTAAAGCACTTGGATTGTATGCATATTGCTTATGAAAGTGGTGTGCAAAAGGATGCAAGGATCATCTTAATATCTATTCTAAAAAAAAGTTATAGGGTGAGCTATTTTACATCAAGAAACCTATTTTAACATTAATTTAAGGATCTACAATTGACATAAAGTGCGGAGTTACAGTTGGACTGATGACGTCTGGCGCAACAGGATTCCTGTCAGAAACCAGATCTCTCTGCAGAAACAGCTACAAGCAGTTCAGAGTTGTGATGTAAATGTGACTCCAATCGACACCGCAGCCCCATTTACATCTGAATGGCTGTTACCTTAAATCATGTTTACATCAGGAGTGGTTAGAGCGTTTAAAAGCCGTGAAAACCGTTTCAGACGAACCTGGCGCCTGTTTGGACAAGCCTGCTGTGAGTGAAAGAACAAAACCATCTTCCATTAATGATAATGAGCCGAGAGGGAGCCGCGCCAAACAGGTGGAGGCAGCAGCACTGGCGGCACATATCAGACCCGGGCCGGGGGGCGGGGCCACATGACCGGGCCCTTTAAACCCAATAAAGCTTGACAAAAATATCGGGAGTCCGGGGTGGTAATCTGACGCTCGTGCGTAAAAAGTCGCTCAGTCAGTAAGATTACAATTTAAAACAATGTTTGAAAGAAAAGTAACTAAAGAAAAAGGTGTAATATTTAAAGGGATAGTGGAAATCCGCGAATTTTGGGTTTAATTTATGTATTTTTATTAAAAAGAAGCATATTAAACAATTTTTTTTAATTTCATCCGCCTAGTTTCATTTTATTTTCAATTTTACTGCGCCCTCTCAATGAAACGAAATACTTCGGGAATCGTCGGGAATCTTCGGGTGATGACGAGAGCTCAGGAAGACGGGCACAAACAATGGCGGACATTCAATAGCATTTGCATGTGAATAGCCGACCTTTATTATGGTGAATAGATGTGTTTTGTATGGCTGTAGTGCGACAGAAAAATTCTACGTGACACAACGACATTGGATTAACCTTGAGATGCGTTTTTATTCCGTTGAACACAACTTTTGATCACAAATCAAAAAAGGTAAGACGTAATTATTGTAATATTTTTGGAACCGGATGTTGTTTACTTTCTCTTTTCTGGCTGATAGCTCCAGGAATTCGAGGTCTTACAGTGATGACATTACATGTGTGGAATCTGTGGAGTCTCAGCTTTAAATCGTATATCTTGTTTGTGCAGTTAAGATAGTAATAAGGGCATTTCTACCGTGTGTTGTGTGTAAAAAAGCGTTAGCATTAGTTAGCATTGTTTCGCTCAATGCTAATTCAAAGGCTTGGTATTACTCTTGTGTTTTTTCTAGCTAACAATTGTTCTTATTGTCAGTTAGCGGAGTTTCTTACCTTTAAAAGGGTATGAAACATTAATAGTTTCATAAATGTTAAGAAGCCCTGAGACATGTGAGAGAAAAAAAACGGTGGGAGGGGTCCACTGGGGGGACCTTCGGCCTTAACTGGTTAACAATGATTAATATTTGTAAAGGCTACAGGTGATCTTAAGATGCGTGAGCTATGCTTAGGGACCTACCAGTCAAGATTATTTGTGCGTAGGGGTGCATCATCTGGCGCCTGGTCCTGGTCATCCTCGCCATTGCCCATGCCGTGAACCATCACCTCGGGCTCGGGCTCGAACAAATAAGGACGTAATGGTCCATCTTCTGGCTCAATATTGTCACCATCGTCGCTTACTGAACCGGATTCAGATTCAGTTCCTAAAACGACATTTTCGTAGGAAAGCCGAGAGGATGTTTCTGACTCGCTATCATCACTGGATACCTCGTACAATCCTTCTTCTTTGTCTGGTATATTTGCCCTTCCACGTTCATTCTGCATAGACGCCATGGTTTGTTATCGTATCGTCTTCCTGAGTTTTCGTCACTTCCGGTTAGGCTGAGAAACATTTCGTTTCTAAAAAACTTCGGGGAAGCTGCAATAAAGTGCTTCTAACATGCGTAAGGCAATTATTATATTTTTTTAATCAGGTGTGATTGTTTTGGTACGTAATTATGCTTGTATATAAGTTAAAACGAAACTATTTGAGGTTCCATTTCCACTATCCCTTTAAGATTTCGTTTTTACAAAGGGTATAGAAACGAAATATATAACAGAGATAATAATGATATAACATGACATAAAGTCCAACAAACCACAAGGACAATGAAAACATAGCCTAATAAAATGACTACATTTCTGACACACCATTCACAGCCACCATGAGAGCAGAGCAGTGTAAAATTGGCACGGCGGCCCATACATTCACGTACAAGTAGGCTACTGTACAAATTAAATTTGAAGTGTACTCACCACTACTTGAATGGTACTCGGCGAGCCTTGCGCTCCGCGAACTTGTCCACAATACGCTGTATGTCCAATTTCTTGGCTCGGTCACTTTCGATGGACAGCAAGAACAGTCCACTCAGTCTCTCCTGTCCCATCGTGCTCCTCAAATAGTTTTTGATGAGTTTTAATTTGGAGAAAGAGCGCTCGGCGGTTGCCACGGTGACAGGAAGAGTCAGAAATAAGATGAAGGCTGTGCAAACCTCACTGAATGTAGATGTTACTGCTGGGTTGTAAACAATGAGCATTTTTACCAGATCCGAGACAGATTTTAGTTTTTGTATTTGGTCCCTGAAACAGGTTCTGAAAGAAAGCAGCTGGCCAGGGAAGCTGGCGGCGATGTCCCGACTGTAGTGCTCTCTAAGCCGCTGGGCAGCTTGGTGTAAATCCTCATCCTTTGCTTGCAGTAGTGTGTTGGGGTGAATTGCCTCAAACATGTTCACAGTTGCATTTAAACTGGTGAATCTTTGGGACAGTTGCTGGATGATTATATCGAGACATGCATTGAAAACGGTCACCCGAAAGTTGCTCTCTGCGTCAGTGAGGCAGCTGTCTTCAGAAAGTTCATCAAAGTGTCTCTTAACTTTCCTGGCCCTGGTTGTTTCAAACTGTGTTTGACTTCCCCATTTAGTAGCCAGGGCAAGAGTGTCCGGTACTTCTTCACCTTGCGGCGCAGCCAGTAAGGAGCCGGAGGGGGAGGGGTGCGGCTGGTCAAGCGTCAGGCCCGTCTCTCCTCTAGACGAGCAGCTAGCAGCTAGCAGCTGCTGAGTCGTCCCTATTATCATCATCACTACAGCCGAGAGACAGAAAAGGAAATAAGCTAGGCGGCCGAGCTACACGAAGTAACAACAACCATATGATATCAACATTTACCACAAACTCACATTTTCTTGTTGACAGTGTGTGGCCGTGATTGTAGCCTACCTGTAAATCTGGCTAACCCCCACTAACGTTGTTGGCGGGCTGGGGCTCGGGGATGAAACACGGCTGGCGAAAAAAATATCCATCGAGCTTGGACAATTTGGCTTTTCCTTGGTCCTCCTTTTTTATCTTTTTCTTTGCATTTTGTAGCTCCACTTTTGTGTTTATAACGGCTCATGCTTAGGCAGTGCTCTGTTGAATGACAAGTGATTGATGATGACGTTGACGTTCATTTACGTATGATGTTGATGGAGGCTGTTGATGACGATTTTACCCAAAATACATTTGGAGACAATAGAAGGGATTCACTTGCAATTTTTCATGTTTTAATGTTAAATGTGAGTGTGAAAATAGCAGCACAAGTTCAACTCATATTATAGGCTACAATGCTTTATACCTAATATGACCACGAACGTCAGTGCACTCAGTGGCGCGAGGCAGCAGGGCCCGCCCGAATATCTCGGGGGCGGAGCCTGCTGCCTCGGCGACGGGCCCCCATTGGGTCCCGACCGTCCAGGGCCCGGGGAGCCCTGCCCCTACAGCCCCCCCTGAAGCCCCGCCCCTGGGCAGCAGCCACACACACGTGACGCATAACATCCGTCACTGTACATACAGCCATTTGAATATTTACACTTGATTGACAACCCTTTGAAGAAAGTTCAGAATCGATGTTGGAGTTTGTCTCTTTTTTATGGAGAAACCAAAGAAAACATTTGTTTTGAGGCTAGAAATGAAATGATGTAG
Organism: Gymnodraco acuticeps; assembly: GCF_902827175.1. NCBI lineage: Eukaryota > Metazoa > Chordata > Actinopteri > Perciformes > Bathydraconidae > Gymnodraco > Gymnodraco acuticeps. The sequence continues at coordinate 1,152,462 of NW_022989913.1, forward strand.
TCACATCAAAGACTTAACCAAAATAAATGGTCCTTCACAAAACATACATTTCGATGTTTTTGGACATATATATTATATATATTATATGCTTTTAGAAGTCTGCCATAATCCCCAATTGCCTGTATTTTATTAAATATATACATATTGGTTCTGTCTTTTCTTCCAGGGTTTAAACGAACTCTGAATCGTATGTGTTATTACATGTTCATTAAATAACCCATATCTCGATTGTTGTTGAGATGATTAAGTGAAGTCCTGACAGCCTTTATATGAAGTTGTTGGTGTGGCTTGGCCTCCAGCAGTTTCTGTCATTAAGCTTGTTCTTTTCAGCATATTACGTAAGTATCTATGGTTGCTATATTGACCTTGTGTTTGTAATTTGCCTGCAACTTTTTTCCAACTCTAGGTGGGCGTGTCTAGCTTGTTGCGTCAGTGTGAGGGGGCGGGGCTCCGCTTTATAGGCTGCTCTGCTATGCCTGCCTGTCATACAGCACACTGAGCCCCGCTGCCTGCAGGAGCCGCTTTATAAAGAGCTAAATTTACCAAACTTTACGTTGTTTCCTGAGCTCTCACAATTGGCCAGCCCTTGTCCGGTTAGAGAGTTATAAGGTTTGGAGAACCTCCTTCCACTTTTAAACTTGTTCATGCCTTTGGAGTGCAGAAGTGGAGAGCGACAGTGAAAGAGACGCACAGGTTCTGGTGCGACTTTGACAAGAAATAGCTTTTATTTCACCAAACGATGGCCTTATCCGGAGTGATGCTACCGTCATTTTCAACATTCACAAACCAAAGAGAAAAAACCTATGAAAACGTAAGTTAGACATTTTCGTTTATTTTCATTCAAAATCTTTGGAAACGGTTGACTTGGATCATGTCTCACTTTGTTTCACCTGTTTAGAAAAGAAAAATAGTATAATGTAAAGCTGTTGCAACGAATCTAGCCTATTTGCTTTGTGAAAACTAAACAAATAATAACTTAAAACAATTACAAAACTTAATTTAAGTAAAGAAAACTCAGTGTTTGTGTAACATGGCTAACTTTTCCAGTTGGATGTCACTTGTTATCTCCACATCCTATTTCTCATATCTAACAATGTCTATTTATTCTTTCAGAGGTGGAAAGGAGATATGGACAAACTAGTCTCCAACAGCAGCTGCTCCATGATGGAAATGGTACACAACCTGGACAATCACAGCAAAAGGGACGACGAGGATCTGAGTAACTACTTAGATCTGGATTTTATCCTCGCCAACACGACGGGCTCTGACAGCACAGCGGAATTTGTGGGCACAGCCGACCCCAGCATGTACACGGCGGGAATCACTGTGCCATCCTACCCGGGAGACGACCACCGCTCCCCGCCGCCGCCGTACGGCGCCAGCCTCATGACAGAGCTGCTCCGCTCCGAGGGAACCAACAGCTATGACATTGCCCGCAACTCCTGCTTTCAGGGAAGATTTTATGTCAACACGGCACATTTTCCCCGCCAGGAAATCAAAGTTGAGCCCCCTATGGACGGTTACGGCCCCGTTTTAGGCATGGTGCCCCAAAGCTGCAAAATCAAGCAAGAAGGGAACGTTTCGTGCATGATGTCTTTTGAGCAGCCCAGAGTGGCCATCTCCCCACGAGCATCCAGCAACATGACCCCGCCTCTCAGCCCCGATGAGCAGGGAGCCTCAGACTGCCAGGCACAGCTGTGCCAGCCCATGAACTTCTCTCAGAAGTATCACACACCGGCGGCTTTCCCGCACCACCACCAGGCTCCACAGATGCAAATGGCCTACCACGCTCCGCATACTGCCTTTGGCATGTACGATGAAGGGCTCAGCATGCAGCCAGGCGCGCAGAGGGTGATGCTCACACCGCCCTCCTCCCCCCTTGAGCTGCTGGAGTCAAAACCAAAGAGAGGGCGGCGCACATGGCCGAGGAAGCGCACAGCAACGCACACCTGCAGCTATGATGGATGCGGAAAAACCTACACCAAGAGCTCACATCTGAAGGCACATCTCAGAACTCATACCGGTAAGTTTGAGCCTCTATACATCATGATAAAAAGCGTTACATCTGTGCGCAATTACGCATTGGCTTGCATTAGTTCCAAATCATGTTTCTCCTTTCAACACAGACTAATAATCTCCCTTTTCTTTGTCCTCTCAGGCGAGAAGCCGTACCACTGCAGCTGGGAAGGTTGTGGGTGGAAATTCGCCCGCTCCGATGAGCTGACCCGTCATTTCCGCAAACACACCGGACACAGGCCCTTCCAGTGCCACCTGTGTGAACGTGCCTTTTCCAGGTCTGACCACCTGGCACTTCACATGAAGAGACACATGTGAAGGAGGCCACATAAGGACATGGGGTTATGTTATTTTTTGTTGTGATTCAACTGATGTATTTTTATTTAAATTGTTGTCCACATGACCAAATTGTTGACCAAATTGTTGTCCACATGACCAAGTTTATATATATATATATATATATATATTATATATATATATGCTATATATATATATATATATATATGCTATATATAGTCTATATATATTATATATAATATTGAATTAAAAAGTTTAGTTGTATTATTTTCTAATAACGTAGCTGGTACTACTTTGGTTCAATAAAAAAGCTTTAGAAAAGCTTTGTTTGCTTTAGAGCAGGAAGACCAAGAAGGGGCTGGCCCTGTATATATTACTCCTATTTGACAGAACTGGAACGCTGTGTTTGACACAAAAGTGCCTTTCTATGACTGTGCTACTGTAAAACTCTTAGTGACAGAACGACATGGCCACATTTAGTACATGTTCTTATTGACAGGGGTGAAATGCACATAGTTGCCTAACATGTGCAGGGACAATGTTTTATTTAAACTGCCTCTCAATGTCTGAACGGCCTGAACTGCTTTATTTTATTGCCTTTTCATATTTGGTGTTGATGTTGTCTCTATGTGAATATCTTGGATCCAGCCCCTCAGTTCACTATCAGGGCTTGATGTCCTGTGCATTATTTTTCACTTAAATTTATATAAATATGTACATGGTTTTATACTGTAAAATGTATATTTATTGTAAATATTAAAAACAATGAAATTGAACACTTGACTGGGGACCTCTTCTCTTTCCATGAATGTCAAGTCATTGTATATCTTTTTCTCACATTGTGTTTAATGAACCACATCCACCCACTCAACAATAGCTTTCACATGCTGTGCATACTACGACTTTAGTAGGCCTGCAGACCATCAGATCAGTAAGACTAAATAGGTTATACATGTTGCCATTGTATACCCACTTTAATTTTAAAACATGGGCACTTGATTTCCACTGTGATGTTTTGCAGCTGCAAGACGGAAGGGCAGCCGCTTGTGGGCTTAGCCTATAAATACAAACACCCCATTTCCATAATTACAGAGTGAGCCAGGAGCCGTCTGGACAGAGGGGCACACAGCAAACCCTCATCAGGGAGCCCTTAGACTCCCTTTCTGATGGGTAGAAATTATAGTAGCACATCAAAGGGCCTTAATACTACAATTACACAGAGTCACTGCACTACAGTTTCAAAGTATCTGAGTCTGTGCATATTATGTCTGCATGGTGTCAGGGAGCATTTGTTTCACCCGCATCAAAGGCTGCATTGAGTAGATATATCAAAACCAGATGGCATTTTGAAAAAGTACATATTAAACGTTTTTCTTCAAATAATGTGGTTGGTTGGTGATTGACAAAGTAGTCCTTGTTTTATTATGACAATTCTAAAACTTAAAAATAAGTTCATAAAACCACACACTTCAAAAGCGGAATTTCGCAGTTGAAGAGTATCTTCAATTCACCCACAACAATAACACGTACAAACTGAATGTGACTTAAATGTGCTGATTTACTTACCTAGAATTTATCTTATTTTTAAAAAAGAGGAAGTACACATTGGGTCAAATATATCTGCAGTGGGAGATGCAAATGTGTCACTCTCATTTCACTTTTTTTTGTTCCAATATCGATGCAAGATACAAACACTTTGTATAACTCTGTACAAAGCATCAGATAAAGAGCTAAACATAGGGTAGACCATTGTCTTCCCTTCAAAACACGTGTTCGTAATGTTGAGCTATTTGTCCTACGGTGTCATTCGATACATTTATTTTACAAAATACTTGAGCCTTAATATATCATTCAAAAGGAGATACTTACCGTGTTCCAGAAACTTAAAAAAAAAATCCCTTTTATTAAATTAAAAGTCATTTAAAGTTTAACAGAGAATTTTTTTATATATAACCACAAACATACTGTGCAATGTTACATGTTACAATGTTGATAAATAAGGCGATGCCATTCTGCATGTGTCCAGTAAGCTCTGGAATACAGTGCGTACATTATGTGCCAAATAAACCTGATTAGTGTAATATAATTACAAGAATGCAATATTTTAAAGTCATTAAAACAATATGTCCTCCAACTGGATCATAAGAAATGAATGTAGAGGAACAAAATCCACAGAAAAAAGATCCATTTGTTGATTTGAGTGTTGAGAGAAAGGCAAACAAATTGAAAGCAGATGTCACTGTGTATCAGTGGTAGTGAGAATAATTAAAAAAAGGGTTGAACTAAATGTAACCGCACCAGTACAAACAATGTAGGTTTACACTACTTCCATTTTATAGAGGTTTTTAGTTGTATGGGCGTAACAACAAGGCAACCAATGATAAACCATCCCACAAGCACCAGCTGTCGACATTAGAGGGGGGGTACATTGCTGCACAGGGACTGAACTGTGTTCATAGGGAAGGAAGACCTCAAGGATTATCATAAGCATCTTAATAATTGTGAATGCAAGAGGCAACCGATGATATGGGGTTAAATCATATTGAACCAAGGCTTTCATTCTCTAACATCATATTTTGTTTGATCCCTGTTGACCGTTTAAATATTCAAAATGTTTATAACCCTATAAGTTTAAGGTCATAAATATTCCATATGCAGGCATAAATGGCAGGACACACATAACATTTGAAATAAAAACCTAAAGCATGCCATTAATGATCTGATCACTAAGCTCCAGTCCTTTAAGACAGGAATGGTTTCTAAAGATGGACTGTTTCACGGCTTGCATATGAAACCATCAGCTAACAATATTTACAGCACATGAAGGAGTTTCTTTAAACATTTTTAAATTGGACAAACTCAATCATAAACCAACAGATTAGTTGGCATATCTGGTTTGATCTGCATTTTCTTTTAAAGTAATTAAACGATATATAAAACAGTTTGTACAGTGCATTTTAAAAAGGACTTCATACACCAGATTCAATGCTTCTGTTTATAAATTAAACAGTAAAATACTCCTTTAAAAAGGTTATTTCTTAACAGAAAGAATTTTGGATAAGGCCGTAGCACGATATGGAGTTAGATATAGTGGCTATCATGCTAGTGGGGCTGGGTTGAATCACTATGTTCTTGCAGGTTTAAGTCGGGCTTAAATCAAGTGGCTCCCTTAATGTCCTTGATTATAGTTGCCATGTAGTTTGGGAGCAATGAACCATAACTGGTCGCTAAATGTGGAGTCGGTAGACAAGAGTCCAGTCATGGCTGCAAAAACACTCGTCTCTAACAAAAATTGGTAACAGGGGCTGCGAGTCATGTGGGGCCAGTGTTGGTGCTGTTGTCATGCGGTCAGAGGACTGTAAGGCAGGAGAGAGGACAGAGAGACGTGGTGGAGGACGGCCGGTCAGGGCATGTCGGCCCGGCTCAGAGCGAGGGCCAGCTCCAGGTCCTGCTGCTCCTGCAGCCGCAGCTGCCGCAGCCTCTCCTGCTCCCCGCGCTCCTCACGCTCGCTCTCCCGCTTCACCCACTCCAGCTGCTGGCTCTCATTTCCAAACTAGAGCGGAGACACAAACATTAGTTATGGACAAAAACAGGCTGACTGAAATATCAACATAAAACAGGGATAAGTCACTGGGCAAGATGTACCAATGAAGGCTGGATGCAAATTTGAAAGCAAGTGTTGCTAATTAGGCAGAACATCAACAAGCTTTTTCACACAACTCAAATGATTTGAAATATAGCAGTAAGAGAAAAGCATCTGCAAAAAAATGTACTATTTCACTACAGAGAAAACGCAGAAAGCAACACTAAAAGCTTCCTACAGAATACACACTGACAAACTAGCGCCATAAATTAGTGTTCACATATTTCCCATAAACATTCAGTGCCTGGGGGCCTTTACTAACATCGTGCACACACATCAACGGACTTTTTTTACAACGGATTTTGCCGTGCGCACAGGTTTTTCACATGCAAAGGATTGACCACCACACCCTTGTACAGTCTTACCTTGACACATTCAGATCCTGGCAGGAAAACAAAAATTACAATACAGAGCTAAATATAAAAAACACAAATCCCTTTTACAACTCTCATGCTGGCAGGAGGGATACATTTAATTCATGTCATGTCAAATGATACAAACCCAACACAAAGCCTGCCATGCATCTTCGCCACACTGAGAGCACGCTCAGGGTATACAGGATGGCAAAGAAGCGGAAACGGGTGGACAAAGACGCAGATCTACTCTGTTGTGCTCTGCTTCCAGGCATATCATGCTTTGACAGCTAATAAGCCTTTAGCTTGTACTTCAAGACTTTAAAAATGCTACCTGACCAGGCAAGTTCACTGACTCGCTGACTAAAAGTGAATAAATCCTGACTTCCTGCCCGAGGCTGAAGCCAGAGACGTCAGCTAGCATAACCCCCATAACCAGGCGGACAGACGCTACAATCCAGTCATGCAAACATCACATTTCCTTCTATACCAAGCCCTTAAAAAGCTTTTATATGATCGGTCAGTCAACAGCCAGTAACACGGAGGTCCTGCGACTGCTCGCTTGTGTAACAGACTAAGGCCCAGTGACGGAGAGCTGACACCTCTGAGCCTTCAGCAAACAGCATCTGAAGAGTGAGATCATGAGCAGCTCATGCAGACAAAGATGTTTGACCCCTCGGAGAACTGTAAGTAGATTACACTCACAGAGCCAAATTCTGCAAAACCCACAGGACAGTCTTTGGATTCTTTACTCGAGTGTGTTGTAACAAAAATGGGTCTTTACTGTCTGCTGTGGAGCAAAAGCTCTGGAGTGGCTCTGACGCTGTCAAACTGAGCAAACCTCCTGGAGAAGGAAGACATTCAAAAAGATAAATATGAAAGATAATGTAAAACGACACCCTTTAGTTACTTTACTTTATAAGCCAACAACAGGTAGCCCCTTGAGAATAAGCTCACGCTTTAATGTGTAATATTCTGATGCTAAATGTTCACAGGAATCTAACCTTTAGCTCATGGTATGCATAGTAGTCAGTGAGGAGAGATATTGGTTCAAAAAAAGGTGTTAACCACATTTTTGAATAAAGCTCACTGATGCATTGATGCTTAACAAGCGGTGTCGCTTTTCTGGAACACACAATGGTTAAAGACGGACACACCCATGTGCAATGTAAGCTTTGAACACATTTCCTATAATGACAGCTTTGTAATGAGGCTTTAAATATTAATCTCCCACATATTGTTAACATGAAGGGATTGAATGGCTTAAAGTTAATAAAAGCCCCACTGTCTAATTAAGAACAACAGTAGAAGTGCTAGCTTTAAATAAGCAAACTAAACATGGGCTTTTCACTTCCCCATAACATATGAGGCACATCTCAGGGCTAGCTCGCTGGCTAACCATGGCTTCTCATCTCTACCACTCCGCGTGTGGTAAAGCAAAGCGGAACATCAACTTTCTCACGCTGTGGCTTCTGCTAAAAGAATAAGTGCAAGGTCACAGCGGAAGGGCATGGACTGGGCATGGCCTGTGGGCAACGTGTGACTATTCCTACTAGTGAAACAACAAGATAAAACATGAGGCTAAATGCATTCATAGGGCCATAGAAAAGTGGCTCTCAATCTCATCACACTATTTATAACTTTAACTGAAGACTGTTTTATCTGTTGGCGTCTTAATAGCGCTAACAAGGGCACATCAGTGTGTAAAACCACAGTGCTGCCATACCTCTGCAACAGCTTTCCTGTTTACAACTTCAAAAGCAGAAACTGCTTTCTCTGCACCCTCACAGTTCAACAGGGAAGTTGTTTTTTTCCGCATACCATCAGGGGCACAAACATTTATTTTTAGTAGGACAAGTCAATCATAATGAGCACTACAAAAAGGGATGCAAAAAAACAATGGCAAGATAAACTGTATTGCTGTCACCTGGTTTAAACCAACATTGCATGCCAACTATGAATGTCAGTCAACCTTTTAATGGCAACGAGGCTGCAAGCACAGTCATGCTCAAGTGCACACACACACACACACACACACACACACACACACACACACACACACACACACACACACACACACACACACACACACACACACACACACACACACACACACACACACACACACACACACACACACACACACACACACACACACACACACACACACACACACACACACACACACACACACAAAAAATAGGGGCTTACCATAGGGAGGTGCAGGCCGGCTAGGCACATTTTTCTTTGATGGGAGGACAGGGTTGTCCGACTTCTGTTCACACACAGGGGAAAAGAAACCAAAAGAAATGTCTTTAACTATCACACAAACTGATGACTCTAACAGAAATGTCAGTAACTCTAAAGCAACTGGCATTACACCAGAGAGGCGTTAAAGGTGATAAATGTTTTTTTTTTTTTTAAATCACTCACGATTGGAGTAAAATTGCAAACACAGCCACAGTGGGAAATTGAATTTTTTCAACTGATTCATAACTCCAAGACTTTCCAGAGCTTACCTTTGACATTTGACTAAAGTCGGCAAATCCACTCCCCTTGCTTCCAAAAGAGTTGCCTCCAAAGGGGTCTGCCGTGCCAAAAACATCTGAGAGAAAAATACATTGTAATGCATTTTTGAACCTTTCAATACGTTTATGGAAAAAGCCAGAAGCTATAATAAAGTTCAGCCTCAAACCACGCTTATAAAAACCATCTATGCATTGTGTTTATTCTGAAAAGGCTATTTTCAGAGCGTGGAATGTGGCATTACGGTTTAATTTTCCATGACATTTCGTAAAAAAACCTGGAAAGCAAAGGTTTTTGTTTAACCTGACGTATGCATGTGATCAACTAATTAAAGGCGTCAGTTGGCGTACTGTTAACCAGAACTGTGCCGGGTTGTTTGGAGGCTCAGTGGTATGCCACTTAATGAAAAAAAAAAAGCCAACTGCAGATGGTTACAGTGAAAAAACAAAACATTGTAATAGAATATGTTTGTTGTGAGTATGCAACCACAAGAGACCCCATTCATGTGAAGAACGCAGTGTTTTCTTTTACGCACAGTAACTCAGGTCAGGCCTACAGTTGCCTCTGTGTTCCTCTGAAGGTGTGTAGCACGGCAGAGCATCGACCAGAGGCAGCCGCTAACTTAAAACAACTTCCGTAGCGAATGAGGCAGAGCAGCTCAATAGCAGCCGCTATAAAGACAGGGCAGAGGCAGTAGAGAACTGGTTAAAGGAGTGGCAGTGTATTCTAGTAGAGCAGGACCTCCAGTCCTCACAACGTTTCTGTTATGTTAGGCTCCTGCAGGCCTCCTGTTTTTCCAGGGTAGGGGGGAGTATTTTTAGTTGGCCAGTAGTTAAATGCGTAGGTACTTTGCTAAAAATAGCCCAAAACCACAGGAAAAATTGAAGCCACAGTAAGTAAAAAATTGTTTGCCCCCTCATGCCCTCAAAAATAAAATCTAAATCTAACGCGTCACCCAGAATGGCAAAGAATGACTCTTTGAGACCCGTTTCACAACAAGAACCCTCTTTCACATTCAGATGGCGGTTAATAGAGTCTCATTCTGGACGGAAAATCTGCACGTGTCTAGTACAGAGATGATTGTGCATGTGTTTTATTTGGCAGAGAGACAAAAAGCCAACGTACTGTACCTTCCTGACTGCAGTAATTACAATAAAATAGAGGAATTATACAACCTACATCTTTAAAATGACTGAGAACAGGAAATAAAGCATTGAATCTTTGTCAACTTGTTTGATTCTGTAAGCAAAGTTTGACTACAATATTTAAAACTGGAAGAACAATAAAAGCTAAACTGAGAAACTTTGTGGTGATATAAAGCCCAGAAGTCCAGAAACAACAACATGTCCTGGCACAAACACGCTGCTACCTCAGGTTAGCCTTTACATTTACAACTGAGAAGCCCCAGAGTAAAGTCTCTCTCTGATGTCTTAGACCAACATACCTGGTTTTGGGCTGTTTGATGTAAAGGAGTCACTGCTGAGGGCACTTGGCTGAGAAAAAACAACAAAAAGCAAAGGGTAAAGTAAGTTTTCCAAAGTCCTCAAATACAATACACACAAAATGGCCATATAATCATAACCACCCAAAATAACCCTTTGTAGGGCTGGTTTGCATTTCCAGTTATCTACAACAGTGAAGTCAAATCAAAGCTTGTTTTTAGAGCCATTAAACATAGAAAAGGAATTGTAATATTAAAGTTTTTACAGAAAAAAACAGTGCATACAAAAGACCCATGATCAGAAGCTTCAATCAACATCATGAAAGTGTTTTTAAAGAGGTGTTTGATACCTTGGCTGGTGGGGTGGGTTTTCTACTGAGGGAGTCCGAGGATCCAAACAAGTTTGACTTTTCTGTTCTCTTGAAAAATTCTTCAGATGAGGTGCCTTTGAAGGGGTCGCTTTCTTTGAAAGGATCTGCTCCAAATGGATCTAGAAGAAAAGACAAGACTGTGAGAACATAGCCACTGGCTTTGGACTTCAGTCATCTTCACCCTCTAAAAAATAATCAGAGCTTTCTTTGAAAGTTTTCCACAGCATGAATTAAAGCAGACGGGAACAATATACAACCAATGTTTCCATTTCATTCAAACTCCATCATTTGGCATGTATAATGTATGTAGATGATGTGGAAATGCTTATTTAACAAGGGACACATACATGCAGGTGAACAGCTGGCAGAGTAGGGAATAACCTTTACCCAAACAGAAAAACAGAGTGAAAACGTAAGAGAAACAAGAAGGTATTCAGACCTTGGAAGGGGTCGGACTTGAAGGGGTCCTCTGTTTGGAAGGGGTCTGCTGGAGGCTCCTTAGCAATGCTGTTGTTGAACATGGCTATCCTTGACTTTAAAGAGCCCTGCTGAGAAATTCATTTAAAAAAAGAACGTTACAGCAGAACACACGTATGGCACAAAGCAAGGACATAAAGCAGCTAAACACTTCTGGGCTACAAAACTGGTTAACAAAAAAGGTTTCGGCGTATTTGCGTCCTCTGGCATCGAAGTACCCATGAATCAGGCCAGTACGATTTGGTGATATGAAAAGTGCACCTCATTAGAAGGAAAGGCAAATAAAGTATCCGAGTTCTAGGCTGAATTATAATTCTATGAATTATTGTTCTTAAAAGTAAGACTCACTGCACTTCTGAAACCTCCATTCTCCTTCTCAGCGAAGCCTTCACTTAAGTCCGGCAGGTTGTTGAAGTTTCCTCCGTTGATGTCGCTCAGAGCGCTGTTGTACTGCTCAATGGTCTTAGTCACCTCATTCTGGTTGTCCTGGATCAGCGACAGCTTACTGCGAGCCTGAAAACAAATAAAAGATCCCTTTCTGATTTCATAAAACATACTTTTTGGTTCCATTACAGTCTCTTTTCAATGGGTTTCAGAGCTGCTGGTAGAAATAGATGGGCTTCTTTGATTTAAAGACCCTTCTTTCAAAGTATTTTCAATGCAAAAGTAGAATCTATGCAGAAGCCCCGTCTGTCTGTCATGGATTTCTATCTTCGCTTATAGTAAAAAACGAACACGCTCCTCGAGAGTCAAGTCTTCAGCAGATCGAGGAATGCACCCGATTTTTAGCAAATTATGTGCGTGGAGGTTAGTGGTTACCAAGATCAAAACAAAATGCCAACCCATATGTGACAACAGTTTCACTTCAACTATGTGGGCCTCAGTGTATGACTTACACACTAGCACAATGTTCTAGAAGGTAACAGTAAAGCTAATGTTTACAACAGTGAGATTTTGTATTTGATATAACCACCACAAGCGACTCAAAACACAAGTCTACATTTCACAGATGCGTAGACAGACAAACATCTCTACCCAGGGGGGATAACCAGAGCTTAGTTTGTTTTTTCAACTCAAACTATATTTATAATTGAAATACCGACTTGATCATAGAGCTTTCTGGCAACAACTGGTCTCTGTGAGCTGTAGTAGCTCCATCGGTACTGACCTGGTTGATCTCTTCCTGAGTTGTCTTGAGCGATTTAGTGATGCTGTCTAGTTGAACACGGCCAGAGAGCAGGCTCTGCTCCAGCATGGCCTCCTCATCCTGCAGCCGGCTCAGGTCCATCTTGGTGCGGCTCATCTCATCCTCCTGGCTCCGGTGGTCGCTCTCCTGGGAGTGGATCTGGCTCTGCAGGGACGAGATCTGGAGGACGAAAGCGGAATTTAAAAAAAGAGATTCTGTTTTATTTGGAGCCTCATGCAGAGTGTGAAACAGCTGTATATCAGAACAGATCAAAGCAGCAATATTTTAAAGTTGGTTTTCAGGTCATTCAAATATGTGGCGCCTAACCTCCGAATATGCTGTTATTTCCCAGTAAGCAAAAACACATAGGATCTGCACTATTTCAAAACATTTGATGTCTTTGATTAGTTGCAGCATTTTTCTTTAAGCAAACTTTGACCCAAACTGACCTCACTGTTGGACATCTGATTGATCTCTGTCATCCAAAAATACTAAAACATTATCCACTTTTATCAGAACCAGGTGATACATGTGTATTATGTCACCAGAAGCACAGTACCAAAATGCAATAGTATTACAGTATTAGATATATGAATGTTGCATGAATAAGTGTCCAACCATCTGGGTCTCGTCCTGGCACTTCTGCTTGACGTCGTTGAGCATCCCCTCCAGTTTGGAGCGCTGCTGGTCCATCTCCCCCAGACGCTCCTGCGCATCCTGCTTCTGAGAATCCAGCTCCTGCAGGCTGCTGCTCTCCCTGTCCAGTCCACTCTGCATGTCCTGACCGTCAGACCAACACAGAAACATACGCTCAGGTGTTTGCATGATACAGAGACTGATTATCAACTGACATTTAAAAAGTTGGACAGACGATTTACAAATACAAATTGGCTCAGCCTTACCTGAACGTCACTATTTTGCTGTCTGATGGCTTCCTCATTCTCCCTGATCTCTTGCTCCAGGATGAATTTCTCTCTTTATGGGAATAACATTGAAAAAGGAAGAAAATTAAGTAAAACAGTGTTATAACTTCTTCCCATCAAAGCCTATTGTGGCGGAACATAATGCTTAAAATGAACTGTGTCAATTTGGAACTGTGACAATTAAAAACGGTTTTTTTTACACATGCATGACTGATGGGGTTTCCAACACAACACCATTACGGCCCGTCCACACAGCGGCGTGCGTTGACGCTTGCCGGCGGGCGTGTCTGACACTCGACCAACAACCAATCACATGAATCTCCCGCCCCTGACACACAAGCAGCGGTTTGATTGGCTAGAGCTTGTACTGGCATATGATTCGATTGGCTGACGCTTCTGCCGAGGCGTCAAAAGTTGAACATTGCTCAACTTTTGCAGCGAGCCACGCCAGCAACGGTCCGCGTCGCTTCCCACGATGCAGTTCGGCTAAAAGTGACGTCACCCCATTCAAAGTGAATGGGCAGAAGCGTTGGAAGCTTCAACGCACGCCGCTGTGTGGACGGGCCGTTAGTCAAATGCATGACAGTTACACTCCACTTTATGGTCCCTCTACTTGGCACTATATTCATTATTCTGGTGAAGTAACTTGTTGTTGAGGGATTTGTAATGAAAAACAGCATTGTCTGCGATATCTGTTTAAATTATTTTAGCATAATTCATTCAAGATTCAAAGGTTTAATGTCATATCATACACACAACTTTGATGTAGTATGTAATGAATGAAAAACGTGGGTCATAGGTTCCTCAACAATGCAATTACAAGACATAAAACTGCCATATTATATTATATTTTGTTTGTATTTACTGGCACCATTTTTCAGTTTTATTGTGTTATACTGTTGGAGGAGCCTGTGACCTAAGATTGTAATTGTCATAACTACACTGTAGCTATGTACAAATGATGTCTTGAATCTTGAATACCAGGCCGTGATGCAGCCAGTCAGGATTCTCTCTATGGTGCACCTGATCTATGAACCTTTCGGCAATATGTAGACTCTTATACGAGTGCTAGTATATGTGTAGGCATGTCATAATGCTTAAAAATACTGACGATTCTAGTGTTGTAGATACAGAAATTGTTAAGCATCTGGGTATAAATAAATGATTTGAGTCCTCTACTTAATGAAGGCTTTGATGCTCTGCTGCCCCAAAGAAAGGCTCTATGGTTAGATTAGTTTTTATTTCTCGCTTGGACTAAAAATAGTCTTAATAATATCCCCTGGTTAAATGAAGGTTCACATTATTTGATAAACAAAATACCCAATAGATTTAAAGAGTTTGAACCTGAACATCACCCAGCTATAACAGACCCTTCTTTTAAGAGGAAGAGACACACAGCTATCCTCCTGCTACTCAGGGGCTCACCTCTGCAGCTGAGCTATTTCCTGGCTGAGGTCATCCAGCTCTTTGATGCCTGTCAGATCGACCGACCCTGTGGAGCTGTTGCTATCCTGAGGAGGGACACAGACAGGACGAGTGAGAGAGGGGAGGGAAAAGGAAAATGTAGTAAAAAAAGTACAATGAATGAAATGAGGTTAAGAGAAGGTGAGAACAAAGACAACAACGGCAGGTAGGGCAAAATATGTATGTGGGAAAAAAAAGAATAAGAGGTTCAAATAGGGGAAGGGGACAAAGAGGAAGAATGAGAGCAGAGAGGACATGGATGGTAAAGAGGGGGAAGAGAGGATCTCCCTGCTGATGCGTCTAACAAAACACAAGACACAGGAAGGAAATACAAACACCTTGCACAGCTAGTTAGGGGTCAAGGGTTCCAGACAACACATGAATGAGGAGGAATGCAACAGACAAGAGGAAATATGTAACACGAAGGTGAAATCTGGCTTCAAAACGGTTCCAAATATAAAGACTTTGACAAATCAGGGTCCCAAAATCCACTTCTTTGACAATCATTGGTCTAACATTTCCAACACTTATACATTTTGCTCCCTATATAAGTATTTTTTAAGTTTCATATTCCACCTTTAAAAGTACCTGTGAAATGGCCTAATCTGTGTAAAATATATATTTATTTTATGTAAAGATAGTACTTCTCTTAAAGTACAAAAAATATGTCTTTAAAGACTCCTGCCTAATTGATTTTACTCCATTAACTATCTTAACCTGTTCAAAACAAACACAAAACACTTTTGTTTACGTGTGACTACAACTGTGAGAAAAATATATTCTGGCACCAAATAGAAGAGAATATCTTGAGTTGTTTTCTTTATTAAAAGCCTATCTAATCATTGGTTGGCCATAGCATGATAATCTATATTCCTTTGACTACATACATTAATAAATAACTATACTTTAGCTGGACCTTAGTTGACACTGGTTGCTATAACAGACCATGGATGAATGTGCAGCAGGTGGCAGTGTTTGCGTTTAGCAGAGTTGTTGTTGAATGTAGAATATACACATTTAAAGGACATTCACAGGAATGACAAGAAAGTAGCCAATTAAACAAGAGCTTATAACATATTTTACCCTTTCTTGAAAAAGAAGTGGGTAAACAAATACATAATACATGGAATATGTTCCTGTTTGCGAGAGTGTTTCAGACTGATACAGAAGATATGATAGAACCAAAGCGCCACCTTGTGAAACAAAGCGGAAGTACTCACTCTGCGCACATTAGCTAGTGCAGCAAGGTCAGGCCTCCCAGCTGACATTAGCCCTGCAAAGCTCTGGGTAGGGTAGAAGAGAGAGCAAAAAGCAAAAGCATAATAAACTGTTTTGCAAGGCAAGCCTGAAAAGCCAAGAGAAAAACCTCAGCATTTAAAATGCAGATAGTAGCAGGAAATCAGATTACTGAGGTAAAGATGCAAGAAGTAAAATACAATTGGCTTGAAAGACAGAAGGATTTGAAATAGGGAATTTGAAATGTGAAGCAGGGGTTGCAGTGGGTTTAATCAGGACTCACAGAAGCTGCAGTCCTTTCCGATGGGGGGATCATGTCTGCGGTTAGGGTGGAGGGGGGGTCAATGCCTTTAGTGACCTTCTGCTGGATCAGGTACATGGCCAGAGAGAACTGCTCCCGGTTCAGCTTCCCCGTCTGTTTGGTGTCAGCGAGTCCCCTGCAGGGAGGAGGCGAGGCTTCACTCAAAACACATGATACTGTATTCTTCGTGATAAATTAGACCCTGTAATTTTTATTATCAATTCCCACTTTTTTTTTTAAGTGGGAACATTCTCCAATGGCCAGTTTCACTGTGTTGGTAAGCTGTAGTTTCAAACTGTCCACCAGATGGTGCTATATGATAGAGGATTACAGCAGGTGTTAAATTATGTTTGAGTGTGCCTTGAAACAAATGAAGAACACTTCTTCAAATAGTACTGTTTTTAATTATTGCTAATATTTCTTATACAGAATTAGTGATCAAATATGTATTGGGATGCGCTTCTTTTGGGCTTCTATTTTGAGCATTGACCAATATTGATTCTACACTGAACAAAAATATAAATGCAACACTTTTGTTTTTGCTCCCATTTTTCATGAGATGAACTCAAAGATCTAAAACATTTTCTATATACACAAAATAACCATTTCTCTCAAATATTGTTCACAAATCTGAAAAAATCTGTGATAGTGAGCACTTCTCCTTTGCCGAGATAATCCATCCCACCTCACAGGTGTGGCATATCAAGATGCTGATTAGACAGCATGATTATTGCACAGGTGTGCCTTAGGCTGGCCACAATAAAAGGTCACTCTGAAACGTGCATTTTTTCTTTATTGGGGGTGTCTGGGGGGGGTACGAAAACCAGTCAGTATCTGGTGTGAGGGGTAGGGTTAGGGTAATGTTGTGAATCGAGTGGTGGTGGTGGGGTTATGGTATGGGCAGGCGTATGTTATGGACGACGAACACAGGCCACTCGATTTACAACATTACCCTAACCCTCACACCAGATACTGACTGGTTTTCGTACCCCCCCCAGACACCCCCAATAAAGAAAAAATGCACGTTTCAGAGTGACCTTTTATTGTGGCCCGCCTAAGGCACACCTGTGCAATAATCATGCTGTCTAATCAGCATCTTGATATGCCACACCTGTGAGGTGGGATGGATTATCTCGGCAAAGGAGAAGTGCTCACTATCACAGATTTTTTCAGATTTGTGAACAATATTTGAGAGAAATGGTTATTTTGTGTATATAGAAAATGTTTTAGATCTTTGAGTTCATCTCATGAAAAATGGGAGCAAAAACAAAAGTGTTGAGTTTATATTTTTGTTCAGTGTAAATACTAAATTATTTTTAGAATAGCCTACTAAATATAGCAGCTAAAAAAATCTATTTAAAAGAGATAGCTTAAGCCAGTCCTCCCATCTCAAAAGGACCGGTATGATAGTATTTAAGAAATACTTGTGATAGTCATTTAAGTTTGTGGAAATATGGGAGTAGACAAAACACCATTCTTTTGTTTTAATTGGATTTGCCTTCTTAAAATGTGTTATTATTTTAAATGAAAAGTATCTAGCTAAAAATAGCAATGTCAACTACTGCTGTAATGTGATCTCAAAGGGGAACAACAAAATCTAAACCAAGCTGTGGTCTCACCATATCTGTGCCAGCATGGTCTGGGAGAGACTGGACTGCATGAAGATCTCTATGACTTCAGTTCCATTAATGAGGCCGTCATTGTCGCCGTCAATTGTCTTGAAGATCTCATCATATCGCCCCCTGTCAGCCAACGGTACCACCCAGTTTACCTCTGGCTGGAATAAAAAAGACAGGCAACATTTATATGATTTTAGATGAGGGACACAACATCTGCTAAAACACAATCGTTTTTTGGTAGACTGTATAAAATGTAGTATTATATATATTACACTGGTTAAAAGCAAAACATTGCAAAAATGCCTCCCCTGAAGAAAACATACTGGTTTCTTGATCAACCTTTCACCACAAATAGCAGGTGGATATATCACTGACCCATCAAAAATATTAAAAAAAAGTTCAAGCTACTGTAAATAAGTGAGCATATTAATTGTAGTTTAATAGTTGTACATTTGTTGGTATTTAAATATTGATTGGTGCTCAGATATGTCTTTATAATTGCTAGTGTGATAGAGACTATGTAATGTTTTAAGTGTGTGCTACTTGTTATGTATGTACCTGTCCAGTGACTGCAGATGAAAATTAGCTAATAGCTAAATCTGGCATAAAATCATTAATTGTTTTTCTTTATATATTTTAGTTTTAATGGTCATTGTTTAATAAAAACTAATGATAAATATATATATATATATATACTCCGCACATGACATAAAATAACATGGTGAATAGAAATGGGAATAAGCACTGTGACTTCATGCCTCGAGTAAGATAAAAGAAAAAGAAAATCTGAGGCAATTAAACCAACAAGGAAAAGGGAACAAAAATGAAAATGTCCACGACAGGAAAAAAAAAGAGGACATTAAAGCTACGACAGGTGATCATGGTACAAGTTAGAACAGAGTCTTGTTTCTATTCCCTTTGAAGGAAACCTGTTCAAAGGTCATAAAGTGAAATATCCCTGCAGCTATAACAAGTTAGAGAGGAACACACTGGCCAGGGCACAATGTGGAGAAACAAGTACAGCCATTAACAACAGAAAACAATCAACACATGCAATGCTGGTTCCAATGCTCTGCCCTTGTGATACTTCATTAGGGAGGAGCAGTGAAATTATAAATATAAAACTAAATATATTGAAGTTTCCAAGAATATTTGAATGATTTGTTTTGTGTTTTTCACTTTATACTACTTGAATATAACTAGCAACATTGAAAAATGTAAGTTATAATATTATGTACCCAAGATAACCCGGACATACATGACATTGCATTTAGAGCAACAGATGAGTCATGCAGTAAAATCAGTGAAACAGCAGAGTGACACAACCTAAACTACTCACACACAACACCCTAGGAGTGTTACTACCTCACTCAAGATGTACAGAAGCAGCTATAAAATCAGTGACGCAGCTTTTCTACTACATTGAAGTATTTTATGATGGAGAAATGAGGGCTAAGAACTAACTCTACATTAACATTTCTCAACTTTCAGTAGACTTATATGTGAACATTATATCACATCATGTTATTCACAAATCATGTAGTCTAAATACATAATTTGTAATCAATTATTGTAAATAGTTAAAACATGTTTTTTATTTGACAATAATTAATTGTGTTTGGATGTAATAGAAGAGTAGATCTTAAATATTCAGTAAATAATTGCACTGAACAATATTTGATTAAATGCGATTTGTCAGTTAATATATGGGGATTTATTTATTTATTCCGAATAATGTTGTAATATTTTTATTTTAAACCAAATCACATAGCCTTCGCACAGAATAAAGCTGACAAATCAATGCAGTGATGAGGTCAATACGAGTTTTTCTACATACCTGTGAGCTGGATTTAAAGGAGTGTTTTGGAGAGAGGTTGAGGTTACTGGTGATGAGGGGGCTGGCTCGGCCCAGAGGAGGAGTGCTTCGCTGGGAATCTTTGAGAGGAGTGGCGCCAGCCATGAAGCCGGACAGAGCAGGCAGCACGGCCACGGCACCTGGCATCGCACTAGCAGACTTTTTCCTTTTAGAAGGGGGGATGAGGGATGTGGGTAAGGTGGCTGGGACAGGCTCGTTCTCCATGGCACGATACACAAGATGCATAGCCTGGAAAATGGGGGGGGAAAGGACATTTATATAGTAAAAAAAAGACACTTGAATTAAAAACACTTAATACAAGCAGTAGCTTCCTGGAATGTCTCCGTGGTGACAAGTAAACAAAAGGCACCAGCTTACCACTGTGAATTCATCTTTGTCCAACTGTCCATCTTTGTCCACATCACTTAGGTCCCAGATCTGCAGAAACATTAAGTTAATACCAAAATGAGCCAGCTTCCGACTGCAGCAGTGTTATGTGTCACATCACTCCAACGTGTAACATCACCTTTCCTAACGCATCCAGAGGTAGCTTGGAGTTGATCAAAACTGGCCTGACTTTATCGCCGGGGAGTAGACCATTCAGAGGGCACAGACTCTCAAAGATGCCTTCAAACTTCCCTTTTTCATCAGCCTAGGAAAAAAAGGAACTCAAGTTTAGATGACATGCTTGATTTTCTCCAGATATTTTTTTTACAAATGTTATTCACTCACCCTTATTGCCCATTGTGATTCAGGTCCAGTTGTTGAAATTGTCAATAATGGGCTGTTAGTATCTTTCTGTAAAAAATAAAAAAGGGAGAGTAAGATAAGCGGATCCAGTAAGGGATGTCCCTATGTCCCTTCCTGAGACATTCATTGTCCATTCATTTTTCATGAGCAAAAGCTCTTCTCTACTCTGTGTGTTCTTTACCACATCATTACCTCAGCCAAGGAAAAACTTAAAAACTGCTGGCTCTATTTTCATGAAATGTGATGACAGGGTAAAGCATGGGCTAAGGAAACCCCAATTCAAGTGGATCCAGACATTAGTTTTTCACCTTTTGTGTTAGATATTGCAGTTAACATAAGTCATTTCATCACTTACAAATTTGGGGGCAGCTAATTGTTGATTGAGGTTGTTAAGGCTGATATCATTTCCACCCTGTGCAGAGGCCACAAGTCTCAGAGCAACAAAGAAACCCTACGAAAGAGGAAGAAGGCTAGTTAAGTCTGGTGTTTTATGCACACATCAGCATCACCAATCAAAGCTTTTTCACAGAGGAATTGAGTGTTACCCGTCTATCCAAATAGCCTTTTCTTTCTGAATCTGCCAAATCCCAAATCTAAAAAAGTAGACAAAACAGTTAATTGCCATAGATCAAATTGAACAGTCTGTTTTAGTGCATGTATGCAAGGTTGTGACCTACCTTCCCCAATGTACTGTCTGACAGCCCTGACTTCTTGAGGAACTGAGCAGCATCTCCAGCCGATACTCTGCCTGTGTTTCCTGGATCCAGCTAAAAAGCAGCAGATATTAAAGTGTTTTTCAATTGATTTAAAAAAGACATAACATTTAAATGTTTAAAAACTAGAAGGGCTGTACTGAAGTCACAGCAGTAACCGTACCTGTCTGTAATAGCCCTCATAGGCTGGGCTTCCATTTGTTAGCTGGAGAAGCAGATAAGAGGAGAAATAAGACATACAACACCGGTTACAATAAGAGTGTCAGCTAGCACATATACAGAATGAATTGGTAAGAAAGGTAAACATAGCTATAAAGTCAGTAGACTGAAGCGACATCATTAGGTGTGTTCGGTAAACGTAGATACACAGCTTTGGTCGCTAACATTAGCTAACTAAGTAAAGGTTTGTTTTTGTTCAGTGTAGGCTAACTTTCTAGCTAGTTACCCATGCTTTTATTTTCACTCACATAACTAACATTGCTGCTAATTAACTGTCCTTGCAATAGTAAGCTTAGCTTCCCAATTCAGTTGAAACGTATAGGAACTTGGCTATCCTCACTCACCCTAGCTAACCATGTTTACGTAGTTGACAACGAAATGTTGGTAATACGGTTCAAATGGCCGGGATTCAAAGCAGCGTGTACAGTGGTAACGTGCTTAAGTCATAACCCGCCTGTCACTGCCACTTAATTTTGATCATTAATGACATTTGACAGTTTTCTTTAGATATTTAGAGTTGTTACCTGACTGAGAGTCATGAGCGCCGCCATATTTCCTGGTGTCGCGGGAGTGCGCAAACGCCCCTTAACCGTGAGGGCACGAGCGGCGACGGATCGGAGGGGCCTGGTTCCGGTGGGTGAACCGGGCCCTCAGCAACAAAACGTGGGCACCACACTTTAAATTCTAGGGCACCACACCTTGGGAACTGGCCTTGCTAATAGCTTTGAACCTACAACCTATTGACGCCAATGAGAGCGATTAGAATAAACTCATAAACTCTGACTGGATGAAGAACAGTGTCAGCCTTGACTGAAAAAACAAAACAAGACATTTACCAGGCTCATTTTAAGAATACAGAAATGGTGTGTAGTCTTTATTTTCAATAAAGATGGAAGAGGAGTTATTTAATTTAACATATAATATATATTTTAAAGCATGTTTAAGTAATGTTTGAACTGAACATTAATTGTTTTGTGATGTCTGTGGTCTGGCTATGGAGACCCATTTTAATTTACCTTTCCATTGTATTCCTAAATGTTTTGGATTGATATGCATAACTTTCTATCTAGAGAATACACTTTTTTAATACACATTAAACCCGTATCTAGTAGAAAATAAATGAAACATGAATGCTAATGAATATGTTTGTAATGTCTGTCCTTATTTAAGATTTTTTGTTTTTATAATTATGAATGTTCATCCTTTTTTTGTATGTTGATTTAAATCTCATTGCACTGTTTTGAATCTCTTATCTAATAATTGTTATGCTTGTTTTTCAGCTCTCCTGGTGTTTGTTTACTTGTTTGTGTCTATTTATCATACAATTCGGAGGAAATTGAATTTCTCAAACATCAAATGTTAGGTTATTTTCCCCAAGCACACAATTCCAGACGTAGAAGACACCTTCACCACATTTCATATTCTTTCCCATGGGGGACGCATTTCGTTTTTTAAACTATTATTAAGCAGACCCAAGTCAGTTTTCACTGTTTTCATCACCATAGAAACATGTAGAAAAGGTGAAGTCTGCTAACATGTTTAACTGCATACTTTCAAAATACACGACAAACTATGACCAGGCAATAAGGTTATATTCTTTTAATAAAAACTTTGGTATCAATAACATTCTGTCCAATAAAAATAACCATGGGACCATTAGTGATGTCATGAGTCACACCAGCGGCTCAGCATCTGTTTCTCCAGATGTTCAGCATGTGATGCAGGTTCATCACATTACCATGAAGACATAAATGCCATTTCAATGCAGAAAAACAATTTCCTCGTGCACTTAAAAGATGAAATGTTTATGCTTAAACACTTAATTGAATTATTTCTTAACGTGTGACAAGGAAAATAACATGTCAGTGCAACAGACAACCGAAATAAATTAGATTACAATCTTAATTTTTGTGATTTGTTTATGCGTTGTATGTTCAGATATGTGCAATGTTTGTTTCACCAGGTTGTAAGAGGAATTTCCCCCCAGGGACAATGAATGGCTAATTCTTATGCTCAGAAAATCTAAATTTGACATTTTTTATCACAGCTTTTGGTTAACTGTGCAACTTTTACAGGGGTAGATGTGAAGATCAAGAAAAAGGCAGATGTCAGTGCCTCCATATTCTCTGTAATAACAAAATGAGGAATGGCTATGGATGGAAAACCGTAAAATCAAATCAGTAGCTTGAGGCAACATGATAATATAATGACCAATACTAAACAGAATCTATGTCAATCATCAACCACTTGCCCCCCTTCACTACATGTGCCCACCAATTAGGTTGTGTCCTTTTCTCAGGGAAAGGATGCACAGCAGCCACAATACCCCTGGGAAATACAGGACAGAGTCTTTAGAGGAGGGACAGACACCATCTCTGGCCACACCTCCTCAAAGCTCATCTTTAAGCTTTGCTTCTTCTTCATCCATTTCTGAAAGTGCCTCCTCCATTTCATCCTTTGTGTCTTCTTCCTCATCAAGGTCTTCATCTTCCTCGTCTTCAGCATCCTCTTCATCACCTTCGGTTTCTTGTTCTTTGGTCTTCTCCTCCTCTTCCTTTCGTTTCAGGTCGTCTTGCTCCTGTTTCATTTTCCTCTCTGGTTCCTGTGGAAAATGTTTGGATAGTCAAAAATAATGTATCTTTGTTCTTCTCAGTATATCATCAACTTATGTTGTACAAATGAGAATATACGTCTTTAAAAGAATACCAGCATACCTTTGTCGCACCCCATGTCTCGTTGGTAATGTCTTCTGCTTCCTTCACATCGTCGGTGATCAAGAAGTTGTCAAAGATGGTACCAGATTTCACCTGAGATAAACATTTGCATTTGTTACACTGTAGCTTAACAATGCTATGGCAATATTAATACTAGTCATTATGTTTTTCTCTCTCACCTGCCAAAGATCAAGACCTAACACAGAAATCTTATCAAACTTGTAGATGTTTGAATCAGCACTGTATTCAGGATTGTCAATCTCAGGATGCACCCAGGCTCCTTTGTAGTCGGGGTTGTCGATCTGTTTGGGTTTCCATTCTCCCTGCAAAACAGAAAATATTTACGAGGCTGCACATACCTTAGCAGAGTAAATTATGAACAAAAAACATCAGCTAACCTTGTACTCTTGGTTAGGGATCATGGCTGGCTCCCACTCTCCATCCATATCTACGTCCCAGTCTTCGGGCTTTTTAGCGTCAGGGTCTGGAATGTTCTCAGGTTTGTCCCACTCCTAAAGAAGAAAATAAAAATAAAAAAATTAGTTAAATTAACAGAGTTGTGAATGTAAATGTACATTTGTTTTAAAGCACAGGACTACTGTGAAAATCTAGGATAGAAACAAATTGAAAAAACGCAACTCTTCCAATTGAAATTTCCCAACAACGTTTCCATCAGTGCAAAGCAAAACAAGGGTAAATGCTATGCTTTATGTATAACTTTATTACTTAAATATATTTATAAGGTTATTCACCTCAGGCTTGGCGTCTTCAGCATCGTCAACCTTGGCACGATCATCCCAGTCCTCTGGCTTCTTAGCTTCAGGATCCTTGATTTTCTTAGCAGGCAATAAGTCCCAGTCCTCTTCCAGGCTGCCAGATTCTACCTTCTCATTATCAATCTTTACCTCATAGGTCTGATCTGGATTCAGGATCAACGTGTACATGTGGGTCAGCTCATCATCCTAGAAAAAAGTGTTTTGAATTACACCATTGATGCAGAAGAAGAAAATATATTTTATTTTCCAAAAGATTTTTTAACAGCCAGACTTACCTTGCACTTAATCTCTTTCTTGATGAGGTGATTCTTGCCCTTGTAATTGAAGATGACGTGTACTTTCTTGGTGCTGTACCCACAGATATCAGGGCCTGTGTGAAATAAATGTAATTACTAGATGTTCCAAATTCTGAAAGTGTAACCATTAAGTTATAATTCTTTATTATCATGAACATCATCACTTACCAAACATGATGTAGTATGAGGAATCTCCATGCATTGCAGTCTGCTCCAAGTCAGAAGGAAAGACCTTCACATAACCACCACCACAGTCAATCTTCTGCTCATGCTTCACAGTAAACTGAATGACTAAAGGCTTGTCCTCATTGCTGAAAGGCTCAAAACGGGCAGAGGTGGCATAGAAGCGAGCATCCTGGCTTGTTTGCAAACCTGAAAAAAAGAGTGCAAAAATAATGAATTAACAGGACAAAGGCAAAATAGGTTCTCTATGGCTAACAATGTTGGAACTGTACTATAAGATGAAAACACTAAAGTAACAAAACATAGACCTGAGAAGTGTTTTTTTAATATTAGAAGTGTGAGATAATTCCAAGGCTGGTCTGAGAAGGCAGTAATGTCATGATTACCTCAAGCATTAAAGCTGTTGAATCAGGTTAATTGGAACATTTTCAATATCAAAATCGTATTACCTTTGTCTTTCTCAGCATCTCCATAGAAGTTGCCAGCTGTTAGTTTCCACTCTCCATAGTCAGTTTTGTGTTTGGAGTTTACCCAGCGACTTCTCCATTCATCTGCACAGAAAAAGACAAGTAAGAATACCACGTTTTGAACACTTGCGACACCTCTTTCTTTTACATGAAGCTACTTCCTGCTTGCAACAAAGCTAGTAACTAAGGTGTCATTAGTAAAGGGTTAATATCAAAGATGGAAGAAGTACTCTGATCTTGAACTTCAGTAAAAGTAGAGCTACCACAGAATATGAATACTTTATTAAAAGTAAAAGTCCTGCATTCAAAATGTTACTCAATTAAAAGTAAAAAAGTATTAGCATCAAAATATACACAAAGTACCAGAAGTAAAAGTATTCATTATACAGATTGGACCATTTCAGAATAATATATCATATGATTTGATTAATATTATTAATTTGCAGCTACCTTTAATAACTGTGCTTGTGAATGTTACTCCAGGTGTAACTAAAGTCCTTTTTAAGTGTTGTTTATATGTCACATTATGATTCCAAATCTGCAAAGTAACTAAAGGCATTTAAAAAAATGTAGTGGAGTAAAAGTACACTATGTATACTACTGAATTGTAGTAGGGTAGATAGAATTACAAATTAGCAAAACATTTAAATGCTCAAGTAAAGTTAAAGTCTCTCAAATTATATTAAGTGTATTAATACAAGTGTACAGTACTTGAGTAAATGCACTTAGTTACTTTACACCTCTGGTTATAACGTTTTCTAGCTTTGGGGCCTTGCTAAAGTTAGCAAGCTGCCAACCAATCTTGAGTTATGAAATAGAGAGGTTCGTTTTTTACACTAAATCACAGATTAAACGGTACAAGAACAAGCTTTCAATAGAAACACACGATGAGATGTGTGACAAAATGACGGCTAACAGCTTTGCTAACACGCAATGAATAATCCCCATGCAGTTAGCGTTCAAGATTCAAATGCCAAACTTACCACCGTCGAGAAACTCCTCCCGAAAGTAGATCTTTGCATGTACACAGTACACTGCTAATATTACCGCAACTACACCCAAGACTTGCATTTTCCCACCTCTGATCAACTTTTCACTACCGACAACGTCCTTGCTGAGTATTGAAAACCCTGTAGAGAAGGAAGAGAGGAGAATATTTTAGAGTCGCTCCAGTGAACAGATGTCTGCCTGCTATTGGATAACAAGATGGTGTATCTGGACCAATAACAGTGGACCACGAAACATATGTCCTCTCCAGAGCCTGATCCAGGATCAGCGGTTCTCATTTCGACGTTGTCATTATACCAACAGTCCTGCAGAGGGTACCAGATATTAATGTAGAAACTAAAGTGGTCACCACATGACCAGAGGAGGAAGTAATTATTAGTGATGGCAAAATGAAGCTTTGAATGAAGCGTCGAACCACTTGGACAATTGTGTCGGAAATAGGTTCATTTCTCGAAGCTTCAGTTACAGCGACCTCTCCTGGCGAAGTGCAAGGCTGCAGTGGGTTTAACGTATCTTTGCCTTGAAAAATATTCGATGCACACACTCACACTAAGACTGAATATCATGTTCTATTTGCAATTAAAGATTGATAATTGTGTGTATTGGGTTATTGAGAAGAGACTAGAGAGTGCTAGACATGTTTTTGGGCCTTTTATCAGTTATTAAAGTTGAAAAGCAATGATTAAAATACGTCCATTCCGGGATTTGAGCCAGCTGCGCGCAGGACATCGCCGCATTCGGGCCGCCGGCTGTACCCACTGGGCTATCTATTGCTTGAAATATTGAACTGTTTTTATATTACTGATAATTGTCTTTTTGTTCACAACTTCTCCACATTTCGAAGTGTTTCCCGAGCCAGAACGACCTATCTTTCTTCCTGGCTTGCTCTATAATGATATCAAATGCAATACCAACAACAACTCAACAGCAACAACGCAAACTACGACAACAACCCACACATTGTGCATTGTTTAGAGCGGTCATAAAGTGTTGAAGCACTCAAGTTTGAAACTGTTTCAACCTGTCAGAATCGAGACGAGGCAGTGCATTGAATCGCGTGAATGGACCGTGAACCAGTCAAGTGATTCATTCAGGAAATGAAGCAGTTGCTGCTTCGGACGTCACATGTCACGTGATTTGAAGCAGTTGCTGCTTCGGACGTCATATGTCACGTGATTTGAAGCAAGCTTCGAAGCACTGCTTCTATGGAATAGGAAGTCCAGGGTTGAAGCTCCGTTCGAAGCTTCAGTGTCAAACTGCCATCACTAGTAATTATCTCTAAAGTTGGTAGACTGCCCGTGAGCCCCTCAGCCCTCCCATAGTACTCACAGGTGCGCAGACTAACTTTGCCTCCCGCAGCAGCTCAGCTGCAGTCAGAGCAGAGAGGAGACAGCCACACTCTCCCGCGTCGAGACAGCTTCAGTCACTTAATCACCTCGTCCACTGTGTGTGTGCCTCTCTGTGACAAGCTAAACATCCACGTAGGTCATCATGTCACAGTCTAAACTGTATTCACAAAAGTACAGAAAGGAGTGGGAATCAAACCCTGAGTTTAAAGGATGGTTGAAGCCATTTATTGGAGATGACACACGGCATACTATACTGCCTTTATTGTAAGGGAGATTTCTACTAAAAACTACTAAAACTAAAACTTCTACTTTTTCGAATAGAGACATTTCTGATCTACTGTCGTCTGGATTTACTCTGGTGGTTTCAAGTTTTGATCCTTGAAGGGGGTGGAACGTTTTTTCCCGCGATTACATGATATGCAAATTAGGCGATGACGTCATTTAGGGACTTCTGGCGACCTTTCGGACAGCCAATAGCTACTTTCCTTGGAGTTGGCAACACTGGACTGTTCATCGTTGTTTGTTTGCATGCGTTCATGCTGTTAAAGCGTCTCAAACAAGACTATAACATATAAACAAAAATATTAGAGCCATGTCTGAAAAAAATACACGAACAAGCATAATACAATGTTTATCTCTTAAAAGTAAGAATAAACATATAAACATAAACATATAAATAAATAAATCATAAACATCACCACTCAATTTAAAATTAGTTAGAAACGTTCAGATTAAAATTACCGTTACTGGTTTGTTTCCCCACGTCATATCAAGCACTCTAACGGCTAGTGCGCGTGCCATCTTTTTAAACAGTTACCGTTAGAAAACACAAAGAGATAACGGCTGGATTTGGATGATAACTTCATTGTCAACGACACCACCAATGAGTCTTCCCTGGAAGAAACAGAAACAGCACTCAAAGAAAAATGAAGCCAACGCGCAGCTATATTTGTATCGGATTACTGAGTTTTGGTAAGTGTAGACAATATGTTAAATATTGTTAGCAACGTTGACAAGAGGTACGATATGTTAGCTAACAGCAAACTGTCTGACTTGCTAACGGTAGCGTTGATGTTAGCTAGCAAACGCTTACTGTATGTTTTAAATGTATTCATTACAGTTTTAAGTTTAGCATAAAGTTAATACCGTCATGACCGAAAGAACGAGATCGCGGATACAAGCGGCCGAGATGGGTTTTCTCCGCAGGGTGGCTGGTGTCTCCCTTAGGGATAAGGTGAGAAGTTCGGTCATCAGGGAGGGACTCGGAGTTGAGCCGCTCCTCCTTCGCGTCGAAAGGAGCCAGTTGAGGTGGTTCGGGCACCTAGTTAGGATGCCACCTGGGCGCCTCCCTAGGGAGGTGTTCCAGGCACGTCAAGCTGGGAAGAGACCAAGGGGTAGACCTAGGACCAGGTGGAGGGATTATATCTCTTCGCTGGCCTGGGAGCGCCTTGGGATCCCCCAGTCAGAGCTGGTTGATGTCGCCAGGGAAAAGAAAGTTTGGGGCTCTCTGCTGGAACTGCTACCCCCGCGACCCGGCCACGGATAAGCGGGAGAAGATGGATGGATGGATGTATAAAGTTAATAAACTAGCCAGTTAAGAATCATTTAGTAACATAAACTGTATGTTTTCAACAATGGTAGGCCTTTAAACCCACAACGATACACAAACGTTGGTCTAGTAGTTTAGTTGACCGTTGACCTGGTTTTTTCTTCTTTTTTTCTCCTTTATTCAAGAAAATATATATCTACATCAAAGATGTATATTCACACAAAAATATTGACATCAGGGGTACACAGGTATTTATACAGAGTAAAACAAGAAAATACAAAATCATTTTACTGATAAAAATACACAAATACATTTGACTTGGATTAACGGTATTTCTTTGGGGCTTCATCAAGTCACTTTGTATAACTTTGCTATGTCTATTCAACAAACTACAGTTCATGTCCACGATAATTAAGCGTTTGTTGGTATTGTGGTGATTGACATTATTCACCCACGGATCTATGGGTTGGGGTATTGTTCCGCACGGACATTTGAGTGAGCCGGACTTCCTGTTTCCGCCGGTCTTCGCTTCCCGGGCTGCTTCTCAGGTCGACTATTTTCATTTCCTCGCTCCTCGGTCCTCGGTCTCACCGGAAGTTGATTTGCCTGCGCCATCTTGAGTACCGTCCCATGGCTCTTATTTCTGCCGGAGGACCGAGGATCGAGGATCGAGGAGCGATCATGGAGGAGCGATAACCGAGGAACCACCAGACCATCCTCCGATGAAATCCTCAGATACTCACCCCGCCCCCTTACTGTGTATCGCTCACTGATTGGACGAGGCATGCACTGATCTGATGCTTCTTG
Source organism: Gymnodraco acuticeps (assembly GCF_902827175.1). Taxonomy (NCBI): domain Eukaryota; kingdom Metazoa; phylum Chordata; class Actinopteri; order Perciformes; family Bathydraconidae; genus Gymnodraco; species Gymnodraco acuticeps. The sequence goes on from NW_022989913.1 coordinate 1,183,001, forward strand.
ACATGAGAGCAGTTTCCCAGCGGAGTGAAGAAAATACATGAACCTCACGGGAGTCACTCCTCAGTCTATACCATGTTTTGTTTCAATTCATGTATTATTTAGTTACAAATATGTGATATATCTGAACAACAAAGTGGTCAAAAATCATTTTATTTATTTTTTGGAAACATTTTCATGATCACTTTTTTCGTTTTACATTTTCATTTATTGTCATTTCCATTCAGTCAGTCATTAAGTGCTATTTAAAATGTTAATTTGCTACATATCCACACAAACAAACAAAGTGTGCAATCCAATGAATGTTAATCTAACTGGGTTTTGATAGATAACATATCTCTTTTCCTTCTCTCAATTATTTTATTTCTATTGTGCACTCTAATCAATATTAATCAAACTATTGTTCGTTTAAATACATTTTAAGAATGGCGTTTATCTTTTTTGAGAATGACTTCTTATTTTATTTCATGTATTTGGATCTACAACAGATGATACTAATGTTTATGTCAGTAAATGTGTACTAACAGAGGCGGGGGTGTTTGTGGAAATAACGGGGACAGAGCTGCTGCCAGACGAACAGCTGTGCAGCGTCATCACAAACGGACGTCGCTTCACGTGACGCTCCGGAGGAAAGGACGTTCCATTGCTCTGATAACTCATTTCCCTGCTTCTCGTGGTTTCCTTGCGTCCCTCCATGCTTCCCTGGTGGGAGGGACTAAACGCAGGGAAACGACGCAAGTGAGGGAAACAAGGATTTCATTTAATCGACCTGAGAAGCAGCCCCGGTGTCAGTACCAGATATGTTCGGGCTACCAGATATGTTCGGGTGTATTTCCGTCGCATCCGTCTTCCGTCATATCCGTCATATACTCACCTCCCTCTGCTCCCAGCGCTCTGCTGCCACACACCGGCCGTCTGCGGAACTGCAGCCGGAGGAACTCGGGACAGCTTGTTATGTGTGGGGTGCTATGGTGGGGTCCCATGTACTTGTGCACATAAATAATGTTTCTAATTATTTACAATTAAAACAAATATATATTCTGCGTTACTTTAGCCAACACTTTTATAAGGCCACTAGATTAGATAATTACGAAATGTGTAGATAGAATACATATCTTTCAGGTTGTTATTTTGTCATTATGTTTAATGTTTTATTTACCTTTTAGTATTTTTATATAGTATCTGAACTTTGGAGAGGAGTTGGGAGACACACGACACATCAAATCACATCTACAGATCAAGGCGAAGCGAATGGATGTACTTCCATACTCCTAGCGTGAAAATGTGTGTGAAAACGTGTGCAAAGTCTCCGAAAATCCTAAAAATAAGCTCATATTTGAATTCATCATAAAAAAAACACATCATTCAGTAAAAACAAGGCCCCACTGATCATCTACTCTCTGAGACGATTCCAGGGATGTCTGGCTTGATTTTCGACCACCAGGGAAAGTGGACAAAAGTGCCCGAGATCAGCCTCTTAATTTACCCAGGGCTTAGTGCTTGGCTTTGGGCATGACAATTCAGGAAACTCCCCTGAGTATTTTATTAAATATCTGAACTTTGGAGAGGAGTTGGGGGACACACGACACATCAAATCACATCTACAGATCAAGACGAAGCTAGTGGAAGTACTCCTAGCGTGTGAAAATGTTTGTGAAAAACGTGTGCAAAGTCTCCGAAAACGGAGCAGTGGCTGTGAAGCTAGCTTTGCGGCTAGCGGTTAGTTGTTATTGTTTGAAGTTGTTGCTATGGAAACAACATGACGGAGAAAACATTTAATATCTTCTACATATAATAACGGACAAAGTAAAGAATGAAGTGTAGGCTATGCCTGTTTGAAGTTGTTGCTAAGGAAACAACATGACGGAGAACAAGTATAATCTTCTACATATAATAACGGACAAAGTAAAGAATGAAGTGTCGGCTATGTTTAAATGTTCGGAATTTGACCGTGATGGCCCTCTTGAGTTGCCGTAAAATATGACGAATATGACGGATGACGGATGCGACGGAAATACACCCGAACATATCTGGTAGCCCGAACATATCTGGTACTGACACCGGGCATGAAGTTGTTTACAAGTGTGTTCAGATGCTAAATAAAAGTAGAGTTTGTAACTTTGATACCCCGCCTCCGACTCCCGTCTCTCGGCACTACATTGGTGACCCCGACGTGATTGGGGAGCTTGTGTGGTGATTTACATTATTCACCCACGGATCTATGGGTTGGGGTATTGTTCCGCACGGACATTTGAGTGAGCCGGACTTCCTGTTTCCGCCGGTCTTCGCTTCCCGGGCATGAAGTTGTTTACAAGTGTGTTCAGATGCTAAATAAAAGTAGAGCTTGTAACTTTGATACCCCGACTCCCGGCACTACATTGGTGACCCCGACATAAGTCTTGTTGAAGGATCCGAGACTGAACCGAGCATGGCAAGTAACGCCGTTTTTTTTCAAACTGCCGGAGTTTTGGGAGACATCTGCAGCTGCATGGTTCGCTCAGGCGGGGGCTCACCCCCAAAACACACCAGGAGCGTCTGCGTCGCGTTACGGCCGCGCCGCGGCGGTCGTAAGGATCGCGGCCACTCTAGTCAATGGGTGCTATTTCACCACACGCGCCGCGTTACGGCTCAGACGCGTCCCAGAAGCGGCTCGGCGCAGCGCTTCTCTAAAATTAGGATGAATCCTATTTTTGCCGCGGCGCAGCCGTAAGGTAAACTCCTCCCCCCACCCCCCGTAGTCTTTCAAGTAGGAGAATACATGCCAGCGTTCTCCTCCGGTTTACAGGCACTGTAAATGATATATATAGAATAATTATGATGATGAATGCATATTTTTTTACCACTAAAATACAGCAACACATCTTTGATTCATGTCGTTTATAACTGGAATATTACAATTATTATTAACTGTGTCTGTAGTCTACAACACAACAAAATAGGAAATAACAACAATAAACACGATTTAAACAGACACAAACATAAACCATTTAACTACGTATAGCCTACTTACTTGTAGAAGTACAAATGTCCAGGAAATATTCCAAAATCAACAACAACTGCGAGGCTGCACACACGACGCTCCGCTTCCGCAACGTTTTGAAACGCGTCTGGTGTGTGTTGATGCAGGAGGAGGTCGCAGCGTGGCGCAGCCGCAACGTAACGCGGCGCAGACGCTCCTGGTGTGTTTTGGGGGTCAGTTCGCCCTCCGCGGAGTGACTGACGACGCAGCATGCTATTTTCACGTCGTTTCGGCGCTGGGGAGCTCCACTGCGACCCGGACGGTGGGCTTTATTACATCTCCTCCTGCCCAGGATAAATATGCAGCGTTCAAGGCTTTCCTGCTAAAGACTTTCGAGCTGTCACGGTCGGAACGGGCCCGACGCCTGCTCGCTATTCATAGCCTGGGGGACAACAAGCCTTCTGACCACATGGAGATGATGCTCAGCCTGCTGGGTACGGAAGAACCTCATTTTTTGTTCATAGAACTGTTTCTTCGGCACATGCCGCCGCATGTACAGACAGCGCTCGCTAACACGGCTATTACTGAGCCCCGTGCTTTGGCCGAAGAAGCTGACCGGTTCTTCCTGGCAACCCAGCGTTTTCCCCCGGAGGTGCTGGCCCCGACATGCAGCGGCACCTTCCCTGGTACAGGCATGCTACCTAGCAGAAGCTCCGGGGCCGACGTCAGCAACTCCAGCCCTGGCCTGTGCTATTAGCGAAAGCGAAGATGTGCCGTCCTCCCTGCACCTACACGGTAACGGGAAACGCCAAGGCCTGCGCTCGGTAGTGGCCGCGAGCGTGGGCACATCCAACCGGCTCCTGTTCATCAGGGACACCCTCTCTGGTCGCAGACTCCTTTGTGACACAGGAGTCCAGCGGAGCGTCCTGCCGGCTACCGTGGAGGACGCTGCCGGTGGAGGCCACGGCCCACCTTTAACGTCCGCTAACGACACCCCTATTCGCACCTATGGCACAAAGACAGTGGACCTGTGCTTCGAGGGTCAGCGGTTTAAGTGGGATTTCGTCACGGTTGACATCTCCTTCGCTCTCCTCGGCGCAGACTTCCTGTGCGCTCATGGACTGCTGGTGGACGTCAAGAACAGCCGCCTGGTGGACGCACTGACCCGCGGCAAGGCGTCATTCAGCGGGCTCTCCAGCTCACTCTCACAGGTCGACAAGTTCCAGCACCTTCTCAGTGAGTTTCCCGACTTGACGCAGCCCACCTTTTCCGCTGCCACTACCAAACATGGGGTAGAGCACCACATTGACACTGTCTACGCTAGGGCCCGGCGGCTCAACCCTGACATGCTGGCAGTCGCCAAGTCGGAGTTCGTCAACATGGAGCGTCTGGGCATCATCCGCCGCTCAGACAGCCCTTGGGCTTCGCCGCTTCACATGGTCCCTAAATCAGCCGGAGGCTGGCGACCGTGTGGTGACTAATGACGCCACTACGCCAGACCGCTACCCGGTCCCTCACATCCAGGACTTCTCTGCACACCTGGCGGGCAAGCTGGTTTTCTCCAAGGTGGCCGAGCCGTGGTCCGCCCGACAGCAACGCCAGCTTTCGTACATCTCCGAGTACACCACGGACATACGACACATCGCTGGCAAGGCTAACGTGGTTGCGGACTGCCTCTCCAGAGCGGTCATCGGAGCTGTGCAGCTGGGCCTCGATTACCTCCGCATGGGCGCTGACCAGGCCTCTGACCATGGGGTCCAGACCCTCAAGGCCTCGGTCACGGGATTACGCCTGGAGGAGGTCACGGTCGGTGACTCTGGCGCAAAGCTGTCGTGTGACGTCTCCACGGGCCAGCCTCGACCGCTGGTCCCTGCGGACTGGCGTCGACCCGTTTTTGAGGCGATTTACAATCTTTCCCACCCCGGTAGGAAGCCGGCCGTGAAGTTGTTGTCGCAGAAGTTCATGTGGCAGGGGCTTAAGAAGGACGTGAGGTCCTGGGTCGACTCGTGCGTGGCCTGTCAACGGGCCAAAGTCCACCGCCATACTAGGGCCCCTTTTGAACTTTTTGCGGTTCCTGAGAGGAGGTTTGACCTTGTCAATGTCGACCTCGTAGGTCCGCTTCCCCCCTCTCACGGTTTCACCTACCTGTTTAAAATGGTGGACAGGACGACCCGCTGGCCCGAGGCCGTTCCCCTCGCCTCGACATCAGCTTCCGACGTCGCCCGTGCTTTCATCGGCACGTGGGTGGCGCGCTTCGGGACCCCGTCTGACCTCTCCTCTGACCGCGGTTCTCAGTTCACCTCGGAGCTGTGGAACGCTGTTGCTGTGGGTTTGGGGGTCAAGCTGCACCGCACCACCGCATATCACCCCCAGGCTAACGGATTGTGTGAGCGGTTTCACCGGTCCATGAAGGCGTCACTGCGTGCCGGCTTGATAGACGGCAACTGGGTGGATAAGCTCCCGTGGGTTATGCTCGGCCTCAGGTGTGCCCCCAAAGAAGACCTGCAGTCCTCGTCGGCGGAGCTCGTCTATGGTCAGACGCTACGGGTCCCCGGGGAATTCATTCCCACCGCCACTGTGCCCTGGTCTGCAGCCGGGCAGCGCTCCTCCCTGCTGGAGACCGCCGGGACATTCACGCCCGTCCCCACGTCGCAGCACAGCAACCCAGCTTTCCGGGTGTCCCCCGGATTACGGTCGGCAGATTTCGTTTTTATTCGCCACGACGCCCACCGCGGTCCCCTGCGGCCCCCTTACGACGGTCCGTTCAGGGTCATATGTCACGGGGACAAGAGCCTGGTGGTGGAGGTTGGTGGCAGGCCTGAGACTCTGTCCGTTGATCGGATTAAGCCTGCTCACGTGGACATTTCCAGGCCGTTGGAGTTGGCTCTGACCCCACGTCGGGGCCGCCCTCCCATGGCCCGCCCCCTGTGGGGATGCCCTCGCCCTCGTTGGCGCCCCTGCCCTCGCCTGCGGCCCCGCCCTCCTCGGCCCTGTGGTCCGTACGCGCCGGGGTCGGGTGGTACTTCCTCCCAGGCACAAGGATTTTGACTATGGGTGAATACTGGTGGGGGCTTGTGTGGTGATTGACATTATTTACCCACGGATCTATGGGTTGGGGTATTGTTCCGCACGGACATTTGAGTGAGCTGGACTTCCTGTTTCCGCCGGTCTTCGCTTCCCGGGCATGAAGTTGTTTACAAGTGTGTTCAGATGCTAAATAAAAGTAGAGCTTGTAACTTTGATACCCCGCCTCCGACTCCCGTCTCTCGGCACTACAGTATACAGTTATGTTGTGTTTCTTTTGCTCATTACAGAGAATATGCAGAAAAACTACGTTATTCAACAGTGAAATAAATAATATTGCCTGAGCCCTCAAAGATGGATACACCTGATTCAAAGGCAAACAAGCATGAATCTCAGGTACATGTCCTTACAAAATATAAGTGAACACATTTGTTGTACTAGTTCAGTATGGCACAGCGTTTTTTCCAAGTGTTGAAATACCATTGCTTCTATTTACAACCTTTGTTTTCTACAGGCCAAATACATGCAGGCTAGAGAGGAGAGAAAAAAGCTCCTCACCCCTTCACACAAGTACATGATTGACATCCTGGCCAACGGTCTGTTCTTGAAGCCAACAGCAGTAGAGGAATTTATTTTAGATTGTTCACCTGTGAGTTATTCCATTGGTGACAACTTTTTTTCCGTTAGATAATACTAGGTATGTCACACCATACATAAAGTAGTTGATACCAATACCAGCAGTGTCTCTCCTTGACTTATAAGAGAAGTTTACATTTCGTAGATGTTTTTATTTACGACGAAATTGAAAGTGTGTTTTTGGTTAAATGTCCTTATTGCCTATTTAACTCAGCCATTTCATTAAAAGTTTAAAATAATTTAATTTTTTCGTCTTGCCAAATAGCTGGATGATTTTGATGATTTCTTCGCCAAAGGAGGTCGTAAGGCCATTTCCTTTGTGTATCAAATGTCGGAAGTTCCAGGAATAGGTAGGCATAATTGTATTGCATAGTTGATTGTATTTGTCCCTGTACTTAAATATTACATTTTAGTACAGAATCTTTATAAATTGTCCAGATTAATTTGAGATTTTAATCAAAAAACCATTTGACCATTTAATTTCAGAGTGTGGACGCTCATATACTGGCACTACCAAAAAGGGAAAAATATTGAGGCTGTTTTTAGCCAATCTGTCTCAGACATGCCTGACAGGTATTTGCTGCTCTTTCACACGGACCAGAGTCGACATTCCTGTGAATTCAGAAAACATACGTGAGGTAAGACAGTCTGTTTTGTGTAAAGTAGTGTTTTTCTGGATATTGTTTGTGTGTAAAATGTAAAGATTTCATTTTTACACTGCAAATCGGTAAGATTAGCAACCCCAGTTCAGTTATTTTAATTGCCTTTTTTTCCCTTTTGGATTTTGTGAAGAGATGGATGATATTATCTTCATGTTTTGTAGGAGATCTTCTTTTCAATGGTCGATGCCAGAGAGGGCCTTCTAAAAGGAACAAGAAATGCCTTCAATTTTCTGTTACCAGCTCTCGATGCAGGACAAAACTGGGGTGTCTTAGATAAATCAAGACATGGTGAAAAAATTAAAAGTAACTTCAAATACTCCATGAAGTTTTGCCTTAGGTCTTTAGATGGTAAGTTGTTATTTGATTTAAGTTGGCATTTGCACTTTTTTTTTAAGTCTTCAAGTTTTGATTATAATACATTATAAGCAGCAACACCACACCACACCAACAGTCTTTACCATATTGTTCCGCCAGTCATATTTAATTTCTTTAGAATGGTCAATCTTTGCTTTATCTGTTAACCATTATATTGGTGTAACCCAATAATGGTGGTGATTAAGTGAATTTGATGATCTTTTACTTTTTTGCTTGTTTGTACCCCAGACATCCAGATGAGCAATGAGAGTATTGTTCACCTTTATAAAGTCACTGACATTGACTTCTCTAAGTTGGTCTCCGTTGAAGACATGAAGGTTGCAGCTGCTAACTTTGACATGGTGCATAGACTGGAAGAAATTCTCATGCAATGGTATAAGCAAATGGAGAAGGTAGGTTTTTTTACGATCTTTAAAAATACATCCTTTACCACTTACCCAGTATCAAGCATCAGTTAACTGCCAAGGCAAAGCATATTACTCACAAAATTAATCTTATTGTACATGAATTACTGCGTGTGGAAAATACTCTGTAATTATTCTCTATATCCATCCTCGTCAGGTCCTGATAGAAACTGATCAGTTAAGGAAAGGGGTTGATTCTGCAGGCCCGTTGAGTGAGTTAGAACACTGGAAAAAAATGTCTTTAAGGTTCAACTCCATCATCAATCACATCAAGGGTCCAGAGTGTAAGGCGGTGGTGATGGTGCTCCATATCAGCCACTCCAAGACTATGAAGGTATGGACGCTTAAGTGTAGAAAGTCAACATAGTAATACAGAGTTATTGTGCATATATTTTCCAATCTTTTTTAAGACATGTCTTATGTGTTTTTAATTAAACCTGAGAACATAATTTCAAGTGAAAAGAGTTTTTATTTGAAACAAGAATCGGTAGGCGTAAATTGCATCTTTAACTTGTCTTTTTGAAGGATTACATTGTATATCAACTTTTTAGATGTGGCGGGAGCTGGATGCCAGGATAACAGATCGAGTAAATGAGGCAAAGGACAATGTCAAATATCTTAACACACTGGAGAAAATCTGTCAACCTCTTTACAATAGTGACCCGGTAGGAACAGTCATTTATAATACATGTCTAAGCAACGTTTGTATTTGTACTTTTTGTATGCTACAATGTACTCATTGTATCTGCACTAAGATGTACAGTAGGGCACAATGTGTGGAGGACCAATGGTTGTTAAAACACTGCATATCAAATGTATTACTTCTTTGTAGAGTGTTGACATTCTACAGGGAGGACTTATTACACCATACGTATTAGAGTGACATAATGACATAAATCGGCATAAAACATATTAAACATTGATTATTACCTTTCACATTACCCATGATATCAATCCTTATTATTTTTTTGACAATAACACACTTAAAACAGTTGACATAGAATTGAATTTTTATTGAACAAGCCAACAATCTCCGGCAGTGGCTCAGTCAGTAGGGGCTTGGACTGGGAGCTGTAGGCTCGCCGGTTCAAGTCCCCGACCAGACCTAAAATATGGAGTGTGGACTGCTACTCGGAGAGGTCCCAGTTCACCTCCTGCCCTGCCGTGGTGCCCTTGAGCAAGGCACCGGACACCCCCCCTCACTCCCATTGCTCCCCGGGCGCTGTACAATAGCTGCCCACTGCTACTATTACTAGACTCCTGGTACTAGGATGGGTTAAATGCAGAGAACAAATTCCACTGTGTGCTGTGTGCTCTGCATGTGTGACCATTAAATAGGGTTTCATCCGTTTCATCCCTCCCATTCTATTCTATCTCAGATGCAGCCCATGGTTGCAGCAGGTGTTAATAAACCCTAGATACAGTGACCTCTAGTGGATAACTGGTAATAATTAAAGACAGCTTTTATGGTGGACTACACAAAGCTGTGAGTTTTAAAGTAAAGGAGAAATGCATTATTTCCAAACGGGATTAAACTAGTTTTTTACTAAACAAAGTTAATGAAGGAAACTGCTGCATCAAGTTTTTTTAAACGTATGTGTGGCGTCAGTTGCATTTCCAGAAGGAAACAGCAAGTTGTCGTGTGCTGTGCTGAAGCGCAATTATCCTTGCACATTACTGCTGTATATACAGTACTGTATTCACTGTATTTATTATTATCTGTGTATTTATTCTTATTTATACATTTCCCATCTATTTACCTTTATTTTGTACATACTTCTGATAATTGTGTATAACTGACTGTTTTGCACTCTGGTTAGACCCTCCTTAATTTCGTTACACTGTGCTTGCATTTTGTAATGACAATAAAGTAATCTAATCTAAGTGCGACAGATCGTAATAGTCACCTTTCTACTTCTCTTAGAGCCAATGGATTTTTTGGTAATATCAAAAATGTTACAACTTTAACTGGAACTTTAAGAATGTCACATATGAAGGTGATTCGGTACCTAGTAGTTTAATAATATTTGAATTATGTGTGATTTCAGGTCACCATGTTGAAAAGCGTGCCGAACGTCATCAATGCTATTCAAATGATTTACAATGTTTCATTGTACTACAATACCAGAGAAAAGATATCGGCACTGTTCGTAAAAGTAAGTGTTTTGTTTTTAGTCGCAGAACATTTAAGTTGTTTTCAGAAAATGTAAGCATCCGATTTACTTTTTGTTTCTCAAAAAAAACTTCCAGGTTACAAATCAGATGGTTACAGCCTGCAGATCATATATTACTGATAACGGCAAATGTCTAATATGGGACCAAGATGCTGAGGAAATGGTCAAGAAAATGCAGGTGATAATGACACCTACCGCTTTATGGATCATTTTGTGGTGTCATGTAACTTGTGTTAAAATCAGCATGCCACTTTATTTATGCATCTTCTATTTTTGGCAGGACTGCATCTGCCTATTTCAGGAGTATCAGTCATGCTTCCAGAAAGCAAAGAAACAAAATATGGAAAGTCCTGGAAAGAAGCCCTTTGATGTTTCAGAGAGTCAGATCTTTTGCAAGTTTGAGGGCTTCTGCAAGCAGCTTGAAAAGGTGCGGTCCATGCTCACTTTTTAAATTTGAATCCCACTCTAATCACAAGGTCTTGCAAAGTAACCAAGCATTCTCTATTGTAGATCACACAAATAATTACACTGTTCAAGATGTTTGAACCCCTTGGGAAATCAAATATTGAGGGCATTGAGATTCTGGCCAGACAATTCCACACTGTGTCCATGAACCTGAAGAGGAAGCAGTATGACATGTTGACTCCAAGGACCATTGAATTTGAGTCGGATTTCACGAAGTTCATTGCTCAAATTGGCCACATTGAGGTATATTTATATCCTTTTGTGTAATGTAGGTAGCTTCCTTTTTTAAAGTTCATTAAGTATTGTTCCAAATATACAATAGATGGTTTATTTATATTTCGGCTATCCCTTTCTGCAGCATCAGCTTCGGGCATTTATGAGTTCCTGTTTCTTGAACAAATTCTCATCTCAGCAAGCTCTGGTCCTAATACAGCGGTTAGTATATAAATATAATATAAACATTGTTCTGTCTTTTTTTTTTTAACTGTGGATGATTTGGCTTTCTAATCCTAACATTTTAATTCAGTGTTTAATGATTCTTATTATTTGTAGTTTTCAGAGGCTGAATATTCCCTGTCTTGACTCTGAAATCTCCAACCTGTTGGCCCGTATTCTTCAGCACTATTTCTCAGAACTAGAGTTTGCGAAAAAGGTATCCCATTTCCATGCTTCAGTCGACACTGAGAATAATATATAAATGTCAAATTAAAACTTTGACATTTGACATTTTTGTACATTTTCTCTGCAGCTCTATGAAAAACAGAGAGATGACCCACCATTAGCTAGAAACATGCCTCCAGTGGCTGGAAGGATTGGTTGGGTCAAGCATCTCTACCAAAAAATAGAGGAACCCATCACATACATAAAAGTATGGCTTAATTTCTCTCTGAAAAACAACTTAAAAAAATTAGTTATCTACTGAATTGTTTTAATGTTGAAAGCACCTTTTGCCATTAACAGAACAACTCTGACATCCTGTCCAGCCCTGAGGGACAAGATGTGGTGAAAATGTACAACCAAACTGCAGCTGCATTTCTAGAGTTTGAGTCTGTTTACCACAGAGCATGGATGACTGAAGTGTCCAAACTGGATTATAGTAAGTTACCTGGCTATGACTTGATATATTGATACCCTAGATTGCACACAATAGAGTGCCACAGTGACACGTCCTAAAACTAGGACATAAATCTATCGATTAGATTTATGATTAGAAAATTATAAAAGTAGGGTAGACATGTGGAGATTATCCGGCTGAACAAAACGTGATCTGTCTCTTCAATGTGTGTCAACCACAGACCTTATTTCGAGCTATTTTCCAAAAGCCTATGGAGAAATTGCATTGGTTTTTGTCGAAGGAACCGGAAGGTAAAATGCTAACTTACTTCCGGGTTTTAGGAATGCGTCACTGTGGCACTCTCCTTGAACCTTGAATTATTTTCAAATGCCTTCTCCCCCATTCCTCCTTATTACAGTCTTGAATATTACTCTGCTGGTTCGTCACGCAAAGACTGGAAAATTAGTTGTCAACTTCGACCCTAAAGTCACCGAGGTCATACGGGAGGCTAACTGTTTGATGAAGATGGGAATGGAGGTTCCGAAGCAGGCTTTGAATCTGGTAAAGTTTGAAAGCAAACTCAACTCCGACCACCTCCGACTGCAGGTAAATTATAACGACATTTAAAACATTTTAACAGATGGACTGGAAGCTTTATTAAAAATTACTTTTTTGTGTGTTTGTTGTTTTTCTATAGACCATTTTGACAGATTATGAGGCGACCATTCAGAGCATTCCTGCAGAGTTAGTCAACCTGATGACTTCAAAAATAAAACATGTAAGCAGTTTGTAAACACAGTTAATTTTTTAAGTAGAACATTTACCTTAATACAAAATAAATCGAATTGGTAAAGAGAGACTTGTATCAAATATAATGTTATGATGATAAATTAAACATAAATACTTCAACTTCTATGTCCCACAGGTCAGTGCAAACAAACCCTTTCAGTGCTTCTTGTTTAGTTCCTTATACACTAAAACACTAGTGCGTTATGTGAGAAATTGTATAAAAAGCCAAATGTAAAGCTTGCTACAGGCAATATTCATAGGTGTGGAACTAGCTTTATCACATTTTTATTATCATGTCATTTGTGCCTTAAAAAGGTACTGTTGTGTTATTTATAGAACGCTTTCACAGTTTCTAATTATTTACCTGTTCTGTTTTGGTGAAATGCAAGGTGGAATCTGTGCTTCGCTACGGCTCGGTGATGCTCACCTGGTCGTCCTTTCTCCTGGACAAGTTCTTCGAAAATGTGGACGCTGCTTTGTTTGAGCTTAAACATCTCGTAAAGAATGTATGTTGCTGAAGAAACGCTCTTTCCAAATGTTAGCTATCTTTATTTGTCACATATGGATAGCATTGCAATCGCCAGTCAGCAACCCTTTTCACACTTCTATCCCTCAGGTATTCATGAAGCTGCTATTGCTTTAGAGGAATATTTCTATATGTTTCCTTTCCTGTTTTCCAGGTGCAGGATGTCTGTAAGATACACATTGATGATGTCCTTAGAGACATCTCAGAGACTGTGATGATAGAGCTCCCTGAAGACCATGCATCTTCAGTGCAGCACTTGATGGACCTCAATGAGGTATTTATTCATCTTCAAAATTATTACATGAATATTGAATATTGAATTTCCTTATTTTTCGCTGAATATTGTTATAATAATGTTGAGTTCAACATGTATTTCTGCTGCCCTATGTGGCCTTAACAAAGGTTTAGTTTTTTATCTGCAATACATAGAGAGGCGAAGTCCCGCCCATCTACTTCCGACTCATAAGACCTTATTTCGGAAAAATAATGTATTGAAGTCAATGGGGAGAGAAAACATATCTTTCGATCCTGTTTGAATTGTGCCATGAATTACACATATGATGTTTGTGAATCTTAAAAAATAATTTCCACGTCAAAAAAGTCACAGTTTGTCGTACAACTGTTGAAATATAAGACTATTGACTACCATCTCTGCATCCCTGTTAACACAACTCCAACCAGATTCATGGTGGGGGCTGGAGGAATAGAGGTGCAGCATAGACTTGAGCTCTGCAGAGATAGCTGCAGTGAGTGGTTTTGTGTAGACCCACTTCATCCTGGCAGCACGATTGAGTGTAATGTCATCCAGACCACTTGCCTCCTTGGCATCTGCATTATATGTCTGCTCCAGAAGCATGTCAGGAGAGACACCATTGTGGTTGCCATCTGCTCTCCTTCCAACAAATGCACCTGCCATCAGTGCTTCATGTGCTTCAGGGGCTGTCTCTGTCAGTTTCTTCATCTCAGACAAATACAGACGCAAAGACTGCTGCTCATATTTGTAGTGTCCGGCTGCAGTGAGGTAAGGTAGCATTCGTGCTGATTCACAGAAATGTCCTGCCCAGTAACCTTCCCGCTGGTAGTAGATGAACCTGTGGAGAATGTCTGACATCTCCAGAAAACTGCAGAGATTCCTGGAAAAGTAACATCTGTTCTTGTAGGATTGATATCTGTGGACGTGACATCTGGATGATCTCTAACTTCTCAGTAGCAATGGTGTCTTTCTCAAACAACATCTTCACAACATTTTCTACTTGTGACTGCCAGTGTTGTGTTTCTCTGTCTGCTGCACATCCCTCAAATGCTTGCCAGTACAAGGGCCACATGGCCTTACTGAGGATCCTGAGAGCATGCATGCTTTGGTAGTGCTCAGCCTTCTCACCAAACATCTTCTTGGAAGTCCCTTCCTGAAACAGACCAGCTGCAACAAGAATATCCTCTGCACCTGCATCCCTGATGATCTTGCAAACAGCCTTCATGTAGTTATGAGCTTGGTGAAATCCTCCCAGCAGCAGGACTACATTGCAGAACTCATCTCTGTGCTTGTCTTTGATGGCAACTGCGAGTTCATATGTAGCCTGATCGCCAATGATAATGGTATACTTGTCTCCCAGTGCATGTGATGTCTTGATCAGCCATTTCATTTCTTCTTTCAGGACAGCAGGATCAGTTAGAGATGCTGGGATGAGAGGAAGATAGCCAATGATACTGGCCGGTCTGTGTGGGTGGAGGTCTGCACAGAAGGCAGAAAAGCCAGGCAGTCCTGCTTCTGCATCTGGAGGAGCATCCAGCAATTCTGAAGTTGTAGCCATTCTTGCTAGATGCCACATAAGTAACAGGTCTTCAGCTGTGCCATCTGAGGAAGTATCCAGACTCTCTAGCTTCTCAATATGCTCAAGTGACCTGGACCTCTGCCTGTCTTTAGCGGAGACGTGACACATGGGAGCAGGTACTGAGAGAGTCTTCTTTCTGTCTGAGGTAGAAGTGGGGAGTCTGGCACCCTCCTGGACCCGCACAATCTTTTGGTTTTCAATTATGATTGCAGTGGTGGCATTCAAACTCCCACCCTCCAGTGTCTTCTTCTTCCAGTCCAGATTGTCCATGGCAAACACATGGGGGATCTTGCTGTTTTTCATCATGGTCTTTGGGATGTAAACACCATCAGTTTCAACCTGCTGCATGACCTTCTCACTTTGTGCTGTCAGCTGACGCTGCATACGTTCATAACTGATCCCAAGCCCAATCTGTTGTTCATCATAATGAGTGATTTACTACGTGTCTGGTTGAATAAGTGGTAGGTAGTGGCTATGCCCAAAGGTGTTGATACGCCAGATGCTAAGGTAACGCTAATGTAGCGTTAGCATGTTTTTGTTAAGTGCTGATTTAGACGCTTGGTGTTGGAATTGTGTTCCGTTAGGTAAAATGGTTATTATCCTCTATTAGCTGAGTTTCTTCCCGTTAAGTGTGTATGCCACATTAATAGGTTGTTAAATATTAACAAGCCCTGGGATGGTGTTTCTTACAAGATGCTGCGTCTGCCGGGGTACCAGGGGCAATCGCGCTCAAGAGGTTTTAAAGTGTGAATGTCAAGGTGGAATGGTTTTCATCCATACAGCACTGCACAAACAAAAAGATTACACACATGAAACACTTAATCAAATGATAATAAATATATATATATATTGATTAAATGAATAATACTGTACAACTGATTTATAAATTATTAAAGAATTTTTGCTTACAGTAACAGTGCTGGCTAGCTAGCTAGCTTAAAATCCTCTCACTTGCTGGAAAATCTGTAAACATTGAATCAATTCAACTTAGCATCGGCAGCAAAACTTGTGTATATTAATGTAAACCTGATCAAAATAGGATACATTCATTTGCACAAATAATAAAAGGGTATTGAATTGACATTAAGTTGAACTTAATGTCAACTTCCAGATAAGTTTAACTCAGTTTGCCTTGTCTTATAACACATAAAACCTTCAATTAAAGGGTTTTGCAAAGAAAGTGGCGGCCATTTAGAATTTTGCTGACTTTAGCTTTCCAGTCTGTAAACTGAAATATCTGTAAACATTGAATCAATTCAACTTAGCATCGGCAGCAAACCTTGTGTATATTAATGTAAACCCTTCAATATGTTATATAGAAATAATCTTTTAAGTATATTTACCCATTTTGAACACAGCAAACAATCCACAGGACCACAAGTGCATTGCTTGAAATGGATTTCGCTTTGGAGAGACAATAAAGGCACAGCGCCATCTAGTGGCCTTATTGAGAACAGGCTTAACCAAGGCATCACCTGAAAGCTTATTTTCTGCTCTTTCAATAGGTTGGCTCAGTTTGTCTTTACTATGAACTGTCACAGAGATATTCAATCAGAAAGAGAATGATGGCATCTGATCGAGCCAGAATATTTGACTTTTTTTCATACAGGGGTTGCATTGTTTGGACCCACACTGTAGCTTTCCAGTAGCTAGTTGACCGGGTTGTCCACCCAGGTTGTGATCCTTGAAGGTCCTAGATATCATTTCTGGTGGACAACCTTTTACAACATTGCATGTCTGATTTCCTAAAAAAGTGGGTTTTGCCCCCTGGGTATATGAAAAATACGCAGCTAGAAAGACTACAAATCCCAGAGTCCCGGTCCCGCATGCTGGCTCTTACGGAACCGACTAACACCCCTTGTGTGTATGTACAGCTCTCAACATGCCCAGACAGTGATTTTCACCTCTTTTAATGCTTTTCCCCTCATTCTGAAAGAAAGAAGTGAAATGTGCTAACGTGACGGCCTTCTTGGTGTGTGGTGCGAGACGGGAGATGTAGTTCATTGAGCGGTTTCACACAAAAAAAGTCTTAGTTCACAGTTTTACGGCAAAACATTTTTTTTTTACCTGCAAAATTATCTTTTAAATTGACAAACATCATATGTGAAATTCGTGGCACAATTCAAACGGGATCGAAAGATAATCTTTCTCTCGCCATTGACTTCAATGCATACTTTTTCCGAAATAAGGTCCCATGGAGGTCCCCCGGAAAGAGAGGGACTTCGCCTCTCTGTTTAAATTATGTCTGGTTCATTTATTGACTCATTATATATCTGTTTTTAGAATCATTCTAAGGAGTGGACAAAGATATTGGACTTCAAATATAATCGTGTTAAACGAGCAGTGAAGGAGCTTGCTAATGTGTTCAGGGGCATTTATGAATCAAAAAGCACAAAGAAGACTGTGGAGGAACCTGTTTCAGGTCAATTGCCTATCTCAGGTATTGAATACAGGTGGAATTAATATAAAACAATTGAAGAAACAGTCATACAGCACCTGAAATTACAATATATTACATGTCTGCATGTTTATCTCCTTTATCTAACCTTTTCAATGTAGGACGACGGACTGTGTCATTCTCAGGAGAGACTCAGAAAGCCTCTAGTGAGGATGTGGGAAGGAATTCAGAAGGTCCTGACAGAGATAGAGCAATCAAATTTGAGAAGGTTTGTTTGCTTACAAACTATAAAACATTGCTCATATAAAAACCATACGCATAAATATGTCAATGCTTAAATAAAACATCTTAATTCCAGGAGTTTAAGAAGCTTTATGAATACTTTACTGAGAGGATATTCGATGCACTGGTGAAAACAACCAAGCTATCTCTGAAGGCCCTGAGAAGGAGAGTGTGTGGCACTAAGTAAGTGTCTGTTTTATTCAGCATGTAAAAATAAAAAAGGCCAAAATCTAATAGGAATGACATGATCTCTTCCAGATCGAAATCAACAAAGTCTAAGATGGTTTCGCTAATAAATAGTGAAGTCCAGCTGATTATACCAAACGTGGTGAGTTTCTACTTCTCATTGGCAACTGATTCCACCTCACACAAGTACTGTTACTTGTTTAAAGGAGATGGATAACTTAGATCTCCTTGCCAATTGTGTTAAACAGAAAATATGTGTTCTCTGTCTGATGTTGTCATCAGGTAATGATTCCCGCTGTAGAGGAGATCCAACAGGCAATCAACCGGCTAATCGACTTGGTCTTGGAAATAAGCAAGGGCATTGCCTGGCAGCGGGAATACAGTCATGATGGCACCAAGAATAAAGGTACGTTGTTGTCAGCATGCACATGGATGAATACCTGAAAGACAGACAGAAATCACATACAGTGTATCCTTACATATAAAGAATGTGGATCTGAGGCAACCACCTATTCGTCTTATTAAATTGAAACAGACGAAATGCATTAAATTAAAGTTTAGTAAGTCATATATTTGTAGGCTTTTTTTTCAAATATAGAGAGGCGAAGTCCCTCCCTTTCCGGGGGACCTCCATGGGACCTTATTTCGGAAAAATTATGTATTGAAGTCAATGGGGAGAGAAAGCGTAAAGTAAAGTGAAACCACTCAATGAACTACATCTCCCGTCTCACACCAACACCAAGACGGCTGTCACGTTAACACATTTCACTTCTTTCTTTCAGAATGAGGCGAAAAGTATTAAAAGAGGTGAAAATCACTACAAGTCTGGGCATGTTGAGAGCTGTACATACACACAAGGGGAGTTAGTCGGTTCCGTAAGAGCCAGCATGCGGGACCGGGATTCTGGTTCTAGTTGCGTATTTTTCATAGTCTTATATTTCAACAGTTTTACGACAAACTGTGATTTTTTTTTTTACATGGAAATATTTTTTTAAGATTGACAAACATCATATGTGTAATTCGTGGCACAATTCAAACGGATCGAGAGGTAATCTTTCTCTCCCCATTGACTTCAATACATAATTTTTCCAAAATAAGGTCCCATGGGTCGGAAGTAGATGGGCGGGACTTCGCCTCTCTATAGTCAAAATACATTTAATCTTTTTTTGTGATGTTCATACAGGCGGAGAAAAAGAAAATTTCTATCACAGAGTTGTTGAACACAAGGACATAAAAAAGGTTGTGGTCATTCTGAAATCAGCAGTCAGCACCCAAAGGAAAGAAGCAGCCGGTGTTCTGAAGCAATTCAGCCCATTCGGAGTGCTTTGGGAGGTTGACAGGAACCTCAAAGTCAAGGTTTGTACACATAACATAAGACCTTTTGGCAGAAAATATGTTTTCCAATAATGCTGATGATGAAGATGATGACCAATGACATCATGTTTATCTTAACTTTTAAAGGAATTCATGGACAGCAATCCATCCTTGATCCAGATCAAATCTGAAATCCAGCACTACGACTCAATTGAAAAAGATATTGATGATATCAAACCCATCATTATTTTGGGGTCGACTGAATTGTCAACAGGTACGGTAGCAGTAATAATGTACAGCATCAGGGTTTCACTTGATACTTGAGAGAAAGCATTACAGTACACAGCCAGAGGATGGTCTGAAGTGTTAGAGTTTTTTACTTTTACAGTTAGAAGCAGCTATGTGTTGAGCATGATTGTCTGTATATGTAATGACCTTTTGGGAACACCACATTTTCAACATTTAAATGTTGTAATAATATATTTCTGTCTGAAACCAAGCCGTGTACATACTTACCGACATTGCTGTCACAGCCAATAATTTGTTTACAATAAAAAAAACCCCTCTATCATAGGGAATTTGATTTCAAAAATGGATTTGATAGCAACATTTTGGTTTTGCCGTGATTTGTAGGTCGGGCCTGGTTTGTGAACTGTGCTTATGTTAGAGCGAAGGGGTTGCATTTTCTGCACTGTAAATTATATCTCTTGAATGCAGCGCCATTAAGGAAGTCCTTGACAGTTGAGACAAAAGCCTGGAAGAAGCTTTTGTGCAAATACCTGAAGGAGAAGTACAAGAAGAAAATGATCGACACCAGCATCCATACTAACAAATACATTGTACAACTATCCCACCCTGTGGCTAATCTCGAAGATGTGCGCAAATCCATGGGGGCCCTGTCTAAGCTCCGGGATGCTGAAATACAAACTGATATGACATTGATTTCCATTGAGGTATGACATTTGTTGCTTATCAAATTTTAAATCTGTGTGCTCTGAAAAACGTTTGATCACGCCACGGTGGTTCAGAAATGTTGTTTTTTCCTTGATAAGTAAGAACTGCATTTTCAATGATGTGCATGTCAAATAACCATTTTATGATGATGTTATATGTTACAGGAAGCTTTTGAAATTTTGACTAAATATGAAGCAGATGTGACCAAAAGAGAAGCAGAGGGAGTGTTCAATCTGAGGCATTTCTTCACAAAGCTTCAGTCTAAAGCTGTTAGTATTATAATTGTATTCATATATATATTTATATTTTTTGGTTTTATAATGTGTTCTTCTGAAACGTTTTGGTTCCTGTCTTTCCCAGAGATTAGTACAAGAAGAACTTGTTCGTAAGCAGCCCATTTTCAAACAAGACCTTCTGGAGGGTGTAACTACTTTCCAAAATGATGTTGGCACTTTTTTGAATCAGTATGATACAGTAAGTCATCTGTGAATTTGTAGGAAAGATGTTTATCATTCAAAGTCAATTAATCAATTAACTGATTCAAATGGTCTTGCTTTTAGGAAGGCCCCATGGCTGATGGAATTGCTCCCCAAGAAGCCAGCTCCAGGCTTCGGATCTGTCAGGTAACACAAGAAGAGAGGCCATATATTACATATACAATTTGTAGAACACTTCATTTTTAATTGTTTTAACCTGTGAACCATTACTCCAAATAATTTAATTGTGACCTCACTATTTTTAGCCCATGTAAAGAAGAAACACAAATTGAATTAAACGAAGTAAGATGAAAGAAAATACCATCAAATGAAAACCTTGTTGTTTGTTTCTCCTCAGACTCAATTTGAAGAACTGTGGAGGGATTTCACCACGTATAACTCTGGGGAGCAACTCCTCGGCTTGCCAGTCACACAGTATGACTGCCTACAGAAGAAAAAGTTTGTACAACTCTACAAAAGCTACTTTACCTGGAGTTCTTGGTTAAGTTGTTCATCTTGATAATATTTGAAAATGTGTTCAGACTAATTCAATCAATGATTTCCTTTTATAACTTTAGAAAAGAGCTTGACCTCCTGCACAAACTCTATGGCCTCTATGATGCAGTGATGGGTAAAATCAGCGGGTACTATGGCATTCTGTGGACAGAAGTGGATATTGAGAAGATAAATGGAGAACTTTTGGAATTTCAGAACAGGTAATCCAAGTATTATTGTTGTTTCCCCCCACCTCACTGTTACAGCCAATATGCACTATGCTTTTTATTTGTTGGGAAACAACATTGCTTATAGCAGTGTTTCTCAAAGTGTGGTCCGTGAGCGCCCCCTAGTGGTCCGTGAGTATATCTCTCAGTAGCCAACGATATGTGAGTCTGTTGGACATAAACTCCATAATAAATGTAGTCTACATTTCATAAGAGGTGTAAAACCTGTGAGCATTTTAAATCGCATTTAAAAAATGGAACAGTATAGTAGTTGTATTTGTATTGTTGATTTAATGTGTGAACGAGGCGATACAGAGAGGTCACGTTAAGCTGTTGTTATTATTAGGCTGTACTTTGTTATATACTGTTGGAGTGGTAAGCAGGCCTATTGTTTTGAGGTATTTGGGGAGTTAGGTGGTCCGCGAGTGTTTTTTTATTGGTTAAGTGGTCCTTGGTATGAAAAAGTTTGAGAAACACTGGCTTATAGGTAAGCATGTGCCAATATAAAAACATGATTGCACAAAACACTGTAATGTGGCCCATTAATACAATATCATCTCTATAACTTCTGTAGAAAGTTACAATTATTAAAGTATATGTAGATACAACTTAAACTGTTTGTCTATTTCTTTTAAACCTTTATATCAATGTTGTTCCCTATGTCTAGGTGCCGAAAGCTACCTAAAGCACTGAAGGACTGGCCAGCTTTCATGGACCTGAAAAAGACAATTGATGATTTCAGTGAGTCATGTCCTCTGCTTGAGATGATGGCAAGCAAGTCTATGATGAGGAGACACTGGGACCGGATCACAGGCCTGACTGGGCACCATTTTGAGGTGGAGTCCGTGACCTTTACGCTGCGCAACATCATGGAAGCGCCTCTTCTGAAGTACAAGGACGATATTGAGGTTTGCTGGCTTCTTGGATACTTGTCATGCTGCCTCCCTGATGGCTCCCACAGGATTGTAGTAGATCTTCGTGGATTCATCTTCTCATTACAGACACATGCATTTCCTAACATTTGGACTACCTATGCTGTAAAATGTATTATCTCTTCGATCTACACACAGCATCTATTGCACGTCTGTCCGTCCTGGGAGAGGGATCCCTCCTCTGTTGCTCTCCCTGAGGTTTCTCCCATTTTTCCCTTAAACTGTGGTTTTTCTCCGGAAGTTTTTCTTTGTACGATGTGAGGGTCTAAGGATAGAGGGTGTCGTTTTTTCTCATACTGATATTCTGAACAATCTGTGCTGTTGTATTTGCTGTAAAGTGTCTCTACTGTAGGCTATTTTTATTTTATGTACAGCACTTTGGCTCGACCAAAAATCGTTTATAAATGTGCTATATATATAAAACTTGATTTGATTTGGGTTGCAACCTGCCCTAATTTCTAGTTACAGTATTTGATCTAATGTTGTTCTCCTAAGCTTGATTCTTTCTTTGCATCTGTAGGACATCTGTATATCGTCTATAAAGGAGAAGGATATCGACGCCAAGTTGATACAGGTGAAAGAAGTGTGGTCCGTCCAGCTCCTGAGCCTGATCAACTTTAAGGATAGAGGTGAACTGATGCTGAAAGCGGCGGACACAACAGAGATCCTTACCTTCCTGGAGGACAGTCTAATGGTGCTGGGGTCACTGCTGAGCAACAGGTACAGCTGAGCAACAGGTACTGCAGAGCAACCATTGAAGCCACACAGTGCATCGTGCAGTCTTAAGTAACTAGTGTCCTTGTCTTCCTTTTATAGGTACAGTGCCTTCTACAAAGCAGAGATCCAGGAATGGGTGTCAAACCTTTCAACATCATCGGATGTTATTGAGCAGTGGGTAATTGTGCAAAATCTGTGGATCTATCTGGAAGCTGTGTTTGTTGGGGGTGACATTGCCAAAGACCTGCCACAGGTAATACGAATTGACTTTATCTTAAAGGTGGGGTAGGTAATTCACTTCAGAAACACTTTTGTTATATTCCATGGAATGCTCTTAACATCCCGATAGCAATGAATATATTAAATGCTTTGACAATAATACATAAGAAAATGTCATCTGTGGAAGCCGTAATACTGTAAAAAGCAATCATCTGAGTCGGCCCGGCTAAAATAACTGGATGGCCTACCTGCCTGTCAGCCTTCCATCTGTGCACAAACTTATCTCGTGCCCTCATTGGTCATGTGCGCGTTCGTGTGGGTTGGAGGAGGGGCTCTGTAAGGAAGTCTGAAGGAAGGGGCAGACCTTTTCCGGTTGTGTACTTTCAAATTCTAGCGCACTCGAGCTGGTTTCTCCATCCTTACCTACCCTACCTTTTAATGTTTGCAAATAATAATTATCAGCTTTTAAATAAACCTCAAATGATATATATATTTTTTCCAATGTAGGAAGCAAAGCGTTTTCAGAACATTGACAAGTCCTGGGTTACAGTAATGCAGCGAGCCCACAAAGTCCCAAATGTGGTGGAGTGCTGCGTGGGTGATCCAATTCTGGTACAGCTCCTCCCAGATCTGCAGAAACAGCTGGAGTTCTGTCAAAAATCTCTGGCTGGGTAAAGCTTTACATATTTGGTATATATATATATATATATTGTTGTATTATTGTTTTCCATTCCAGCACTGTCATTAGGCTCCTTCTTTTTCCTTCTTTTCATTGGTTAATACTCACATATGCAAACCCTTTGCTGCAGTTGGTGGTGGCGACGTGTTCACTGGAGTTCGTGTGATCTGACTCAACAGGTACCTTGAGAAAAAGAGGCTCCTCTTCCCACGGTTCTTCTTCGTGTCTGATCCATCCCTTTTGGAAATCCTCGGACAAGCCAGTGACTCTCACACAATTCAGCCACATCTTCTCGGAGTATTTGACAATGTTAACGAAGCGGAGTTTCATGCAACTGAGTATGACAAGATTATGGGTGTTATCTCACAAGAGGGAGAGAAGCTTCCGGTATGTAACGCTGATTGCAGAATCATGTACTAACAACATGTGGAGCTTCATTTGGTACTCCTAATGTTAAGCACTTCTTTGCAGTTGGTGTGAATCAATTGATTTTAATTACTTTATAAATTGTTGGGAATCTTTAAAACTGTATGATTTAGTATAGTGTGTATTAGGGCTGCTCAATTAATCGTATTTTAATCGCAATTACGATTTTGGCTTGCAACGATTACGAAAACAACAATCTAAATAAAACGATATATTTTTTTTTTTGGTTTTTCAGTTGAATTATACTTAAAGTTCAGGGTAATCAACTGTTCAAAACATACTGTTCCATTTTTTTTTTAAATAAATTGATGTTTTCAAAGTAAATGGATAATTGTTTTTAATAATCGTGGTATCAATTATTGATCCAAATAATCGAGATTATGATTTTTGCCATAATCGAGCAGCCCTAGTGTGTATGTGTTTTGTATGTAAATGTATTAATTGATACATATATTATAATTGATACAATAACTTTAAAATGCTGTGTAGGAGAGGGGAAAAAACACCTTAAAATTGTACTTGAGTAAATGCACTTTGCTGATTTCCTCTCTTAAGAAGTATAGTATCTTGTATAGTAAATGTGTATTTGTGTTTTCAGCTTGACCACCCTGTCATGGGACAGGGACCCGTGGAGCTCTGGCTCGGGCAGCTGTTGTTACAACAGCAGGCTTCATTGCACTCTGTAATCAAATCTGCAGATCTAGAGGTCAACGATGAAGACTTTGAACTTGTGCCTTTCCTCGACAAGTTCCAATCCCAGGTCTGAGTACACTAGTGAATATGTGCTCTACATTGACTGTACCTTGTTTACCTTGGGTATCAGCTCAATACTAGGCGTGGGTCTTTTTAGATCGATTTTTCTCTATTGTTTAAGTTGGATACGAACAACCAACACTTGAAGATGTTTCCACAAAAATAATGACTAATTCATATCCTGATTAAACTACTACGTGGTGATCTCTTTATATGCTTTTTCTAGGTGGGCTTGCTGGGGATCCAGATGCTATGGACAAGAGATTCAGAAGAGGCACTGCAGTCTGCTGAATATGACAGGGAGATCATGCCTTTTACCAAAAAGAAATTTCTAAATCTACTCGGCGCACTAATTAAACAAACAACCTGTGATCTGACCAAATTTGACAGAATCAAATATGAGACGCTCGTCACAATCCATGTGCACCAGAGTGACATATTTAATGACCTAGTAGGTTCTACGAATCTTTATATCTTTATCTTGACTGTTTTTTGTAATGTATCCAAGATGTTGATGATATCCTGATTTGTCCTCAGGTAAAAAAGCGTATCAAATCTATCAGTGACTTTGAATGGCTGAAGCAGAGCAGATTTTTCTTCAAGGAGGATTTGGATAAGGTCCTTGTGTCCATTACTAATGTAGACTTCATGTATCAGAATGAGTTCCTAGGCTGTACCGACCGTCTGGTCATCACCCCTCTGACTGACAGGAAAGAGAATTATATATTGATTATATTGCCTTTCTCTACACTCTTTATTTTCTAAGTTGAATCATGACATTTATTTTGATCAACAGGTGTTATATCACACTGTCCCAGGCTCTTGGCATGAGCATGGGAGGAGCTCCAGCAGGTCCCGCTGGCACAGGAAAAACTGAAACCACTAAAGACATGGGTCGCTGCCTCGGCAAGTATGTTGTGGTTTTTAACTGCTCGGACCAGATGGACTTTAGAGGACTTGGCAAGATATACAAAGGTATCCCGGGCACTAAAATGATTCATCCAGCAGGGTCTGTAACATTTCAATTGTCTGATCATCTATTCTTTTTCAGGCCTTGCACAGTCAGGGTCCTGGGGCTGCTTTGATGAGTTCAACAGAATCGACCTGCCAGTGCTTTCTGTTGCTGCTCAGCAGATCTACATTGTCCTGATGGCACGCAAGAAAGTCAAAACCTCTTTCATCTTTACTGATGGAGACTTAGTGCATCTGAATCCAGAGTTTGGCCTGTTTATCACAATGGTAAGATACAAAAATGCACAGGAATCTCTGTAAAATACAAAAATACACTAAATATGTTGTGTCTCCGTTCGATATGTAGAACCCAGGGTATGCAGGTCGTCAGGAACTTCCTGAAAACCTAAAAGTGCAATTCAGGACAGTATCAATGATGGTACCAGACCGGCAAGTAAGTCATAGCTACATGTGCTGGAAAACAACTGTTTTTGTAGTGCTCTAATCATTACACATGGTAAATGTTCTGCTATTGTTTTGGGCAGATCATCATGAGAGTCAAACTAGCCAGTTGTGGATTTAATGACAATGTCATATTGGCCCAGAAGTTCTTTGTCCTTTATAAACTCTGTGAAGAACAACTTACAAAACAGGTGAGAATGTTGTGGCCGATGCTTGATTCCTATTTTGGTATGAGGCTTGACCTACTGACAAACGTCTTCTGCTATTTGTCAGGTCCACTATGACTTTGGCCTGAGGAACATACTGTCTGTGTTAAGAACACTTGGAGCCAATAAAAGAGCACGCCCTGAAGACACAGAGTCCAGCACTGTCATGAGAGTTCTACGTGACATGAATCTTTCTAAATTGGTATTACACAATCTAGTTTTGTTACCACCTTGGATAAGATAACATACTTCGGAGGTATAGTACTGTGTCAGTGGATACTGTTTAAGAGAATCTTTCTGTATATTTCAGGTGGATGAGGATGAGCCTCTCTTCCTCAGTTTGATCAATGATCTATTCCCTGGTATCCAGCTGGATGGGAGCACATATGTTGAACTTCAAGTTGCTGTGGCCCATCAAGTTGAGCTTGCTGGTCTAGTCAACCACCCACCATGGAACCTGAAGCTTGTTCAGGTACCTCAGAAACTCTTTACCTGTATGTCAAGCTCCTGTTGTGTTGTGCTTTGATCAAACATGACTCAAATGTTTCCTTTACAAACAGCTTTATGAGTCTTCTCGAGTGCGTCATGGCCTGATGACTCTGGGTCCAAGTGGAGCTGGAAAGACTGCGGCGATCAACACACTCATGAAAGCTATGTCTGAATGTGGAGCCCCTCACAGAGAGATGCGCATGAATCCCAAAGCAATCTCTGCCCCACAAATGTTCGGTCGTCTTGACGTAGCCACCAATGATTGGACTGATGGAATCTTTTCCACTCTGTGGAGGAGGACGCTTAAAGCCAAGAAAGGTTAATGACTTAATAACTAACAAAACGACAACAAAGATTCAGTTTTTAATGTGGAAGATATGGTTTGATATTAAAACATTACGTTGTTATGGCTTTGAAATGTTCACACTTTAGGGGAGTTCATATGGATTTTGCTGGATGGCCCTGTGGACGCCATATGGATTGAGAACCTCAACTCTGTGCTGGATGATAACAAAACTCTGACCCTGGCTAATGGTGACCGGATCGTCATGTCTCCATGCTGCAAGCTGGTGTTTGAGGTGCACAACATGGATAATGCCTCCCCTGCTACTGTGTCCCGGGTGGGTATGGTCTTCATGAGCTCCTCAGCTCTCAGCTGGCAACCCATACTCCAGGTACAGTTTATTTGTTAAATGATCAAAGAATAGTGTTTGCAAAGAATAATTCTTCTTTTAAAATTGTGTGTTTAGGTTGAGCATGTTCTTTATGTTCTAGGGATGGGCTCACAAGCGCAATGCAAGAGAGGCAGAAAGCATTTTGACTCTGTATGACAAGATATTTGAGGACGCTTACTTATTTATGAAACAGAATCTTAAACCAAAAATGGAGCTGTTAGAGTGCAACTACATCGTGCAGGTATGTACACACAAACATGTTGAAGACAAACAGGAATTAGGAAGTATGTGTCATGAAACACTGAATGATCTGAATATGATCTACCCTACAGTCTGTGAATCTGCTGGAGGGCCTTATCCCAACCAAGGAGACAGGGGGCTTGGCCGGTGACCACCACCTTGAACGTCTTTTTGTCTTCTGCCTGATGTGGAGCCTGGGAGCCCTTTTGGAGTTACAGGATAGAGAAAAACTGGAGAACTTCATCCAAGCTCATGACAGTCACATTGATGTACCTCAAACCCAGCAGGGGGAGACTATATTTGAGTACATGGTCAACACAAACGGTACAGCATTAAAAACCACCACTTTGCTGTCTTTAACAGTTTTTTAAACTGTTTAAAGTGTTTAAAGGACTGTTACTGTATACATCTATGATTTGTGTTTCAGGTGAATGGTGCCATTGGAATAACCTTGTTGGAGAGTATATCTATCCAACAGATTGTGTGCCTGACTATGCTTCCATTCTTGTGCCAAATGTGGATAACACAAGAACCTCCTTCCTCCTGGAGACTATTGCCAAACAACACAAGGTGATCTTGTCACCTATAAAATAACACGTGTATTTACATAAAAAAAATATAAATACTGGTTTTTTTTTTTTAACATGTACATATTCTTTGCATAGGCTGTACTGCTTATTGGTGAACAAGGGACAGCGAAGACCGTCATGATAAAAAGCTACACAAAAAAATTTGATCCAGAGACAGACCTGTCCAAGTCCGTAAACTTTTCATCTGCAACAGAACCTATTATGTTTCAGGTATGTTATTTATCATGCTCTCTATGCATGGCTTTGTACAGTTTTGAATCAGTTGCAACAGTTAGGAATCAGATTGCAACAGTTAAGAATCAGTTGCAACAGTTAAGAATCAGTTGCAACTGTTTTGAATCAGTTGCAACAGTTTTGAATCAGTTGCAACAGTTAAGAATCAGTTGCAACTGTTTTGAATCAGTTGCAACAGTTAAGAATCAGATTGCAACTGTTTTGAATCAGTTGCAACAGTTAAGAATCAGATTGCAACAGTTTTGAATCAGTTGCAACAGTTAGGAATCAGTTGCAACTGTTTTGAATCAGTTGCAACAGTTAAGAATCAGTTGCAACTGTTTTGAATCAGTTGCAACAGTTAAGAATCAGATTGCAACAGTTTTGAATCAGTTGCAACAGTTAAGAATCAGTTGCAACTGTTTTGAATCAGTTGCAACAGTTAAGAATCAGTTGCAACTGTTTTGAATCAGTTGCAACAGTTAAGAATCAGATTGCAACAGTTTTGAATCAGTTGCAACAGTTAGGAATCAGATTGCAACAGTTAAGAATTAGTTGCAACAGTTTTGAATCAGTTGCAACAGTTTTGAATCAGATTGCAACAGTTTTGAATCAGATTGCAACAGTTAGGAATCAGATTGCAACAGTTTTGAATCAGTTGCAACAGTTTTGAATCAGTTGCAACAGTTTTGAATCAGTTGCAACAGTTAAGAATCAGATTGCAACAGTTTTGAATCAGTTGCAACAGTTAGGAATCAGTTGCAACAGTTAAGAATCAGATTGCAACAGTTTTGAATCAGTTGCAACAGTTAGGAATCAGTTGCAACAGTTAAGAATCAGATTGCAACAGTTTTGAATCAGTTGCAACAGTTTTGAATCAGTTGCAACAGTTAGGAATCAGTTGCAACAGTTAAGAATCAGTTGCAACAGTTTTGAATCGGATTGCAACAGTTAGGAATCAGATTGCAACAGTTTTGAATCAGTTGCAACAGTTTTGAATCAGTTGCAACAGTTAGGAATCAGTTGCAACAGTTTTGAATCAGATTGCAACAGTTAAGAATCAGATTGCAACAGTTTTGAATCAGTTGCAACAGTTTTGAATCAGTTGCAACAGTTTTGAATCAGTTGCAACAGTTAAGAATCAGTTGCAACAGTTTTAAATCAGATTGCAACAGTTAGGAATCAGATTGCAACAGTTTTGAATCAGTTGCAACAGTTTTGAATCAGTTGCAACAGTTAGGAATCAGTTGCAACAGTTAAGAATCAGATTGCAACAGTTTTGAATCAGTTGCAACAGTTTTGAATCAGTTGCAACAGTTAGGAATCAGTTGCAACAGTTTTGAATCAGATTGCAACAGTTAGGAATCAGATTGCAACAGTTTTGAATCAGTTGCAACAGTTTTGAATCAGTTGCAACAGTTAGGAATCAGTTGCAACAGTTTTGAATCAGTTGCAACAGTTAGGAATCAGTTGCAACAGTTAAGAATCAGATTGCAACAGTTTTGAATCAGTTGCAACAGTTTTGAATCAGTTGCAACAGTTTTGAATCAGTTGCAACAGTTTTGAATCAGATTGCAACAGTTAGGAATCAGATTGCAACAGTTTTGAATCAGTTGCAACAGTTTTGAATCAGTTGCAACCGTTTTGAATCAGATTGCAATCGTTTTGAATCAGTTGCAACAGTTAGGAATCAGTTGCAACAGTTTTGAATCTGTTGCAACAGTTTTGAATCTGTTGCAACAGTTTTGAATCAGTTGCAACCGTTTTGAATCAGTTGCAACCGTTTTGAATCAGATTGCAATCGTTTTGAATCAGTTGCAACAGTTGGGAATCAGATTGCAACAGTTTTGAATCAGATTGCAATCGTTTTGAATCAGTTGCAACAGTTGGGAATCAGATTGCAAAATATTTGTTTTTCTACTAAAGCGCACAGTGGAAAGCTACATTGAGAAAAGGATCGGCAGCACCTATGGTCCCCCAGGGGGGCGCAGGATGACTGTCTTCATTGATGACATCAACATGCCTATCGTCAATGAATGGGGAGATCAGGTGTTTATATAGCAAGTTTTTTAAATTTGATTTGTTGACTATGTTATGTTCAGTCTGAGTATCTTCTGTGTCTGACTGCCGTTCCAGATCACAAATGAGATAGTACGCCAGATGATGGAAATGAAGGGCATGTACAACCTAGACAAACCGGGAGACTTCACCACTATTGTGGATGTAATGATTCAGGCTGCCATGATTCATCCTGGTGGTGGGAGAAACGACATCCCACAAAGACTGAAGAGACAGTTTACAGTCTTCAATTGTACTCTGCCATCCAACACCTCCATTGATAAGATCTTTGGTAGCTGTCTCTAACATTATGCATTTTTCTTATTCTTTTTGTGTCTATGATACGCATCGTTTTTACATACTCTTTCTGTGCAGGTGTAATCGGCAATGGATATTTCCATGAATGCAGGAATTTCAATCCTGAGATTATAGATATGGTAAAGGGTCTGGTGTCTGCTGGGAGGATTTTATGGCAGTGGACGAAGGTGCTTACTGAAAAGATGATGTGAAGTAGATTATATTGATAGATTGATTAATGGTATACATTTCTTAATGAAGAATGACCTGATTTGTTGTTTTCTTATTGAAGACAAAAATGCTTCCTACACCATCCAAGTTCCACTACGTCTTCAATTTGAGAGACTTGTCCAGGATCTGGCAAGGGATGTTAAACGTAAAGGCTGAGGATTGCAATGATATCCCCACTCTCTTGGCTCTTTTCAAGTGTGAATGTACGAGGGTGATTGCTGACAGGTACCGTGCTAACAGACAGTAAAGCCCCTTTTGCGTACTCCAAAATGGCAGAATGGCAAACTGAAACATTATTTTGTTATAGGTTTATTTGCTCAGAGGACCGACAGTGGTTTGAGAAGGGTGTGTCGCGTGTGATTGAAGAGCATGTTGACCCCAGTCTGGTCCCAGGACTTCACTCTGAGCCATACTTTGTGGATTTCCTGCAAGAGGCTCCTGAGCCCACTGGAGAAGAAGAGGAAGATGCCTGTTTCGATGCCCCCAAAATTTATGAACTGGTAAAATGTATTATTTACAACATTGTTTGATATCTGTGAAATCAATGTAGAAGCCTGTCACCAAAATATGTGCAAACTAAAATTAATTCAGGTGCCAAGTTTTGAGTTTTTATCAGAAAAGCTGATGCTGTACCAGACCCTGCACAACGAGTTCGTCAGGGGCTCTAGCCTGGATTTGGTTTTCTTCACAGATGCCATGACTCACCTTGTCAAGGTCAGGGTACAAGCCAATCAAACCATTAATTATCCTGTACAACGGGCGAGAGAATCATTCTAACTATTTTGAGATTTGCCTTCCTATAGATCTCACGAATCATTCGAACTGACAATGGTAATGCCTTGCTTGTGGGAGTGGGAGGATCAGGGAAACAGAGCCTGACTCGCCTGGCCTCATACATAGCAGGATACAGCATCTTCCAGATCACATTGACTAAGTAAAATCTTATATCCAATATAAATCCTTGTGATAGTTCATTCACGTTGGCCTGTTTAATTCTACTTGGGATCAATGATAGTTTGTTTGTTAGACACTGCTTACTTTGTTTCTTCATCAGAACATACAACATGAGTAATTTCATGGATGACCTCAAACTGTTATATAAAACCGCTGGGGCTGAGGGAAAAGGCATCACCTTCATCTTCACGGACAATGAGATAAAAGATGAAGCCTTCCTTGAGTACCTCAACAATGTCCTTTCTTCTGGAGAGGTGAGTACTTCAATGTGTTTAAAGCCCCAAATAAGCTGATTTTGAATTTGGACATTTAAGAACTCTATTTATTATTATTAAAACTTGTAATCATTACTGTCAGGGAATAATTTCCATAGATGTTTACCTTTTTCCCTCTGACGCAGATGCCCCAGCCTTGGGCAGCATGCTATCTCCCTTAAGGAGGGGCTGCCCTAGCATTTTGTTGTTGTTACCAGTTTGTGACCGGGCAACTCTCGGTCAGAGATAGTTCAATCAGGAAAGACGGTTTTGATGTAAGAATACATATTTATTACCAGGAATACACAAATGAATGTAATTAAGTGTTGGCGATTAGGCCCCGTTGTGCAGGAGTATCATTCGGGAGGGGAGAACTGATCCGATGAAACCCCCCGGGGTCTAGACACTGGTGGTGGTGAATGGATAGTTGGGGTCGGTCTGAAGAGCTTAGCTTGACCCTGGATTCAGATGGACGGGAGGTGAAAAAGGGGTGGAGGAGGGTTGCGTTGAGTCACCTGAAATGACAGCTGTCGGAGGGGGGAGAGCAGATTTAAAAGGGTTAGCGGTGCGCTATGATCCCCCGATCACTTATTGAGAGGAGAGAGAGTAGTAACATAGAAATAGTAAATGAATCAGTAAAGACAGTCTTCCTGGTTGAACTTGCGCTGAGCTTCATTTATTCTTGTGGGACACCTGGAACACATCCTTCTCGGGGTGTAGATGACCCCGAGCCATAAGCGACAACAACTGTGATTCAGTGTCCTCAGCTGTTTAGTCTATCTATTGAAGAATGTTGATTATTACACTCTGAACTAGTTAAAACCTGGAACTACAGGAGGGTTCTTCAGAATTGATTGTGGCATCTCAACCGTGTGGTCAAACCGTGGCCCTGTCTTGTGAATTCTCCGGCCGAAGCTCCGAATAAACCATCAGTGTTTGCCATCAAAGCTCCAGCTCTTCATCGTGTCTCTCTCTCCGAGTCCTGACTCCAATTGCTTCAGAAGTTTCCCCCATACCTGCTATATCACAGAAACAAAGAAGGTAGAGAAAGCTGTTGGGTAAGCTTTCACAGGTCCTGATATCAATGTGAAATATCTGTGTGCAGGTCTCCAACCTGTTTGCTAAAGATGAGATAACAGAGATCACCCAGAACCTGATTCCTGTAATGAAAAGGGAGTTGCCTCGTATTCCACCGACTTTTGACAATCTGTATGACTACTTCATATCCCGATCCAAGAAGAATCTGCATGTCGTGCTTTGCTTCTCTCCGGTATGTGAAGCATTTTATATTACCAAATATAATGGTCTTATGATTTTATGTTTGCTCATATTCTTTATTTCCTTTATATTTCTCTATTAGTTTTGTTTCTTGCATGTCGATTGTAAACTTTAGCATTTAACTGGCAGCAAGCTAGACATACATAGGTCAATGTTCTCATTTAAATTATATATATATAATCTACTCAGGTGGGGCAGAAGTTTCGCAACAGATCCCTCAAGTTTCCAGGGTTAATTTCTGGCTGTACCATGGACTGGTTCACTCCTTGGCCCAACGAGGCTTTGGTGGCTGTATCCAACTACTTCTTGTCTGAGTTTCCAATGGTTTGCTCTCCTGAAGTGAAGAGTTCTGTCGTGACCACCATGGGTACATATCATGACAAAGTGTCTGAAACCTGTGAAAGCTACTTCGAAAGGTATAACACGCAAATCTAGGTTCAGTTTGTTACATTGTAGTTATTCATATAAACATCAATCTTTTTAATCTAAAGACATATTTTACATGACGTTTTTTGTGGTTCATTTTATCTTTCAGGTTTCGGAGAAGAACTCATGTCACTCCTAAATCCTACCTCTCTTTTGTAAATGGTTATAAAACACTGTACACTGAAAAGCACAGCTACATCAACACGCTTGCAGAGCGCATGTCTGTTGGTAAGAATGTTTTGGGAACAGGGTTATGACATGTGTATAGACAAATGAGCAAGGCGTATTAAAAGATGTTACTTATTCCAGGGTTGGACAAACTGATGGAGGCGAGTAAGTCTGTGGCTCAACTCTCCAAAGTTCTTGTAGTCAAGGAAAAGGAGCTGGCTATTGCATCTGTCAAAGCGGACAAGGTAAGTTATTAAATCACCTTCAGCAGCCACCCGCGATCCGGCACTTAATTTATTCTACTAATTCATCCAAAAAATAAAAAAGTATAATTCACACACACAAAGATAAACAAAATTAGTAGAAGCGGGAGGGCTGAAGCATAGCTTATGGGAAGTAGCCCTCCCGTGAATCATCCTAATATAATATTGGCATTATTGCGTCAAAAACGTATAGAAATGAAGGAGTACAAAGAAATATATAAAATAAATATATAAAATAAAATAAATAAAAGTTAGGGCAAGAAAGAAAAAAATGCATATATATATATAAGAAAACTAGATATAGGGTCATTTTCTGCACATGTCAATAGCAGTTGACTATCTTTTTTGAAAAGGAAAATACTGTACATGTACACATGTACTTGGCAAATAAATAATAATAATATATGCATAGAAACATTGTGGATACTTATTTTCAAGTGACTTTTTTTACATTCATATGTTCACACATACACAATATATACATAAGCACCATATGTTCAGGTGTACAAGTACACAAATGCAATTTCCAGGGCTGAAATAATAATTCAACCGCATAATGATGAAAAGAAATAAGAAGGAAACAATTAATAAAAAGTAATGTAAACAATATTAAATAAATAAAGAAACTGAGAAGTTATTAAAAAAATAACCAATGGTTAGCTGGAGTAATCTGCAAATATACATTTTTGGAATTTAGTTTTGAATTGTTGATGACATGTGATATGTGAACGGTCTGGGTGAAGTCAGCATGGATGGATTGATGGTTTTATGTATCTTCTCTAGAAACACCATATTCTTCTTGTGTGCATTCAGTGCTTTCTGGTATTCATTTGATATACTTTATTTATTTATACATGTCTTGTTGCCTACACATAGGTTGTGGCAGAGGTAACTGTCATTGCTGAAGCTGCTACTATTGTCAAGAATGAAGTCCAGATTGTGAAGGACAGAGCCCAGAAGATTGTGGACGGGATCGAGAAAGAGAAAGCTTATGCGGAGGGAAAGCTAGCGGCTGCCAAGCCAGCTTTAGAGGAGGCTGAAGCTGCACTAAATGTGAGTTTTTTTAAAACTATTTAAAGTATTTAGGAGGCTGTGGCTCAGTGGATAGTGTGTGCTGGACTTCAAATCAGGGCATAGCAAGTTCGAGTCCCACTGCAGTCAGCATGTCGTTGTGTCCCTGGGCAAGAGACTTCACCCCAAATTGCTCCTGTGGGGATTGTCCACAGTACTGAATGTATGTAAGTCACTTTGGATAAAAGCGTCTAACAATGTATGTATTTATTCCATACATAGTGCTCTTCATGATATCATTAAAATATTACAGACCATCAAGCCTGCTGACATTGCCACCGTGAGAAAACTAGCCAAGCCTCCGCATCTGATCATGAGGATTATGGACTGCTGCCTGCTGCTATTCCAAAGGAAGTTGGAAACTGTCTCTATCGATCCAGAAAAAAATTGTATCAAGCCATCATGGTCAGATGCATTGAAGGTAAAACATATTTTATTTGATGTTATATTTTTATTTTGCGGGGATTCTCATGACTTGTAACCTTCACATTGTAAGCAGTTTCTGTAATTCCGACATTCCGGCAGTTTCTGTAATTCCGACATTCCGATATTACTAGAAATGTTGTCTGCATGTACATTCCAGCATGTGTTTTCTGTAATGGTAACAATAATAACGTTGCAAAAAATAATCCATATTATCAAGTTTCTTATTGCTCCCTTTTGTCCAACGTTCCTTCCTTGTCTTGTCTTTAGCTCATTAGTGCCACTGGTTTTATGACCTCACTCCAGCAGTTCAAAAAAGATTCAATTAATGAGGAAATGGTAGAACTGTTGCAGATGTACTTTGACATGGATGATTACACAATGGAGAACGCCAAGAAAGTGTGTGGTTGTGTCGCTGGTCTGCTAGCATGGACGCGGGCTATGTCAACATTCTTTGGCATAAACAAAGAAGTGCTGCCACTCAAGGTAAAGTTTATCTTCATGGCATCCAACCAACGTAACGTAGATCTGGCTAAGTTGACTCATGTTCTTTAACATTGGGTTCTAAATGTTCTACTTTGAGCCATTTTTTAGATATACATACAAAATAAAATGGACTGCATTGTAGACATTAATCAAAATCCCTTCATTAGTCCCACGGAGGGGAAATTTGCATAGTTACAGCAGGAAAAAGAGCCACAGACAGCTTAATGTTACATATGTTAAATATGTGACATGCATTTAAAAAAAAGTACTAAGTTATGATATAATACAAAATATACAGTATAATACAAAATAAAAAGTTACATAATTAAAAAGAAATACACATCCTGTAACAGTTCTTAGGATTTAGCAGCCAGGTATATATTACACAGTTATTAATGGCATCTATATATATTGCACATATTGCACATAGGTGGTTGGTATTTAACAGCAGCAAGTTACACAATTTACAAAATACACACCTTGTAACAGTTCTAAGGATTTAGCAGCCAGGTATATATTACACAGTTATTAACGGCACATAGTTTGTTAGTATTTAGCAGCAAGGGGTGATATAGTCTGTGTTGTGGTGTGTGTGTGTGTGTGTGGGGTCAACTAGGGGCTGTGCTGGTTGTATAGTCTGACCGCTGCAGGAAGGAAAGACCTGCGGTACCTCTCTATTAATGTTATTTTAATGATGAAATACTGCTTTTATTTTGGTTTCATGAACTGTGATGTCGCTTGTCTGTGTGTAGGCTAACCTGGCTGTGCAGGAAATCAGGCTAACAAAGGCTAATAATGAGCTGGATGCGGCTGAGGCTCTGCTGGCTGCGAAACAAGCAGAGTTTGACATAGTCAAGGCCAAATGTGATGCTGCTTTGAAAGAGAAACAGGTGTGCTTATTACTTACTATAAAACCTGTATAATATCTATTTTACTTTAAGATATAAATACAAATTGTTTATCACATGAAACATTGTTTTTTTCAGGATTTATTGGATGATGCTGAAATGTGCAAGAATAAAATGCAGGCTGCATCTACACTTATTGATGGACTTAGTGGAGAAAAGATTCGCTGGATAGAGCAAAGCAAAGAATTTAAATCACAGATTAACAGGTAGGGTTCAATTAGAGGAATGTTCAATTGAAAAAAGTAATAGCCTTTTTTAATGTGATATGTATTATTTACCCATCATAAAGCATTTGATTCTGTTATTCCTGGCAGACTTGTAGGGGATGTGCTTCAGCTTACTGGCTTCTTGTCTTACTGTGGGCCATTCAACCAGAGCTTCCGGGACATGTTGTTGAAGCACACCTGGGAGAGGGAGCTCAGGAAGCATAACATCCCTTTTACAGAAAACCTCAACATTATTTCTGCCCTAGCCGATCCTCCCACTGTAAGAAACACCTTAATTTAATTTAAAACATGATTAACTTGTTGTGCAGCTAAATCGAATTCAGGTTGTGACAAAACACACACTTTTGTTTTCGTTTAAGATAAGCGAGTGGAACCTTCAAGGACTCCCTGGAGATGATTTGTCTGTGCAGAATGGCATCATCGTCACAAAAGCCACAAGATACCCCCTCCTCATTGACCCCCAGACTCAGGGAAAGGCTTGGATTAAGGAAAAAGAAAAGGCTACTATGCTCCAAGTACATAGTACAAATACAGTACATCACAAAATAGTTGTTTTAACCCTTAGATGCATAAGTGGGTCTTTTTTTACCCGGTGAGGTGGTTTTCTTGAAGTATCTTTGTAATTACATTTTTTTATCATCTCATATTCCAGCTATTCCTCAAAAAACATGCTTTGGATATCATGCCATTCAAATGTTTAATTTAAATTGTATACATTTAAAAAAATTGTAGTTTTGTATTACTACCCCAAGCTTCCATAAGTGGGTCAAAAATGACCCGCATGCCTTGCCTATGGCATCCTATGGGAACCTTTGATTCTTATCTCCTGTGGCTGTCAGGAATACATTCACTGTAGAACACACAGACTCATCACAAGTGACACCTCTCAGGAAGATTATTGTACACAGCCAGATCTGATACCTGTCAGTATAATAATACATTATATTTCTATAGGGCTTTTCAAGGACTCAAAATCGCTTTACAATATAAGGGAAGGTTAGAGTGGGGGGTATAGGACTATCAAACTTGATCAACCGGGATGGATTGATGGGGGGTGGGCTATGATGAGTAGACAAGAGAAGAGATGAGTTTTGAAAAGGGACTGGAATACTGTGAGGGTCTCAGAATAGCGGAGATCTTTGCATCAATATGTTCAAAATGTAAAAGAAATGTCTAAAATTATAAATAGTGAAAAATTAAATGTATAATATTTAGTATTATATTTTGGTTCACATTAGAAATATTTTATAAGTGATTTTTCTTAACCAAAATGGCATAAAAACACATATTATTCTAATACGGGTCCTTTTTGACCCACTTATGGTCCAGTCACTCGTGCATCTGAGGGTTAATGATACATCGTGTGAAACTAATCATCTGTTTTTCAGGTGACGTCACTCAACCACAAATTCTTTCGCTCCCATTTGGAAGACTGCCTCTCTATGGGACGCCCACTGCTTATCGAAGATGTATCTGAGGAGCTAGACCCTGCACTTGACAACGTCCTTGAGAAAAACTTTATTAAATCTGGTACCAGTTTCAAGGTAATGTTGCTGCCACTTGAAATCACAAATACTACTAAAATGTGTCCTCTTAAATGTTTGAATTTGTCTCGTGTAGGTTAAAGTGGGAGACAAAGAGGTAAATGTGATGGATGGCTTCCAGCTCTATATAACCACCAAACTGCCCAATCCATCATACAGCCCAGAAGTCAGCGCCAAGACATCCATCATTGATTTCACTGTGAACATGAAGGGCCTGGAGAACCAGCTACTGGGCCGCGTCATCCTCAGAGAGAAATACGTTAGTGTCTTCCTCTCTATGTTGAACAAAGCAGGTTTTTCTAACATTGATCAATTATATTAGCGATTGTTACAGTATTGAGCATGTCATATTATGTGTGTCTCGGACTACTCTAGAATTTGAGTTTCCCTACTAAGATATTGGTAGCACTTTACAATAAGACTACCCTTATAAAGGGTTTACGAATAGTTTGTAATTCATTTATTAATTAGGTTGTAAACACTTATTACTCCACTTACTTAACACTTACACTGAACAAAAATATAGATGCAACACTTTTGTTTTTGCTCCCATTTTTCATGAGATGAACTCAAAGATCTAAAACATTTTCTATATACACAAAATAACCATTTCTCTCAAATATTGTTCACAAATCTGAAAAAATCTGTGATAGTGAGCACTTCTCCTTTGCCGAGATAATCCATCCCACCTCACAGGTGTGGCATATCAAGATGCTGATTAGACAGCATGATTATTGCACAGGTGTGCCTTAGGCTGGCCACAATAAAAGGCCGCTCTGAAACGTGCAGTTTTGCTTTATTGGGGGGGTCTGGGGGGGTCCGAAAACCAGTCGGTATCTGGTGTGACCACCATTTGCCTCACGCAGTGCAACACATCTCCTTCGCATAGAGTTGATCAGGTTGTTGATTGTGGCCTGTGGAATGTTGGTCCACTCCTCTTCAATGGCTGTGCCAAGTTGCTGGATATTGGCAGGAACTGGAACACGTTGTCGTATACGCCGATCCAGAGCATCCCAAACATGCTCAATGAGTGAGTATGCTGGCCATGCAAGAACTGGGATGTTTTCAGCCTCCAGGAATTGTGTACAGATTCTTGCAACATGGGGCTGTGCATTATCATGCTGCAACATGAGGTGATGGTCGTGGATGAATGGCACAACAATGGGCCTCAGGATCTCGTCACGGTATCTCTGTGCATTCACAATGCCATCAATAAAATGCACCTGTGATCGTCTCAAGTGTTGCATTTATATTTTTGTTCAGTGTAATTAATAAGCTTTTATAAGACATGAGATAAACAGGGCAACTGTGACCGGTTGCTTGCCAAATAGTGAGCCCACATTTATCTGTACTGCTAAGTAGGGCTGCTCAATTAATCATATTTCAATCGCAATTACGATTTTGGCTAGCAACGATTATGAAAACAACATAATCGAAATAAAACGATTATTTATTTTCATTTTAATTAATTATTTATTT
The DNA here is from genome assembly GCF_902827175.1 of Gymnodraco acuticeps. Classification (NCBI taxonomy): domain Eukaryota; kingdom Metazoa; phylum Chordata; class Actinopteri; order Perciformes; family Bathydraconidae; genus Gymnodraco; species Gymnodraco acuticeps. The sequence goes on from NW_022989913.1 coordinate 1,223,848, forward strand.
TAGTATTGGTTTTTCAGTTGAATTATACTTAAAGTTCAGAGTAATCAACTGTTAAAAAAATTTTTTTGTAATAAATTGATGTTTTCAAAGTAAATGGATAATCGTTTTTAATAATCGTGATATCAATTATTGACCCAAATAATCGAGATTATGATTTTTGCCATAATCGAGCAGCCCTACTGCTAAGCTTTATATCGGCTACTTAGCTTACTTCGTCTTCTTCATCAGCCAGCATCCTTGGTATCTGTTGCTCACTGAGTTGATTCTCGCTAAGTAGCCAATATAAGGCTTAGTCATCTTGCCAAATAGTGAGTCTGTGTTGATGTATGAAAGCTATGTTAGAACCGGTTTATAAATGGTTCTTAATGATTAATACAAATTTTACAACCTAATTAATAACCTAATTATAAACCCTTTATGAATCCTTTATAAGGGTAGTCTTATTGTGAAGTGGTACCAAGATATCATATTTATTTTTGACAGGAGCTAGAGGCGGAAAGATTGAAGCTGATTGAGGATGTTACTGCCAATAAGAGAAAGATGCAGGAATTGGAAGACAACTTGCTGTACAAACTCAGCAGCACCAAAGGTAAAACAGTTACTGGTGTACATTTCCTTTTAAGGCAATACCCTTTTTAATAAAAATGTGTTTGTGTAATCAAAGGTTCCTTGGTTGATGATGACTCTATGATCGGCATCTTGAGTACAACTAAGCGAACTGCAGCTGAAGTCAGTGCAAAGCTCAGTGTCGCAGCAGATGCAGAGGTCAAGATCAATATAGCTCAAGCAGAATATCGTCCTGTCGCCTCCCGAGGCAGCACCGTGTACTTCCTCATCACAGAGATGAGCATGGTCAATGTCATGTACCAGACCTCTCTGGGGCAGTTCCTCAAAGTCTTTGACCTGTCACTAGAAAGGTTTGTTTTGATCAAAGATGCATTAAGAACAATCTTGGTGCTTATTATATTATTATTTTACATCTTTTATGCACCTTTTTATATTTAATGTTTACTTTTATCCCTATCATTCATGCTTTTCCAGGTCTGAGAAGTCCGCGAAAACTCAAAAGCGAATTGCAAACATTATTGAGTCTCTGACCTACGAGGTGTTCAGATACACAGTGAGAGGCCTATATGAAAACCACAAGTTCATCTTCACACTCTTGCTGGCTCTCAAGATTGACCTGCAGAAGAATAAAATAGAGCATGACAAGTTTCAGATACTTATTAAAGGTAAGGTAACCATTACTGAAGAGATAATCCGATGCACCTGTTAGTTATGTAAGGGATAATGTGCAGCGAGGTGGTCATTATGGGGAAAATAACACCCGACAGGCAGATCAGGAGCCCGACGTGTAGCGGAGGGATCTTGATCTGCATGTGTCGCTGCACATTATCCCGCTTATTACAAGGCCACATTCTCAACAAAGTAACGACATGACTCCCAATATTAATTGAAATGCTTTTATGGATTTAGAAAATGTTGTATTGATATAAATTGACATGCATCCGCTAAGAAAAATAGTCCGTTGTTACCGTTTGAAATACGTAGCAACGGCAGGAAGGCGGAGCTTTTTGATTACAGATTTGAAAACATCATTGCTTGCTTTAAAAGTAGCACAATTCATTATGTCAAACCTTGGAAAGTATCTAGATATCCCTGCCCTAATGCCAAAGTAACTGGCAACTGAATATGTTTTGCCGTTTGATGTCTATGTCTGGACCGCTGCGTAAAAAGGAGGGTTTCTGCCCCGTTACCTCTCCGCTGTTTTCTTGTCGCTCTTGTCTTGTCAGTTCGAAAAGCAAACTGTATACAGTTAAATCGACCAAACTTCTTTATGCAGATGTGAGCGTCCTTAACAACGGTCAATAAGTGCTTGACAGCGGTCTGTCTGTACTGGATTAACAACGTGTCACGTGTTCTGAATTGACCAATCAGAATCGAATATTCAACTAAGCCATGTAATAAATCATCTTTAAACAAGTTAACACCTTTTAAATATACCAAAAGGTGGTGCTGCTCTTGACCTGAAGACCTGCCCCACAAAGCCGTTCAGTTGGATCCTGGATATGGTATGGCTAAATATTGTTGAACTCGGCAAATTGCCACAGTTTGCCAACATCATAACCCAGGTGAGCTTAAGTTCCATTGATCATACATCTGAATCTTCAATAAAATTGTCCTCACAAGTTGACATATTTTGCAGGTGTCTCAAAATGGGAAACTCTGGAAAGCATGGCTCAATCTAGACGCCCCAGAGGAAGGTGTCATCCCAGATGGATACAATTCTCTCGATGTCTTCATTAAACTTCTGCTAATAAGGTTGGATCCTCCTGCCATGCATTTTGCTTATGTTACATTTCAGAATATGATGTTTAAAATACTAATGTCACAAGCTATTCCCGTTACAATCCTTTTAAAGCAATGGTTCCCAACCGGGGGTACGGGGACCCCTAGGGGAACTTGAGGGGATCGCAGGGGGTATGCATGTGCCTGGTCGCCTGCAGGGTGCGTTCTAAAAATAGCGCAAGTCTTCTTCGCCAAATAAATAAATAACTTTTGTCTTACATGAATAAAAAAATAACAATGTTTCTTTTCAAATATGACAGATAAAAGTGACTGTACAGAGGGGAGGGGTCTCCTCCTAAAAAAAGACATTATACTGTAGAGTGACACGTCCTAAGACCCGGAAGTAAGCTGCGCATGGGTTCCCTCAAGCCCCCAAGAAGTGTGCCGGACTCTGAGGAAAATATTCGTTGTGGCCAAACGGCGGTACTACACTTCCGTTTGGTTGCTGGGCCCGGAAACACTTTTTCCCATTGACTTACATTGGGAAAGAGTGATCTGTAAATCGTTGGATCATTTTTTTTTTAAAACTAAATAAGCTACCCAGTATGAACATTTGTATAGCCCTTACTAAAAACATTCGGTCCTCAAGTTGTAAAATGTGCTAATAACGTTATTCTGAGAGTTATTTTCCTCTGCATTATGAACGCGGATCTAACTCACGGGACCGCGCCGCCCGGCACGTTCATGTTACGTGTTCAGTACTACATGAGTTTTACCTTTACCCATGGATGCACAATAAGAACGGATTATATGATTATATGAATACTTTCGTGACGTTTTGCTCTCTCAAAAATTGGGCCATTTTGTCTTCATGTGCCAATGAGCAACTCTCATATGAATCAACGAGGCCCCGCCTCCCACGCTGTATCCAGTTCTTATTATACATCCATGGGTTCCCTCGACAAAAAACCAATGCAATTTCACCATAGGATTTGGGAAAATAGCTCGAAGTAAGGTCTGTGGTTGACACGCATTTAAGAGACGGATCACGTTTTGTTCAGTCGGATAATCTCCACATGTCTACCCTACTTTTATAATTTTCAAATCATAAATCTATCGATTAGATTTATGATTCCATGCGCAGCTTACTTCCGGGTTTTAGGTCGCGTCACTGTGGCACTCTATTGGCTTCCTAAATAAGTAGTGAGTCTTAACATCATTTTTTTACCCGACAGCAAGTGTACATTTCGAGTTTAAATGCAATTATATTGAATGTGAGTTATAGGTGATTTTCATTCAGGAGCAGTTGGGTTGAACACGCAAACAAGGGGTTTAATACACGAACAAATGTAGGTGAATTATCACAGATGAGTGGGGGGGGGGTACTTATAGAATGGCGACCAGCTCAAGGATTACACGAGACAAAAAAGGTTGGGAACCACTGCTTTTAAAAGAATGCAGATGGAAATGAGCTAAATCTGGCATAAATCCTCTCTTCTCTGAGATTAATGTATTTGAATGCATGGTCCTTGTTTAAATACATACATACTTTACAGGTCTTGCTGCCCTGACCGCACCCTGTCTCAAGCCAGAAAGTATGTCGGAGATTCCTTGGGCATGAGGTTTGCTGAGCCGGTTATCTTGAACCTTCACAACACTTGGAAGGAGAGTGACCCTCGCACCCCTCTGATTTGCTTCCTTTCTATGGGTTCAGATCCCACTGAACAAATTGAAGCACTTGCTAAGAAACTTCTACTTGGTAAACATTTCTGCCCTATTAACACTAGAACCGCCAGAGGTCGCTGTATACCTAAAACCGCGAACGGGTCACATTTACCCGCTATTGATTTTCAAGGTACAATGTTCTTTTATTTATCATACAGAAAAGTGAGTTTTGATCGCACAGGGATGACATTTATACCAATAGAATCTGTGGACTCTCAGCTTTTCACATGATATAGTTTGTGCAGATAGCATGAAGTATAAAATATCGCTACCAGTGCTGATTTAAACGCTTGGTGTTAGACTCGTGTTTTGTTTAGGTACATATCTATCTATCTAACTATCTCTCTCTCTCTATATATATCTCTCTCTATCTCTCTCTATCTATCTATATGGGTATAAATGGCCATTTGTTTTGGTGATTTTTTCGATCTGACTTCATATTGACAATTTTTAACAACACAGGGTGCTACATAACACACTTTCAGGAAAAGTCACAGACTGGGAGACTTGAATATTTGATTGAAAAAAAGTTACATACAATCAAAAAAGAGCTGCGGGTAAAATTGACCCGTTGGCGGTTCTAGTGTTAAATATTCAACCTTTACAAATTCTCATCTTACTGAAGAATCTTACGTGAGCTGCATGTTGCAATCTCACACAATGTGCTTTGTCCTTTAGAATGCAGAGCTATATCCATGGGGCAAGGGCAGGAAGTGCATGCAAGGAAGCTTGTTAAGACGTCAATGACGCATGTATGTATTGGTTAATGATAGTAGTACGTTGTATGAATAAAGTGATGGCTGACCATTTCACCCTATATGTGGCTTCTGTATCTTGATATGTGTAGGGGGGCTGGGCCCTTCTGCAAAATTGCCATCTGGGCCTGGAGTTTATGGAGGAGTTGCTGGAAACCATTACAACTGCTGAGACCATGCATGATTCCTTCAGGGTTTGGATCACCACAGAGCCAAATGAGTTTTTCTCCATCACACTATTACAGGTGAGACTTTACAAAGTTATTATTGAAGGTGTTGTGAAAGTGTAACTTCATGTATTAATTTTTTTTCTGACCTTACCCTTACAAATACTGTGGTGTACTTACATACAGTAGATGCACAAGATTAAAGCAATTGTTTCTCCCCCCTCCAGTCCTCCATCAAGTTTACCAACGATCCACCCCAAGGAATTCGTGCTGGTTTGAAACGTACATTTGCAGGGATTTCCCAGAACCAGTTGGAAGTCAGCAACCTGCCCATGTGGAAGCCTATGCTGTACAGTGTGGCATTTCTACACACTGCTGTGCAGGTACTGTCCATTTGAGACTCATGGATTAAGTAGAGCAGGGATGGGCAATTTGGATGGCGGTGGGGGCCACAGCATTTATGTACTGGCCACCAGGGGGCCGCAGATTTACTTGGAACACACACACACAAATTAGTAGTAGTGGCGGCTCAAGTTGCTTACTTTCATTACAGCAACGGTCTGCAAACATACTCAACATTGTGGTTTACCCCTGAATTCAGTGAAAAAATATTCTTTCTCCCACTTTTCTTGGAAAACACGATTTTACTCTTGCTCGTGCTGACATCCACAGAGGGCTGTGCTCATATGTGACCCGCTCTATCGAAATCAGTCGGAAGTCGCAACGGCTCATTTCAAAATAAAAGTTAATTTGTGTGAAAAAAAACTAGGTTTTCGGGGTTCGGGTGTTTTGTTTGATTTTAAATAAACAAAGTCTTAGCTTTCAGAATATGAAACTTTTATTGGCAAAATCACACGATAAATACATTTTTGAAGCTTGTAAAGGGAAGAAGGCACCTCTCACTCGCACTCTGCTCTTCTGCAGCGCAGCTCCCCCTCCCTCCCGCTGAAATTTTGAATGCAAGGCATATAGTAATCATAGATAACACGGCAGGGTCCGTTACAGTTTGTTTTCATCTGATTTCAAATAAACAAAGTCTTGACTTTCAGAATATTAAACTTGTTTCGGCAAATTCAGATGATAAATACAACTTTGAAGCTTGTAAAGGAATATTACAAGTGGAGAACGGAGTAACTTGACATCACAGCAGGCATAACAACAGCCGGTGTTTCTCTGGGAAACAAACACACAAACGTGTCACAGATTATTTTGCGGTATTTGGCTGCTGAACGAAATCATGTAGTATCAGTACTACAAGTAAAAAAATATATATATTTTAATTAATTACGTTTTCTAAATTGATCTGAGGGCCGCAAAAAGAGGAGGTGGGGGCCTCATGCGGCCCCCGGTCCGCCCATCCCTGAGGTAGAGGATCTAATGAGGCAATATGTAGCTCGTTGCATATTTCAGGCTGGGAGCACAACAAGTTATAAAGTCTTAGAAAGGTCTTTCCAAGTTAAGGAAAACATTTTCTTCACAATCACTACTTTCTAATATTATTTGATACTAATTTAACTGCTTTTATTCATAACCATGTGTTTATTGCTTTCTTTCTAAGGAGCGACGCAAATTCGGACCATTGGGTTGGAACATACCCTATGAGTTCAACTCTGCGGACTTCACTGCCAGTGTTGAATTTGTTGAGAGACACTTGGATGACTGTGGCCCCAGGAAGGTGAGAATTCGGGAACAGCAGTGTTACTTTTAGAGATGTTTTTATCATCTTCCCTCACTTATTATTGTGTGCTTTCTCCCAGGATGTGTCCTGGGTAACTGTGCGATACATGCTAGCTGAGGTGCAGTATGGAGGAAGGGTTACAGATGATTATGACAAACGCCTACTGCAGTGTTTTGCACGAGTAATATCCTATTTTTTTGTTCCTTTATGTTTAACATCTTGATACATTTGATTATTATTTGTCTTGTTACGATACATGAACAGGTTCTTTTCGTTGCAGGTGTGGTTCAGTAAAAAGATGTTCGACCCATTATTTTGCTTCTACACGGGCTACAAAGTCCCAGTGTGCAAGACAGTAGACGAGTACATTGAATGTATTCAGAGCTTACCCACTGCGGACTCCCCACAGGCATTGGGGCTGCATCCTAATGCGGATATCACGTAAAGAAATACATTGTCCTAAAACTATAAATGACAAGGATATGATGCCTATATTGTGTCATTTTAACGTATAAATGATAAATAACATTTCATTTTGCTTTGTTTAATGCTCACTAGGTATCAGACAAACACATCGGCTGAAGTGCTAGAGACAATTACAAATATCCAGCCAAAGGAAAGCGGAGGAGGATCAGGAGCAACTCGGGAGTCCATTGTTTACAGCATGGCAGAAGACATGTTGGAGAAGCTGCCCCCCAATTATGTGCCACATGAGGTGATTTCTTATATTTGTTATTATTAGGGTGGCAGTCTCCACTTTAATACACCTACTCAAATCCAAATTGTGCAATTCTTATACTGGTTTCAGGTCAAAGCCAGACTGTTGAAGATGGGAGCTCTAAACCCAATGAACATCTTCCTACGCCAAGAGGTAGATCGAATGCAAAGGATCATCGGTGTGGTGCGGATTAGTCTGACGGACCTGAAGCTGGCCATTGATGGTACCATCATAATGAGCGAGGTGAGACCACTCATTTATCACTCTCACATACAGATTGTTTTTTAAATATTAACTTCAGTACATTCTAGGGCTGTACCCGAATATTCGTTCGTTGGAGTCCTATTCGGGTTTCAATTTCGTTATTCATTTATTTTTCGTTTTTTTTCAATAAATTGAATTTATTGAAATCTCCAATATCAACGTAAGAGCTTGTGCCTCTTCGGGGGGTGCTAACACTTAACCATAAACTTTATTGTTTACTTTCTCCGTCTTTATATGTAGATATGACTTTTCTCCGTTAATCTCCGTCACGTTGTTTCCATAGCAACAACAACTTCCTGTCAACAGCGCTAACTCCTTCAAAATAAAAGCATGTCCATACAAAATAGGAAGCCAAGCCAAATTACACTTAAGACATATACAACTGCAACAAAAGTAACAAACACAATGCAATATCCTTTTCAATTTCAAAGAACACAAATTGGGTTAATTGGGTGGCCCTGAAGTGCAAGACACCACAGCATTTCAGAAAACACTACAGCATTTCACAAAACACCACAGCATTTCACAAAACGCTACAGCATTTCAGAAAACACCAGAGCATTTCACAAAACACTACAGCATTTCAGAAAACGCCGCAGTATTTCAGAAAACGCCACAGCATTTCAGAAAACACAACATCATTTCACATTGGACGGAAAGGGTATTCCTTTAGGGAGAACACTTCTTGTTTGTGATTGGACAGAGCCAGCCAGAGAAGCACTGCTGTGATTGGTTGTTTTTGCTGCCAGTCAAGAAATGACGCTTCGTGATTGGTCAACACCCGACAGCGAAATATGTCCCAACACATCAGCCGTTAGCACACAATCAGAGCTCACAGCTCCTCATATCTGTCCAGAAACTGGACAAAAGTTAAACATGTACAAACCACAGACTGTCTATGTCATGGCGAATACAGTCGCTGCTTTATTTATGTCTGTATGACGTTGTTGTGAGTGTGGACGGAGCAGCAACAGGTTAGTTTAGCCTGATGGATCCGATTCCATTCAGAAAACACGCATTTTAAAAGCTTTTCGCCTGCCGTCTTATCTGCAGACTTGTCAAAGCGTTAATTCATGGTTTTTACTAACCCTTATCAGTATGTAGTTACTTCGGCATCACTTTGAAACGTGTATTACAATTAAATCACGGTCAAATATGTTCATTTTGTTGTAGTTGGTATCTCCCATAGGATTTACATGGAGATACGCCCCGCCCCCTCTCCAGCGCCTCTTGTTTGAATGACAGGAGCAAACACAGTTGACAGCCGCAGTGAAACTCGAGCGATTAGAGCGATGCGAATATTGGGTGGTCTACCATAGTATTTACATGGAGATAAGCCCCTTAAAAACCATGAATTAATAAAGCATTAATTCTGTGTTTACTCCTGTCATTCAAACAAGACGCTGGAGAGGGGGCGGGCCGTATCTCCATGTAAATCCTATCGGAATCGGATCGATCAGGCTAAACTAACCTGTAGCTGCTCCGTCCACACTCACAACAACGTCATACAGACATAAATAAAGCAGCGACTGTATTCGCCATGACATAGACAGTCTGTGTTTTGTATATGTTTAACTTTTGTCCAGTTTCTGAACAGATATGAGGAGCTGTGAGCTCTGAGTGTGTGCTAACAGCTAACGGCTGATGTGTTGGGCCAATCACGAAGCGTCATTTCTTGACTGGCAGCAAAAACAACCAATCACAGCAGTGCTTCTATGGCTGGCTCTGTCCAATCACAAACAAGAAGTGTTCTCCCTAAGGAATACCCTTTCCGTCCAATGTGAAATGCTGCGGCGTTTTGTGAAATGCTGTAGTGTTTTCTGAAATGCTGTTGTGTTTTCTGAAATGCTGTGGTGTCTTGCACTTCAGGGCCACCGTAATATACATTAACAAATAACTATAAAACAACAATACTGTAGAATAACAAAATGAATGCCGTGAATAAACCGAAATACACGTCTTGAAGCAGTTCGCTGCTGATTACTACGCACCCCCACCCCCCCCCTACTGATTACTACCAATTATCCGGAGCCCTAAAAATTGTATTTTGGACAGCCCTAGTACATTCCTATAAACATGTTGTTTAAAATATGAATTTGCTTTCATTATCACGAGGCTGTAAGTTACTGTAAAAGTGATCTCTACTTGACTCCTAGAACCTCCGTGATGCACTGGACAATATCTTTGATGCCCGTGTGCCAAACCAGTGGAGGAAAGTCTCCTGGGATTCCTCCACACTGGGCTTCTGGTACACAGAGCTTCTGGAGAGAAACAAACAATTTCACAGCTGGGTGTTTGAAGGAAGACCAAAAGCTTTTTGGATGACAGGTTTCTTCAACCCGCAAGGTGAGTCAAGTATTCATTATTAGACTTTCCAACAGATTTAATTAGATGTATTGAAACATGTTAAGTTTGACTGTGGTAAATCAGGGGGTCTTAAAAAGTATTACAAGTTGATAAATACATTTTGCGAAAATTAAGGCTATTAAAAAGTATTAAACAACATTTTCCAAGGTATTACATTTTGTAGCTTGTTTTCAATAAGTATATAAATGGTCCAAAGAGGTTGTATTCTAAAGTCTGCCTGAATGTAATCATTGCGTAGGTGTGTAGTGTGATTCTGTGTAGTTTATTGATGGCATCCTGTTGGATTTGACCTCATCTGAACAGGACATCGCACGCTCACTGCTTGATAGCGCGCAAAGGTCCGTTTACGCCGGTTGTTAAACAACATCGTTATGGGGAAATGCAAGTTTGCGTCCAAATGGTTGGAAGATAAGGAGGAAGGACAATCAATACTGTATATAGTAAATGTGAGGTAAAGTGTGTCACCAATGTAACCGTTTAAAACTCAAAGTGGCGATGAGGTCTTAAAACAGGGTTGGGGAACCTCCGGCCCCCGGCCGTATACGGCCCGCGAGACAATTTGATACGGCCCTCGAGGTAACACACACAAAAAAGACAACAAAAAAAAGAAATCTGGACCGCAAAAAAATTTGACAAGCGAGTGCCTGTTTTTCCTGGCCACGGTCAGGGTCCTTGAGCACAACACGAGCCTAACATGTCATCATGTGGTATATGTCTCGTCTGACAAGGGTGCAGTGCTGACGGAGAGCACCAGAACGCTGCTCCAGCACTTCCAAAAATTGCAGTACCCATAAGTCCGTACACATGCCGCAGTTTCTGCGTGTCTGTGTCTTTAGTTGAAAGCCCAGTGGCGATCTGTTCATCTGTCATTCTGATCATACAGTCAATAACTTTGTTGTTATTAGCATCTGGTTAGCTAGCTATGCTAACGGACATAAGAAGCTTTTTCTACAACCAGTGAGGTGAAGGCACATCTTTATATGATCATTATAGTTATAAAAAAATAAGAGAATAAAGTAAACGGGTATAAAATACTATAACAGTCAAATAAAGTTATTTAAAAAAAAGAAAGAAAGAAAGGCGAAATGAATGGGCTGTGATTTTAGTACTTTTAAGCAGAGGTCAATCATTTGTACGGCCCTCTGAGGATGTAGAAAAAGGCCCTTGAGAGGAAAAAGGTTCCCTACCCCTGTCTTAAAAGGTATTACATCTGACTTCAGGATTCCTGCACCCTGTGAATGTGCTGTGTTCAGCTGGTGTTGAATTTATATCAGATAATGTATTTTCTGTGGGATGTGTATAGGGTTCCTAACCGCTATGAGACAAGAAGTAACGAGGGCAAACAAAGGCTGGGCTCTGGACACGGTAAACCTGCACAACAAAGTTCTGAAACAGGCCCAGGAGGAGATCACTGCCTCGCCTACAGTGAGTGGAAAAGCATGGAGATGATGATATATATTTCTCAATTAAGCTTACACTTTCATTCATTATAAACTTGGTCAGACATTAAAATAAGTATGATCATATTGTCTGCTCACTTTAAATGTGAGATGATAATTCTGTCCCTGACTGCTTCTCTTCACCAGGAGGGAGTCTATGTCTATGGTCTGTACCTGGAAGGTGCCAGCTGGGACAGGAAGAACGTCCACCTCATCGAGTCCTCACCCAAAGTGCTGTTCACACCCCTGCCTGTCATCCACATGTTTGCCATTAACTCTACTGCCCCCATGGACCCCAAACTGTATATCTGCCCCATATACAAGAAACCAAGGCGCACAGATCTGAATTACATCACAGCAGTGGTGTTGCATACCCTCCAGCCACCAGACCACTGGATTATGCGTGGAGTCGCCCTGCTATGCGATATCAAATAATAAGATAGCTGCATGTATTTGTTAATGTGTGACATTGCTTAAAGGGGAAATAAAAGTATTTTTAAGGTCAAATATTTCAAAATGTATTCTTACCAGTTTTATTTTTCTAGTTGTTTCACTCACTTCAACAGGACATCTGTGTATTGGTCAGGAAGTATGAATGACTTTTCAAACGTTGCAGATCAATTAAATGTTTATTACAAACTGTTCACAACCACACTGTTGCTTCACTTGGAAAAGTATCAATTGTTGGTAAGTCATTGCATTACTATCAAAAACTGATACTTTTTTTTATTTTTTATCACGCATAAATTACATTTATTTTGTTGCATTGCATTTAGCTGACGCTTTTATCCAAAGGGACTTACAATAAGTGCATTCGACCAAGAAAATACAAACTTGAAGAAGACAGAATCATATAAGTACATAATCATATCAGGTTTCATAGAGCCAAAACATTTCAAGTTCTCCAGGAGAGGGGGGGTTCTTAGAGCTGAGTTCTGAGAGGGACAATGGAAAAGTGATACCCCACAACTCTGCAGTGCAGGTAGATGATTCCAGTATTCACTATTGATCCAAAATTGGTCCTTGAAAAGCACATTAAAAAACCTAATGTGTACATCTCTCTAGAAGTCTCAACTAAAACTGAATAAACAACAACAATGGTCAACAGCATTGTCAGACTGATTAATTTCCACACTAAGCGAGTGCAATCAATTCATCTCCATGCCTGTATGCACAACATTTGACGCAGCTTGGTGGCTTCAAACTATATGGACACATCTACTGAGGACAGAGCTGGCAAGTTGGACATGTTTCTATTGCCATTCCATCATGTCAATCCCGCTATGTGATACAAGGAAAAGTAAGGGTCTCCTATTTGATCTTGCTGCCTTTTTTTTTATTAAATAAAAGAGATGATAATACTGACGCTTATTTTGTATACAGGTTAAGACAAGAGATGAATCCATAAAGCCCAAACACCTACAGTAAGAAAGGAAGCCAACCACCATAAACTCTACAATCAGATCAGCACTGGAATGCAGGTATCTCCCATTGGTGAAAGGTGAAGAGAAAATAACTAGTCGTTGCAAAACTTTACAGCAACAAATTCTAATTCATCATGTTAGTTATGTTTTAACCCTAACCACTAGACAATAGGAGGTACTTTTCTAAAGCAATGCATTGCTTGCTTGATGTTGCTAAGAATCAAATCAAGCTGTGCATTCAGGCTGTGTGGGCAAGCATGTAGAACAGAAAATAAAGGGTTGCGTTGGGTACCCCCTTTCAAACACTACAGTTGCCAGATCAAAAGACCAAACTAAGCAAGAATCAGAGAAAAAAAATGCACAAAATCTCCCAATGTTTTAACTGCAACTTTGGATCTAACGGAGATCTTTGCTGAAACATGCTGAACACACAAAGTAAGAGACTGAATGGTAGTCAATGCAATGATTGGCAAAACGAAAAGGTTAACATGTGTGCCGATGCATGTTATGCACAAGACAGACGAGGAAGGAGGTGCTTTATGAGTGACATGTCCTTTTTTCTAGAGGGAACACTGGGGCGAAGACGAGTAACTGGCGCCAGCCAACAAAATCCCCCCACCCTCTAAATGATCCCCAATTATGTCAACGGGGGAAAATGGTGTCCTTTGAAAAGTGTTCTTAATCAAACCCAATTAATTCCGCTCCTTACCCTTATTATTTCCACCGTGGACCCTGTCCCGCTAGTCAGCCTGTTAACTAGAGCCCGGGCCCCAGCAAAGGTCACGCTTGGCCAAGCAAAATAACATAATAATGTGCGTAATTAAACACTAGTTCTGAAAGTGTCTCTAGCAAATTCTGGGTGTTGCAACATTAAGTCTTTCTGACAAAGGTGTGGTGAGAAAGGATTGTCACGTAATATAGTGTATTCACTTTAAGTTTTTTCATCTTCATACTTACCACTAATATATTATGCAAATTCCCTACCTAGCTATTGTGGCTCCATTATTGTTATAATGCAGAGATGCTAAGAGGCCTATATAATTTGGTAAAACCTAGGTTTAATTGTTTTTATTATTATCTATCTGAGTCTCTACTAAGCCAAGAGTATTCCTTATATATATTTAACATGAAATATATATTTTCAAATAAAATAAACAAATCCTTGCACACCATTGTTCCTTTGAATATGCAGACCCATGAACACTTCATTAAGCCATTTTGTGAGTTGACACAAGCATTTATTTATTTATGAATTAAAAAATCTCCCACCCTGATGTTGGCTTTTTCGTTTAGGTTGACTGGGTGCTACATTGTTGAAAAGTGCTGGGATGCAAAACAGTCCTTTTTACAAACTGCCATCCAAAATAAATTAGTGCAGCTGAACACACGCTACCGGAGGGCAATTAGAACTCGAGCCCTTGTGGCCTCTGCAGCCTAGCGGGCGGGGCCTCCTGACACCCCTGGTTGGGCCTGATGAAGTGGAGCTTCATCTGCCTAACGGCCTGGCAAAGCTCCACAGGCTTGGACGAACACAACAGGCCTCCATCAGGCCAGCTCGTTCTGTCACAGCTTACATGGCCTTTTGTACACCAGCGCTCATTAACGGCACTAAGTCATGTTGGTGGCTCATTAATGCATGCGTAGAAAGAAATACAAGATCCACCATCAACGTTATTCTACAGTGGTGCTACAGTAACTTTATTCTGTATTTTGCACATGTTAAATGAAAAACACATTCTTTAAACTCAAAAGTACTAGAAAATACTTAACTGATGAAATTTTTTTTTTAAACATAATAAACATCCTCACATTTATTAATGTCGTCTTTGGCCTTTTAGTCCACTGTTGTCAACAGGGATTGTAACAATATAAAAAACAAAACCTATAAAACTGACAATGTGGGTGTTGCCATTTCTAAAGGCCATGATGGACACATTATGTTTTAGAGTGATTTAAAGGAGGACTTTTCCTTACACTTCATTGTGGTGTACACATATTTTCATTGCCAGCACTAGATAAAACTTGATGGCACCTTATTTTTCCAAATAGTGGACAGCATTGGTAAAATGCATTACAAGTCGTTCTTCCATTGATTCCATTTAATTGCATGTTTTTATTGCCTTTCCAAAGCAGGAGGAAATTATTTACTAGTAAAGCACCTTTTTGCTTTATTTCAATGCACACACACCAAATGCCAACATACTGTACTGTGTAAAACACACAAGCAATATTATCATTACGTCTCTGATAAAGGTTAATGTAACGTAATTTCCTTCTTGTTGTGGTCCAACAGTTATATAAAACAATGCTACATCCAATGGTAAGAGAGGCTGCCAGCACCTATTAACTCTCTCACTCATAATCCACCTGTCTTTAGGGAATATTTTGTCAACAATGCAATGAAAAGCCTCCTTTACAAATAAGATGAACATTAAGACAGGGCATAACAAAAAACAACATCAATATGTTGTGCCGTATCAGTAAATATATAAATTGTCAAGTTTGAGGGAAGGGGAGGGGCAAAGATAATCAGGTCTTGAAAAAGTTTTTTTCAGGGGCAACTGAGGGCATTTTGTCTATGGCTGAGAATCCGGGGTTAATCGCTTTAAAAGCAGTAATTAGGTGTTAAGAGGTATGCTTGTCTGTCTAAATTAGCTTCTGAGCCAGATTACGCTCTGTGACTTCCGATAACCTACCCCATCAGGGCTCAATGCTCTTCAAAAGGCCAGTTTAATGATTTAAATCACACACACGCATATCGCTTAATAGAATTAAGTGGGAGAATTGCTTTGAATAAAATTGTCTGCCAACTTTCAAATGAGCTGAAAATATAGTAGAATATGCTGGACAGCCTATAGACTTTTTTTTTAAAATAGTTTGAATATCATGGAGAAAACCCAACCGAAAGATATACACAGAGAAACCCCTCTTTGAACCATCCATCTGTATACTACAATTGTCTAGTTCTAGGATCTAGATACCAGAAAATGCCCAAAGCACAGAGCTCAGTTATCTCCACAAAGATATTCTCTCAGGAGAGCAGTAAAATGTTCAAACCAAAGTGTAAAAACATTCATATTGAGGATTTTCTCTAAATAAGAGTCATTTCCAAAAACCTTCGAGCTAAATCAAAAAAGGGCCCCCAGAGAATCAATCATGATTTCTTTTTTTTAGAGTTGCTTATTAGCATCAGTGAAATTATGTCTGACTCATTTGGTGCCATGTATCGTCGTCATACGTAGATACAGGAAATAATCAGTGAAAAATAAGTTTGTAAACATTCACGGGAAACAGCTCAAAAATCCTTCCAAAGTGCCTCACATGTGCTGCCAGGTTTTATCCATTGACTGAAGGTGCTCTTTGGCCTTCATCCTGAGTGCTGCGATGCTGGAACTCCTTTCGTCCTCCATCGGGTATTTATCGTTGAAGCTGGGCGGGCACTGGTAGGGGGGAGGGCCCATTGGCTGCATACCTTGGACCATACCAGGTGGGGTGTTGAGGAAGCTGTGACTTGAATAGGCCTGCTGCAGGCCCTGCGGTGAACCCATGAACCCTGGGATGGTATGCATGGGTGTGGCACTGGACATGGGTGAGGTCAGCCAGGGATCTAGGGGCATCGGGTTGGACATTGGCCCCACACTGGGAGGCATCGGAGGACGATTGAAGGATAGCATGGGTGAGTCGTGAAGCTTCATGGTGCTAGTATCCATCTTTTCTTGTCGTCTCCACTTGGCTCTCCGGTTTTGGAACCACACCTGGACCATGGAAATTGAGAAGATGCTATGAGAATATGCTTCAATAGAATTAAACTATGTACCTCCTAAAGGTGGTATAGGATTGCAGAAACTTTTAAATAAATTTTAGCAACAAACAGTAGATTTGATCATATTTAGATAACCTTAGCAAAACCTAATTTGAGGATAGGGTAATGGCTCAATTAGAAGTGTTCTAGATAAATCTCCATCATTCCTAAACTGGACAACTGTTTTTCTACTCTTTTTTTTTGTGTAAAAGGAAATATCCAAACAAATGATAGAATAATTACATTATAAATTAAAGCACAGGCTGTGTACCAAGACCACGGGAAACTATTTGGATATCACTTAGTTACCTGAACTCGAACCTCTGGCAAGTTAACCTTCATTGCCAACTCCTCCCGACTATAGACGTCTGGGTAGTGGGACTTCTCGAATGCTCGCTCCAGCTCATGAAGCTGATAGGTGGTGAAGGTAGTACGGTTTCTTCTGTGTTTCTTTTTAGTGCGCTCTTCCTCTGTAATGGCCTCTTCAGCAACATCCACTTCCTTCTGCAGACTGCTCATTTCTTCATCACATTTGTCAGCGGAGAAAATGTCTGATTCTAAAATTAAGGACAAAATACGAATAGTAAGATTTGTAGCCAGTTCATAATTTTAGGGACAATTCGTTGTGTGCACTATCCTACCTATAACTACCAAGTCAGTAGTAATAACATATCGGTAAATCTTTAACAGTTTACACCTCAAAACTCAGATAACAAATTTAAAAAAGTTGTTTTTTAGAAACATCCAAAGGCAGAAACATAGTTAGCAATGCAATATCTGAATGAGCATGGATCATTTTACACTTCATTTCCAAAAAAGGTGTCTCCCATTTCATCCATCCCGGAGACTACTCCTTCGTTTATTTGATATCAAATAAATAATGAATTCGTAATACTTGTCTTTTCTTGTTTGAAGACAAAAATATGTCCCAAGAATAAAAAAAAATCATTATCAACATTCGAATATCACATTGTAACATACAGCCTGTTTAAAAAGTGAAATCTTAACTCTTCTCATGATAAAACAGCTTAATGGACACCAGGGGTTTGGCAAGTCGAAATAATATCACATCTTTCACTGAATTCTTCCCTCTCAGTAATCCCATAGTAACAGATGCTTCCAGTTAAACCTGCAAGTCCCCGCCTCCTCTAATCTAAAAAGGGATTTAAACTGTCAAAGTCCAGATTCCGTCTTTTAAAAAAATTGATTTGAAGTAAATTATGTGTGTGATGCACCCGGCTAATCCTACCAAATTGTAAGAGAATATTGTCAACAGATTGTTTGTTAGAAAAAATGTAGTCTGGTCAAAAAGAGCTTTGTGTTCAAGGCAAATTTCTTAAAAGCATTGTATTAAATGGTGCAACATGACATGGGTGATTGGGATTTTTGCCTTTAATAGCCACAATAAGTTAATGCCATAATGGGAGATGCAAATCTTGCAGATAAATAAGTATACAAAATGTGTCACTACAGAGAATGGAGGCTCCTGATTATACAGACATGTTTGTAGATCATTTGTGTATCAACATTCCAGTCTTCAGGTTATCTTTCATCAAACCATAACCAGAATCATGTCATGTCCTACACCCTAAATATCACTACCTACCCTAAGGCAAACAATACAGGGTTCCCCTAAGCAGGCACCACCCTTGTCCCTCTATCCTTTAAAGCCTTTAACACCATCTAAGAGGAAACATGTAGATATTAGGTATTGGCCTCTCTTGTCTAATAGAGACGGGCATGTTAATTTAATGCATTTAATATTTAATACATTTATTTACTGTGATTTTTTAGTGAGTGACTGGGACTATGAGGCCTATATAGCTTATCAGAAGTGAACCAACAAAACAAAACAACCAAAGACACAGAAATCACTTCTTGTAATGTACTCTTCTATCCATTCCTTTGTGCTCCTGGTCAGAATTAATCTGGTGTAGCTCACCCACTGGATTTTGTCTGTTGTGGCTACTGTACTGTTCACATCGGTTGCAGCTATAGTATTTTTTCATGTCATTTTTCCATTCAAAATGTTGGCTTTTGAGAAACAAACGTTGCATAAGAAGCTTATCTCAGACAGTGAATTACTGTTTCTAGGTTATTACAAATCTGCTGTACACAGGGTGCACATTACCTTTTTAATGTTAACCAAGTAACAGATGGCCACATTTACTCATGGCAACTGAGAGAAAATATGTGTTGCTATTGGAAGTGTCCATAATTATACAGAACCTGTCAGGTGTTGTTGTTTTTTAAAACTTTTTCCAGGGTTGGCTAAGTGGTCTTTTTATTGATTTTTTTATCTGCTTCATCATGTCAGTAAATTATTACATGGGATATAGAAATATTGTATTTGATAGCTTTAAGCTTACAGCCGGTGAATAGGTTCAAAGCATTTGAATGGATCATATCGATCACATGGATTTATTTGTTTTAAGATACAGGTGTTGTTTAATCAAAAGTTAATAAAAAACGTATGTATGTACAAAAAAACATAATTGATTACGTTCCAGTTTAGCTGATTAGCAATAGGTAGTGATGTCTGGCATCAGGCTTATATCACTGGCTTCTTCACCTCGAACTGTATTTTGGTTGTATTTCCAACAAGGCCCATCCAGATGTCCATACTTAACAAACGCCTGCAGTGGGGGTACCATGTACCATGTAATGTACCATGTGGGGGTATTGCGTTCGAAACTTGACATGCGAGACACAAACAACACCATTTTTGATAATACAGCCCTATTTCCAATTTGTATACAGTTGAGCAGAAAATCCTCAAAGTGATCTAAGGAAGTATTTGAGAGCGTTCATGCCTGATCGCTTCTTTCCTCAAAAGACTCACCATGGTAGGAAGAGTTTTGGGAGCTGTCACCCAATTCTGAAAGGTGCCTATAGGGGTCCGACGGGATCTGCTTCTGAGGATGCTGTGGGTTTTCTCCATTGGCTTTTTGGCCATCATCACCTACAGAATGGAGTAAAGGGTCCTGGTCTTTAGTGAATCCCAGTATGACATCAATACTGTGGACCCTGCCACCATTGCTTGATCCAGCACCTTTGGCCATGTCATAGTTGTCCAGGCAACTATCGTCCACAATTCCGAGCGTATCCATTGACAAATGCATCCGAGCCTTTTGAGACACTATGTTGCTTTCCAAGTTAGAAAAAGCAGAGCAGTTGTACAGAGTTGTTGTGCTGTGATGGAGCAGACTTGTGCGAAGCGTGAGGGCTGTATCCTTCGGTGAGGCTGATTGTATTGTTTACACAAAAGCATAACAAACTCACATCTTTGTCTGTAAAGGAATGAGAGAAAAGAACCAAGATGTAACTAAAACACTTCAAAAGCTTCGCCAAGTTATACTCTTAGTATAAAATACATAATAAGGATCGTACATAGTCACTACATGCAGGCAATGTTTTGTTGCAAAAATAGATTTAACAATAATTCATAATAAATAAATAATAAGTGAGTCTAAGGAAAATGTCAAGTGAATTGTGTCTAGAAGAAGTTTTCGAACTCTATCAAGTTTAAATCACAACTGCATATCTTTTACATTTTAAAACCTCAGCATTTGAAAAGTTTTGTAAAAATGTATGCAGTTAGAAATTACCCTATTAAGTTTAATACCAATAAACTTGTGTTGATGCACAAAAAAGCAACCTGCTCTTGGACAATATTTACACCTCTTCATTATGAATGTAATGAAGTATAAAAGTTATCTTACCTTCTTTCAGAATCCTACCATCGACTACGCTACAGACATGGTGTCTCTGTAGTCCATAGACAAATGACACTAACAATATCTACTGTAGGCGCTTGGCAGTTAAGTCCTTGAAATCCCCTGCACACAAGTGAGCAAAGGACCTACCGTTGGAGCCCTGTGCAACAAGCACATGTAATGTCTTTCTCTCCTGACAAAACTCCCCTTAACCACACAAGACACCAAAGCCTGCGGGGGAATGGTAGTAAAACCAAAGGGTTTAAGAGGTTTATTAATTGGAATCCTTCCCCTTTAAGAATGACTGACAGTTGTTTTCTGGTCAAGTAATTGCTCCAAATGTGTCCTGCTTTCAGACCACAGAGGGAGGCCATTGCTAATGAAGCCTCGACAAAACTTTCTTTCAAATAATCTATTGTCTGAAAGATAATGGCTCGTACTGAGAGTTTTCCCTAATCCCTTCATTATAGACAATGTAAGGGAGAAAAGACACAGAGATGGACTTTTAACTTGAATGGCTACAAACTGTAAAGACTTGTATTAATAAAATAGTTTCATTCAAGTAGGCACTTAACTCTGCTTTTGGAATAGCTGGCATTATTTATAAAATAAAATAAAGCAAAAAAGTGAATTGTGTGTTAATACACAACTAATACATTGAACTATATTATAGTAATTATAGTCTGATGATAAAAATGTGTTGTCTGTGTTAGGGGGACTTACAAGTAACAAAGTAACAAAATACAGTCCTATTTAATTTAAACTAATTAATTTAAACACAGTTTGAACCCAGTCTTTATTATCCTTTCAACATTTTTATTTGTGACATCCAACCAAATTGTTTTTGTTTGTCAAAAAAATACTTGGCCTGTTTTGCCAAATAGTATTTTTCCTCAGCCTCTGATGGTTCAAAGTAGAATTGGGTTGGGGCATCATGGGCATTTTATCCTGCAGCCTGTAAGTTTCTCCTCTGCCATCTGGCACAACCAAAGCTGTGGCAGCCTGAGTAGGTGTTGCAGAGATCAATCATATCCTTAATGAGTCTTAAGACTTCACTAGAGATTTCCTCTGACCTCACTCTTCCTATCAGAAGATATATTTAGGAGTTCTTTGCACGTAAGACAATAGAAGTACAAGATGTTCATATTCGCATAACTTTGTTATGGTACCAGCAGTCAATTAAATTCTAAAGATGAATGAGAGGTTTTGCATTACCTTTTGACACTTTCTATAGACCCAAGCCTCAATCCATTGACGCACCTTCAGCTTGGAGTCACAGAGATGCACAGAAATGCAGCTCTTGTGTTAATGATTGGCACATGCCTAAGCAGCTGAGGACATTACAATGCTAACAAGTTTAAAGCCATCTGGCAACATCGGGCTGCATTGCCAATGGTTCCTGTGATCAGAATGGCTGTAAGTTAAGTGGCTTTGGCTAAACATCTTTTCTTGGTTGTCAAGTTTGTTTTGCCAGAAAGGAGAGGCTGCAAAGCCCATTCATTTTGCCGGTGAGGGCCAGGCTTTACCACTCAATAAATGAAATAAGGAAATCGTCCTTCTGGCAGGGATTGGCTAAAAAGTAATTTGATGTAAAATAGTGTTTATAAAGTTGATTAATAAATGAATATTTACTTATCCAGTTTTCAATATTTATAAATATTTTGCATTTTCTGAATTTTCTTCTAGCTAGGCAAACATTGAAAGCAACATTAATTGCCTTTATAAGCTGATACCTTAAAACAGTCAATGCGATTTATTGATTGATTGGCCAAAGGAGAAGATTTGACTGTGAGTGATTCAGTTCATTCAGTAAAGAACGGTATGCAGCAAATACATTTCTTTCCTGTATAACACTAATTTTGTTGACCAACATTTTAAGTGTGTTATCGGTAGCTAATAATTAGTACAAACTACTTATCTGTTATTTTTTTTGGCTTTTTCGTTTTAAGAGCTGCACTAAGGCAAATTCAACTGTGTTAACATTGAAATAAAATAGTAATCTTTTTTATTACAGTTAGTACAGTATACTGTCTAACCAGTGTTAGATGCATTCATGCATTGAAAGATATCTGAACTATAAAGTAAAACATTTGCAGACTTCATAAGCAAATAGTATATCCCTTTTTTAACTGAAATCCTGCGTTCTAAACTAGACCTGGTCAGTTTGAAAGATCTATGAGTTTGTGATGTGGGCAGGTCGGGCCTGATAAAAACATATTCGCAGATCCGTTGTGGGAGATTTAGAAACGAGGGAGAGGCATTTCTGGGACTTTTGAGAAATCTGTAACCCAACGTACAACTTAATTGCACGAAGATGCAATTTAAAAAAAGCTATAGTTACATATTTGTTGATGTCCTTTTCTGTTTGGCCGACCGTATTATTGGCTAATATTAACTAGAGACTTCAGTTAAGACTTGCATGATGCTCCTAATACCGCTAGTCGTGTGCAAAGGAAATTGATAATGATTTTATCACATTAATATATTAAAGCTGTCCCTCTTTGCTTGTTTCCCCATTAGCCTAATTGAGTACAAATTGGTTAAGAGGGTGCAGCATAGCTAGCAAGCTCTTTAATTTTATCAGATGACAATGTAAGCCCAAGAGATCCTATTAGGAGGAAAGCGGCTAATGTTTCAAGGCGCTGTGTCAGCTTACAGGGGAAAGGGGGATGGTGAGCAGCAGGGGAAGACAGGGGAATGATGAAAAGGGAGGGTAAAAGACTGAGAGATGTGTCATATGACTAACATGACCGGAAATGTGAAGAAAAGCTCAAACTGTTGTATCTTGTACAGTCGTGGACGTACTGGCTCATGACAATTGTGTGTGAGCTAGTTAAGAAAAGGATATTTGTGTAATTTTAAAGGACTTTAAACATTTATCCAGTGCCAAAAGGAAATTCTATAAAGAATGACAGGATACCGCAGGAGTCAGAAATAGGGACTATTATTATCAACCAGAACAAGGCATGAATTGGGACTGTACTTCAGTTAAAGTTATCCCCTTTGGGAGGAACAGTATGATCCTTGATTTGCTTATTTACTTTAAAGCCTGCTTATTTACTGTTTTAACTGATCTGAGGTCGTTAGGTGAGGGAAAAATAAATATTTTGAGCATTCAGTTAATCTTTTGGCCTGTCATTAGAGGAGTTAACCCTGCCTCCACTCATCCAGATTAGGACCTTTCTTGACCAGGTTAATGCTTCCCTGGTAGGTCAATGTCAGCTCCAGCTATCTGAACAGTTGCAGTGTCTTGAGCATTCGCAGAAGACTTAAAATAGTAATACATTCAGACTGATGGTCAGACAATATGCAGTTTCTGAATGATCCAGAAGACAGACGCATTACACATATGTGTGAAACCAAAATGTTGTGGACGGTATTAAATTAATAAATGAAGTAGAAAAGTGTATCTTTGAAACAAATATATGAGGAACGTTTTGTGACAGAATCATGTTTAGAAAGATAGTGATGACTGAATGTCATAATTTGGATCCCCATTAGCCTCCACTAAGTGGCTGCTTCCTAACAACGACATACATAAATACATTTTACTGTAAAAAACAGGGTCAATAAGTAAATAAAATGCAAGCATCAGAAAAAATTTAATTAAATAACTTACTATATTAAAAGATAAACAATAATAACACACAATTAATGGATACAAAAACATTTTCACAAATACACAAAAAAGAAATACATTAAAAACATTTAGAAATACAAAAAGAACAATACATAATACAGGATAAATTAAAATGGAATATTACTCTTCAGTTAAAAAGTTGTTTTTATATTTGCAATCCCTTCTATTGTACATTTGAATGTTTTGCAAACGTTGTCCAGTGTCCAAACAATGTGTCCTAGCATAAGGACAGTGTATTAAAAGGTTAAAGGGTAGACAAAGAAACAGGTGGCTTTGAGCAAAGCTTTCTTTAAAGAGTGGTGTCTTATCAGCAGCAGCATTACCACGTTAGAGTAATGTTGTTAGCAGGGAAAACATTTCACAGCAGGAAATCCTGATCAGAGTCCATTAGAGGAACATTATGTTAGTAGCCCAATCAAAGACTTACATTGTACTTTTGGTATTTTGGGAATTGTCCCTTATTTTGACCTTGGGTGGATCGGTGAGAATTGAGTTCCTCCCAGTTTACAAAACTGGTGCTGTTTAAACTTTTTCATTGTACTTGTACTTTATCCTAACTGTTTATTAACAAAACTCAAGTGATCACAACAATTGGCCTTGTGGGTAGTCATTTTACAACTGAAAACAGGTTGTTAAAAACCCAGTGCTTTAACAAACCTAGTATACTCCTACTACTGCTTAAAGGAAGGAGCTGTAGTATTGACATCTCCTACACCCCCTGGCAAGAATTTGACAAAAAAAGGTCAACATTTAAAACTTGGAAAGGTTGCAAAATGAATGTTTTTTTTACTGAGGAGAAGCTAAACAAATGGAAACTGATATTTATATTAAAATCTTGGAGAGTTCATAACCAACATAGTTGTATCGGGTATGTATGACATAATGTATAATATAATGTTTCAACAAATTCAAATTCAAATTTTGACAGCATATCTGTGACTTTTGCCTTTGAACCACTCCTGTTACATTTACGGTCAGTGTTTTCTATGTTGATATAAAGTTTAATTACTTTGGTTAATGTAAGGTCCTGTTAGCATCGTTAGGTTTGAGTTAATCATTTTGTTTAGGTTAGGATAAATCCTTTGCCCTGGTTAGCGTTAGGGGAAGGGTTTACTGAATTCATTAAGGGTAAGATACAGGTCACATCTGAGTCAGACCTTTTATAATAAGCCAGACAAAGAAAATAAATGGTCATTTGTTTATTTTTAATTGCTTTGTTCACTTCCTCAATCCAGATTGAACTCCTGGGGCCTCATTTATAAAGGGATATACGCTCAAAAAATGACGTACGCCAGTTTACGCAATGTTTGCGATTTATAAAATACTAACTTGACGGGAAAATCTGCGGTCTTCCACGCAAACTCTAACCCATGCGTACGCACTAAGCACAAACACGGGAGAGACGAGAAACTGCGACACCGTTGGCAGAAGGAAGAATGGAGAGAAATATGTGGAAATAATACCATAAATAAAATGTTACCTCTCATTTATCATATATGAAGGATTCATTTTCAAACATTGATTAAAGCCAATCTTAAAATGATTAAACAAACGGTTTAAAATTATAAACAAACTTGGAGAAAATAAATAAATACGGATATGTTATTTAAAACCACCTCGAATATGTTGTGTTAATGTTATGAAATGTTTTCTCATAAATGATGCAGTAAGCAGGAGGACAGAATTAAGTCTAAACAGACGCGCTCGGCTTTGCCACCCAGGTCGACCACCAGGTGCTTGTCCCCGTGCTCCAAAACCCGAAAGGGGCCATCGTAAGGGGGTTGTAGGGGGCCTCTGTGCGCATCGTGCCGGATGAACACGTGCCCCGCCGAGCGGAGCTCCACGGGAACCCGGCACACTTGGGTACCGTGCTGAGTAGTAGGGACCGGAGCAAAAGACCCAGCGACGTCCTGTAGGAAAGCCCGCTGGGCTCTCGCCGACCAGGGAGCCGATGTATTAGGGAGGAAATCCCCAGGAACCCTCAGCAGCTGACCGTACACCATCTCAGCCGTAGAGCACTGCAGATCCTCTTTAGGCGCAGTCCTCAGGCCCAACATCACCCAAGGCAGCTTGTCGACCCAATTACCGTCCATAAGGCCGGCCTTCATGGAGCGATGGAACCGCTCACAAAGGCCGTTAGCCTGAGGGTGATAAGCGGTAGACCTGTGCAGCTTAACCCCCAGACCACTCGCCACGGCGTTCCAGAGCTCGGACGTGAACTGTGAGCCCCTGTCCGAGGAAATGTCTGACGGGGTGCCAAAACAACACACCCACGTCACAATGAAAGCCCGGGCAATGTCTGCGGCTGATGTTGACAAGAGAGGAACCGCCTCCGGCCAACGGGTCGTCCTGTCCACCATGGTGAGGAGGTAGGAAAAGCCCTGAGAGGAGGGCAATGGACCAACCAGGTCGATATACGTGGTCAAACCTCCTCTCAGCCACCAGGAAACGCTCCAAAGGGGCCTTCGTGTGGCGGTGCACCTTAGCGCGCTGACAAGCCACGCACTCACCAGCCCAAGTCCTCACGTCCTTCTTCAGCCCATGCCAGACGAACTTCGCGGCCACCAAGCACACCGAAGGCTTAACACCGGGGTGTGACAGTCCGTGCACTGCCTCGAACACAGAGCGCCTCCAGCTGGCGGGAACGACTGGCCGCGACAGGCCCGTAGAAACGTCACACAGGAGGGTAACGCCCGTGTCGCCGAACACCACGTCCTCCAAGCGCAGCCCCGCACCCTCCACCCTCCACCTTCAGAGCCTGGACGCCGGGGTCTGCGACCTGGTCCGCCGCCATGCGAGTGTAGTCCAGGCCCAACTGGACTGCTCCGATGACGACCCTAGAGAGGCAATCTGCAACCAGGTTCGACTTGCCAGCCACGTGTTTAATGTCTGTGGTGAACTCCGAGATGTAGGAAAGCTGCCGCTGTTGACGTGCCGACCAAGGCTCCGCCACTTTAGACATGGTGAAAGTGAGTGGCTTGTGGTCAACAAACGCCGTAAATTCACGGCCCTCCAGCAAAAAACGGAAATGCCGCATGGCCAAATAAAGTCCAAGGAGCTCTCGGTCAAAGGCGCTGTACCTGCGTTCTCTGGGTGTCAGCTGGCGGCTGAAAAAGGCGAGTGGCTGCCAAGCGCCCTCCACCCACTGCTCGTGCACCGCACCAACAGCGTAGTCCGATGCGTCTGTGGTAATGGAGATGGGAGCCGTGGATGATGGATGCGCCAACAGGGCCGCCTGAGCCAACGCGGTCTTGACCTCCGTGAAAGCAGACGCAGCTTCCGCCGTCCAGTCGATCGCCTGGATGGGGGTCGTACCTTTCAAAGCCTCATACAGCGGCCGCATAATGTGAGCGGCCCGGGCGATGAAACAGTGGTAGAAAGTCACCATCCCCAGAAACTCCGGCAGCTTTACGAAAACATCGCAATTAGCCATGTTCATTGGGTCTTCGGAAACTTTCTCGAAAGGGGTCGTCGGGGTCACCAGTGTAGAGCCGATGAATGGGAGTCGGAGGCGGGGTGTTCAGTGTAGAACTCCACACTTTATTATCTTGAAACCTCAGACAGGTAATACATTTGCTGTTACTGCATGTGAAGCTAGCATGAATGAACAACCAACCCGGTGCCCTCGCTAACTGGTCCGGGTTGCAACACACACCAAACACACAGTGAATTATGTCCTCACACGTGACACCACAACAGCTAATATAACACAACACATTAGTTGTATTTCCTTTAACTGGTTGATTATGGATACATAGTTGCTGATCGACAGCTGGAACACAAACCACCAAATACTCCACTCCGGAGGGATTCCCCGATCATTTCTTAGAGTTTCTCATCAAGGGGCTGTCTCCTGTCCCCGGTACAAACACACTGCTTGAGGAAGGCTATGTGTATTTTTTTTGTCATTAACCTTTTTCGGACCACTTATTTATTTATTTTGGTGACGATCCGACCTCCATGCTGCTACTCTGGTTCAAACTGCATCCACCAAACAATATGATTTATCTCTCCCTCCCCAAAATAACCAAAATCTGACACACTGTGTGAGATGTCTTTTTTAGCTGTTCCGTCGTCATTTCCTGCGATCTTCTTCATAAAGTCAGTCGAAATGAATGAATGAATGGGCGTTTCTTTGACTATTTATAGGCAAATATGGGCGTTACGTGAAGCCCGCAAAAGCTGCGCCGCATTGCGAGTCGATTGTGATTTATAAAGGGAAACAGGCGTATGAAGTGCCATACGCACTGTCACTACCCGATCCGTCCCCCTGCCCGATCTGTACTGCACATGTGCGAGATGGTCCGCCATATTGGAGAACTCCGGACGGAGTGCTACCAAGCAAGCATCCTCGCGATTGAGAAACGGCCACGGTGTCAAGTGTCCTTCTTGAGTTGTCGTCCGGAGTTCTCCAATATGGCGGACCATCTCGCACATGCGCAGTACAGATCTGGCAGGGGGACGGATCGGAAAATGTCGGAACATTTCTGTAGCTTTTTTTTTGCTTTGTATTATGTAAGCAACCTTCCCACGTGAATCCTACGCAACGCGTTATAAATGAGGCCCCTGGCCTGGATAAACTAAACTAACGTAATTTGGGTTATAAGCTCATTTCTGTAAATTGATCTGCAGTAATCTCTTTCATCAGTACAACAGTATAGGGCAGACTTAATATTGATACTAGGTTTGAGCTTGTCTATTTAAGGGTGGTCTGCTTATGTCCTGAACCTCTTTTAATAAGATTATCTTTACCAAGAGCCACAGCTTGGCACACGACTATGATTATTTGATGGTTTGGCAAAGGCATCATTTATGCACGTCATTGCATCTTAACACGAAGGTGATCTTTAGCTTAAATGATACTGTGACAAAGTATAGATACTGTCTAGATGTCAAAGGAATTGTAGCTTATTGTAAATAGCCTAATACATAAATCACTTGTTTTAACAGTCATTTGTTTATTTTATATACTTTACTCTCTACCAAGATGTAGTTTAAAGACTCTTTAAATAAAGTTCTGTGATGAATAAATGCCACTTGACTTTAAATAAATAACTGACATGTCTTAGCAGGCTGACATTCAGTTTGATAATGAGACCTTGATTTCATTACAATGTTTCTGTTTACTTAATTGAAGATACCTTACACAAGCATTACTCGAGGATGTAAGGTGATTAAATAATGATTGTTTTAAACCACACTGCGTAAGAGGTGTGTTTAATGGTGGCTTCTTGAAATCGAGCCCTGACAAGTTTTTACACATAGAGCCTAATCTTCTTCTTTGGCTAATTTGAGTCCCAAGGAATTCAATCCCTACCTAAAGCTACCTTATAAGCTTTGCTCGCATCCGTTGATGTCACCATGCATCACACATGCATCACACATGCATCACACATGTCCACACGGGCAATCAAGTTCAAACTGGCTAACACACACACACACACACACACACACACACACACACACACACACACACACACACACACACCACACACACACACACACACACACACACACACACACACACACACACACAGGCCAAAGGCCTTTGCCCACCTAACCATTGTTTTATGGGTGAACCTCCCATTGATTCATGTCAGACATCTCATTTAGTTTTTCTACACCTCACACTCTCCAAAACCACACACCCCTTCAAAAGAAAAGCCCTATAGATGTAATGCTACTTGAACTTATACTACTACGTACATCTGATATGTAACTCCTTCAGCCTACTTTCAGCTGCACAAACTATTCAACTATTAACTTATTCAGCTATTTCAGGACATTGAGGCTATACATGTTGTTGTTTATACCTTTTTTTAAACTTTTCTTTTAAATATTAAGCTTCTTCACTATTTTTCCTACTCTTCCAGTTTAACATTTCACTTTCAAGTTTTCAACAAAGTCATTGCAATGCATTTGAGCTGTAACAATTTGATTCAAATCATTTATCTTTTCTGCATTTCTCCGCTAAGTTCAGCAACACACTTACTTGGTTTTTGTAGCTAAAAGCAGCTACCATTCAGCTAATAACATATTCAGCTTTTTCTGCATTTTCAGCTAAATTCAGCCACAAATGTTTACAGTTTACAGCATTCACACGCATTTTCTGCAGGAAATGCATTTTCTAGTTGCTCTCTAGAGTCTCTGAGACACACATGAGTGGGAGCCCACTTTAAGTAGAACTAATCACACCTGTTAATCCCTGCTTGATGGAATATGAAGGTCATATCTCCTGTAGACCGCTTTACAGTCTGTTCAAGACTCCTGTATGAAACAACCGCAAATAACTTATGGTCACTTTTTTCCAAAAAACAATACAGCTGTGGTTTAAAGTGCTTTCAGTGACGCACACTAAAAAGGTTATCATCCCCTTTGGTAACATATTTGATGGAACACTGTAGCTTAATTAAAAAATATGTTACTCAGTCCTAGGTACAAGGGAAGCCGGGAATAGTGAAAGGAAGAAGTGGAACACTAAAATACAACATATACAAATTATCAAAATGAACACCTTGCTTTACACATTTCCAAAACTGAAATCTTGGCTATTTAGTGTGAAGATGATTAGACTGTATCAATAATTTGTGGCTGGAGTAAAACGGCTGAAGAGCTTAGCTCATAATTGGAAGCCTATGGAAAGTCTTTATCTTGTCAACAAGATGCAGCAGGATAGACACTTAAGATGTAGGCCACGGCTGTCTAGCTCATGAACAAGTAGTCATTACTAAAGTAGACATAATACAATAAACACATGCTCTTATGTCTTCATTTCTTAATTTTCAATGTCTAAATGTCAGCAGGAACATCATAAATGTATCTGAATTGCAAACATCTGTAATAACTAGTTGTAAAAGGAAGCTTCACAAACATACACATTTAAAAAAAATCATATTGTTCTTCATTTTTCATGTTAAAAGCACCCAACAGCCAACGCCTTTATTTTTTTACTAAACTCCAATGTTAATTATTCTTTATTTAGCATATGTCTGAACTTTTAGGAGTTAATTGACCTTGTTTAATATCTGTCTCAGTTTAATCCTGTACGGTCCTTCATGAAGCACAGTATACCCTTGTTAAAGGATATTTTGTGGATTATTGTCATGGGACCTATGTTGCCAGTGGATTTGGGATTTAAGGGGATTCAAGAAGCTGTAAGATAATTAAAAACTCCCTGATCAGCCGTACTGTTCGTTGCTGTTGCCATATATTGTCTTCCTAAGACTCAGTATTTTTGGTATGCTTTGTACTTAACACCTCCTTGACTTTTAATCTCTGTACCTAACAAAGAATTAATAAGGCTCTGCACATTAGACTCATAGGACTTAAGACCACCTTATAACAGAAGATCTGTTTAAATGACTCCTGCCATGTGGACATTGGCCAAAATGTCCAACTTTAAGAGTAATTGTAAGTGTAATATTCCTGATCTAAGGCCATTCATGTGATTGACTTCAGTTCCATTGTAGGACACACACTGTATAACAGTTAAGCTCACCCCAAAGGTACAAATGTTTCACCAAAAAAGTTATTTATAACCCCCATCTTTGTTATGCTATGCCCCCTTCTCAAAGATCTGGAGATCCTTCAGAAAAAGCTAACTAGCTGTGCTGTTCAAACCAGGGAAATCCTTCATTACCTCCTCAGTGTCCTCTAGTGGTGATGCAGAGGCCTTGCAGACTGTAGTTCTTTATCTAGATCTAATACTGTGTGTATTATATTCTTCCAATGAAACTTTTTCTATGTAAATTACACAAACGTATTGTTACAACTTGATGTTAAAATATCTACTCAGTGATTTTTATTTGTATATACATATTCCCTCATTTCCCTGAGATCTAGTGGATGCTTGTTTCAGAAAGGTGAGATCTACAATGTCCTTTTTTTCTGTATTCATACTGTAACTATTTTACAGTTTTGTTTTCATATTTGCTGACATACAGTAGACCTGTAAACCAGCGAGATACTTTTCAAATGTTTGTCTAACCCATAGGTCTAACCCCAGGTCCATTAGGTTGCTTAAATATGTCATCTGCCTTGTCGTCATTATTGTTGTAACATTGTCTATAATGTCCTATAGTCTTAACGACATTCCTGGTAAACCTTTAAATGACACAGTACCAGTGCTAGGAACTGTTGACAAAGTTAATATTTTGGGTCAATTGTGCTCCTCTGTGGTTTTTGGCTTCATCCTGGTAAAAACCTCCTAATCCACAGCCTCCTCACCTTTCCCCTCACCTATTTCATGGTCAAACATAATAATTCCTTCAGGTTTACACTTTTTCTACTCCAGGCTCTTACCCCTGCCTTTGGGACTTCATCAAGAGGTCAATCCAACTTATTTATTTTACACAAATGAGTAGTCCAGCTCACTATTCCTTTCTTGAGGTGTCTTTCAAGGGGAACACTCTACCACCATCTGGTGGCAGGACTGTCAACACGCAGGACAAATATAATTATTAGTGACCCAGTTTCACATGGGCACTGAATATAAATACATATTCAATATTACTTTATGGTACAGCCATTGAGTTCTTTAAACAATGTGGTTTTGGTTTTAACCCAATGCTGCTGTATTTTCAGCATCTCCCAACAGTACTGGCTCTGTCGGGAAATAAATGTGTTTATTCACAAGTCTGGTCATGTTGCGGTATTTCAGTGTGCAAGTAGCGTTATTAATAGAAAACTGCAACAAACCCAAAATGTATTTTATTTCTGCTAAGCAGCCAATGGCGGGAGAAGAATAGGAAACTGTCTGCCCCCAGAGGGTGATGAGTGCAATGCCAGAGAGCGATCCCTCTGTGTAACTGACATGGCCCAGAGCTGAGTGCAGCTGTGAAGAGAGAAGGGAGAGGGAGGGAGGGGTGTAAGCGTTACAGCAGGGAGCAACAGAGAAGGAGGGGAATGTATGTGGAGGAGGGGTTTATCAAGAGTGAGAGAGCTTAAAAGTGATGGGGAGAAAAAGCAAGAGAGAGAAACTGCGTGTGTGTGAAGGAGGAAGATGCTGTTGCCAGGGAACAGCAGTGAAGTAGAAACGTCCATCTTTACCAGCTCGCAGCAGGATAGAAACATGTTACATCGTGGGTGCAAAATATACTGAACGTGAGGAGAAGGAAAACAGCTGATCCGGACTCCCAGCAGCCCCGGGAGAATCCGAGAGAAGGTAGGCAGGTGTGATTACATAACCACCACAACACATACGGGTGACAGCATCACATCAGGATTAGAGCCTGGGGAGGGGGCATTAGTGTTGGTAGAGGGAGGAGGGGGATTCAGCAGAGACTCTCAGAAATGAATGCGAGGAAGAGGAATAGAGAGTGATCATCGTCAGAAGGGCTGAAAGCGAAGGACGAGGATTATCTTTTGTCCAAAAAGCAGCATGGATTCTGACTGAAAAGAGATGAAAACACGGTGTGATGATCCCATTCTGTTAACCGTTCTCCCTACAGGAGGACACGACTTCTCTCTCAGCCTCCATCAAAGGCATCAGTGAACAGCAAGAAACGTCCTGCAGCCCAGATCCTGAGCACGAGTGTCCCACATGCAGATGTAAACAATGATGACCCTCATTCTGCTCAGGCAGATTTAAGGAGGAAGGAAATAAAGAGGAGATTCTGAAAGCAGCTCAGCCGCTCCTAACGGCAAAGAGGAAGTTATCCGTATCACATAATGTGAGTACCCTGACTTTAACCTATTGATTGATTTTCAGTCAGTGACATTTAATATATTTTTTCTGCTACTGTTTGTGAGTCAAATTACTGAGATGGTGTTTCAGATGTAGAATGGATCACAGTCGTGACAGAAAAGCTTTTCTCCTCCCACAAGAACTTGATGGCCCTATAAAAGTAAATTCTCAATCAGCTTCTTTATCTTGATACCTGCCTAATCTTAACAGATTTATTTTATTTCACAACAGTTGTTATATTTACATAATATATGTTTGTCTGTGACACCATTCATTTGGAAAAAGGTGGCCTCATACTTTTTGTGTACCAATCAGGATTTAATCTGCTCAAACCAATGCCGTTCAGTCCTGATGAAGAAGATTAACTCTATTGTCAGGAGTTCAAATTCTTGTTAAATGATATCTAAATATGTTTTATCTCTGATTTCGGCTTATTGGGTCCTACATTTTAAGTGTATTAAAGACATTCTTATTTGATTTCATTTTAAGCTAAATATTCAGGGTTCTCTTGTCTGTAATTTGTAAGGCAAGGCAAGGCAAGGCAAGTTTATTTATATAGCACTTTTCAACACAAGGCAATTCAAAGTGCTTTACAAAAAATGAAAGAGATTAAGAAAATGGCATTTAAAATCAGTCATTAAAAAGAAAAGCTAATAAAATAAACATTAAAAGAAAAAATACATGGATAAAAGTTACAGTGCAGTCTAAGATATGAATAGTTCAATTAAAAGCAGCGACAAAAAGAAAAGTCTTCAGCCTGGATTTAAAAGTAGTCAGAGTTGCAGCGGACCTGCAGGTTTCTGGGAGTTAGTTCCAGATATTTGGAGCATAATAACTGAACAGCTGCTTTACCATGTTTAGTTCTGACTCTGGGGACAGAAAGCTGACCAGTCCCTGAAGACCTGAGAGATCTGGATGGTTCATAATTTAGCAGGAGGTCAGAAATGTATTTTGGGCCTAAACCATTCAGTGCTTTATAAACCAGCAGCAGTATTTAGAAATCTATTCTTTGACACACAGGAAGCCAGTGTAAAGACTTCAGAACTGGAGTGATGTGATCCACTTTCTTAGTGTCAGTGAGGACTCGAGCAGTGGCGTTCTGAATCAGCTGCAGCTTTCTAATAGATGTTTTAGTGAGACCTGTGAAGACACCATTGCAGTAGTCCAGTCTACTGAAGATAAAAGCATGGACAAGTTTTTCCAAATCCTGCTGTGACATTAGTCTTTTAATCCTAGATATATTCTTTAGGTGATAGTAGGCTGATTTAGTAACAGTTTTAATGTGACTGTTGAAACTCAGGTCAGAGTCCATGACTACACCTAGATTTCTGGCTTTATCTGTTGTTTTGAACATTGCACACTGAAGCTCAGCGCTAACTTGTATACGTTCTGCCTTGGCTCCAAAAACCATTACCTCAGTTTTATCTTTGTTTAATTGGAGAAAGTTCTGACACATCCAGTCATTGATTTGTTCAATGCACTTACTCAGTGTTTGAATTGGAGCATAGTCTCCTGGTGAAATTGTTACGTAAATTTGTGTGTCATCTGCATAGCTATGGTAACTTATTTTGTTGTTCTTCATTATCTGAGCCAGTGGTAGCATGTAGATGTTAAAGAGAAGAGGCCCCAAGATGGAGCCTTGAGGAACCCCACATGTCATATTTGTCAACTCAGATGTGTATTTACCTATAGAAACAAAGTTGTTTCTGTCCTTTAAGTAGGATTCAAACCAATTCAGAACTGTTTCCGAAAGTCCCACCCAGTTCTCCAGTCGGTCTAGTAATATGCTGTGGTCAACAGTGTCAAACGCAGCACTGAGATCTAATAATACTAACACTGAAGTTCTGCCACTGTCTGTGTTTAAGTGGATGTCATTAAAGACCTTTACAAGAGCAGTCTCAGTGCTGTGGTTTGGACGAAAAACAAGTTGGGAAAGAACTGAACTTTCCTTTTATCAGTGGCTCTACTGATGCCTATCTCCAAACAGTAGGCCATGTAAATGTTATCATAATGCAGAGGAGGAAGTCATAACGATATGTTCTATTCAAGTGAAAGCTCTACTGCTTCACTTACATTGTTCTTACTGTATGTCAAAGTAAGATAGAAAAATATTGACTAAGTACAGCTTCTTTATCTTGAGTGTGTGAGTTTGTTTGGATAGGCACAACGCAGTGAAAAGCTGAACAAGTTATTGTTTAGGCTGCCCTGCCATCTGGACTCAAATCCCTAACAAACACGTGCTACTGTACCATTACTGTGTGTCCATCAATCAGCAGTTCACTGTATGAGCAGCTGAGCCTTTACGAGAGACATCTGTGTGGACAACACACCACACACACTGACCTGCTGTTTCCGTGTGAAATGTGCACTTCTCAGCTCACACCCCTCTTTCAGTCTTTATTTAGCCGGGAAACTAATCATCTCAGACAGCTTTTTGTTGTTGTGTGAGAACAGAGGAAGTCAGTTTAAAGTGAGATTTAACCAGAAGGATCTTAATAAAAGGGGCTTTCAAGGATTTCCCTATCAAGCTCATATCAAACACTGCAACTTGTTATGGGATAGTACAGTCAGTGTAAACACCTCTCTGTTGTTTAGAGAATCCAGTGACAACACAGCAGCTCCAGCAGCATGTAGCCTGAGGGCCTGAGCCTTTTAGTCCACTCTTTCCAGTATAGGCTCTGATGTGTCTCACTATACTATAGCACATCAGTGCCATCCCAATGGACAAATGGACTGTGTTAACGTCTGCTGCAGTATGAACTCTGACCGGGACTTTTATGTAGGAAGAACACTCCTCCCCCATTGGCACATTCTGACACATAATGTTTACTCATGACTGATCCTTGTATGACATCCTGCAAAATCAGAAACAAACAGTAAAGCTTTACTTCACATACCAAGAAATGGACATGTCGCACTGGAAGGAGGCTTTTCTGCTTTGGTTATGTAAAATATGGAAGTTGAGATGACTACCAACTTGTATGATTCGCTTGTATCTCCCTGAGGTGCTGTATGAGCAATGTGGTGTTTTATTTTGGTCTCCATTCCCCCGTGATGTAGGGAAAGGAAACCCACTGGGACTTATTTTAGCCAATGTTGTATTACAATGGCATTATTGTACAATATTTGCCCATGAGAGATAGCATCAGTGTTTGAAGTATCTTGCTTTTTGGATCTCGCAATTGCTATGTATCATGCTTGTTAGGAAAGGATAACGTTTGTGGTTTTGTAAGGTTGGATTTTGTACACCCATGTTATGTTTTCTAGCTGCAGTCCATACTACTTGATGATAGCTCCTAAAAGCTACAGTACACTGGTATTGTGAATAGGATTGGCCTAGTGTACTTTTTTGTATTGTAGTGTATTGCTTTGAACCAAAAGAAACCTCAATTATGCCCACAATGAAATTGGATAGTTTCTTTCATTCAACCCTCCCTGCATAGTCAACATCCAGGTCTTTGCATCTCCACACCTTCAGTTTGTAACTCTGTCTGTCTGTCGCAAGCTTGTCTCAATTATAATTCTCAAACCAAAATTCATAATCCTGCTTTAATCATCAGGGTTGCGTAAAATGGGTGGAGTTCCCCTTTAACGCAGCAACACTCTTTAACTATTGGTTTCCTACTGAATAAGTCTGTTTCATTTGTTTTTCAACCACAGTGAGCTGAAGCCCGTCCTCCTTTGCAGAGGATGGGTACAGCAGAAGCCACTCTACGCATGGACAGCATGGAGGTCAAGGACGAGTGGCAGGATGAAGACTTCCCCAGGTGTGTGTGTGTGTGTGTGTGTGTGTGTGTGTGTGTGTGTGTGTGTGTGTGTGTGTGTGTGTGTGTGTGTGTGTGTGTGTGTGTGTGTGTGTGTGTGTGTGTGTGTGTGTGTGTGTGTGTGTGTGTGTGTGTGTGTGTGTGTGTGTGTGTGTGTGTGTGTGTGTGTGTGTGTGTGTGTGTGTGTGTGTGTGTGTGTGTGTGTGTGTGTGTGTGTGTGTGTGTGTGTGTGTGTGTGTGTGTGTGTGTGTGTGTGTGTGTGTGTGTGTGTGTGTGTGTGTGTGTGTGTGTGTGTGTGTGTGTGTGTGTGTGTGTGTGTGTGTGTGTGTGTGTGTGTGTGTGTGTGTGTGTGTGTGTGTTTTTGTGCACAGGCTTTGACAAACAGGCCCAGCTATGATGCAGAGTTACTGGTGTGTGTTTAATGGTGAAAGGCACCAGGTGTGTTCTTTCCTTGATGTAGCCGTTATCTGTTATGTGATTATGATGCGTCAAACAATGGTGAACAAACTAGAAACTAGCACAGAGGGAAAAAAGGACAAATTAAACACGTCACTGTGTCCAGCAATGGAAAAAAAAGCCAAGCAACCACTGTTTAACTGGCAAGCCCCATTTCTACAGCTGAGGAAATGTGGTTATGAAATAGAAGTAGGGGAAAGGACATCCAGTGTATTCACAAACATATTTATACATAGTTTATCAGATGATTTGGTATTTATTTGATAGGTTTCTGTAAGAAGTTGTCTTAGTATTATAAAAATAGAATAATATAACAATGGTATCCTGGTAGCTCAGTTTGTGAAAGCTTATACGATACTAATGATGTCATTGGAAATGAGAAGAGGAATAATAAGTGTGTATAACAATACATGTGTTGCAGTTTAAACGTAAGAGCAACATTTTACAACGATCTTAAAGGGCTTTTCCAATGCAAAATGTTCTACTTCCCACTGTCTTATCCACTCTTGAATGTCTGTTGATGCTGTAAACGTACCTCTACAAAGCTACAACACACAGCGACAACTTAATAACAGCAATTATGCCAAAAGGTCCATCAACTCGCCTGTACTTGTGCTGTTTTAGGGCGTTGCATGCACGTCTGTGTTAATGTCTGTGTCTTTCTCTCTGTGTGTCTCTGTGTGTTGGTGTGTGTACGAGGGCTATCTACTGTAATCTAGCCCTCTTGTGCCCCAGCTATCTTATTATAATGTCGAAGGGGGAGTTGGTAATTACAGATGTTGCTTTCTCACACAACACATATTGATTCCCGTACACACCATTGTTAATGAACAATAGCGCCACTCCAAAAACAAAAGAGAAGAGGGAGGAATTGCTAGGAACGATTTCTCATGCTTTATAAATCATTTCAGGTTTTTATTAAACATGTAGCAAATAATTTAATGTAAATGTTAAATGTTGATGCTTATAGCTAGCAATTTAAAAAAAACATCAGGACAGTTGTTAACTACATAAGAGAAAAACAAAAGGCCAAAGCTCAAATATATTTCATAAATATGTCATTTTATTTTGTATTTATAGAGTTTCCATATCATTGTATTTTTGTTGATTGTTCATACCTTTCCCTGCAGGCCACTACCAGAGGATGGAGATGGCCTCACTGACAACAGAACCAGTAAGTGGAGTAAATACACATCATTCACTAAACATATATATATTTTTTAAAGATGTACTGTGCCTAAACTTTTATGGCCCGTCTGTCCAGATCATCCCACCACTCTAAATGTGGGCGAGACCATGGCTCAGCGTAAGCGCCGCACGCTGGTCGCCCCCGACATGAACCTGTCCCTGGATCAGAGCGAGGGCTCCGTGCTCTCTGATGAGTTTCTGGAAACACCCGACGACCTGGACATCAACGTAGACGACATGGAGACTCCTGATGAGACGGACTCGCTCGAGTTCATCAACAACGGCAACGAGCTGGAGTGGGAAGGTCGGACAGGAATTATAGAAAATTGACAAGTTAACATGATCACCATTGAGGAAGTAAAACATATTTTTTAAGGTCAAGGGATGCATGCTGGCGAAGTAAGGTTAAACAATCAAACCTTTGTCTTCACCTTGTGTCCAGATGACACTCCTGTGGCCACTGCAAAGCGTCTTCCAGGGGAAAGTGACGAGGAGAGAGACTCATCTGGCCGCCTGTGGCGAACAGTGATCATCGGTGATCAGGAGCAGCGGATTGACATGCAGGTCATCAGACCGTACCTGAGGGTAGTCACACATGGAGGTGAGTTAAATACGGAGTGCTTGTATTATTTTAATAATATCTAAGTGTTTGTTTGAATGTGTGCGCTATTGGTTTTGAAAGAACAATACTAAAAGGATATATTTGGCATGTTTTACCCTTGTTTTTGTATTGTTTAAAGACCTCCATGATAATGTCATACTCTGCCAATACAACAGCCATGATAATGAACGTCTATCTATCCTCTCAGGATATTATGGAGAGGGTCTGAATGCCATCATCGTGTTTGCAGCCTGCAACCTTCCTGACAGCGGCTGTGAGGACTACGCGTACATCATGGAGAATCTCTTCCTGTAAGATCCATTCTGGTCTCGTAGGGGACTTCCTCATTAGCATTAGCATTAGCATACTGTGTTCTGAGCCTTTTGAAAGCATCGTTCTTCTACTTTATTCTCTTTGTTACTGTATAGTTGATCAAAGGATAGGACTGGAGAAAATGTCTCTAGGGAATATGCAAATATTTAAGATCGTTATAAAGATCAGAAGCTAGAAATGAAAGATGAAGACTTGTTTTGGCTTAAAAAAACGCTACTCTGTGAACATTGGAATTATTTCAGGTAAAGTTTTTTCAATTCCAGACGTTAATGCACAGTTTGAGTCGGATCTGAGTGGTTTGCTCTGCCCTCAGGTACGTTGTGAGCAGCCTGGAGCTGCTGGTGGCAGAAGATTACATGATCATTTACCTGAACGGAGCCACTCCTCGCAGGAAGATGCCGGGCATCGGCTGGCTGAAGAGATGCTACCAGATGATTGACAGGAAGTAAGAGAACAAAACTATATTTAAAAAAACAGAATCCTTGCTTTTTAAAGCACTTCCACATAAAGCATACGACTGGATAAATGAGAATTATTAGTTATTGAAAACTGACTTTTGAATATAGTTTGCTGTTGTTAAACGCCGCTCCCATATACTTCAATTTATAAACATTTCTAAATGTTTGGATTATTTATTCACCGTGAAGGCATTGTTTTATAAATGTTCTTCACAAATGTAAGGTGACGCAGCTTGATTAAGAGATTGACATACAAGGGATCATTTTGAGAAAGCTTCATAAAAATGTGAATTTCTCTTTCAGACTGAGAAAGAATCTGAAATGTCTCATCATCGCTCACCCAACGTGGTTCATCCGGACCGTCCTGGCCATCTCCAGACCTTTCATCAGGTGAGGACACAGTCTCTGTGTTTGGTAGTTCATCCTGCTTTCCTCTGAGTTATATATTGTCTCTTTTCTAAACAAAAGAAAGAAACACAAAGAAGATAAATTAGAGTCATGACATAATCCATTTGTTTTTAAATTCAAACAATTAGAGAACTAAAAGAGTAAGAGTTATGCTTACTCGCCTTGGATGGCATTGATACAAGTAAATATTGAAATTGGATCATTGTGACAGTTATTGCATGTTGTTGATTTTATTTCTGCAGCGTGAAGTTCATGGATAAAATCCGCTACGTTCACACCCTGGAGGAGCTCAGTCAGATCATCCCCATGGAGCACGTGCAGATCCCTGAGTGTGTGCTGCAGTGAGTACTCTGAGCCAGCAAGGGTCACTGCTGACACACTAAACATGGCTGCCACGGGTTGTGTTATGCCTGCATGCTTTCAGTAATAATACCTACTGCTCACAGAACAGTGATGGACCTACATCTGAGCAAAGCTGTATTGAATTCACTAATATTTAGTTTGTGTAATGCATTTATGTTATTGTTCTTAAATGGTAAATTGGTAGATAAGATATTGTCTGCAGAGTAAATGCTGACTTAGAGCAGTACACATGTTATGTTGCAAACATCAGGTGTCGACAGGATTTGAGTAAAAACTCATATTCATATTGCTGTTTTTTAACAAACTATAGGTGGGTTAACTTTAGTTTAATCGGAGGCTTTGCAATACAGTGCAAAGTTAAACAAAGTAAACTTGTGATTTTCAAAAGCACACTGCTATGGAATTTTAGCTTCTTAGCATGTTGACATTTCTATTCTGATTTCTCAAAGGTATGATGATGAGAAGTTACGATCACAAAGTGAAAGGTGAGCATTACATTGTCACGTGATTCTGTTAAAAAGAGTTTTGATGCATTTCTTATTTTTCCTGTATATAAGTAGTATCATTAATAATTGCCTGTCTTACTTACAGACTTGAGCAAGAGCAGCAGCCGACAAAACCAACACTAGCTAAAGAAAGGTGACCTCATTTTGCAGTACATACTGTGCAGTGCAGTGCCATATGGAAACTGATAAAGTGAACATGTTTTACTTCTGTGTTCATTTATTATTTTATGTATCATGTCACCTACATAAATTGCAACTTTATTTGAGTAAGATAAGATCCTAGAATGAGACAGCTACCATCATGCGAAAATACGATGTATAAGCCTACAAAATCAAACTGTGTTTATTCTCTATATATCAAGTGAAAGCCACTTCCTCGAAACACAGATTGGCAACAGAAAAGCAACCTAATATGGGCTGGATCACCTAAATATATATAAATGTACTCATGGCTTTGCTTTAATCTGTTATTTCCAGGCCAAAGTCAATGATATCTGAGGTTGGCCGTGACATCTGACATTAAGGTAAGCGCTCTCGTTGACATAACTGCCTTTCCAACCTGCTCCAGCCAGGCTGGTTTGTAATGTCAGCCCGCTGTAACTAATCTCTGGGAAATGTTCTCGCAGACACGCATGCTTATGAGCCGAAAAGAGACATGATATAGTAAATCACAGAAAAGCTGGATGATAGCCTGTGTGGAGTTTTGGTTCACTGAATAAAGGTCTTAAGGTTCAGCTGTCAGATCAGGGAAACCAGGAACTTACAGTATCGTACCGAGTCAAGAGAGCCCACCAGCAGAAATTATTAGATTACTAAAACCCTCTCTTCAAAAGATGAACAGCTTATTTAATTTTTCAGTCACGTATAAAACAAGATTTATGTTTTTTTTGTCGAACAGTATTGTCAATTACATTATTTGTGATTTTGCACTGTTGGTCATGTTGGTAAAAAAAGGGCATTTTTTACTGTTTCTTTGAGTTATCTGAATTGTTTGCAGTGTTGTGTGCGCAAGCAGAAAATAGATGGCTAGCTCCAGGAGGAAGCTGAAGCATGCACATGTTTCTTGCACAAGGATCCCCTTCATGTTTTGAAAATGCTAAACGGTATTGCTTGCACATAAATAATCATTTGTAATAATACAATAAACAACCATGTCCTTCTCCGAGAGCACTAGACCAGAATAATAATGCTGTTTAATTAATGTCGATCATCAAGTGCAGATAATTCTTCTGCCAAGTCATCTTTAGTTCTATAAATTGAGACTTCTAGTGAATCCAAGAAGTGTTAGATGATCCTCTAACATCATATTCCCCTTCGTACCCATGTTACATAAAGCACAGCTGCTGATCTCTTTAAGCATGCACACAACCAATCAATCCTATTTTTAATGGCCTGTACAACAGGTCCGGCAAATTGATCTTCAGCGCACTGCCAGTCCTGAAATTGGGGGAAATACCCGCCGCAGCAGGTTCTGGGTGGGTTAGGCTGGGTGTTGGGGGTTATTTTAGAACCCCCCCCCCCCCCCTGCTGTGCTGTCCTGCTGACTGTCCACACAGCCTTTCCATATATCAAAGCAGCTATCAGACATGGGACTGGCTGATATCTCAGGAATGGACACCATCTCCAAACTAAATACCAGGGGAGGAAGCAGAGGAAAAATATATAGGCAACATGTCAAGACTGATTTAGTTTAGATGTAGTGCATGCTTACTGACACACTGCCACAACAAGGATTATATAGGAAATGTTTTATTAAGAGATACATACATGTCAATAGATGTCTTTGAGACTGTCGGGTTATGGAAGAAGCAAAAATAATGAAATTGTGTTTATTTGTATTACAGAGCTTTAAAAGGAAGAACCAATGGGGGACATTCACTCATAACATGGGAGCACGCCCATACCAACGTTTTTAAATCTCCTGACTGGATTCATTAGATACAAGACAATCATTTCTCAAACTATTATTTTCCATGACATGCTTGCTTCT
The DNA here is from genome assembly GCF_902827175.1 of Gymnodraco acuticeps. NCBI lineage: Eukaryota > Metazoa > Chordata > Actinopteri > Perciformes > Bathydraconidae > Gymnodraco > Gymnodraco acuticeps. Next base: position 1,267,584 of record NW_022989913.1, read on the forward strand.
AAATAAAAACGAATTTAATCCAAAGCATAACAAGCTAAATCAAAAAAGGCATCTGCTCCCTGCATGTCAAGTGGAGTTTAATTCAAAGCATGAATAACTTTATAAATGAAAAATTACTCAAGCATCTTCCAACAAGGCATGAAATATAGTTTCTAAGTGTAAATACTTGTGTATATATTTTTGAGAAAGGTGCTTGCACAGATGTGCACACATGTTTTGTTTATTGATATGAGTGGAATGGGTATTGTTTGGTTCAATGGCCGTTAATTGGAAAATAATGTGCAATGCTGTTGTTCTTCTCAGACCTCCAGTACTCTAGATGTTACTGATGCAAACATGTGTTACAGTCTTCACGTTTCCCAGCATGCTTGTTTATTTCCTTCTGTCTCATTTGTTTCTGTCAGTTTTAAAGTCACTCGCCATTATGTTTCAAAGATACTTTTACCAAATGGAAAATATACATTGTTACAGATAAAAAAGATATATTTAAAAGAGAGATAGTTTAATTAAAAAAGTGTTATTTATGAAAATGTGCCATTTACTGTTTGTAAAAAAATAAATGAACTAAAAAAAGCTTTTTTATTCATGCTATACCTCTTAAACTTAACCTTGACTTCTGATACAGGACATGTACATTATCGCTTATATTTCCATCTTTTTATTGCCTCTAAATATATTTCAGGTTGATCCAGGCAGTCATGAGGGTCTCGATGTTCTTTGTGTGACCTGAAAGTCCTTTGTTGCTCTGTTTAGGGGTCATTTGGGCAATCTGAGGTGACCCTTCGTTACGAGTAAGGTATTATAACAATACATAATCCCTTATAAACAATACGATATAAACAAATTCAGATATTAAAACAATGAACAATTCTTTACAGAACATGTGTTTGTTGTCAGAACATTTGTTTGTTTGCTAAATTAGCAATGTCAATAATTTGACAGCATCCCTGTGGGCATACTCTTAGAAAGTTATTTTAAACTGAATAGGGAATATTGTGTGTCTTCCGGGTCATAAAGGGAAAGTATGCAGCACATGCTTCACGGGTCTGGTTCGTGCCCTACAGAATGGTACAGTCTGAACGGGACACTTTTATAATTCCAAATTCTCAGAAATCATTTTCCAAGAATTTAAAATGTTCAGTTCACTAACATCACCCAACAAAACCACATCAAGGCTGCAAATCACTTTGATATGAGAGAAATATTATGGTCACATGGTGTCAACAGACCCTCCCTGTGAGTGTCATGGCGGTGAAACGTCAACTCTGAACATGAAACCATGTGCTCTGTTATCTGGGACTCAAAGTTCACCTCTCACACACTTATTACTGAGATAGGAGTTTAAAAACATTATTGCACAGACACAATAGTGACACGAGATTGCACACAGCCGGAGGTGTGCAAAGGGATTATAAGACGGATCTGTTTTATCAGACTTGACTCGAGACATTAATTTGAGGACATTAACTCGAGACACTGCGGTCACATGGCGGTCGGCCATGCACTCCAGCTGGTTGCATCATAAGTATGCGTGACGCTGCAGGCAGACACACAATAGCCGACTAAATATAGCTCTGGTGGTTTTCACCCAACCGGTGCTGTCTAAACATGGAACACCTTCCTCAAAAAACACAAATATCAAGGTTTCTCTCTTAGCTGTCATACAGATGTCTCAGTGAGAGGATTTTACTTATACTCTGACATATAACGGTGAATTGTATTGGATGTAGAATTTGCTTCCTTGTGAACTTGTTTGCTTACAAACAGTACAAATCACTTGAGGGGATGCTTCTGCTTTTACACTAGTTGTATCGTAGATACAGTCAGTCATGTATTTACTTGACATTTTTAGTTTGATATGAATAATATCCATCACATGAACACAGGCTTTATTATTCAAATACTGCCCTCAATATATTTTGAAACAGTGACAAATGAAGAAGTGAGACTATAGTTCTGGTGTCGCCCTAAATTAATGGTGACAACTTTAAGCAAACTTTATTCTATTTTCAACTGAGATTTTTTGCATTACTTTATATTTAAAGTCTTTGAATTGATATCGAGTGATTAGTTTAGTTTAAAAGTCAAATGTATCTCAAATAAATTAATATTTGACAAGCTCTAAACTATCAATCACCGGTAGCTTTTGGTCTGAGACTACACATGTGCGTGTCTTTACTGTGTATCTATATGTTCTCCGACCCCTGCAGCAGGTGGAATATTTGGGATCTACTTTCATGCAACTGTGAGGGTCCCACTGTAACCCCCCCTGGTGCTGCATGGCTGCTTATAGGCTGCAGGAAAAGGAGGTCTATTGGTCAGGGAGGCTGTGACGCTGCAGCTGAATCCTTTATATGTCCGGCAGTGAGATTGTCTATCAATGAAGTAGTAAAAGGGGGGAACGTCTGTGACTGAGAAGGAAAAGGTTTTCACAAGAAGCTTTTCATAGTCTGTTTGCTTTGGGTGGGTTCCCTTCTTTTATTTACTGAATTCCAGAGGTGACCAATAAACAAACAAAGCCAAAATGAAGTTCATCATCGGCATTGGAGGGTAAGTCTTCATTCATTTATTTACCTACTACTGCTTGTCTATTGTTGAAACTTAGAAGATAATTCACATCTGTGTTTAATCCAATTATTTTACATTTTCAGAGTGACCAACGGTGGCAAGACCACTTTAACAAATAGACTACTAAAGACATTACCCAACTGTTGTGTGGTGCACCAGGATGACTTTTTCAAGGTAAGCCGAATTAAACTCCTTTAAGTCATTTTGTGTTTAGTGTAAAGCTAAAGCAACTATTGTAATATTGTTGAGTTAATGCAATAATTACATGTGATAGATTGAATTTGTCATTTTACCCTGAGTTTATTTTATGCTCAGAAAAAAACAAAAAAACTCCAATGTGACTTACAGTAGTCCTGTCATCACAATAGCCTGGTGTTACATCTGGCTGATTGTCTCCTGGACAGCCAATGAAAGGGCTGAGCGTCCCCACTTAAAGTCAGACTTTGTCCAATCAAGTTCTACAACCAGTTTTTTGCATAATTATTAAACTCAAGATTTTAAATTAACCCCATATATATTTCAGTGCTACATTCAGGACCCCTAAAGGCTGATTGACCATCAATCACCAATTTCATATAAGATTTTAAAAGATAATTAATGGCATGCTCCCGCTTATATCACGTATTTCTTCTATAGCAATACATAAAAATCGCACATGTTAAATCCAAAAACGCCTTCAGATTTATTCTTATAAGTAAAATAGCCTGAAACACTTTGCTTAAGTAGCTAGCTAACGTTATTGTAAATGTAAGGTCACAGCAAGCGTTTCGACCCTTCTGCAAAGTTTTAAAAGATTTTAAGAATGCTGTGTCCGAAGGTATTGAAACCAACATATTGCAAACGCAACACTGAAAGCTATTTTCAACCGCACCAAAAATGGTCCCTTAGTGCTACTTTTGGTGGAGACGAGTCCTTGCCCTGTCCTGTCCAGGTGTGATCAGCTCCGACTGCTTACTAGGTTGCAGCAATGTTTTATTGGTGACTGTTATTTCAGAAACCCGATCAAATAGAAGTCGGCGACGACGGCTTTAGACAGTGGGATGGTAAGAACGGATTTTGCGTAGGAAAACCATGCAGTAATGTACTTTTTCTTTCCTGCACATTTCTTACAATTTGGTAACCGTAAACTTTGTGAATGCCTCAAACATTCACTATCTTTGACCGATGTGTGTAACAGCACATTGGTGAAGAGCGTAGTTTCCTTGTGTGGTGAAGCCTGTTCTTTTCTCTCCTCTCTTTGTTCAGTGATCAACGCCATCGACATGGAGGCTATGGTTAGCACCGTGAAAGGCTGGCAGGAAAACCCCGTCAAGTTTGCCCTCTCCCACGGCGTCAGCATGTCACCTGAATCCACCACAGAGGAGGGGATCCATATCCTCATTGTGGAGGGGTTCCTCATCTACAACTACAAGTGAGTTGCAAGCCATCTTAATCAGTTTTCCACTCAAGTCTTGACCTTGATTAGCTGTTCACTAACCTGAGCCTCGCTTTCCCCTCAGGCCTCTAATTGACATCTACGACAAATGTTTCTACATTTCCATTCCTTATGAGGAGTGCAAAAAGAGGAGAAGGTAACACGTCAACACCGCAACGTTGACAGATTCTACTTGAGTATTGGACAGGCTATAACATGACTTGATTGGTTATCTATCTGCAGTACAAGGACATACACCCTCCCCGACCCCCCCGGCCTGTTCGACGGCCACGTCTGGCCCATGTACTTGAGACACAGGAAAGAAATGGAGGACAACTGTGAAAGAATAGGTATGCCGAAACTGAAATCTGAAATAACAAATCAACGCCCTTTAATGTTCCTACTTTACTTGTACTCCATATTGACGTCCCTAATGACAAAATAGCTTTATCTGCTACCTTTTGACAAAAAATTCATTTCTAATGTATATTTTTCTGTACAGCGTATCTCGATGGAATGACATCAAAGGACGATATCTACAACAAAGTATATGAAAGTTTTCAGAACGGCCTGCTGAACAACTTATAGGTACATTTAAAATATAATCTTTAATATTTTCACCAACAGTGTGACAGTGACAGTGTTATTAACCCTCTCCTTTCTCTCTCTCTCTCTCTACAGCAGGACGAGGATAACAGTGGAGCTGTGTATAGACTTGTAAATATAACTTTGAGCACATGTGTAACAGCAGTGTGTAGTTCTAGCCTGATTTGTAAATAGTTAATCCTGTTATTAAGCACCATGTTTTTATGGTCTTGTGTAACTTTTTTCTAAAGATAATTCACATCTGGACGGCCCAGTGTTTAACATCAGGGACGGATCACAACACTGATCTGTATGTGAACCTATAAAATACCCACTGGAAGGAAGGATTTGTGTCTCGTAACTGAATGAAACGACTGAATCCGATTTGTGTTTCCTGTTTTCATTTCAAATGCACAAACACACACACACACACACACACACACACACACACACACACACACACACACACACACACACACACACACACACACACACACACACACACACACAGACACACACACACGAGTCACAGACCTCACATCACAAACATGTGTGTGATAATGATTGAAAACATCCTGTGGCTCATAAAGGACACCTCTTATCACCCAGATTAGATTAGAGTTGCATTAAAAGTGTCCTGCTAGCCGAATCACACAGATTGTATTCCTGAAACACACAATGGCTGAGCTATTGCAGTGTACAGGAAGGAGGAACAATTTAAAAATATTGGTTAACTTATTTAATCTCTTCTTTTTAGACAGATAAATATATATATTTATATATATATATATATATATGTGAAAAGGCTATTTGAGCATCTATGACTGAAACAAAAACTAAACAACCAGGAGCTTTTCGAGTAGTCAAAACCGCTGACACAAGCAACACAAATTAGTGTTTTATTCGCCTATATTTATCAACGGTGCTACATTTTAGTTATCCACTAAATTGCCTTGAGATGGATGTATGATGACACACCCTTCCCATGTATGAGGACATTTTCTTCTCTTTTAAGTGGCATCAATTACTTTGATAATATCATTGTTTTACCAATGTTGAATTGGAAAGTGACATATTTGAACGTTACTGGGGGAGTTTTGTGGCTAACATATACATTTCTCCCACAATTTCTAGACTCAAAACTATCATTGAATCATGGTGTAATGTAAAAGGTTAAAGAGCATGTAAACTGATCACCTCCATAGCACTAAATGAAAAATATCTGATTATATTTCTGTAAACGTTGTTAAGGGAATTCTCTTTTCACATCACAGAAAGGTCAGAGCCACAGAGTGCTTTGATAAAGCTTCCCTTCTGTGTTAACAACACATCCATTAACATGAAGTAACCTTTCTCTTTTCTAGCCTGTAGCATCTCATAATAGAAAGAAATATTTTGGTTTTGTCCTCTCAGTAAATGTTATTTTTTGTAAATAAGTAACTGCATTACTGGCCTCAACTTAATCAACACATGGGGTGAAAGTGCTTTTGCTTTTACCGGGAATGTCCAAACATCTCTGAAAGATAAAATGTTCTTTCTAAAGTCACACACATCGCTCTTACCCTCAGCCAACACTGTCTGCACAGAAATGAGGGGAGACACGGCCATAAACTCTCCCTTTTATTGATACTTTAATATCAAAAGCCAGTTAATGATAGGGTCACCTTGAGGGTTGTTTGTCATATCTGCGGCTTGAGTCATAAGACAATGACTGGCAGTGACGACCAAGACAACAAGGGATTTAAAGTCCGAGCGTGTATAAATCTTTAGTGTAATTTAGGCTTTTCCAGAATATGTCTTTCTTGTGAGTGAGAACACTGCACAGTGCTCTGGCAGAGCCTCCGAGGGTGTGTTCGGGGTCTTGTGATACGTTTCTGGGAGTCTTTACATGCCAGCAGTGGGCCTGGAGCAGATCTGCTCTGTCAGTTTATATTTAGGCTTAGCGTCTGTGGTGTCAGGGGAATATTTGTAATGAGTGTACAGCCAATTGCAGTTTGCCACACACTCACCCCACATTTCACCGCCTGCTCTGACTCAGGGGCCGGGCCCCGGTAACATGAGAACCTCATGCTCTCACGTCACCTGACGCCATGGCAACCTCGAAAGTTCAGCCGTGGCGTCCATATTTAGGCGGCGAGGCCGCAGACACAGGAGATGAGCGGCTGTCACATGCTGTGCAGAGACCCTGTGTGAGTAAGTGAAGACCCCAAGGCATGTGAACAGTTGTGGTAATGCCACTGAAGGAATGACAGGAATATTTATGTCTACCTCGCTGTGACTAAATATGTGAACAACTGAAATCCCCCTATTTAGCACATATAAGCCCTATATAAACATTACTTAAATGTTTTACACACTCTAATGTAGCTGTTAGCAGGTGTGTAGTTATGTTCTGGTTATATACATCCATAATCTTAATTTTTCATTCAAGGAACATGTAATATTATGCATTATTTATTTATTTATTTGATTGTCAAAATGTTTTTTATTAAGCTTACTCTTCTCCCCCTATGCTTTTCACCTACATTTCTCACCATACTCACTCTATATATACTTTATGGCTGCCCATAGGAAGATTTGTTGACAAATAAATACTTATAGCCGCTTGCTACCACATTAAAGTATGTTATGACCCATCTAAGTTTATATACTGCTCATGTTAGGTAGAGATACAGTGACAGGTGGGCCCCATGTTCCTTATTGAGTCCTTTTTCAAAAGGTCACAAAGTTGTGATTATGTAACTGGCTCTCGGTCCTGATTGGTCTGCACTGACCTAAAACCCACACCAGAGAAATAAATGACATGCATGCTGCCAGCAGAGGAGGGAGGACACAACAAGCAAAAGCTCAACTACAGCCTAGAAAAACATTTTCTTTTGCACTGGAAGAAGAAAAACGCCCCGATATTCAAATCTGAAGTAGTCAACTCACCTTGAAAATGTGAAGTTTAGCTGAGAGATATACTTCCACTTTTATGTGGAGTCCAAACATTTTGCTCATTATTTGCCAATTAATATTAACTCTCTTAGTGAACGTTGCAACAAATCCTCAGAATTATTTGAACTAAATCTCACAAATATTAGTCTTTAGGAACTACAAATAGTTTTATTGGGTTTCTGCCAATTGAAAAAAGTATTTAGGATAAGTCTGACCTAATATAAAATATATATATATATTTTTTTTTTTATTGACTGTGGATTGGACCAAGTAATACAAACTAAACATATAGTTTATCCTGTCCACATCTAAAAGAAAAATACATACAAACATTGACTCTGTGTCTGCACAGATATTTGGTTACAAACACATTTGTAAAAAGTGTTGAAACAGAAGTATCCTGCAGTCACGCACAGTAAAGCTTAAGGGGCAAGATGACCTCTTAACATCAGCAGGTATTAACATGTCAATCTGGGTAAAGGGTCTAATGGCGGGACGGTTTTTAATAGCTCACATATAAAACATCAGTTTGTCACGTGTAGATCAACCAAAACGTGAAGACAGATAGAGCAGCGTGAGGCTTAGAGCTGAAACGTGAGGAGAGCTGACCGCGCTGATTTAGGTGAATGTTAATTAACTTTAAGCAACACGCGTGTGACAAGAAACCTGATGATTCATCATTTATTAGACACTTCTATTTTAACTCGGGTTAGAAAGAAACAAAGAAAGAAAACACTAAATCCGTTTTATTTAAAAACTCACTTTCAGGAGTAGCTACCATAAAGGGACAACAGTATAATAATGTTTATGTTTTTTCACACATTTGTTCAGCATCTCACCTGCATTGTCTCCCATGATCTGTGGTAAACCCTCGGGCTTTATCATTTAGTTGCAAACTCCTCAGACTGGCAGTGTGAGGCCTTCAGTGGAAGTAAACAGGTGTATTCCTTGTGTGGATGTTTTCTCGTGGTAAAACCATTTTAAGACCATCATCTTCGTTTAATCTCACAAGAAGCAAAGCTGTGAGCCTTGGATACCTAGATTCATGGGATAAGATATATTCAAAGCGTAAAAAGAATTAGTGTCTCGCTCTGGGAAAGATCTGCTGCTGCTGCTGCTGCTGCTGCTGTGTACCATGAAAACAACCAAAAACTTTATTTTATGTACAAGCAACCCTATAGCTCACAGTAAAGATTAGTTTTTTGTGGCAACATTTGTTGTGATTTGTTTACTTTCAGGTCAGACACACAAGAAAGACTAAATTTAACATTAATACTTACTGGCTAAACTTTGTGGGTTACATGTCCTGCTCGGGAAGTCTTGTGCCAAACCAGTGCCGAGGATCTGTGGCTCTTATAAATCTGGAGTGCTGCACTTTGGAGCAGGCAGGGGGAGGTGTCTTTGACTAAGAATAGAAAAGCATGCAGGCTCAACGTCCTGATGCCCTATTTGGATGAGGAAACACACACCACGGCACAGCAGGAGAGAGGTGACACACACTGAGCTCTGCCTGACTCTGTGTGTGTGTCCCATCCGTGACCCATATCAAACTATCTGCCCCTTTTAACACATCCAGTTACTTTGACTTCACTGGGATATTTGTATTTCATGCTACTGTACTTTATACTCGGCCACATTAAGGATTGTCATTTGTACTCTATTCAGCTTTTTTGATTAACTGTTTTACTATTTACAGACTTACACATCAACTAATTAAATATAATTATCAATTGTTTTAATAATTACAGGGACGGGTGGCAGTCATAAAATCAATTTTTACAACCGTCGTTTTGGCGTCAACTTTTACATTACGGTCGGCAACTTCAGTCTGCATAAAGTTAGCAAGCCAGCATTGCTAATGCTATCGTGTCTAGGTTAAATACACGTTATTATATTAATCAATGTCAACAGCCATGTGTTATACATCCGATTGACAACAGTAATTTAAATAAGTTGTTAAACGACTCTTGTATGAATGGGCATGTTGTAATTAGTAACTACACTTCTGTGAGCAGTGGTACAGAAGTCATACAGCATATATACTGTATACACAGAGGTGGGAAGTAGCTAAGAACATTTACTCAAGTACTGTATTTTGAGATACTTGTACTTCACTTGAGTGTTTCCATATTTTTCTACTGTGTACTTCTACTTCACTACAATTCAGAGGTAAATGGTGTACTTTTACTCCACTACATGTGTTTAATAGCTTACCTTTAGTTACTTTACAGATTTGGTTAAGATGCCTATTGGTTACTGGTGGCGTTTTATGAGTTTATGTTTTTCAGTTTATTTGTTCATAAAGTAAAGTAAAGTATATCATATATTATATGATATAAATATCTTTATGTGAGATAAGGGATCGTTGCTCACTATGATATGATAAAGTGTGTTATATGCTCCAGGAAGGATACAGTATATTGTTGAATATATATTCAAGATAGCTATATACTGTATATAACATTACATTAATTGTAATTCAATATACATACATCAATCATATATGGATAACAGGACAACTTCACCGTTTATGAACATGATGTGTGTTTATACATGATTATATGTGTAGATAACCTGTGTAAATAATGGTTAACATGGTATCAGTGTTGTTCGCTTTGCAGTGTAGTTCTCTCTAACACTTGCATTGTTATTTTACTTAAAGTTTAGATGATCACTAAACCTATAAGCCATAACGAAATGGGAGATGCAGAATGGACAGGCTTTGGCCTTCAGGAGGGATAAACCCGCTCCAAGGAAACGGAAGTGACGTGACCTCTGTCAGAAGGTAAAGTATAGAAACATATGTACCTATTACTTATTATTCACATATGATAAGTATATTACTGAACATTTACAATTTACTGGTGCAAATATTATCAATCAAAGGATTTACACTGAGTGACTCACTCCAGACTAAAACATAATGATGATAGTTTCAGATTAAGAAATGCCTCATGCATACATTTTATATCACACCCCCAGTAGTTACCCCCAGAGCCCAGCCTCCTCCCAAGCAGTCTCTGGGTGCTGTCCATGTACGGCAGGGATATCCTCTCCCACATGGACCATATCAAGGCCAGCATCACCTCCACATTTGGTTCCATCTTAAAGATGGACTCAACCAAAAAGGTCAAACATAACGTGACTGTGTATTTGATTTCCGTGTTTGTTAAACTCTCTTATAAACAATAACATTACAAACTAGTTTTTATTATAAATGTGTTTGGTTATAAATCTGGAAACATTAACTGCTATAGATCATTTCTAATAAATGCCTCAACTTCGCTGTTGTCACATTCCAGATCACAAAGCATCAAAGAAAGGTGGAGATGCAGCTGTTCCCTGCTCCACCCTCTGGCCCTCAGGTGGTGTTGCAGCTCTTCCCTGCTCCACCCTCTGGCCTTCAGGTGGAGATGCAGCTCTTCCCTGCTCCACCCTCAGGCCCTCAGGTGGTGTTGCAGCTCTTCCCTGCTCCACCCTCTGGCCCTCAGGTGGAGATGCAGCTCTTCCCTGCTCCACCCTCTGGCCCTCAGGTGGTGTTGCAGCTCTTCCCTGCTCCACCCTCTGGCCCTCAGGTGGAGATGCAGCTCTTCCCTGCTCCACCCTCTGGCCCTCAGGTGGTGTTGCAGCTCTTCCCTGCTCCACCCTCTGGCCCTCAGGTGGTGTTGCAGCTCTTCCCTGCTCCACCCTCTGGCCCTCAGGTGGAGATGCAGCTCTTCCCTGCTCCACCTTTGGGCTCCATGATATTTACTCCAGTGAGCTCACAGGTTCCTGTCCTGGTTGCTGCTCCACAGGCTCTGAATGCCAGCCTCTCTCTGCTTTTCCTGCTCCTAGTCCTGCTCCTGCTCCATACAGCCAAACACTGACCCGCAAATACTACCCAACACGTGTGGAGGTGTGGGAGCTTTGGGACAGCGGACACTGGACACAGCCAGTGCAGGGAGTAGTGAACTACATTGTGCCAAAGGAGCAATGGTTGGAGGACATAACAAAATGTATATCCCCCCACCAGAGGCATGGACACTGGACACTTAGTTCGGTGTATAGTTTGATATTTATTTATATATATGATATGTATATATTTTATTAAGTTTATGATAATGTTTATTTGATGTTAAAACCCATTTAGAGTGTTATTTTGTTATACTGCACCTTACTTACTTGTATGGGTTGTTTTACATTTTATTAAGTTGAACTACTTTAAAATAAAGGTTTGGTTCTATCAAGTACGTGACTGTCCAATAATTGAGTGGAGTGCTATGTTTAGAATTTCTATAGGTTTTCTCTTTGTTTGTTAAAAGAAATACATTATAACACCAATACCTTCTTAGTTCATATTAAATGTAATGGTTACATTTAAGTATTTGTCCACAGCACACAAACCATGAGCAGGTCAATATTGGGTACTTCAAAACTATCCCTGATAAAGAAAATAATAATAATTGTATGTAATAAACTTGAAAGAAGTAGATACGTTTTACTTAATATGTATTAGAAATATATAATATTTAATATAAATGTGTTAATAGTTAACTGCATAACACAAGTGTTATTAGTCAACAAACGCATACGTTGTTGGTCTTTATTAAAGTACTTCTGTATATAAATACTTTTACATGCAGAAGAGAAACAGGGAGCAAGAGAATCGTTGTTCTCCTCTTTTTCCTCTCTTTCTCCCTCTTTCTTCTTCTTCCCCCTTCTACTCCGTTCTCCCCCCCCCCCCCCCCCTCCCTTTGCAAGACTATTGTTCCCCAGCTTTGGCGCAGTGATCATCAGATCAAGGGGGGTGCTGGGGAACTACAGTTCGAAACCCGCCACTGCGTCAGGCCGTTGTGTCCTTGGGCAAGACACTTCACCCGGATTTGCTCCTGTGGGTAATGTCCACAGTACATGTATGATATCAATGTGTACTTGTTAAAGCGCCTCGATGACCTCGAGGCGTGAAGATGGACGGTGTGGCGCAGTGCGCTGTGCAATGATCATCAGATCAAGGGGTGAAACCCGCCACTGCTGCGTCTGTAAAGCCGTTGTGTCCTTGGGCAAGACACTTCACCTGAACTTGCTCCTGTGGGTATTGTCCACAGTGACCATTGCATGTATAAAAAATATGTGTAATGTGTATTTGTAAAGCGCTTTGAGCATCTGGAAAAGCGCTATAATAAATGTAAGGAATTATTATTATTATTACAGTGTAATATATATATATATATACAAGACATAAACATCTCCCTATATGTATATAATTGTATATTAGAACCTTCACTAAGTATATGTTGACGCTAATACCTATTTAGCTTTATGCTTTTAAATTCAGGACCTTTATTTGTAGAGTGTTTGTACATTTGTAAACTTTGGTATTATTACTTTAACTAAAGTCAAATATCCAAATAGTCCTTGCACCGACTCTGTCGAGCTCAGGCATTAATAATAATACTATTTTGTATTAAAAATTAATAACAAAATGTATGTACTTTCCTTTTGGAAAAAATAGTTGTGCATTTTGTTGAACTTTTAGTAAAGTTGCTTGGATGAATATGGATTTCTGCCAAAACAAATTAATATAGCTGGAAACCAAACTACAGATATTCTAGACACTTAACACTTAACATGAATCCAGGAAGGAGGAGCTCAACAATAAAAAGCGTTTGGTTTTCTGCACCATGACTCTCAGGATGATGCTGGATGATAGATTGCTCCTCAGCAGGATGGAGACACACAGAGGCTGCCGCCTCGTGGTGGAGGAGCAGTCCTGCACGAGGCCATGAAGCCAGTGCAGCCTCTCTAAGGTTGTCACACAAGTACCATTTATACAAACAAAAAAAATACCTACCATCTCATGACGACGTACTGTGTGTGGATAAACTGAGAACTTGTGGCACTTAATTAAATTGTTTAAGTACTCTAATGGATTTTTAAAGTCATATCAAATAAGTTTTTCTCGTTCGTAGTGAAGTGGAGAGTAGAAGGGATGTTTAAGTGAAATCAAATGATCATAAGCTTACATTTTCCTCTACTGGGCGGACTGGTTTCTGCCAATATCCAGGTTGAACGTTAACATTGAGATGACTTCAGTTAACACCTGTGCGTAAAGTTTACTGAGCAAACATCCTTGTGTAAGTATTGTGTAACAGAACGAAGCCACGGAGAGGCATGGGTTAAATCTTCTTGCTAGAAAGTTTGACTTTGCGTAAGAAACTGGGATTTTATAAGTGAGCAGGAGAAAGTCTCCAGCCCTCCTCTGCTCTCCCCCTGAGGACTGATATGGTGTTCTGTGTCAGAGCTGCACTCCTGCTTTTCATCCACTTTCCACAAAGCAACATCTGCGCGTGCAATTCACACCACAGTCTTATTTATCACTAACTTACAGGAGTGACTTGTTTTTTCTAGTTTAATTGCAATGGCACAATGGTCACTCTTATTGTTATACTTTTTCCATGGACAACTTCCCCTCATGTTTGGGCAGCAGCAGCAGCGCACAGTTGGCCCCTGGCGGAACCGGATCCAGTGGGAGAACAACGGGCAGGTTTATAGTTTAATGAGCACCGGCTCAGAGTACCATGCTCCGGTTCGGTCCAGAAGCCAGTCGAGGGTTTATGTGAGTGGCAGAAGGGATGGCACCTGGAGCCAAATGCCGGGAGCCCATAGAAGAGCCACTCCGATAAGACCCGGACAGGCTGAGTCCAGACAGGTGAGGACTGATCAGCGCCCTCCCGGAGCTGCAGGTTATGTGGCCACGCGGCGCTCAATCCCTGTACACCCCAATACCGTCAACGCCTCTGCACCAGGAAGAGTTAGAGACCTACCCGTGAGGAGAAGTCGTATGGATGCTCTGTACACCAGAGGAGGAGATCCGGGGCCCGGTGCGCAATACCAGCCTTTACGCGCGGTGCCAGAGGCGATGGCTGTATCCAGGCAACACGCGCATACCGATCAATCCATCTCAGCACATCCAACCAGTCTGGAGAGGGTACCTGAAGCCCCTGCTTCTTCCACTGCACTCAGTCAGGCTGGTTCTAACGAGGCAAATGCTAACGGAGAGAACATGGCTAACGAAGAGAACATGGCTAACGACGACCCTCGAAACCCATTAAAGAACCACAGAAATTCGGTTTTCTACAACCCATATCCCACCAGAGGGAGGCCATCGGCCCGCAACCGCCGTCCGCCTGTCACAGGTTATGGTACAGGATATTTCCAAAATGGTAAGTTAAGTATCATAATCATGGAACATGTAAAGCCTTCTTATTTGCATGGATTCAAATTATCATGGCCAAATCTTACGTTTGAATCATCAGGTGTTATTTTAAATCAATGTCTCACTCAAGTAAAGGAAACAACTAAATTACAAGAAGGGATGACATCTTATTAGGGCTTTGAATCCTGATCTGGCAGCTCAGCGATATTAAACACTTATAATTAACAAATACTAACAGCTGCTCGTATACTTTCAACCTGGACTCTATTTCAATTAATTATTCTAAGCAAGAAACACACACCATATGGGAGATAGTAAGCCTGTATACTGTGTAAACTGTCCAAAAGGTGCAAACACAGCATTAGGCAGCATATTCATCAGTCTTTTAATGTGCATTATAATAATTTGCATACATTGCCAAACAATAGCCTGAATGTAGCATAGCATTATCATCCTGAACTGTAAATAATCATTAAATATATTGCATATATAAATAAACATTGATTGATTGATTGTATTTACATTTTTCTAACCTCTTAACTTTCTTTCTTATGGCCCAAGTCAAGTCCTGAGTACATTTGGTGAATAAAGTGACCATGACTCTAACCATAAAGATCTCAGAATTACAAAACCCTTTGTCCCTTTAACCGTCTCCTCAGGACTGCCAGACCTCGTGCCAGACCCGTATGCCATCCAGGCCGGTGCTTATATCCAGCGCATGCAGATGTTTGCACTCCGCTGTGCAGCCGAGGAGAATTGTCTAGCCAGGTGAGCTATTGTGCCAAAATGATTCACTTCACCAGAATGTAGACACTGAAGCAGACACACACACACACACGCACACACACACACACACACACACACACACACACACACACACACACACACACACACACACACACACACACACACACACACACACACACACACACACACACACACACCTATACACTCAACACACTGGCATTTCCTTTGTTTTGGCTGCCCATTGAACCTTAATTTGACTTGTTTGAGCAATATCTTTGGTTGTTTAAGGATAACTTTCTATTACGTATGTATCACTTTTCAATGTTGCATGACAACTGTATTGTTGATAGGGTTATTATGGAGCAGTGATTGTCCAACATGATGTCCTGTCAATATATTAATGTTCTGGACTGGTTTTCCCAAAAGCATTAGGCACAATGGCAAAATAAAACGTTTGCACTCTGACAGCAAGCCATTAGCACTTATGCCTGTTTCTCCTGTGATCCATCCAAGGTCGGCTTATGGACCCGGCGTAAGAGACATCGACTTCAGAGTCCTGCTGCGGTTCCCCCAGAAAGTGATCAACCAAGGCACCACGGACTTCCTTCCTGTCAAGCCCAGATATCAGTGGGACTGGCACAGCTGTCACCAGTGAGTTTACCTAGAATGAGAGTGATTGAACCTGCATGGTAAAAAAACTACACCCTCAGATCGGCCTAATGTGTTTTGTTCTACCCCTTCAGACACTACCACAGCATGGACGCCTTCAGTAACTACGACCTGCTGGACATCGTCACTGAACGTAACGTGGCCGAGGGACACAAAGCCAGCTTTTGTCTGGAGGACACGGGCTGTGAACCTGGATTCAGGCGGCGCTACGCCTGTACATCTCACACGCAGGTAACATACAAGTATTCAGTACAGTGTCAGTGTGTGACGTAAATGTTGTATTATCTTCAATAATAAGGAATTAAAAAGCCTCACTGCCATCTCTAGATATATGCAAAGTTTAAGGTTTAAAATGCATGGTTACAGTATGTGGTTCAAAGTATGGGAAGGCAGTTCCACCAAGTAAAGTAGCCTGTCCTCAATACTAAATCTCATAAAAACTCGACATTTAAGTCACTTGCCAGCCTATAACAAACATTACAGGGAGAATGTTAATAACACAGATTCACCGTATGGGAAATGTTTGATTTTTTTTGTTAAAATAAACGGGTAGTAATGAGTACCTGAGTAATTATCTCTTGATCTGAATATAGTTTGTTTGTACCAACTTATAGGGTAAGCTTGAGTTAGCCAATCCTGAAGTCTTGAAAAAAAAAGTTTCATCCTGAAAATCCACTCTCTTCAAATGAAACCACTTGAGTAGTTTTGTCTGGCTTTTCCCACTTTCTCCAGAGACACAGCAAGTGTTTTACAACTGTTTCCACTGTGTCATTTTAATTTGATTTACTAAGTCAAACACAACCTAGTGTCTGACTAAGGCTCAGAGTTGCACAGTATCCTGTCTAGGAGTTTTTGGCAAATACTGCAGGTCCACTGCTGAGAAATGTTTTAAAGTAGAACTTCAGCGAACGTCATTAAAATAGAATGAAAACATCCCGAGGACCTGGGAATACTTATTTCATCTGTTGTCTGGGCTCTGTGATTCTGGCTCAGTTCTCTTCCAAAGAACTGTTTGTATAACTTAAGCTCAAATGTGTCTCATTTGCAGCACTTGTAGGAAAAATCTTGTAAAATTCGTCTCAAGAGCCACGAGTTGCCAATGAGTGTGTTTCGGTTGTGTTCTCAGGGCTTAAGCCCGGGATGCCATGACGTCTACGCTGCCAACATCGACTGCCAGTGGATCGACATCACTGATGTGCCTCCAGGGAACTACATCTTAAAGGTAACACATGTCACATGAACATCATATCATCTGCCAAAAAAAACACTTTATTTATGGATTTTTCTAAAAACCACGAAATGTTTCTTACTAAGAAACCTGCAGAGCTGCTCAAACGGTTTCTGATTATTTTCAGGTTACTGTGAACCCCAATTCCAGCGTCCAGGAGTCAGACTTCACCAACAACATAGTGAGATGTGATATCACATACACAGGAATCTATGTTCAGACACGCAACTGCCGAGTATCAAGGTACCGTACCACTGTTTCTGTTTAATATGAACGCTGCATGTGATGTTCTCTCTATCCAGATAAACAAGAATAAAAAGATGAAATGGCAAAACATTCGATCAACAATTGAGAGATGCTGAATGAAGCCTTGTGTGTTTACAATTTGGATTTGTGTATTTAAATTGTTCTTTTCTTTTTCAGGAGTTGAAATCCTCCTTTTCAAGTACTATCTGCAGGGTTTAACAGCAAACATCTTTCCCTGTACTGTACAGCATATTTAACTCTATGACTAACAAAAAGTGCAATTGGTGCTCGAGTATTATTGCAACTGCTATAGTCTTGTGTTGCATTGAATGGAAATGAATGCAACGTTTACACATATTTTGTACATTAAACTAGTCAGATCAGATTTACTATGCTACAAATGTGCCTTAAATCATGACCAAAATATTTGTATTCTCTGGCCAAAAGTACTGTGTTCATATACATGTATTTCTGGATTGCTGGTTTATTGCTTGAAATGTGTTTTGTTGCCACTTTGTCTTGTTTGTTTTCTTGCTTCGTACATCAGTATTTTTCACAGTTAATTTAAAGCATAAGATACACTGTGTTTTGTTAATGTCAACCCTCAATGTGTAACTTCTCTACGAGTCTGGGGCTCTTAGCCCTAACTCCATTGGTTACCACTGAAGTCACAAACAAATTGTTATTTCTAAACATATCGGCTTGAGAGTATTTAGCAAATATGACTAAAATAGGAGCAATTTTCTAAATTATTAAGGGACTTTATTCAACAGCTAGTGAGTATGTATAGTAGCAGGACAGTGTGTGTTAGTGCTGTAGGATCAATTCACTGACTGTTTTGATTAGTTGACAATAGGACAAATTCAGAATATCACTTATTCGTGGTCAGATTAGAAAATGGCAAATTTCTAATTTGATATTGAATAGTAAGGGTAGCATAGTGAAGTATGTTTTATAAATGTGTGCTGTTGAGTGAATGAAACATTTGAAATTGTTATGTCAAACTGTTAATATTGCTAAAGCCTTGTTGGTTGTAATATGTTGGCATGCTGGAGTTATTGCAATAAAGAGGAAAAGGAGAGAGGGAGTTGTTATTATAGAAAACAAATATATTTTTGAATGATAACCACAGGCTTCTTCTTTTGAAAATGCCCAAATATCTAAGTCATATTTTAGTCATTTCAAACATTTTTAAATCAAGAATCCTCAGTGGAAATAAGGTATCAGAGTGCTGTGCAGGACTGGATCAGTATTTGGTCCTTGTCCTGTTGAGGAGAAGAAGCGCTTCATTCTGAGAGATGCGTGCAGATCGTGGCCTCAGAGACAAACAGGGCGGCAGCAGACGCTGGCGGCATGTTTGCTGACAGTCCGCTGTGAAGACACAGGCCGCAGGATCTTATACTGCCGTGCCATATCTACTACAACTCAGCCAGAGCACCATGAATGGAGGCCTTTTCTCACTATCTCTTCCTTTGTGCATGTACAGTAGAGAGAAGTGTCTCTCCCGGCTGCTGTAAAAAAACTCCTTTCTGGCCCAGAGAGCATTGCATTAAGCTTAATTCACGTCCTTGGGGATTGCCTAAGAAGACAGTCGTTTACAAGAGAACTGAATATTTTGTCTAAGTGGGAGGATTGACACAACCCGCCAAATAATATCTCCATTCCAAGATGTTTTTACCAAGGACAAATGTGTTTTTGCAGCAAGCACTAGACTGTTTCAAACAGCAAAAGAAAGACGGGTAGAAAATCAACCCTGCGTAGATTGGATTGACTCTGGAGTTTGCAGTACTTTACTCAAATATGTGTTTATCTCCAACAAATCACTCTTTTTATATATATTGAATGTCTTGAATGATGTACTGGAAAACATACAGGCTCCAGACAATGCATACTCTGTTTAATGCACAGATGTTGGGTATTTACAGCTAAACAGAACACTGAGTCTCAGCTTAAAGAAGCAGCGAACCGGGAAGATTAAGCCCAATTGAAACGGTTTACATTTGAAGTCACAGAGGTGCTTCCCTGCCAGAGTAGATTGTCTGTGTTATTGAAAGTGTCTGGAAAATCCCCCCATCAACTCCATTCTTGCCTGTCTGGGAATTTTCCCAATTTACAGACAGTAACTATTTTGGCAAAAGGTCGCTGTAGGAAAAGCTTACTTTTAAAGATCTAAAAATGATATACACACAAAGTCACAAAGTACAACTGAAGCTGAAAGAAAAATACAGATTGTATTCACTTTTCACTCTCTTAACAAAGTTCTTTATTCACTTCAAAGTCAGACTAACATTGTCAGCCCAATAGCCAATACAAATTCAAGGGATGTTGAACTTTAAGCTGTTCTAACAAGTCGATCAGGTGATGAATGTCTGGCTCATTTTGTTCCTCAGAACTCAGCTGGTCTCCTCCTTTTTGGACGGGCATGTCATTTTAAACATGTCATGCTATAGAGAAGACGGTGACTGTTTGCTCAGCTGTGTAGCTTCGCACTAGCATCTGGACGGAGGCTCTCGTTAGCCTTACACAAGCACAGAACAGCTTTGGCAAAGACCAGAAAAAAGCGCTAGGCTGGCACCTCTCATTTTGCTTCAACACACACAACCCAGCATACAGGTAGGTAAGGTGTGGAGGGGCTGGGATTTTGTCATCTGCCTGCAGCCAACACTGAACATACTGTAGCAAGTAGAGACATTTTCCGGATGCATCTGCACGTAGGTGGGTTGTGTTTGGAGAGGTTACTAAGGCCAGGGTTTGGTATTTGCAGGTCATATTTCAACAAAACGGGGCAACATGAGAGCCGACGGGGACGTAACAGAGGAACGTGCACAGCCTAAGAAGAGCGTCTTGACAGGTTGGTTTAGGCACAGAGCAGAGAAATTCCTCAGCATTTCTGTCATCCCGTTGAGATTAAGAACAGCGCTGGGGTCAGCCAGAGACCAGCGAGGGCGTGTAGGGCAGACTTACTGGGCTACTTCCTCACCCCAGGGGTCACTTACACAACCAGCAGACACAGCCTCGTAAATGTGTGAAAAATATATAACGCGCTGAAACAAAACACAGGGCAGTCATCTTGGAGTCATGATGAATTGCGTTCCTCTCTCAAGCTGGGTGGTATTGTGTCTTGGGTGGTATTTGGAGAGTTGGCTCAAAGAATTTTCTTTTCTTTTTATTGTTGATCCACTGTACTCTCTGTAAACTCTTCAGCACTCACTTCAAACACATGTGTTCATTATTCTGTAAAGCAATCTGTTCTGTTTTGTTCACTCCTAAAGTGTGACATGTGTTTCATGTCTACAGAAAGAAAACAGAAAATCCCAAATTGATCTTAAACAGTGGATTGCACTTTTCTGTTTGGATGGAAACTTAGTCCAAAAAAATACCCCACAATAATCAGTTTTTCTTTAAAAAAAACACAACTTGGAGTATCTACTAAGCTTGTTTTCTGTCCTGTTATAAAACACTTTGTAAGTTTGATTTCCAAGATGATATATAATAGATCTAAAGCAGTGTGTTTATCCTGTTGTCTGCTCAATAATACCCTTTTTCCCGCCTTTTCCATCACGTGACCTTCCCCGCTCACTTACTCACCTCCTTCCCATTTCACTAATCAGCCTTGCAGTATATAAGCAGGCCTCATTCTCTCACAGGTCTTCAGTGTTGATTATCCAACTATTTCTTAGCTGATTCTCTTCCCTCTTATCTGTTATAAATAAAAAATACTGTGATGTAATTACATTCTTAATTCTGTCTATATACATATTAAAATATGCTAATATAACTAGCACCCTGCCCACTACTGTTGTGCTCCTATGTTGACTCGTGGAAGGAGCTGTACAATAACGGCCCGTCTACACTACAGGCATCAAAAAATAGATGCTCGTGATGCTTGCAAAGATTCAGACATGTTGGACTCAGATGAGGAGTTTGCTGTGCAACAAAATCGACGTCCAGCAGACGTATCAGAAGGGTAAGTTATCATCTTTTATTTGCTTATGTTGGTTCTTAGATTGTTAGCTTGTTAGCCTGCTAGCTTGTAACTGGTATGGCTGACACAACATTCCTGATTGTGAAATGTACAACGATTTCAGTTTTTTTTTTGGTCGATAAAGAAGGAAAGTTCATTCCCATGGTTTGAGATCCATTCACAAATGTCACCACGCTAAACAATACAAACTTTCTGTACTGACAGTCTGTACTGACCTTTCAGATTTCTTTGCTGACTTTTGTATCTCAGAGGCCATAGCTTATTTTAAATCTGATCTCTTTGTTTTTCCAGTGAATTCACTTTCCATCAATTAGAAGTACACGTTATTCCTTTAAGTTTTTTTCTGCCTGTTTCCAAAGTGTTCTGAGGTTTGTTGGGTTTAGCACTGTGTGTCAGTATCAGGTTGTAGCCTCTCAGACTGAAGTTGTTCAGCATGTTGTGGTTTTCCATCCAGAATCCAAACACACCAGGAAACAATACTCTTCTAGACAGCAATCTGACACTTGTGGTATTACCAGCATCCTACTTATGTATTATTTTTGGGTAGATAAGACAAACGAGCGAGTTCTTGGTCTGAATCTCTGTCTGAAATTCCAGTCATTCCTGTATTTGCTAAGGCGGCACGGCCAAGGGCTCAAACGGTGTGCCTTCTGTCTGACAAGATTCACAGACTGGGTATGCAGAAAGGCTCAGACTTGGACAGCCGTCCGAGACATGGCCTTTCTCAAAGTCCAAGAGGCTTTAGGTGCAGCAGACATTACTGAGA
Source organism: Gymnodraco acuticeps (assembly GCF_902827175.1). Classification (NCBI taxonomy): domain Eukaryota; kingdom Metazoa; phylum Chordata; class Actinopteri; order Perciformes; family Bathydraconidae; genus Gymnodraco; species Gymnodraco acuticeps. The sequence goes on from NW_022989913.1 coordinate 1,289,924, forward strand.
TCCAGGCCTGCAGACCTTAAAGTGATCGCTCTGAGGATTGAGGATTGATGATTGTTTTTCCGATTCCAACTTGGCATTCACAAAGCGTTCTGAACAAGACATGTGTTTTGAAAGTTGGAGTTAGAAATAGAAGAGTTTGGGGAAAGGTCGTTTTCAGACAATACTTTTATCTCGCTGCCAAAACAGGCCTCTCCTATGAATAGCACGCAGAGTGTTGTATCTGGAATATGGAACATTTTCTGACACAGTTCATGACTAAGCTATACAAATATTTGATCTTGCAATAAAACACAGATTTTAAGAGATACAATGCTGCACATGATTTAATAGTCAAGTCAATCACTTTATTAAGCAAACATTATCAGGTTCCAGTTTCTTAAATGTGAGGATGTAAACCTTTTTGTTGTTAAATAACATTTAAAGTGAAATGCATGTCTGTAGTTGTTTGATTGAACGTTAGATTAATTTGAACATGAGCATATTTAGTGAGCTCGCCGTAACCTTAGATGTATAAAGAGAACTGGATACAGCATTATCAGTCATACAGCCATTTTCAATTCTATAACTGTTGCTTACTGGCATATAAAGCCAAAAAGAGCACGACAGATATCTCTGGATTTAGCTTTTAGGGAATTAAAAACACATTTAGGACATTGTGATTTAAATAAGAGCTATTTGAGTGTTCGGTACCACTTCACAATAAGACTACCCTTATAAAGGATTCATAAAGGGTTTATAATTACGTTATTAATTAGGTTGTAAACACTTTATTAATCATTAAGAACCTTTTATAAACCAGTTCTAACATAGTTTTCATACATCAACACAGGCTCACTATTTGGCAAGATGACTAAGCCTTATATTGGCTACCTAGCTTACTTCGTCTTCTTCATCAGCCAGCATCCTTGGTATCTGTTGTTCACTGAGTTGATTCCCCGCTTCCATCTTGATGTTTCTTGGCATCTCTTTATGACCAAAGCTGGACAGTTATAGCAGTTTTCCTAGACGGCCCTGATTTTCGGTTTCACTGAGGAAATGTATCACAATTTCCTGACATATTAAACTCTTAAAGATGACTCAAATGGGAAGTAATGGGACGATTATTCAATAATAAAATGCCCTAGTATATACCATTATTGAATCATGATATAAAAGGATGCTCGGGGTGCCAAGAAAAAAATCATTATTTATTTAGAATCTTGCTTTTGACAATTGATATTGCTCTTTAACACTTAACCTCAACTATCTGTCCGACCTTCAGCTCTTTATCGACTCTTTGCAAACTCCTCTGTCATTCGCCATAATAACAGTATGACTCTATAAGATGCGTGACAAAGTGGTCAGAACAGTTAACAGTTTGTCATCAGACCCAATACTGTAGCTCTCCAGCAGTGATAAAAAGAGACAGAAAGTGAGGAATGTTTTGTGATGTGGAAGGATCATTTCAGTAGGGCAAGCGGTGTGCTCTGATAGCAGCAGAAGCAGCTTGTGAGAGCAGAGTGGTGAAAATCTCAGACAAGATTTAAACAAACAGAAACACAGACTGTGGCCGGGCTGGCCTGTGACGCCCTGACAGAATAAGGCCACGAGGGACCTCACACCGCCATCTCCAGATCAGCCAGAGAAGTCTTTTCACAACATCCACAACCATTTGGGATTACTAGGTCAGACTAAGTGAATGCATACATAATTTACCAGAGTCGGGGGAAATGAAATGCGTGCGTCAATTATTTTATTTCTTATTGAAATGTGGGACATTCAGCAGTCAATGAGAAGTCAGATTGATTTGTGTGAACATAGCAGAGTCTGTTGTATTGCAATTTAATCTCTACCTTTTTAATATCCCTGCCTCTTTACTGATTGTTTTATTACAAACTTTAACAACCATTCAACTTTGAGAAAAACAGTCTTTATTTGTAACATATCTTTACTATAGCTTGGATGATACAAATCTTGATATAGCATACATTAAGTATCCAGACTAGTGTAAGCTGCCTGAAAATAGATTTCTTTGCAATACAAAAACATTATAAAATAAATAAACATTGCTATGAAAAGATTCCTTATCTTCACAGTTTACCCTGCTCAATATTTGCATCTACCTCAACAGAAGCAGTAAAGCTTAAATTCTCAGAGGTGTGACTGCCACTCCTCCATGCTCCTGTGCCTGCGTGACGTACGGTCGCAGGTCGACTCTTGGGGGGAGTTTTCCCTTTGGAAATATCCCCACCTTCAGGCCGTGCTCTGTTTCCCGCTGACAGCTCCTCTCAGTGGCATCAGCTCCTGCTGGAAACATCATAACAACAAAGAAGAAAAAAGAGACATTTAGATTCTGTACCTCAGTGATCCCAGATGTGTGTGTGTGTGTGTCGGTGTGTGTGTCATTGTGAGTCATGTTGCCTCACTTGTGGAGGAGCTCTGTAAACCAGATTTTATCAAGAGCCACATGTGCTTGCTTATGTGCTTTTGTCTTTCTAAAGTGCTAGCTTTAGACCTTGAGAGTGAGGACATGTATGCAGGTCCTTGTTTCTGAAATTAAAATGTTTTTTTTAACATAATCGTCTCAAAAAAGTCATGTTAGGACACACAAAATGTATTGTCCATTACATTTCGATGGGAATTTAATGTCACATTTGACTTGTTTAAACAAACAAAAGGTAACATTGGACTCCTTTGTTGCCTTCTGTAACATAGGGACATCACGATGTAACACTCACTCTTCTATTGGCTAGCGCTGCAACACATTGTACGTGATTGGCTAAGGGGCGGGACATCTCTAAGCGGTTGATCACAACGGAGCCAGCTAAAAAAGAGGGTGCTGCAGCACAGGCAGTATGAGAAAAATAAAGACCCTTTTGAACATTAAAGCATGGAGACATTTCACAGTAGATCACAAAATACTGGAAAGGAGTATAACAGAGCCTCTTTAAGTTGCGTAAAAAACGTCTTAATTTGAACCCAAACCATACTCTTTAAATAAACTTAACTAAGTATTTTTGCTGCCAAAACTTAACCGCGTGTGTAAAAACTGGGACCATAATTTAGGATAAAATATGTTTCCCTCAAAACGTTATTGTTTTTCATTGTATGGGATGTTATTTTTAGGAGACTGGGCTGGGTCAGACTGCCCTGCGGCAAACGAGCTGCGCTCCCCTATTGACTCTAACTTTATGCAATCAAAAGGCAATCAATTGTGCAGCAACAGAAGCACAAAGCATACATATATCACATAATGTGAATACAAAGTAGAAAAATAAACTACACTGAAAAGTATAAAATCATGAGTCGTTATGATCTTATGATGTTGATCCGAACTAAATGTCTTTATTATCTATGTGTCACTTATTTGCTCAGATTGTGTGTTTCATCAGGATTTCAGTCAATTCTGCATTTAAATCAAATAAATAAGCCATTTGATTTATTGTGTGAAACCTGTTGCTTTTCCAACAAGAACAGACCTGAAAACAGAATAAACATGAGTGTCACGTTCAGCCCAGAGCTGCAGAATCCAGGACTCCTCCGCAGGAAAACGACCTGGCCTCAAACTGCAGTGCACCAATTTGTATGTGGCAATCTTATTAAGCAGAAATCTAACCAGGAATGTGTCCCGTGAAAGCACTAAATAAACTGCAATAATGACGTTTTAAAAGAGGCTCTATTAGACTTTTTTGGTATTCCCTTTCCTGTAGTGTGTTTTAAAGGTTTGTGTGCATGTCAATGGTCTGCAAGGGCTACAATCCCAAAGTTCCCCCCAGAGGGAGTTCTTACTTACTTAAATTAGTATAATATGTCCTCTTTAAAATTGAAGACACAGGACCCATTATTATTACGACGGACACAGCTGGGGCTTGTAAGGCCTCAGGGATCTGGGGGGCAATTACCGAGTTTGTATCACTTTCTTTTTCATCTTCGGGGTTCAACAGTATCCTAACCCAGCCTTGTTTTAAGCTAATTTGTTTTTCCATTTCTCCTTTGTCTATCCATGAACAACACATGAGCAATTGTTGATCCCTTAAAACTACAGGGCTAGGAAGTTTATTATTACTTTCAGAACAAATAGACGTTCCTTCAAATATAATATGCTTTAGTTTTTTCTAAGAAAACACTTACATTTCTCTATGGGTAATCAAGTATTGATGTATTTCATATTACCTATTTTCCTTTCCTTTTTTTGTTTTTTAGCCTCTTTTATGCAATTATTTGTGTTGATGTTGATCCAGTTAATTGCCCCATGTAATTTGTGTCTAAACATGAACCCAAGACAACTAAACATGAACCCAAGAGAACTAACAACCTCATTAGAAGAACGTAATAGTTTCCTTTGAACACAAAACAGAGGATAGTGAAAGGGAACATTTATAAAGGTTAAAGATAAACTATAAAGTAGAAGTATTAATAAGTGTGTGTGTGTGTGTGTGTGTGTGTGTGTGTGTGTGTGTGTGTGTGTGTGTGTGTGTGTGTGTGTGTGTGTGTGTGTGTGTGTCCTAGCATTACTATACTTGTGGGGACCTAAATCCGTTTACACAGTCACGTGTGGGGACTCGCCGCCCTTATGGGGACAAATTGGAGGTCCCCATGAGGGGAATCATTAATTTTAGGGTGAAGACTTGTTTAGGATTAGGGTTAGGGTAAGGTTAAGGTTAAGGGTAAGGGTTAGGGTTAGGGTTAGGCATGTGTTGGTTATGGTTAAGGTTAGGATAAGTCTCCAGGAAATGCATGTAAGTCAATGTAAAGTCCCCTGAAGTGATGTATACATGGTATGTGTGTGTGTGTGTGTGTGTGTGTGTGTGTGTGTGTGTGTGTGTGTGTGTGTGTGTGTGTGTGTGTGTGTGTGTGTGTGTGTGTGTGTGTGTGTGTGTGTGTGTGTGTGTGTGTGTGTGTGTGTGTGTGTGTGTGTGTGTCATTGGGTTGCGTAGTATAAAATATGTTGTGCTAGCATTTTTTACACCAAATCTGCTCTGGGTGATTAATTCGGATAATTCAGGCCTTTAAAATGTCAGCTGCTCTGAAAGACTTTGAAAGTGAAAAGAGAGTGCCGTGTTGAACAGCTACATTACACTTTCAACTAATTAAACTCTTGTCTCTCTATAATTGAAAACTCAAGCATATGCACTTTTTCGCCCCGATTCTCTGGCCGCCAGCCTCGACCTGAAGCTTTAGCGCGTCTCTCGCTGCAGCACAAAGTGAGGAGCTGCTTCACTGTGCTGATGTTTATATGGACGACGTCACAAATATACCGAGAGTTTGCCTCGCTCTTTTCTGGCACGTGGCCAGGAGGTTTTATGATTAAAACCAGATTGTGCTTGCCCAACTCAGACAGGCTAGAAAAATAGATTGCAGTTACGCATACTCTGCACAAGAGGGAAGTGCAGAAACATGCAGGTCTGCAGCTTCTGTAAAGGTGGACTTTTAGAAGGAACTGTTTGTTTAATTCCCCACATCTGCTGCAGGGACTTTCTCATCATCGGCATCTTGTTATTAACTCTGTGGCACGAGAAGAAAGCTCCTCCTCATCCACCTCTGACAGTAAACTAAGCCAATTCTGAAGTAAGGCTACGATCATCCTGTAAATATGATGACGCCTCGTTTGTGTCACATGATTTCAGTCAAGCGGCTGTGGGGTCTTCCTTTGCCAAAAACCTCTGAGCTCCCGCCAACTTTCAGTTCCTTCGAAGTAATGACTAAGCAACACTGCAAAAAAAAAGTCTCCATTGAGATTTGATCCTCCTTTTTGCTTTCAGGTTGATGTGATGAAAACAATTGTCAAAATCTTTTCTACTTAAATACAATTTTGAGATGAAGGTTTTAAGATTGGTAGTAATGTTGTTTTGTAAGATCAGATATAACTTAAATCTACTCATAAAAGTTCAACTTTACTTCAACATATGGAGGTGTATCACCCTCCAGGCTGATTGCAACCAAATGTGTCACTAAACTGAAAAACAAATACACATTTCTCATTTCCCTAGCCCAGACTGACATATCTTGCAGTGTGGTGAAGAACCATGTGACATCAACAACAGCAGACACATTACGCCCCCTCCGCTGCCGCCCACACACAGACATCACACACACACACTGAGACATCAAACACGCACATAAACCCTTTTTTGTAACCCGGGAGAAACACTGCAATTCATTTAGTGACTTTGAAAACTACGCTGCCAGTAAACAAGGCCGACGTCATCAGCTGAGATGGAAACATCAACAGTGTAAATAGAGGGGGAGAAAAGTCCTCTTGTGTGTGAACTCACCATGAGTTGTTCCCCTGCCTGGTCCCACTCTGACCTCCACTCGCTGCAGCAGGGTCTCATGTTTCAGGCCCCCTTTGGCACCGGGACAGACCACTTCCCCCTTCCTCACACCATGCTGGTGCTCTCCCTGCCTCTCTCGGGGTACACAGGGGGTCTCACAGGTTTCGGATGAGGGCCCTTCCCACAGCGCCCATTTTGGGGGTATACAGGAGGCTTCTGAGTCCTAGAATTAGAGGTGCTGTTCCCGATAATGACTTTAGGGTCCAGGCTGTGTGGGAGTTGCTCAGGGTGAGTTTGGCCAACATGGTGGGGGTCTCTGGGGGGATACAGGTGAGGCAGGTGGCCATTTAACCCCGGCCTCTCATGGTTGATGTCTTTATTGTGGATGGGTGGAGTGAAGCGGCTGGTTTTAACGACGGATGCCATGTGAACAGGAGAAGGAGAGTTTGTTCTTAAGATGATGCGATCTTCTTCCACGTGTTGCGACATCGGGACCGGAGCAGGCTTGTGATTGGGCAACAGGGCCAGCCTGAGGTCGCCAGGATGAGAGGATAAGTAACTGGACGTCCCCTGAGTGATGCAGGGCGCCTCATCGCTGAGGTCGATACTCGCTGTGAGACGATCAATCTGCTCGACCACCTGAATGATAATAATGAGAGTCAATACGTGTCCAGACTTACTTATGGAGAGCACTTTTTTGGGGGGTATTTCAAATGGAATCCACTTATGACTTCTACACTACAATTCAAACTCTTGACAGCTATGGTCATCATGTACTTTTCATATTACGATTCTACATAATAATCTTTAACAAAACAAAGGATTCTTAATCTTTAAAGCAGTGTTTCCAAACATTTGGGGGCCTGTGACCCGACACAAAATAAAAAGTATTCATTTAAGGCCCCTTTTTAAATAACCAATTGTTGTTGTTTTCAGTTCTACCAAAGATACGTTTCACCTCTAAAGAGAGAAGTTTCATTGTCATTTAAAAAAGAAGTACAACTTTCCAATATTTCACAAAAAGTATTGCCAACAATGTACAAAGATGGATTTACTTTTGTCCTCTCCCCTCCCCTTAACCATCTCACAACCCCTTGGATTTATCTCCTGACCCTTTGGAGGGGCACGACCCCGTGGTTGGAGAACTCTGGACTAAACTATCTAGCTGTTTAAATAGTTCAAACCTAACATCAATCAAAGTTTATTTATATAGCCCAATATCACACATTTGTCTCAGGGGGCTTTACAGTTATATGAATACAAACTAACAGCTAGAATCATGAATTAGTACTTTCATTCGTTATTCTTTTGTTGGTGATAATTCTTCTGTGCTCCTAACTCCTGTGTGCAGTATCTAAATGCAGGGCTTTTACTGGTAATGGAGTATGTTGAATTGCTGCATAGTAACACATCTCAGTACGTCTTCCACCACTGAGTATATTTATAAGCACATGTTTGTCACTGACTGTGCTAAAGTTGAAGCATTAATCCACATCTACTCTCACCCTTTTGTTGCCAACTGTCCTAATTCACGTTCATGAAGCTGTTTGACTCGTAATGTTGCTGCCTGACTATATGTTAGCCCTTGCACACATACATTTAGCTGTGAATCAATGCGATTTTACAGCTGGATATAAAATGGAGACTGTAAGAGCAAGGCACAACTTAGTAACGGTCTCAAGCCAAGCTTTTTAAAGTGTTGGCCGGCTCACTGCCAATTATAGCCTGCTAAAGGTCAGAGCAAATCGTTCTCAATCATCACTTCGGTAAGAGGTGATGACAGAGTCACAAACAATGCAGTCAGCATGCTCTCAGGAACACAGACGTGTGTCAGACTGAATCTCGACATCTGAGCTTTGTGATGATCGTTTTAAATGTCACTATATCCGGACGAGATCTGCACCTGACGCCTGATGTAAAGAATAAACATCCATAATAATAGACCTTCCTACCTCTTTCATCTCCACGTGAACCTGCTTCAGACCCCCCAACACATCCTCCAGATGTGTCACCACTTGTCTGATTTGATCTCTCACTGAGTCCTGCCTCCTCTTCTGCTTCACTACCTCCTGGCTCCGGTGGTCGCTGTGAGTCGTCGGTTTTGGGGGCTCAGGACTGGGGTTGGTGATGCCAGAGGGTGGGACGCAGGACCCCTTCTGTCTGCTTTGGTTCAACTGTTTTTGGGGGACTTCTGTGGGGAAAAAACCTTTGTGAGAGCTACTGCGTCCATTACAGCCCTCCTCTGATCCACCCTTCAGTCTGCTCCGGTCCTGATCTCTATCTCTTTCCTCCCCTCCCTCGAAGAACACCGCCCTCGGTCCACAGTGGCCATTCGGCTTGATATGACCTATATGAGGCTTATGTGGCTCCGAATGATAGTTCTCAGATTTACAACCATAACTTTCCTCCTCCTCGTCCACGCAGACGTACCGGACCGTCCTCCTGTGTCGGTACCCCTGACCTTTGACCTGAAGATGTGGGAGAGGATGAGGTATCCCGGCTTTAAAAGGGTGTGCCTTGGTGTCGCCGCGCCCCACACAGCCACACTGTTCCCTGACAGACGGGTAGTGTCTCACCCCGGGCTCCGGAGGGTAGCTCCACTGGGCAGGGTTCAGCTCCCAGGGGCAAACTTGGCTGAAGTCGTGTGACTGGCTGTGAGGGTCCGGCCCCCCGAACACAGGCCTCCTCTGTGGGCTGCGATGACCGCTCCTCTCTGCTCTGTCCACCACCAAAGCTCTCCCTCCTACATCTTTAACCCGAGGAGCCTGGATGTCTCTCCTGCAGTCCAGAGATGGGTGGTCCGTGTGTCTCTCTGATGCTGGTGGGTATCCCGGCCCACCGTGATGGCTGAACGCTGGCGGATCATAGAGGACGCAGTGCTGGCAGGAGCAGGGGCTTGTGTTGTTGTTGTTGATGTGCTGCTGCTGCTGGTGAAACCGGTGGTGTCCCGTTGTTTGTGCGCCTTCTGTGTACATGTCCAAAGAAGTCCAGGGGCTTGAGTGGAAAACGCCTTAGAAAACAATTGGTTTCCTCCCCTCTCGGTTCTCTCATTCACTCGCTCTGTTTTCCTCATCTGCGTCTTCCCACAAGGAAAACTTTTCTTCAGCTCTTTTTTTTTTTTTTTTACCTCCTCTCTACCCAGAACCTCCCCTTCCTTCCTGTCTGTTGTTTCCCTTCTTCTTCTCTCCTGCAGTTATTAATCTTTGCACCAATCTTTTCCTGGACCCTCTTTCTCTTACTTCTAACTTTTTCTCAACTCCTTCTTCCTCACCCTGTAGCCCTCTCTCCTGCACGGGGCCCCTCTCCACCTCCCTCCCGTCTCTCTACCTCTCCCGCCTCGTTGTGCTGTCTCATTTGCTGCTGCAGGCTTCTAGTCTCTCTCTCTCTCTCTCTCTCTCTCTCTCTCTCTCTCTCTCTCTCTCTCTCTCTTCTCTCTCTCTCTCTCTCCTCTCTCTCCTCTCTCTCTCTCTCTCTCATCTCTCTCTCTCCTCTCTCTCTCTCTTCTCTCTCTCTCTCTCTCTCTCTCTCTCTCTCTCTCTCTCTCTCTCTCTTTCTCTGACTGTGTTTTTCCCGTTTCCTCCCCTCCCCTCTCCCGCTCTCCTCTCTCTCACTCCACCTCTCCTTACTCCGTATCCTGCCTCTGGTATATTCTCTCACAGTCGTCTGTACCTGAATTTAGGACTTCTTCCTTTCTCTTCCACCTAGAATCCAGCCGCCAGGAAAAAGGACTCCATATGTGTTTCTGTCTCTCAGAGATGTGCGTTAAAAGAGTCCCAGCTCCGGTGCTGCTGAGCTCATTAGCCAAACCAAAGCTTTTTGCACTCTGCAATTAAACGCTGCCTGGGATTCCTCGGCCAGAGACTGAAGGAGGAGGGGAGGGGAGAAGCTCAGGGGGAGGTGGGGTTTCTCACTGACGAGGGAGTAGACAGCTCTCAAGGAGACATTTTTACACTATCCTGTCTATTATTTTCTACCTCTCTCCATACTAAGTCCTTCTCCTCTTTGTCCTTTACCACTTCTGTCATTACCACTCCATCATTGTCTCGTTTAAAGTGCTTTCACCTAGCTATTAAGAAATACGTTACTCTGCTGAGGCGAGCACATACATTTAAGCTTCACTGTATCAAACCACTTCTTCCTCTGAAGTCCATACAATGGTGATTACATGCCATCAAACCATGTGTTCAACCCATGTTAAATGTTTTATTCTTTATCAAAGATAATCATAATCTCCGGATAAATGCAAGAAAGTCCTTCATACAAAATTTGAAAAGCAGCATGGACAATAGAGATCTCTCTCTCTTTCCAAAATAGCATAACAAGCCTGTGGTGTGGCTCCTAATCCCATGTGACTGAAGACAGCTCTGCGTTTATTTTCAAAGATAATAACTGGAGCTTTGATAACAATGGGTTGTAAAAATAAAAAAACTACCGAGAATAACAACGGAGGAGGAAGAAGTGGATACATAAATCACAGCGAGAGGATGAGCAGTCCGGACCCTGCTGCTGGGACTGTTGTTGTATAGAAAACACAGCTGGAGTGACTTTACCTTAACATAAACAATATCCATACTTATGGATACATACTGTATAGCACACATTCATACGGTATGTAGTCTCAAGGAAGGATCCGGATAAACATATCTGTAGACACTTAACACTGAAATTAAGAAAGGGTAAATATAAATACAATTACTCTGTATTTGAATATCTCTTTAGTGGTGGGCGAGAGTGATGAGATCCTCTATAGGTATTAGGGCTGAACGATATACCGTGTCATGGCGATAACCGCGGTATGCGCATGCGCGGTATTCACACCGCAGCGACATGCGGTTTTATTCTTTTTTTTAAAAAATGCTAACGCACTTTAGCACAGAATTCAAAATAAAGATACCCTTATTACTTATCGAAACTGCACATACAATATATCCGATTAAAGCTGAGACTCCACAGATTATTTAAGTATAGTATCATCACTAAGCGATCCGATCTCGCGACAGGGGAAGCAAACACAGACATCACAACACGTACCTTTTACGGAGCTTTTATGGGAAATCGTCTCACCGTAGCTGTCAATCTGATCAAAAGACGTGTTCAATGGCATTAAAACGAGAAAGAAAAAACGCGGCTGAATCGGTTGATCCATAGGTTGATAATGTATCTGTGGCTTTGAAGCAATTGTTTATAATCCATAATTCCATTTTTATGTAAAAATCGGAGCACAACAGTTAGCTGCTAATGGTAGCCACCTTGGTATGCAGCTTCCGGTTTTGGCTACGCGTCGTCACTTTCACTCCTTATTTGTTCATGTGTTGGTGTGTGTAGAACTTCCCCTGATATTTGACCTTTTCAGACAGATTTAGCACAAAACCCTCTTTTGGGGCCATTTGGGTGGATTTTCCATATCTCTGGCCCACCTTGCTGGATTTTGACATGTGACATCAGTCCTTATTTGGTAATGTGTGTGTGTGAGACTTCCGCATATCCAAGACTGGAAGCAGCAGCCATTCTGGTGGCTACCATTAGCAGCTAACTTTTGCTCTGCGATATTTACATAAAAATGGAATTATGGATTATAAATTAAATCATTTTTTTATACAGAGACGTTAAAAACCTATGGATTAACCGATTCAGCCGCGTTTTTTCTTTCTCGTTTTAATGCCATTGAACACGTATTTTGATCAGATTGACAGATACGGTGAGACATCTCCCCTAGAAGATACGTAAAGGTACGTGTTGTGATGTCTGTGTTTGCTTCCCCTGTCCGAGTTCAGATCACTCAGTGATGATACTATATACCTAAATAATCTGTGGAACCTCAGCTTTAATCGGATATCTTGTAAGTGCAGCTACGATAAGTAATAATAAGGGTACTTTTATCTTGAGTTCTGTGCCAAAGTGCGTTAGCATTTTTCGCTCAGGGGTCATTTAGATGCTTCTTATGAGACTTGTGTTTTGTTTTGGTATAAAATGGTTTGTATCGTCAGTTAGCTGAGATTATTTCCGTTAATCTGGTGTAACACATTAATAGGTTCTTAAATATTACGATCCCCTGAGACACAGTGTCGTGAAAAAAAAGTAAAGTACCGGCCGGGACTTTGGGGTTTAACAGGTTAAAAAACCGCAATATATACCGCAGGGGGGGGGGCGATGTCAGTTTTTTTTCAATACGTGCAGCCCCTAATAGGTATATAATTATATATATTGAGGAAAATATATATATTTCTGGATATACAATGAAGAAACTTTTGCTCGCTCTTCATTTTAAAATAGTGGTTGTTTTTTTTAGGGCCGCCTGGGGGCAGCAGAAACAAGCTGTGGACTCAACATTGATATATTATCAACTAATTTACACATAGAGAAATACTACTATTAATTTTGGATCATGTGTCTGTCAACTGGGGGGCGCAAAATCCACTCTATTGGCTCTTTTTTGGTGTCAGCCCACTCCTGCCGGAAATATTTGGCTCTTTTTCTGCTAAGCGCTTCTCATTGTTTACCAGTTATCACTTACGGAGCGTCCACACAGCAGCGTGCGTTGACGCTTGTAGGTGGGCGTATCTGAAGCTTGGGGATTTTTTGCGAGCAACACGACCAACAACCAATCACATGAATCTCCCGCCCCCGACATACAAAGCAATAGCAATGTTTAAAACGAAGTAAACTGGATATAAAATCCCCAAACAGGCGAAAACCTACCAGTTTCACCCCTGTCTCTGCCTCCTCCCTCCATGCCTCGCTCCTCCGGTTTGTATCCCGGTAGATGAACAGAGACTGATCATACAGCACCGGGTGATTCACTACCGCTACAATGAATTTTCCCTCAATTTTTTGAATATGAGGAAATGACCTGCGTAGTCTCTCCCAGCATACACGCGGTTTGATTGGCTATGCGATTGTACTGGCAGATTTTGAATAAACGGGATTTCATTGGCTGACGCCTCCGTCGAGGCGTCAAAAAGTTGAACATTGCTCAACTTTTGACGCCAGCTACGCCAGCAACGCTCCACGTCGCTTCCCAAAATGCAGTTCGGCTAAAAGTGACGTCACCCCATTCAAAGTGAATGGGCAGAAGCGTTGGAAGCTTCAACGCACGCCGCTGTGTGGACGGGCTGTTACTGTGTCTGTTTTCTTTGTTTGGTGCTGAGCAGCTGGTGAAGAGTTGATGTTTTGATGATATGATAGCAGCAAGAGTAAAACCAAAAACAGCTAAATCACTCAGCAAAGGGAACTGCAGGATCAGGGGATAATTATCTGAGGGTTACTCACTATGAGTGACCCCTTTTATAAATTTGCGATGTGCTTCATTAATAAAATAAACATAACTTTTAATATTCAGACAGTAATATTTATTATTTTGGTTAATGAGTGAATTAAATGCCCAAAGAGAAATAAAAACGTCATCACATTGATGCAAAAATCCAATAAAATCCGAACAATGTCCTTCATGCATTACCACATCAGAAAAGTACCCACATTATAATATACAAAGACAATTAAAGGCACAGATGCAGCGTTTCGGCAATATCTTTGACGGTTGACCACAGTTTTGTGATACCTCTCTCCTTTTTAATATACAATGATGTCATGCAAACAGTCTCAGAGCATTTTGTTGTTTCTAAATGAGAACAGAATGAGAAACTGGCCACCTGCAGTGAGCAGTCAGTCAACTGTGAAAGTAGAGCAATCTGGCTCTACATTATTGATTAATTTAGTCTTAGTCAACCTTGTCCTTTCAAAAACTTTTTGTTATATCACAGCTCTACTTTGAAAGAATATCATCTTTTTTTATTGTCCTTGACTTGGTAAAAAGCTTTAGCAATTGATCCACCTGAGAACGAAATGTTGGTATATTTTAAACCCCTGAATATAAGCACTTCACTCCCATTCTTATATCCCAGTCTTATATAAATGCATTTACACAATTCAGACAGAATCTATGACAAGAAGCGAAGCAACACCTCAACCTGTCATCTTAATCTCAGTGTTTCTTAGTCAGATCCTCGTCTACGAGCTACAAAAGAAATATCAAAAGTTGCTATTGTCACAATCTTTTTACCCTTACCTATAGGTGAGTGCTGTGTGTGCGTGCGTGCGTGTGTGTGTATGTGTGTGTGTGTGTGTGTGTGTGTGTGTGTGTGTGTGTTTGTGTGTGTGTTGCCTCCGAAAGGGCACAGTTTATTCGGCTCTTACATCACCCTCTTTTGTGTTGGCCCATCTCCTGCATGGCTGCATGACTGCAGGGCAACCACGAAGCAGAGAAAGGTTGGCACATTTCCCCGCTCTGCGCCCTCCTGTCCTCGCCAGGGTCAAGATGACCTAATTAGTACATATGAATACTTCTAATGGAGTCTATAACTAGAGCTCAATATGTTGCCAGATGAACTGTTTACCCTCCTGCAGATGCACAGGCCTAGATATGTACTCATGCAGGCCCACATCATGCGAATACTTCTATAATGCACGAGTTTGCAGGCGATAATGTACATGTATGTGATGATTACGTTTTCCTGTGTGAAAGAACCATACTCTACATTCTATTGTTAGCCTTATTAAACTCGCTCGCAGTGTTTCATATTGATTTTTTAAATTTGAATTACCTAAAAGGCACAACGTGAAAAAGAATGTTTATCGTTGCTCAGTTGGTCTGCAATCATCAGATCATTGACAATAACAAACACTTAGCTTTTCACAACACATTGAAATAGCTAAGATGTTAAACCCTCATTGAGAAACTATGACCTTTTTGTCTCAATCTGTAATTATAGCCTCCCCACATGAGGTATATTATTGTTTCCATATGTCCTTTTTATGAATTAAGCCTCTATTTACTTTCTTTGTTACGATACGATAATACTTTATTGGTCAGATCAAGTCTGAAATTTGACTTGCTATGCTATTGTTATGTTCTTTCTGATATAAACCAACTCTATCCCCTTTTTTTTTAATATTTATAAACGTAACATTTTAAACTTTACTTACTTAAATTAGAGTTGGGTGTGTAGGTTTAATTCCAGCTAAACACCCCCTCACTTTCTCAACATATGTAAACTGTAAAATAAAGGCAAAAATAAACGCACTTTATTATGATATATTATGTGTATTTACCTCCTTGGCTTAAGACATAGACCATGGGGGTCAAACTCAAGGCCCGGGGGCCAAATCCGGCCCGTGACTTCATTTTCTGTGGCCCCACAAAAGCTTGCAAAGAATATTGTATGTTTATTATATGGTTACATGATGATTTACAGAAGCACGTTGCCCATAAACTACATGTCCCACAATGCATCTCAAATTATACTTTTTTTCTCAGAATTTCACTTACTTTCTCTTACTTTTGTTTTATGTCACTTATTTTTTCCATAATTTGGCTTTTCTTTTTAAATCATTTTGTGACATACACACTGAAGAGACTTCTGCTTTCAGACGTAGTTAATTATGAAGTTATCACCCTATCTGATAATAATCCAATGCAGACGCAATTATGTAATATAATACATTATTTTATATATATTTATATATGTATTTTTATATAGTCTTAAAGTTACAACCGGCCTTTGAGTGCAGCCCTAATGCTAATGTGGCCCGCGATTAAATTGAGTTTGACACCCCTGACATAGACAATGTTGTCAGATCAGAAAGTGTTTTTAGAACCAGTGAGTTACCGACTGAGCCTATATCCCTATACATATAAAGGCCAATTTCGTCACTAAGACCGTGTGGTGGTTAAGTTTTTTATACTTTTATAACTCCGAAAATATGTTTATTTTAAATATCACAAGCATAGATTTATTAGATTTTTCCACATAAATGTTGATAAAGTTGTAAAAAGCGAAAGGTTTTGAGTTCTGCCTCAGTAAAATAGTCTAAACTGGGAAACTCTAGAAATCTAAAAGCTGTACTTTTAAACACGGTGGCACCTTTTAATACTCTACTGTGCATTTAGTATTTTAAAAGATCGAGATTCAACAGCAAAGTATTCAACAAAAAGCTATACAGTACTTTATAGTGTACAGACTTCTTACAAACTTTTGTTTTATTTTAAACCGTCTTCTCAGTTCGGTGGGGATAACCACAAACTGGAGTTGTGAAATGTTGACAGTGATGTGCTGGTGAGTCATTTTGTGATATGTAGATATGACTGTTCCTCTTTCACAAGCACACAGATGCAGTGAGTTTAAAGAGTCTCTGTGATAAAAATATAACGCTGTGTTGCTGTGAACATTGTGTTCCATCAGCACTATTATAACAAAGCACTGATCATCACATGCTCCTGCAACATGAGTATTTTAAACTCCCAATCATGTACATTATAATTATAACATTGACTAATAATGAAGCTAAAAAGAGCTGCAGACCACAGTGGATCCCAAAGAAAACAAAGCAGAGTCCAGAGACACACTTCATGCACGCAGCTGCTCAGATCAATGCTTTATTGTACGCTGAATGCATTAAATATGAGGAGCGTCTTTGTGACACTGCAGAACTCGCTGCTGCATCTTCTGCTGAGAAACTGCTACACTTTTCACAAAAGGAACAGTAAGAAATGGATTTTACCAGTTTTTTGGTCATGTATAAAAGAACAAGTAAGTATAACAGTTTGCTCATTCAGTGCACACTTAGCGCTTTAATAAGCATTAGTTTCCTGCATGAGGTCAATTTAATTTCACTCTCCTTTTGTTAGTAATGAATGCATTTCCTGAGGAGCCCTCCTCTCTGTGGATCAGCAAGCGAGCGACATTTCCAATCTAGCCTTGAAATCATATTAGGTTTTATTATGGTGAGTAAAGAGCACCGGTGTATTTAGAGTTTCAAAAATCGCACAAAGGAAGCCAATTGTCCCCTCAGCATCAAGTTTAAACGTCTAAAACCTTTGAGGCAAGACTGGACTCACTGAGACAGGAAGAAATGGCTAAAAAACTGCAGTCAGAAAGGATATCTCCATTTGGAGATAGTGAATAGTGACGGTGTCGAGACTATTTTACAGAAGACCATGTAACATGTAGATCTAACACCCAGTGAGGTCATATCTTAAATCAGTGTGTGGGTGCACGTCCTGCTTTAAGGGAACACAATGGTTATGTTGTTTCAAAGAGGATTATGAAACAATTCCTATTTCCGAGCCAGGAAACCCAATTGCATCAGTGCCACAAAAAAAACCTGCTGCGTCATGCAATTCATGAGATAAGGTGCTCTTTCAGTTTAGTGAAAGAACAAAAGTTTTAAAGTGACGCGGGAAGCCTACACAAACTTTGTTCTTGCTTTAAAGGACACTGAAGTAAACTATAGAGGTAGTCATTGATTTTATTCATTCATTCTTTGATCAAGGTTGGTAAATGAGTCATAAGATATAACGTGTTATTCTTGAATATATAGATAATTCCAAACATGGTCTGTTAAAATCTGCACACAAAGTTCTTAAGAACACAGGGTGCTGTAGCTAATTGTTCTAAATAAAGAAGGCACACCACGAAGGAGTCAGTGGTTAAAAAAGTCCGAAATCCAAATGACAATGGCAGAAAGCACTAATGGACGGCATAATGACAGAGGAGAGGGAGAGCTGCCTTGAGAAGATGATGCAGAGATGGCTGGCAGAAAGCGGTTGCCATGGCTGACAGTTAGACGATGGGAACAAATGATTCATTTCATTCTGATGGCATGGGTTTGCACTTGCCATGGGGACAAAAGTGAAAGTGCCTATGTTCACCTGGTTTGTCCCTTAAATGAATCGGAATACCTTTATTAGTCCCACAGAGGGGAAATGTACATTGTTACAGCAGAAAAGAGCCAAAGACAGCTTAATGTTACCTAAGAAGCATGCATACAAAAAGTAGTAAAGATAAAAAAAGAAATTATAATAAAGAAGTTACACATTTGACAAAAATACACACCCTGTAACAGTTCTGAGGATTTAGCAGCCAGGTATATATATTACAGTTTTTAACGGTATATATATATATATATATATATATATATATATATATATATATATTGCACATAGTTGGTATGACGGGGGAAACGGGGAAGAAGCAGAGATACAGAACATGTGGTAAGGGAACGTTTTATCAGCTCTGCACTGACAACACAAAAGGACTTTACGGAAAATACAAGGGCGATTTTTGTAATTAAGACAGCTTTAGATAAATACCCGGGCGTTCTAATATATCCAAACGTGCTGCAGAAGAGGTGACCATGAGGAGAGACATTGCAGAGTGAAGCGTGAATAGTCTCTTTCCAAATGTTAAATATGAAATCAAATCAACAAAAATACTGAAATCTTGGTTGAGAGTCAAAAAGAATTCTGTTGATTAGATGGATCAGTGATTCTAAAATGGGGGTACATGAGATTTTTAAAGAACAGGTTAATTGAACAATGTAGCCATGCAGAATATGCAGTTTAATGCACCTGTAATGCGTACTTCATGTCATTCCATAGTTTATTGTTATAATCGTTAGTGTTTTTCAGTTCCTATGTTTTTTAATAAATCTGTATTAGTATTTTTTTTTTTTTTACCAATAATGTGTGGGACCGTTGAGGAGTTCCTAAATCAGAAAATACTTAGAATGGGGTACGTTATTAAAAAGTTTCATATAATCAGTCTGATAGTTGTTGCAGCTTAACTCTAGTGTTTGCCATGTTTATCAGCTATGTGTGTTAGCACGATTAGCAATGGAAAAAAATACAGTTCAGCTGAAGGCAATGTCATTTGTTTTGTGGGAAGTTTGGATATAAATCAAAATATGGGAGGATTACAATTATGACCTGAAGATGGCACTATTTGTAAAATCCTAGTAAAGTTATTACAATTTAACATGAGCGGGATATAAAAAGTATGTGTGTAAAAAAAATGTAATGCTGACCCAAATGAAGTGAAAGATATTTCGGACCGGTCCAGACATAAAGACTAAAACCCCACCAGAGCTACGAAATGACATCATTTTAAAATGTGTGGCTCTCAACTTTGTTTTTTTTCTGGGAACTAAAGAGTGTGGCTTCACAAAGACATCCGTCAGGGTCTTAAAAAGCTCGGCCTGGGGTCGTCTCAGAGTCCAGGACGCTGCCTCTTCAAAAGGACCAGACAGTCGGACTTCTTTTCATTCAGATCTGACCTGCAGCAGAAATATGCTCTGACCCAGATACAACCATCACGGTGGTCATTAAGCAGCTCCATGCCAATGCCCGTAGTCATTAATGCAGGGCAGGAGATCCTACATTACTTCAAGTCCAGTGACTGTATCAGAAAGAAGTATTCATATCCTTTACTTTCCTGTAAGTGCAATATTAATATATATTATATTGTGATGTATTGGTGCATTGATGTGTAAGAAGCGTTTAACTGCTGTAGCTTGTAGTTCACTGTTTTGGAAGGTCTATCTATAACCGTGCATCATATTTTAAAGGTTAATACAAATGTTTATGTCTTTTTAATTGAAAAAATAAAAGTAGTATCTTGAGTAATGTAGAGTCAAAAATGCATAAAGCTCATCCCTTTAGAGAAAAATGTTTTTTTCTTCATGAATGCATTTTTTAAATAAAAAATATAATAATAATAAACCAGAGGACACTGGCCAACTTGGGGCCCCAAGCGACATTGTGAGATGAGGCCCCCCCCCCAACCGACAGGAGTGAGAACAAAAATTGGAAACAAAGTAGGCTACTTTGCAAATATAATTCCTGTTTATTATTATTATCAACACTTTTTTATACAGTGAGGTAAATGGTAAATGTGCATGTATATCGTTCAGTATTCGTTTACAGGTGAATACGTCTGCATTTCCTGCCAAATACTAGCCTCAGAAAGATTAAAATATAATTAATGCAAATAAATTACTTCTACTAATAATCATAATCAATTCAATAATATAAATACTATATTATTGTATTATAATATAGTTGTAATATAGTCAAGACAAAACATGCTTATGACATGCTCAAAACTGATATCTCTTAAATCTGTATTCAAATGTAGTTCCCTCTGTCAGCAATGTATCAACAACTACACACACATTTCTATCAGTATTTCTCTGTGTTGTGGTTGACATGATGATGACTGTTAGCAGTTAAGGGGAGAGGCTGAGCATCGCCATGAAATGTGCAAATTGACATAAAAATGAATAAAAGGGGGAAAAATGCTCCATGTTTTTTAGGCTGTAAACTTTTACATTACATTACATTACATTACATTGCATTTAGCTGACGCTTTTGTCCAAAGCGACTTACAATAAGTACATTCGACCAGGAAGACACAACCTTGAAGAAAACAGAATCATATAAGTATATCAGGTTTCATAGAGCCAAACATTTCAAGTGCTACTCAACTGGCTTTAGGTAATCCAGTCCTTTATTGGTATAAAAGTGCTTCGTTAATCGTTCTAACGCTCGAAGTGGAGTCGAAAGAGATGAGTTTTCAGTTTGCGCCGGAAGATGTGCAAGCTATCTGCCGTCCTGATGTCAATGGGGAGCTCATTCCACCATCTTGGAGCCAGGATAGCAAACCCACGTGTTTTCGCCGATGGGAACTTGGGTCCCCCTCGCAGCGAGGGCGCAACGAGTCGTTTGGCTGATGCAGAGCGTAGTGCACGCGCTGGGGTGTACGGTTTAACCATGTCCTGGATGTAGGAAGGGCCAGATCCATTCGCAGCACGGTAAGCAAGTACCAGTGTCTTGAAGTGGATTCTAGCAGTTACCGGAAGCCAGTGAAGGGAGCGGAGGAGCGGAGTGGTGTGGGAGAATTTAGGAAGGTTGAAAACCAGACGAGCCGCTGCATTCTGGATGAGCTGCAGAGGTCGGATGGCACATGCAGGTAGACCAGCCAGGAGGGAGTTGCAGTAGTCTAGGCGTGAGATGACGAGAGCCTGGACCAGAACCTGAGTCGCTTTCTGAGTCAGCTGGGGACGTATCTTCCTGATGTTGTAAAGCGTGTATCTGCAGCAGCGGGTTGTAGCAGCGATGTTTGCAGTGAAGGACAGGTTGTTATCTAGGGTCACACCCAGATTCCTTGCAGTCTGAGTCGGGGAAACAACTGAGGTGCCGATGTTGATTGTCAGGTCAAGAGTTGGACAATCTTTTCCCGGGAGGAAGAGCAGCTCAGTCTTGTCAAGGTTGAGCTTGAGGTGGTGAGCAGACATCCACTGAGAGATGTCAGCTAGACAAGCAGAGATGCGTGCGACGACCTGGGTCTCTGAGCGGGGAAAGGACAGAATTAATTGGGTGTCGTCAGCGTAGCAGTGGTAAGAAAAACCATGCGGGCTAATGACTGATCCGAGCGAGTTTGTGTACAAGGAGAAGAGGAGGGGACCAAGAACAGAGCCCTGAGGGACCCCCGTAGTTAATTGACAAGGGTCGGACTCAGATCCTCTCCAAGTCACCCTGTAGGTACGGTCTTTCAGGTATGAGGTGAGGAGGGAAAGTGCAGAGCCAGAAACTCCAAGTTTTGGAGAGTGCGAAGGAGGATCTGATGATTCACCGTGTCGAATGCAGCAGACAGGTCCAACAGAATGATGACAGAGGAGAGGGATGCAGTTTTGGCAGTGTGCAGTTCCTCCGTGACAGCAATGAGAGCAGTTTCTGTGGAGTGACCTGCCTTGAAACCAGACTGGTGCGGATCCAGAAGGTTGTTCTGATTGAGATAACAGGAGAGTTGTTTAAAGACAGCGCGTTCAAGTGATTTAGACAGGAACGGGAGGAGAGAGACAGGCCTGTAGTTTATAACATCAGACGGGTTGAGAGTGGGTTTCTTTAGGAGAGGGTTTACTCTTGCCTCCTTGAGACTGTTTGGAAAGTGACCAGAAGTTAGAGAAGTGTTGATGAAATGGGTGAGAAACGGTAGAATATCAGGAGCGATAGTCTGAAGGAGGTTTGAAGGGATAGGGTCCAGAGGACAGGTGGTAGGGCGGGCAGAGGTAATGAGGGTAAGAACCTCACTTGGAGAGAGAGGGGAAAAGGAGGTTAGTGTGTTGGTGGAAGGAAGGTCTGGTGACCCAGCGGTGAGTAAAGGTGAGTCAGAAAAAGAAGAGCGAATATCATTAACCTTTTTTCAAAGTGGGTAACAAAGTCGCTTGACAGAAGTGAGGAGGGGGGAGGAGCTTTTGGAGGGTCCAAGAGGGTGGAGAAGATGGAAAATAGTTTTTTAGGATTGGAATAGGAAGATTGGATCTTATCTTGAAAGAAAGTGCTTTTTGCCTGAGAGATCGAAGCAGAGAAAGAGGAGAGGAGAGCTTGATAGGTTAGGAGGTCGTCACGGTGTTTGGATTTCCACCATTTCCGCTCTGCTGCCCTAAGGACGGTTCTATTAGCACGCAGTGCATCATTTAGCCAGGGAGCCGGAGGGGACTGACGAGCCTGCCGAGATGTCAGAGGACAGAGCGAGTCCAGAGTGGATGAGAGAGTAGAGAGGAGAGTTTCTGCAGCAGAGTTTGGAGGCAGTAGTTGGAACGAATCAGAGGAAGGGAGGGCTGAGAGCACCGACGAGATAAAGGTAGAGGGAGAGAGGGAGCGAAGGTTACGGCGGACAAGTGTAGGATGGGAAGAGATTAGTTTGTTATGTTTGGAAAGGGATAGAGAGAATGAAATGAAGAAGTGATCGGATGTGTGGAGCGGGTTTACAGAGAGGTTAGAAGTAGCGCAGTTCCTTGAGAATATGAGATCAAGGACATTGCCAGCTTTATGAGTCGGTGGGGACGGAGAGAGTGAGAAAGCAAAGGCGGTTAACAGAGATGTTAGTTCGTCTATCTTCCCCATCTGGAGGTTGAAGTCTCCGAGAAGTACAGCGGGAGGGCCAGTTTCAGGGATGTGTGAGAGGAGATGATCTAATTCCTCCAAGAAGTCCCCCAAGGCGCCTGGTGGACGGTAGAGAACAACAATGGTTAACTGTATAGGATGGGTTACTGTGACGGCATGGAACTCAAAGGTGGAAGGAGTGAAGTTAGGTAGCTTGAAGAGGGAAAAGCTCCATTTGGGAGAGAGCAGGAGACCAGTGCCACCTCCTCTGCCAGTGGGTCTGGGTGTATGGGAGAAGGAATATGCAGTGGAGAGAGCTGCTGGGGTGGATGTGTTGGATGGAGTAATCCAGGTCTCAGTGAGAGCAAGGAAATCCAGAGACTGCAGGGAGGCGTAGCCAGAGATGAAGTCAGCCTTAGGAACAGCTGACTGGCAGTTCCACAGGCCACCTGAAACTAGATGATGGATCTCAGTGGAGCACGTGGGATAGACGAGAGCAGGCCGGTTATATCGATTAGGAGATACACGGGGCCAGTGATAATTGCGAGAAGACACATGAACAGGAATGGAGAAAATACACATGATTATAGCATGAGGGGCTAAACAACAAAAGTAAAAATTAAAAACGCCAACGATACTTAGCTCAATCAAAGTAGGATTTGCCTCCTCTTTGCCTCCCTCGTGACTCCCGTAGGACTCTAATGTCTTTGTCAGTCTTACTCCCGTAGGACTCTAATGTCTTTGTCAGTCTTAGCCTGTCTGCCGCTGAAGCTGCCGCTCCAGGAAAGAGCTACCCGAAATGGACGCCTGATTGCTCAGTTCTCACAGCTGAAGTTAATTAGTTAACTATCTACAGCTGATGGGCGACAATAGACTGGCCCTGCCTATGTTAATAATGCAGGCTTGAGTGCTGAGAGCTGTAAAGCAGGTTTCGCCTGAGCAGATCTGAGATTTAAAATCTCTCAAAAGCGATTTAGCCGTTTTAGCTACAGTAACAATTATACAGAGTCGAATAAATGAAACCGAGAAGTCTAATTAAACAAGAATATAACTTACAGTGGTTGCTGCGTCAATAGGTAATGTTGTCACCGGGTCCAGATGCACACTGAGTTCATCAGTTTCTAAATGCGGTATTTAAATGCTTTTTGAGCTAAAGGATGACTGAGTCACGCAGTTCTACTTCACGCAATCAATAGACTTTAACTGTTATGTAAGCCAACTAGACAGACAGTGTATCACTCTTCCTCCTGTACATTAGCAGATAAAAGGCATAACATATTTGAATGAATGGTAAATAAAGAATGCTGGAAATAACTGCATCTCCATTAGCCTGTATGCTTTGCAGAGACTGCCTTCTTCATGTCGTGAATTGCAGCTGATGTTTTAATATGGCAATTGGCAATTTGACTTATACAACATTCGCAAGTTGTACATTTGACTCATACAATAACCCACCTTCGAGTGATGCTCTAGTTTTCTTCATGTTTTGTGCGCCGGACTGAAACTGTCTTTTCACCGACATCTCTTCACCTGCACTAGTGGCCGTATCAAAGCCGTGATTGGTCAATATGTGGATTCATTGCAACGGTGTCGGGCAGTGGCGGCGCCAGAGATTTTCTCTAGGGGGTGCTGTGGGGTAGCTTGACGTTTCGTAGAGGGTGCTCAAACATTAAGGGTTTCCCATTAATGCACCAGCGCTACAGTTGAATTTTCTACTGCAACACTCCCCACACGCACACACAGTGTACCCGCGACTGTTACAATGAAGGCTCGATAATCAGCCTAGGTGTAAGCAGGGGTAAAGTGCTATTTTTACAAGTGGGGAGTGGACCTCACCTCCTCTAGGAGGGTCCTCACCTCCTCTAGTGGGGCCCGGGGGAGCAAGTTCCCCCGGGAAGATTTTTTTTAAATATTGAAGTTAAATGCATCAATCTGGTGCACTTTGAGAGCAACATTAAGAGATCTATGGATACATCTCTCAACACCCATATGAAACAGAACTGTACACAGATTTTCTATTTCTTTATAGATATTTTACAAATCACTCCCCTTTTAAAACAAACCGTTTGAGACCCACTGAGATAACTAGACTAAAGTTAACTATCTAAACACTTACTTCACCTGAGCTGAGGTTATCTGAGACTCTCAGTCTGACAGGAGATAGTTCTCCCTCCACCTTGTTGTTGAAAAAGCTCCTTATATCCGTTAGCTTGGCTAGCTAGCACCAGATGCTAACCACAACGATCTCCGGTAGATACCCACCGGTGCGCGAGCTCTCTCTCTCGCTCGCTTGCGCACGCACACAAAATGGCTCGTGCCACACACACACACAGAGCAGAGCTTGAATGAAACAGACCCAGAAGTAAGCTACTTGTACTCACGAGGCCTATTATGTGCAGAATCCCTCTCGCTTTCAGGTGGTTTTGATTGAGTGTCCACACGTGGACGTTTAAGGACTAAAAAACGATCCATTTGTCACTTTGCTGTTAGCAAATAATTTGGGGCTCCAGCTAACAGGAAGTCACTCAAGTGTCACAAAGTAATTTAGCCTATGGGTAGGTCAAAAATCGAATGGGTGCTGGCCATTGGCCTAATCATATCACCTGTGTTGGCTTTATGTTTTTGGTCAAACATTTGTTTGTTTCACATTTGCATTGATGTAATCAATATTTTTTCTGATTTAATTTAATAAAAATAATAATAATTTTCGAAAAAAAAAATATATATATATTTCTTGGGGGTGCTTAGGGGGTGCTTCAGCACCCCCTAGCTCCCCCCTGGCGCCGCCCCTGGTGTCGGGTTACAGACGTGCTCCCCTTCTCACCTCTCACTCTCGGGGGGGTGCACGGAGAACTGAGCGGAGAACTGCACACAGCAGCTGAGGCCCTCTGGGCGGGGCCCCCTGCGCAAGGCGGGGCCCCATGCAGCCTGCGTGATTGGCCTGTAGGGAGGGGCGGCCCTGACAGTGGGCATACTGAGAACTGTTCAAGGACTCCACTGTTGTAAAAAAGCCCACTGGAAAGCATTTTCAAAGGCAGTTGGAGGGAAATAAAGGATATTTTCATCATTAATATCAAGTAGAAGTAGGCTGTGCTCTTTCCTTGAAC
Source organism: Gymnodraco acuticeps (assembly GCF_902827175.1). NCBI lineage: Eukaryota > Metazoa > Chordata > Actinopteri > Perciformes > Bathydraconidae > Gymnodraco > Gymnodraco acuticeps. The sequence continues at coordinate 1,316,005 of NW_022989913.1, forward strand.
CATTCCAGGCACAATGAAGAAAGGGAACTGTGCAATCCGCAGAACACTTATCTGCTTACTGTTAAAACATTTTATTTAGAGAAAGGGAAAAATAAAGAAAGAGGTAACGATTCTGAAACGGGGGTAGAAATCCCAAATAGACATTAGGGTTCATTATCTGGTAACCATAAATGTTGTTTTTTTTACAACATTTGCCTGAAAATCTATTTCATTCTGGTTGAAAAACATTGATGCTACACACAATTATATTTATTGTTTCTGACAGCTTGATTGTTTTACATCTTAGCTCCTTAACCCCTGATAGTGTTTTTCAAGTAGATATATTTATTGTTTTTAGCCATAAAAGGTTGGAAACCACTGGAGTGAGACGGCAACATGTTAACATAATAAGCTATTCAGATATTTAAAACTGATCATTTAGGGAATAAGCGGCTAACTCATTCTCAGACGCAGGCAAGATATATTTGCTGCGAACATTTTTGCTGTTATATAATAAGTAGAAAACTACCTTTCAAAACTTGCCGAGCAGGCGACGATACAAACACTCTCTTCTTTTGTATTTTATCTTGACCTTTAAGTTCACGGCCGTCCATTTGTCAGAGCAATCTCTCATGTTTACCCACAAACAACAGCTAGATCATTCATTCACAGACACTTCCTTTTAACACAGTGAAGCCTTCAGGCTGCAAATCACCACATTTGAGATAAAAAGCGCTGCACTTAAATCCGTGCACCGAGGGAGGAATCAAAGCCGTGCTCAAGCTGACAGCCGCTCATCAGCATTATGTTTAAATTCACATCCATTATGATTATGTGCAAAACCCTCCAAGTTATCCAATTAACGCCAAATCATCAATTTCTTCCCCCTGCTTCAGATCTGATTCAAACACTGACTTTGAGGCCCCGTCCACACGGAGACGAAACGGAGACGAAAACGAACCAAAGTCGTTTTCAAAAAAGTCTTCCGTCCACACAAAAACGCTCGAAAACGCTGGACACGCTGTAGTACATATGCCGGGCCTGTAAGTGGCGCTGTGCTTCCGCCACATAATACGCCAAAAGCAGCGAATAAGACCGATGGCGATTATTATTATATTATTATTGTTGCTGATGGTTGCGGTAGAGGAGCTGTACATTTCGCACTAAAATCTGTATCATGGTCAGTAGCGTCTGGAGCACGAACGCAACCCTGTGATCCGCCATTGTTGTTGTTGTTGTTGTTGGCGAAACGCATCAGCAATGACACGGGTGACGCGGGGGTGAGCAGCAGAGATGGGGAGAGGCGGGGCTATGGCGTCATCGTTTTCAGGAAATGATCGTATAGGGCGTACACATGGAGCCGCAAGCGTTTCGTCCTCAGACCTACCCACTTTGGGAGCCGTTATCAAAGTGTATCGGATTCGGGCTCCGAATCCGCGGCTCCGTTTCGGCCTCCTGCGGACGAACCGTCTATAGTATACGATAGAGAACGTTAGCGGATTGAACTGATATCGTCTCTGTGTGGACGGGGCCTAACTCTGTCTCTGCCTCAAACAGAGACTTGCTCTGAATAAATATATGTGCTGCTCTTTTGTGGATCTTTCTAGAATATCTCCGTTTCTTTAGATATTGAAGTGTAAATCAGATTTAAAACTTTGATGTACTGTGAGAAGCCAGTGATGTAATGTAACAAGTACATCTACTCTGTTTGCACTTAAAAATACCATATTATGCTCACTTTCATGTTTCATATTTGTATATTTTTCCTCTTCTGTGACATGTCTCCATGCTTTAATGTTCAAAAAGGTATTTATTTTTCTCATACTGCCTGTGCTGCAGCACCTCTTCTCACCCTCTGTCTGAAACCAGAGCCCAGTCTGTTCCGATTGGTTAGCTGGCCAGCTCTGTTGTGATTGGTCAACCGCTTAGAGATGTCCCGCCCCTTAGCCTATCACGTAAAATGTGTTGTACACAACATTAGCTCCACCTCAACCAGATGGACCCATAAATGCATAATCCAGTAATTTAACATAAATGATTAGGAAATGAGCCAAAACACTTAACAAGTATTTTTACTTTTGGTACATTAACTATGTTTTAATGCCAATACTTTTGTACTTTTACTTCAGTACGATATTGAGAGTAGGATTTTTACTTATAACCGATAACTTTTATACTTTAGTATCCTCCACTTCTGGAAGACTCTTAGCCATTGTCTCTTGCTGGTGAGAACATTACTTGGCTCACATTTAATCTGTAGAGAAGTGTGCCACCATAGATCAATGATCATTAAAAGGGCCTTGTGACTTTACTTAGTGAACATTTGCAAAGATGTCCTGATGTTACCCTTAGCGTGGGAAGGGCTACTCGTGGTCGGTGGAGGTGTTTTTATGCTTCGTAAACACCCATTACAGAAAGATGGGCAGTCCTGCGAATAGCTCCAGGAACAGCCGAGCCTGGGACTGTGGTTTAACACTCTGCTGACGCAACGCTCAATCTTGGCTGCAGCTTTGCGACCTCTCTTATTTTCCAAAGTGGCAGTGTCTTATTTAGTGCTGCAGCTCTCATACAGCATTGTCTGTGAGAGCGGAGACATTTTCTCTTCTGTAAATCATTGTTGAAGTGGAGACCATATGAGGTGACTCTCAAACTCATGTTCAAATCAAGTCTAGACGGACACTTACTTATCAAAGGTTAGGTAACCATTCCTCTTACCTGCATGGCATCAGTTTAGATCATTTTATTTCCACCAAATGATGCGCACAAGCCTCTTGTCAATGAGTCCTTGCCATGGTCCTTGCAAACTTTCTTCTGCGCGGTGACACGGTTAACGAGTTTATTTCAGTTGAAAGAAAACAGTTCCTAAAAGGTCTGTGGATTCAAAAAAAGAAAAGGTCTGGAGTGCTGGGAAGTATAATTTAGATTGCTATCTGGTAAAACACAAAAGTTAAAAATGAAGTTGTTTTCAAGAAATGTTCAGAAGTACTTGCATATATAAGACCAAGAATAGAAATAGAGAAGTATACAGAGTTTGACAACATGTCTATGTTCCCTCTGAGAGCTTGATATCGCTGCGATCAACACCACAACAGGTTGCCTGGAAATAAATAAAATCGTCTCTTTCTGTCCACCGGCTGCTGGCGTCAGAGACAACAATGCTTTCCATAAAACAGCTTTCGATGGATGAACATGAGATTCATTCTTGATGGAAATTCAGCTGCTAGTTGTTGAATATTTTGTGTGTCTTGTGACACAATTAAATATACTTTTTGATGCTTACTAAAAACGTTGCTATTGCTGCACTATTTTACCAATCATGGGAGAAATACAGGTCAGGAGTGGATGTGAAACTCAAAACTGCAAAACATTCAAACAAATAGAAAATGTCAGAAAGAACAGATTCAGATCTAGGAAAACAAAACAAAAATACACTAACAAACGAAATACATGGAAAACCCTTTACCTTTTTTTGTGAAGTTAAATGGGTAGAGACGTTGCCGTTAGACGGTGCGTGGGGAGGCGTGTGGCGCAGTGGATAGAGCCTTGGTGTTCGGATCAGGGGAGCACAGCATGTCGTTGTGTCCCTGGGACACTTCACCCCAAATTGCTCCTGTGGGGATTATCCACAGTATTGAGTATGTAAGTCGCTTTGGATAAAAGCGTCTAACAAGTGACATGTAATGTAATGCATCACTTCCTGTGCGTCAAGAACGGTAAAATGTTGCTAATCATATGCTAACTGCACAAACAGTATACTACAATGAAATGTATATATTATATAATGTATATTTATTAAGCCTGTAGTTGTAAATTAGTAGCTTTGGCACTTACCAGATTAATCTATCGACAGCCATTTATTTGATTATTATTTTATAGTTTGAGTCGTTTTTAAGCAGCATTAGTTCCATCTTCTTCAAAAGGAAAATGTTTTCCACAGTTTACCCTGTTTCCACATTTTGCATATACACAAACTTTTGCTCACGCCATAAAAAGATGTATTGAGAGAATGATTGACAGCATAAGTGATTATGCTTATCACCGTTATAGAATCTATTAAACAACGTTATAAGGGTATTTTTGTGACAGGAAATGTACTTTCAGTCAGCAGTGGTACAAAAAACTAAGTGTATACGCTCCTCTGGGTAGATCAGTCCTGGATGATTATTTATACACTTTTAAACTAAAACACTTCTAACTCAATATAATTAGCTCTCTGCTTTTCCTGTGTGAAGCCGCTGGAACCACAGAGAGACAGCTCGGTATGCTCCAGACTCTACTAACCACAGCCAGGGGTCAAAGGTCGCCAGGCCTTTTTCACAGATGCTGTTTTCCTTCTCTGTTAGCAACTGGATATCCTCTGACCCCACTGAGCCTCCAGGAGTTCAGGGTGGATGTTTTACACATTCTGCAGCTGCTCACATGCTGCATTATCCTGCATGTACAACATTTTCAAATTCCTTTCCTTCCTGTTTTTTCTTTTTAACCAAGCAGGCATGAAATTGATTGAATGGATCTTTGCCGTCTCTGAAATATATAAAAATCCTCCTCATGATCCATAGGTGGCACTCATGATCCTTAACAGTTTTGCAAGGTCATGTTTTCACAGCAAATCATTATTTCTGCAAACAGTGAGTCACTTACACATGCACATTTGCTTTATTCTTTCATTTAAATTATGCAAAGATATTTGTTGCATCCTAAATTAAACATACCTTTGATATAAATCATGTCGCACAGATATTTTATGGATGTTATTCTGAATAATCCTCAAAACAACCTTTTCTGCAGTAAACACACTTCCCATCTCTGTCCTTCATTATCTTGGCTGCTCAAACTCTTATTGACGCTTTTATTGCCTTAAGATATGATTAATGCAACAGCACCCTCTATGGCACATCTCCTAAAGTCCTGCAGTATTACTTACAGCCTGAGTGCTCTCTCTCTCGCTCTCTTTTTATTAAATTACTTATTCTACCTCGAATATGCCTGTTGGCTTTGCATGCAGGAGAGGATGCAGATCAATCCACTTCTCGTCACAAAGAGCTCTTCATCATGTGGCCTCTTCCCATCTATGCCGTCGTATTCACTATCTTACACTCTTCCTCTAGAGCTGATGCCAAATGTCCTGAACCTCTCTGCAAGGATAGGGAAATTAAACGTCCCTCATTATCCACCTTCAATCAAACACTTACCGTAACTACTAAGTCGCCTATTTAAATAAAGAGTGGGTAATTTCCCTGTCACAAGCCTTGTCTGAGCCCCTTTTGTTCCTGCCAAATTACATGAATATGACTAAAGTAGTACTTTCCTGGTCCTTTTTACTTTTCTTTCTGCATATTATTCTAAACTAGCTGGTGCCGAATTTCAGATGCATAGATGGCTGATCGGTTGAAGAAAATGTGAGTTTGAAGACCTTACATGATTGCCGTGCTAGCAGCTCTGAGACTATGGTTTGGCAGAGCAGTGCTTTGAGCTAAATGCTAATGTCGGCATGCTAACATTTGCTAATATAAAAAAAAAAAAAGATGAAGCTGATGGGAATGTTGTTAGTTGTGCAAATGTTTAGTCATTAGTCGGAGTCATGGACAATTACATTTGACCTGATGGTCGCGGTAGATGAAGTTGAAGAGGAGATGTTTACTCTGAGATTATTTGACCTACACGCGTAATGTTTTCAGGCAAATGTCCTACTGTACATGTGTCTGCTATCATAAACTGCTTAAAGTGCAAAAATATAGTAATGCATGGAAAATCAGCAGTAGTTTAATAAAGCATTTTCTTTTATTGACTTTTAAGGATTAGATCAGATAATGTTTAAAACATGATTATATTAACACAACTCTGAGGAGGTAAGAATGTGTGTCCTCGGTTTGCGACTAAGCTAATTAGATTAATTAAAGTTTTAAAAAATAGTTAATATTCCCCATGAGGGATATGAATGTGTGTAGCACATTTTATGGAAATCCATCAAATAGTTGTCAAGACATTTGACTTAAAACAACAAATATGAACCTTGGCGATCGATGAAAAGCCCTCTGAGGACATTTTGAATGAAAAATCTATTATCGTCGTCATCACCGTTCATTTGAATCCAAAGCAAAGTGATGGATTTACTGTCATGTTCATCACCAACAGCATTACAGGAATTCAAAAATAAGGGTTGATTGTTTATATAATATAATAATTTCCCTGCAACAGAATGCCAATAAACAAGTTGTTTCCGTCCAGCAGAAATGTATCATGTATTCATGTATCAAACATCAGTATCAGATACCACTATGAGAGTTAAAAGGTTTGTTGGACAATCAGAGCGCTCATAAGAAGTTAACCTGCAAACTCTTCCAGCCGTAGCCACACGTAATGGACAGCCAGGCCTCTCGGAGCCAGTTAGCCCATTAGCCGCGGCTAATGCGTCCAGGACTCCCTGCCATGCTCTGCCCGTCAGTACCGGCTGGATCTGGTTTCAAACAGAAGCCGCCTCATCTCTTTCAGCTCGGGGCGACTCTCACTGCAAAACAATGTTCTCTGAGAAACGGCTCCTGAGAAATGTGTGATTTCACTCTCATACTAATATGTTTGTGTGTTTAGTAGCTGAAGTTGAAAAGGTCAAGTAAAGGTCTAAGAGAGGATATAAGGTATCAGGCACAATAATAAACATTTCTGAGGTTTCACAGATAAACAGATTGTGGTTACAAGTGTTGGGAATACTCTGAAATGAGCAGATTACAGAAAGCAGTATATTGTACGCGTGTGGTAACACATATCAGATTCCTGTTTCTCCTCCGAATGTAAAGTGGACATTGGCTCAATCAGAGGGTGAAATTGTTTTTGACCGTGCTTGTGATCTTGGGTTTCACAGCTCTGGCTTGCTAAATGGACCGGGTGCATTAGGGGCCAGAGGAGCACGCTGCAGAGTGCTCTTAAAAGGCAAAGGGAGGAAAACAACTGGAGACAGCCTCCCTGTGTTGTTCGGCCCCGCTGCCTCTCTGCAGAGGGACGGTGACATGGACCCATCATGTAGGGACGCGTTGTGTATCGGGTTGCTGCCATCAAATCACAACAATCGCCCTGATGGAGAGAGGGCAGGACGGACATGCAGGGTATGGTGACTGACATGAGGGCCCTCGTGTGATGGAGGGTGAACGTTTTCCATTTCCTCTGCTTTGTTACAACTGGATAGTGTTTACACAAAAAAAGACAAAACGGGAGACAAAAAGTGGGGTTTTAAGTACATTTTGGTAACTAACTTAACTTATTTAGTGGGAATGCTGACACAGCATTCCAACTATCTGTTATGCTACGCACAAAATTCTTTATTATTCCACTGGGTTATTTTGCACCTCTTCTTCTCCCACATTCCACATCGCAGAAACTCCATTCAAACATCAAAACGTTCAGCTCGGTCGGGAATCGATGGCTATTACTTTTCTTATTCATAACTTTTATAATTCCAGAGATACATCCCATAATTCATCAACTTTTTAACATTGAAGTCAAAGGAGAAACTCTTCAGACTTGAACAATCTTCATGCAACTTCAACTGCTAACTGTTCATTCATACTTTCACTCAGAAACCTTATTCCAACGTTAAAATGTTACACATCTTTCTGACATTATTCGTGTAACAAAACTTTTAAATCTGATTCGTACTTTTAGAGATATTAAACATTGTTCAGACCTTGGTAAAGAGGCCTTCTTCAGATTTTAGAGTGCGTGATGTCACAGAGTGGAGGACAGATTTAATTTTGCCTTCATATTTTCTTTTAAACCTGCAATAATTCCCAAACCCTTCCTGAGACATCAGTTTTCATGAGAAACGTAGGAAAACATCTCGTAGCTTGAAATATTAAAAATAATTAAACAAAATGCCTCTTGAGGGCATGAAGTGACAACAACTTTCAACATGTCTCCATTAAACCCCATTGTACACTGAACAAAAATATAAATGCAACACTTTTGTTTTTGCTCCCATTTGAACTCAAAGATCTAAAACATTTTCTATAAACACAAAATAACCATTTCTCTCAAATATTGTTCACAAATCTGAAAAAGTCTGTGATAGTGAGCACTTCTCCTTTGCCGAGATAATCCATCCCACCTCACAGGTGTGGCATATCAAGATGCTGATTAGACAGCATGATTATTGCACAGGTGTGCCTTAGGCTGGCCACAATAAAAGGCCACTCTAAAAATGTTCAGTTTTATCACACAGCACAATGCCACAGATGTCGCAAGTTTTGAGGGAGCGTGCAATTGGCATGCTGACAGCAGGAATGTCCACCAGAGCTGTTACCCGTGAATTGAATGTTCATTTCTCTACCATAAGCCGTCTCAGAGAATTTGGCAGTACATCCAACCGGCCTCACAACCGCAGACCACGTGTAACCACACCAGCCCAGGACCTCCACATCCAGCATGTTCACCTCCAAGATCGTCTGAGACCAGCCACTCGGACAGCTGCTGCAACAATCGGTTTGCATAACCAAAGAATTTCTGCACAAACTGTCAGAAACCGTCTCAGGGAAGCTCATCTGCATGCTCGTCGTCCTCATCGGGGTCTCGACCTGACTCCGGTTCGTCGTCGTAACCGACTTGAGTGGGCAAATGCTCACATTCGATGGCGTCTGGCACGTTGGAGAGGAGTTCTCTTCACGGATGAATCCCGGTTTTCACTGTTCAGGGCAGATGGCAGACAGCGTGTGTGGCGTCGTGTGGGTGAGCGGTTTTCTGATGTCAATGTTGTGAATCGAGTGGCCCATGGTGGTGGTGGGGTTATGGTATGGGCAGGCGTATGTAATGGACGACGAACACAGGTGCATTTTATTGATGGCATTGTGAATGCACAGATACTAGGGGTGTAACGGTACACGTACCCGTACCGAAATTATTCGGTACGGGCCCTTCGGTTCGGTACAGGTGTGTACCGAAGTGTACCGAACGAATATAACGTTAAACGTAAAAAATTGAGAACGTGAACAACTTTTTGGAAGTAATCTCAGGTGCTGCGTCGCAGCATTCAGAGTAATTTGGTCACATTGGGTTCAACGCGTCATAGAGCGAGCAAGTCATTTCATTGGATGAGAGGCATACTATGAGAGCTGGTCAGAGGGATGCGTTCAAATGTAGTCAGTAATTTGAGGAACTATCGAAAATTAATGGCGAACGCAGATAAAGTTGAGCTCGAAAATCCTCCAGCATCATTGAAGTCTCCGGTTTGGGAACATTTTGGTTTCGTAGTTACGTACAAGGATGAAGGACAAAGACAGGTGGACCGAACCAAAGCTGTTTGTCGGCATTGTTCAACTAAAATTAGTTACGCGGCTGGCAATACATCAAACTTGCACACTCTTGAAAAGGCATCACCCGAACGTGAATATCACCGGTACCAAAAGAAAAAAGACTGAAGTGAAAACCCAACTCCCGCTAGCATGTAAGCCTCCACCACTCGCAAAAAGATCAGACCGAGCCAAAGCTATTACAAACGCCAAATATCCTTATGTTGCCATGTTAGCAAAGCGCTACCTGGCTGTATCTGCTACCTCTGTCCCTAGCGAGAGGGTTTTCTCCACAGCAGGAGACATTGTTAGTGCCAGCAGATCTGCCCTTTCAGCAAGCAATGTGGACAAGTTCATTTTTCTTTAAAAAAACATGAAAATACAATGACAAGCAAGTCATAATGTCAAACTGGCTGCTTAGGTGCAGTACAGTACAGTTCAAATACAGATTATTTCAGTTCATCGAAAAGCTGCACCTTAATGTTTATTTTATTATATTTTGTATTTATTTGAGTGAATATTCACAGTTTAATAATAATTAAAAACCCAAAACTAATAGTTTATGTTTTGTGAGTACTAGTAGCCTACAGTAAAGTTCAAATACAGATTATTTCAGTTCATCGAAATGCTGCACCTTAATGTTTATTTTATTATATTTTGTATTTATTTGAGTGAATACATTATTCACAGTTTAATAATAATTAAAAAAATATATATATATATGTTTTGTTCTGTGAAAAAAAATTCTGCTGTACCGAAAACGTACCGAACCGAACCGTGACCAAAAAACCGAGGTACGTACCGAACCGAAATGTTTGTGAACCGTTACACCCCTAACAGATACCGTGACGAGATCCTGAGGCCCATTGTTGTGCCATTCATCCACGACCATCACCTGGTCACCTGAGCTACACGGACCACTATTGCGGTAAGCATGTTGTAACTTCCGGTTGTTGTTTTCATCTCCGGGTATCCCGTGTGCCTGTTCTGTTGCTGATAGCTTATTATCTTAACTTAAAAAAAAAGTTTATAAAAAAAAAAAAAGAATTCTTTTTTTTTTGCCTAAATCCTACCGGCCCACATTTGTAAGTGTTCCGGCCACTCCCTTTTTTTTTTTTTGCTTACCTAAATCCTACAGGTCCACATTTGTAAGTGTTCCGGCCCAGCCCAGCCCAGTGGGGTGTGGCCAGGGTTGGGTTGTAACGGAATACATGTAACGGAATACATGTAACGGAATACATGTAACGGCGTTACGTAATCAGAATACAAAAATCAAGTAACTGTTTTCAGCTCGCATTACATTTGAAAAACTAGTAATCTGATTACAGTTACTTTCGTAAACCTGAAGTGAATACATTTTGGATTACTTATTGGAATTATTGGTGGAAAGATTTCCTCACAACATTTAATATTCATTACTAAAGGTAGAGCCGCGCAGATGGACCAAAAAGGGGAGCGTTTGAAAGAAATGTGCGGATCCGCTCAGTGAAACGATAACAACGTAACATGGAGGAACAAAAGTCTGCGTTTAAATCGTGTGTGTGTGTGTGTGTGTGTGTGTGTGTGTGTGTGTGTGTGTGTGTGTGTGTGTGTGTGTGTGTGTGTGTGTGTGTGTGTGTGTGTGTGTGTGTGTGTGTGTGTGTGTGTGTGTGTGTGTAGAGGTGTGTGTGGTTAAAACACATCAGCCACACCGCTCTTTAGCCTTTCTAATGATTCTGAAGGTAAACACAGTGAAGGCGGTGTGTGAAAGGCGGTGTGTGAAAGGCACTGCGCGCTCCTCTTCTCAGAGGCTGAGTTAACCCTCCCGCTGCCTCCTGGTGCTGCAGAGATTTCATGAAGTGAAGGAGGTTTTCCTTCTATAAAACAGCTGCGGGCAGCAGATACTGTGAGAGTCACAGACATGAATACATAGATCAAGGCAGACTGGTGCACACACTCTCCTGTTTTGCCAATCCGGTGCTTAAACAAATATAGCTCTACACCCCTGGCCGAAATGTCCTTAAAAGGAAGTCTGAGTTCGACATTTTAATTCATGTCCTGCCAACACTGGCAGGACAGAAGGCGACACGCCCTTTCTAAGCCATGTCCTCACATCCCAAGCTGCATGTCCGGTGCCTTGCTCAAGGGCACCACGGCAGGGCAGGAGGTGAACTGGGACCTCTCCAAGTAGAAGTCCACACTCCAAATAGGTCTGGTCGGGGACTTGAACCGGCGACCCTACGGCTCACAGTCCAAGCCCCTACTGACTGCCATAGATTTAGTCCCTAATTTTGCTCTCAAAATTGACCAGATTGATGCATTTAACTTCAACATTTAAAAAAAAATCTTCCCGGGGGAGCTTGCCCCCGGACCCCCCTAGAGGAGGTGAGGTCCACCACCTGCCCACACCCCCTGTTAAATTGTCTCACCCACATTGAGGATGCTTCCTACGCCCATGTTTTATTCCATGTGTCAAGTCAGGTAAATTGGGTCAAAATGTTATTGCATCAATGATCTGTTAACATTAAAATCACTAAATATATGCCGTAACTATTTTGCTCTAGGCAAAAGGGCTCAGGTAATGTGATTACTATATGAATGAATTGAATTGTCCAAAATAACATAGGGTTTTTTGTTAAGTAACATACTTTCGTCGCCGGCCGGCCGATACATGCCACGCATTAAGTCTGTCAATTAATCCCCGGGCCACTTTTTCCCCCCAGTCCGTCCCTGGTGTCATACATAATAACCTAATAAAAGTAAATGTAACAACTACTACAGTGCAACAAAACAGGAAGATTAAATGTGGTCTCTTAAACATAAGATCTCTAGCATCTAAAGCAATATTGGTAAATGATTTAATATCAGATTATAATATTGATATATGCTGTCTCACTGAAACTTGGTTGAGACATGAAGAATATGTCAGCATAAATGAGGCCACTCCACCCAGCCATATCAATACTCATATTGCCCGAGGCACGGGCCGAGGAGGTGGAGTTGCAGCAATCTTTGACTCAAGTTTACTTATCAATACTAAACCAAAATTAAATTATACCTCCTTTGAAAGCCTCGTTTTTAGTCTTACGCATCCGACCTGGAAAACTTTGCAGCCAATCTTATTTGTTACAGTGTACCGTGCACCAGGTCCTTATTCAGAATTATTATCTGAATTCTCTGAGTTTTTATCAACTTTGGTTCTTAAAACAGATAAAGTAATTATCGTAGGTGACTTTAATATTCATGTTGACGATGATAAAAATAGCCTTACTGTTGCATTTAACTCTATATTAGATTCTGTTGGTTTTTGTCAGAGTGTAAATAAACCAACCCACTGCTATAATCACACTCTCGACCTTGTTCTGACTTATGGTATTGAAATTGAGCAACTATTAGTCGAACCGCATAATCCTGCTTTATCCGACCATTTCTTAATAACTTTTGAAGTACTGTTACTAGACTACAAAGCATTAGTCAAAACTTCCTGTTAGTGCTATAGCCACATTTAAGGAAGAGATTCCACCAATACTTAACTCAATAGCCTGTCTGCATGTAAGGGAGGAAACTTATACAAAATGTACACAACCCCAAATTGATCATGTTGTTGATAGTGCTATAGATGCGCTGCGAATAAAATTAGACTCTGTTGCTCCTTTGAAAAATAAAAAAATAAAACAACATAGATTAGCTCCATGGCATAATGCTGAAACCCGCAAAATAAAGCAAAAGTCAAGACAACTTGAAAGGATATGGCGTTCCACTAAACTTGAAGAATCTCGTTTAATTTGGCATATTACTCTCAATGAATATAAGAAAGCACTGCGTAAAGCGAGAGCAGCCTACTACTCTTCATTAATAGATGAGAATAAGAATAATGCAAGATTTATTTTCAGCACTCTAGCCAGGCTGACAGAGAGCCACAGCTCGATTGAGCCTTCTATTCCCATAGCACTCAGTAGCAATGATTTTATGTGCTTTTTTAACGATAAAATTGTTACTCTTAGAAACAAAATTAATGACCTCTTGCCTTTGACCAGTATAGTGTTATCAACAGCTCCCGGAAACAGTTCTAATATTACACTAGATAGTAAACTAGAATGCTTTTCAGCCATTAACCTTGAACAATTAAATTCAATGATTCTCTCTTCTAAACCATCAACGCATGTTAGACCCAATTCCAACTAAGCTGTTGAAGGAAGTTTTTCCATTAATTAGCACTTATTTATTAAATATTATGAATATGTCTTTATTATCAGGCTATGTTCCACAATCATTCAAAGTAGAAGTGATAAAACCGCTTCTTAAAAAGCACAACCTCGATCCAGAGGTTTTAGCCAACTATAGACCTATTTCTAATCTTCCGTTCCTCTCAAAAATTCTTGAGAAAACGGTCGCAAAACAGCTGTGTGATTACTTAAAAAACAATTATTTATTTGAAGATTTTCAGTCTGGCTTTAGAACACATCATAGCACAGAGACAGCTCTGGTTAAAGTCACAAATGACATTATAATAGCCTCAGACAAGGGACATGTCTCTATTCTTGTTTTGCTCGATCTCAGTGCTGCATTTGATACTATCGACCATGATATCCTATTGCAAAGATTAGAGCACTTAGTTGGCATACAGGGAACTGATTTAGGCTGGTTTAGGTCCTATCTATCTGAACGCTCTCAATTTGTACGTGTCAACGATGAATCTTCCACGCAAACCAAAGTTAGCCATGGAGTGCCACAGGGCTCAGTGCTCGGACCTATTTTGTTCACATTATATATGCTTCCGTTAGGCAATATCATAAGGAATCATTCTGTAAACTTTCATTGTTATGCGGATGATCCATCCATCCATCTTCTCCCGCTTATCCGTGGTCGGGTCGCGGGGGTAGCAGTTCCAGCAGAGAGCCCCAAACTTTCTTTTCCCTGGCGACATCAACCAGCTCTGACTGGGGGATCCCAAGGCGCTCCCAGGCCAGCGAAGAGATATAATCCCTCCACCTGGTCCTAGGTCTACCCCTTGGTCTCTTCCCAGCTGGACGTGCCTGGAACACCTCCCTAGGGAGGCGCCCAGGTGGCATCCTAACTAGGTGCCCGAACCACCTCAACTGGCTCCTTTCAACGCGAAGGAGGAGCAGCTCAACCCCGAGTCCCTCCCGGATGACCGAACTTCTCACCTTATCCCTAAGGGAGACACCAGCCACCCTGCGGAGAAAACCCATCTCGGCCGCTTGTATCCGCGATCTCGTTCTTTCGGTCATGACCCATCCTTCATGACCATAGGTGAGGGTAGGAACGAAAATGGCCCGGTAGACAGAGAGCTTTGCCTTCTGGCTCAGCTCCCTTTTCGTCACAACGGTGCGGTAAAGCGACTGCAGTACCGCTCCCGCTGCTCCGATTCTCCGGCCCATCTCACGCTCCATTGTTCCCTCACTCGAGAACAACACCCCGAGATACTTGAACTCCTTCACTTGGGGTAAGGACTCATTCCCTACTTGGAGTGGACAGTCCATCGGTTTCCTGCTGAGAACCATGGCCTCAGATTTGGAGGTGCTGATCCTCATCCCAGCCGCTTCACACTCGGTTGCAAACCGATCCAGTGAGTGCTGAAGGTCGCAGACCGATGAAGCCATTAGAACCACACCATCTGCAAAAAGCAGTGGTGCAATCCTTAGTCCACCGAACTGCAGACCCCCTCCCCCATGTGTATTACAAACAGGATTGGTGACAAAGCGCAGCCCTGGCGGAGGCGAACCCTCACCGGAGATGGGTCAGACTTACTGCCGAGCACCCGGACACAGCTCTCGCTTTGGGAGTACAGAAATGGGATGGCCCTGAGTAGAGACCCCCTCACCCCATACTCCCGCAGCACCTCCCACAGTAACTCCCTGGGAACTCGGTCATACGCCTTCTCCAAGTCTACAAAACACATGTAGACCGGATAAGCGTACTCCCAAGCCCCCTCCAGGATCCTTGCGAGAGTAAAAAGCTGATCCGTCGTTCCACGACCAGGACGGAATCCGCATTGTTCCTCCTCAATCTGAGGTTCGACAATGCGGATGATACTCAACTATATTTATCAATCAATCCTGATGAAGTTAATCATCTAAATAAAATTCAAGACTGCCTCAAGGACTTAAAAACGTGGATGACCTTACATTTTTTTATGTTAAACACGACCAAAACTGAAGTTATTGTACTCGGCCCGAAGAATCTACGAAACAAATTATCTAAAGATATACTAACTATGGATGGCATTCATTTGGCCTCCAGTGAGACTGTAAGGAATCTTGGTGTTATATCTGATCAGGATTTATCCTTTAACGCCCACATAAAATCAATTTCAAGGACCGCCTACTTCCATCTACGTAACATTGCAAAAATCAGGCATATCTTGCCTCAAAACGATGCAGAGAAACTAGTCCATGTTACTTCAAGGCTGGATTATTGTAACTCCTTATTATCAGGGTGTACCAAGAAGTCAGTCAAGTCGCTTCAGCTGATTCAAAATGCTGCAGCTCGTGTACTAACCAGAGTTAGGAAAAGGGACCACATTACTCCTGTTCTGGCTGCCTTACACTGGCTCCCTATAGAACACAGGATAGAATTTAAAATTCTTCTTCTCGCCTACAAAGCCCTTAATGGGCAGGCGCCATCTTACCTTAAAGAACTCATTATACCCTACTGTCCTACTAGGGCATTGCGTTCCAAGAATGCAGCGTTGTTGGTTGTTCCTAGAGTCTCTAAAAGTACAATGGGAGCCAGAGCCTTTTCTTATCAAGCTCCACATTTGTGGAATCAGCTTCCAGTTTGTGTTCGGGCGGAAGACACCCTATCCGTTTTTAAGAGTGCGCTTAAGACCTTCCTTTTTGATAAAGCTTATAGTTAGGGCTGATTAGATTCAGCCCCTAGTTTTGCTGATATAGGCTTAGTTTGTCGGGGGACATCTTACTTCTTCCTTCTCTCTGTCTATACCTGTGTACTCTCATGTTCCGATTAACCCAGCTTCCCCACATTTCTTTCTTTTTGGTGTCTATATACGCTGTGATCCGGAGTCATGGATGATCCTGCGGTCCTGTGTCCTGCATCGCGAGCCCTGGATCTTGAGTCGTGGCTGTGGTCCTGGATCATAGGTCCTGGATTGATATCCTCGTGGATTCATCTTCCTATTATACACACATGCATTTCCAAATATTTGGACTACCTATGTTGCAAATGTATTATCTTTTCAATTTACCTGGGAGAGGGATCCCTCCTCTGTTGCTCTCCCTGAGGTTTCTCCCATTTTTCCCTTTAAACTGTGGGTTTTCTCCGGAAGTTTTTCCTTGTACGATGTGAGGGTCTAAGGACAGAGGGTGTCGTATTGTCATACTGATATTCTGTACACACTGTGAAGACCACTGAGACAAATGTAACATTTGTGATATTGGGCTATATAAATAAACATTGATTGATTGATCAACTCATGTTGCAGCATGATAATGCACGGCCCCATGTTGCAAGGATCTGTACACAATTCCTGGAGGCTGAAAACATCCCAGTTCTTGCATGGCCAGCATACTCACCGGACATGTCATCCATTGAGCATGTTTGGGATGCTCTGGATCGGCGTATACGACAGCGTGTTCCAGTTCCTGCCAATATCCAGCAACTTCGCACAGCCATTGAAGAGGAGTGGACCAACATTCCACAGGCCACAATCAACAACCTGATCAACTCTATGCGAAGGAGATGTGTTGCACTGCGTGAGGCAAATGGTCACACCAGATACTGACTGGTTTTTGAACCCCCCCAGACCCCCCCAATAAAGCAAAACTGCACGTTTCCGAGTGGCCTTTTATTGTGGCCAGCCTAAGGCACACCTGTGCAATAATCATGCTGTCTAATCAGCATCTTGATATGCCACACCTGTGAGGTGGGATGGATTATCTCGGCAAAGGAGAAGTGCTCACTATCACAGACTTTTTCAGATTTGTGAACAATATTTGAGATAAATGGTTATTTTGTGTATATAGAAAATGTTTTAGATCTTTGAGTTCATCTCATGAAAAATGGGAGCAAAAACAAAAGTGTTGCATTTATATTTTTGTTCAGTGTAAGTTCAGCCTCACCTTTCCCCACCACAGCAGCCGCACACCTTTAGTTAATCTGCCAAAAAGGCCACATTATTAACCCGAAAGTACACTTCAGATGCTCAAGTTCCTTGACATGCTTCACGCTTTGAAATTTCACCGATATCTGTTACGGTTCTTCAACAAAACGTTCACATATAAGAGGTTTATCTCTCATTCAGAACAATGAAAATGCTCTCCTCTCACTGATTACTGCACATCACCATGGAAACCTTTGATCTCTGGACACATCGTTAGCTCAAATATAAACACCTGTGTCATGGAACACGATGATGTCATAACTCCAACTGACATGCTCAGAGCAGCAGACTTCAGATAATGGTTAATGGTCCTGCCCTCAACAGCTCTATACGTCAATAATGGGGTGTCATCATATGCCGTTTCCATGGAGGGATGCGTATCCCTCGCCATAAAACACGATGTCGCTGTAACTCCAATGGACACAGTCCGATCGTCCCCCAAACTTCGCTTGTATATCACCGGTCCATGCCTCAACAGCTTTACGCCAAATCTGAGATCTCACCATAGGCTGTTGCCATGGAAACGCATCCCTCGCCATAAAACACGATGTCGCTGTAGCTCCAATGGACACGGTCCAGTCGTCCCACAATCTTCACCTGTATATCACCTCTCCATGCCTCAACAGCTCTACGTCAAATCTCACATCTCACCAAATGGCCCAAAACTTCACAGGTTTGGTAATGATGCAGCCATCAACGCATCTAAGCGTATTATGGGGTGTCATCAAATGCCGTTGGCATGGCGACAGATCATTCACCATCAAGTTAGTTCAGAAGTTTGCAGTTCAAATATTCTGCTGCTTTTCCAAGCCTTTTCCCTTTCTTTTCTTCTCTCATCACACATTCAAGCCCCCAGTGTTCATGTATCATTTCAATCTAAATTCTTCACTTTCTTCTTACACATTACATTTCAGCATAGCAGTTTAGCGTCAGCTTTTCAGCATAAAGCATTCCCACTAGCAATTTCTTCAGGAATTGCATTCTCTAGTTTTCTTTATCTTATTCATCTAGCAGCAATGTGTGATCTTGCAAAGACAAGAAACAAGGAATTATATACTTTGGACATCATTTGGGCATTTTTTTAAGTCACTAAAACATGTATCCTAGTAATCAATAATCAGTAGTGGTCCTTACTAATGAAAATATTTTTCTTATTTGGTTAAAACAACTTGATCTTGAAAGGCAACGCTGGTTATTTGCCATTTCTACTATTGTCAAGCCCCTCAAAAAGTCAAAAAAAACAACTATCTAATAAAGAGATAAGCCTTTAACAATTGGTCTTAAATATATAGTTTAATATATTACAAAAAAAATGGTCCTAAACCAGCTGAGCACAGTGGATCTATCTAGAAAAAGACACTCAAAAAAGAGTAAAAGCGCATTTCTTTTGGACTGCTTTCTGCTGCGAGATAATACACATTTGGTTAGTATTTCGGGCAGTATGATGGTGTTTGTGGATGTGGTTTAAAATAAACCACAGTGCTTATGATAATGAATGAACATGTCACTCAGTGTAATCATCGTGGGGCTCCTTGATGTGTTTTTAATAGTTCTTTGTGAACAATCTCTGGCTCAGAGGAATAAAGTACGCTACATGGGGATTCGGCTACACAGACAATACTCGTTGATGTGACTGAACATGGGATTTGTTGAAAGAATATAGAACAGCCGCATATCCAAAAAGCCTCTCTTTGACAAAATGGTTCCTAGTGTAAAGATTAAATATCCATGCTCTACAGATTATTTGATATTTTCAGTCATGAATGACACATTTCTTGGGTCTTTATTCTTCCCCACAAACATTAGCTGATATGTTACTTTTATCTTATTTGTTTCATTCAACTTTATGCATACTATGATCAATAAGCAAACCACTGCTTCAACAATCCCTTCTTTGGTATTTACATTTAAAGTTTTTTACTATTTGATTTGATTGAAGCTCTCAGATTCATGTGAAAAACATTTGAAAAACTACCCAAAATCAGATGGTTAAAACAACGTTTTGTAGGGGACAATGTGTTAAAGTTGTGGTATATTTGTTTAACGTCTGACACATTTCTATTAATAAAACATGTACATCTCCTACAGGATTGAGATAACAATACGTTAGGTTCCCATGGTGCTTTTTTAATTTAATTTGTGCTTTGTTGTCTCCACAGTTGTAACGTTGGCACTAATAAGAGATATTTTTAACTCCGAGCATCAAACTAATAATCCTGTGTCTGAATGAAACAACACTACAAACAGCAGACAATGTATCCCTTTCAGTGTGAGTCTCCCTCTCGCTCAGAAACCCACATGTTCTCTCACCTCCAGCATCAGAAGTGTGACTCATCACGCTGAGGCTAATATGCTGATAGTGTGCACTACCAGCAGGGTGTGTAAATTCCACACCTGTCCCATCATCCTCTCTCACTCTCCGTCACCCCTCCCTTCCCCTTGTGTGCCTTCTCTCTTCTCACACATGCTCCTCCCTCCTCTCACCCTCACCACACTCTGGATAGCTTGAGGAGCAGAGAGCAGCGCTGCCTTGCTACGAACATGCAACAGACGAACAGGCAGCAGAGACAACAGTGAGGGCCTTTCTTCTTGTTTTCCTCACAAACAGGTAAGTGGAGATTCACACCTTTCACATGCACTTTTGTGACTAGCTGCATGAAGCCTGGTAGAGGAATTTTAGATTCAATAAATAGCAATTGTTGGAATAAGAGCAGCTTATTTGAGAGTATTCATATCTGAATGTGGCGCTGCAGAATTGGTCGTAAAGAAAGATTATGTTCCCCTATTTTACTGTCTCTCTCTGTCCTTATATAACATCCAGTTTTCCTTATAACTTCACTATCTCTGATTCATGTTGTTCTCCCTTCTAGAAGAGGCCATTAATCTGAGCAGAACAATCTTTTAATAAGTGTAATAAAGTCATGTATTAAGGTGATGGCGGAGCCTTTGTGCTCCTGCTCATTTGACACTGAAGATGGATCTCCTCCTCAGGAACGAAGGAGGTGGAGTGATGACAAAAGGCTGCAGCTGCCTTTTCTTCTCATGAAGCACGGTGAAAAATGACATAATGGCATTGGAGCTCAGGTAACTTCACTTGGACACTGATACCCTTGAAACCAAAGTCTTGGGTGTGTTTACAAGATGTGTGCGGCCGCGAGAGTGTGAAATCCAAGACATTTTGAGGACACAGTCTACTCTTTGGCTAACAATAAAAGAAGTGAAGAGGAAATGAGGTAATGCTGTAATTAACACTGTGATTAGGTGTTATCTTCTCATGGAGTCCTATGTTTATAATGATGTATCTATTGCTACTTAGAGAAGGAAAGACTGAATATATGAATTGTAGTATCAAACAATGAGTTGCTGAATATTAATGTATGCCTGTATGTGCACCCAGTTTTCTCCAGATGGAGATGAGCGTGAGAGTGACTTGTTTTCCACGGAGCGGTGATTGGGCGGACTAACAGTTTATTCTGAAAACTGAGCCGTGTCCCGAGGCTCAGACAAACCATCCGAGTACAAACGATGAAGGCAGAGAATCTTCACAGCCGAGGAGGAAAGGAATATATCCTCTGTGTGAAAGGAGAAAGACGATAGCTTCAATTGAAGTTCATAAAACAACAGTTTTTTACACGCAGTTTACAAAAACAAATATAGAATAGTTTTCAGAAAGCGGAGGCCTGCATCTGGGCCAGGCGCTGTCTGTTCTGCTTTATTAATAATATTTAATCAGAGGTCAAAATGTAAGTACCTTAATCCATGTACTGTTCTTATGGACAATGTAGAGGGGCTTAACTAGTTCATTTCCATGTTATATTCCATTTGAAAAGGAAATAGTGACCTATTTACTGAACTACATTTATAGAAAAGCTTGTGTTCCTTATAACTAAGAGAACCTGAATATTTCTGCTGCACACGTGCCGTACAAGTTGCAATCATTTCCACCTTTTATACTTTCAGCACATTTTGAATGAACAAATGTAATAATTTTCTTTAATAATTGAAAAACTTCTTCCACCACTTTTTACAACGCCTATGAACATGCAGGTTAATGTATGAAATGGTTATTCATTTTTTATTTGAAAGTAATAAAGTGGGGTTTTACTTTATGACTAACTCTCGTCTTATGTTTCCACACATGTCTTATTAGAGCCCAGAGTAATATATTAAACAAATCACATCAGTTTTCTTTCCTATATTTAATGATCTCTTCTCCTGCAGTGAGCCTGGATTTCTCATTTAGTGAAATCACAGCATGAAAACAGTCAGCACATTTTACAGAAGACATTAATATGTTTGGAGGGTTAAGTATAATTGCAACATCCATTAAACCAGTAATCTCCATATGAAAACTGTATAATTATGAGTTGTATAAAGATTGTATTTTTCTTGCAGATTGAGAGATCTGCTGATGAATGTCACTCTGGGAAGACTTTTCTGAAGATGCAGAACTTAGCTCATTAGTGAGCATTGAAACTAACAAGAATTGTTCACAGTGGCTAAGTTCAGTGTCTGACATGAAAGCATGAGCTCCAGCAGACCGTCCCAACACGGAGAGGTGAGGCGAGAATGTTTTTGCATGCCAAAACACTGTACAGTAGGAAGAAGAAGAATCGCTGTTATGATGATTTTGAGTCTGTAAAAGTATTATAATTTATAAATGTATCAACTATGGATCCTCACAAAGTTTAAGAAATAACAAGAACCACAGCTTGTTAAATTCTGTGCTTTCAATCATTTTGGGATTTTAATAATGTGAACTTTAAATCCTGAGTTGTGTACTCTTGTGCCTACTGGACTGGATTCAGTGTGTCTCTGCAAAACTGGCTCAGTCCAGCAGGAACAAGAGTGACTCCTAATGTGACACCATCGTTGCTAACAAGCCTGTCCTCATCGTCCCCATTCAAAAAGAATCTAAAGGATCACGTCCCAAATGGCCACGAAAATGTTTATCACAGCACTCGGCAGCAGGTATTTTGTCAGGAGTGATAAGTTTGCGTTTCTGACCCAAAAAAATTATGCTTGCGTGTGTATCTGTGTGTGTGTGTGTGTGTGTGTGTGTGTGTGTGTATCTGTGTGTGTGTGTGTGTGTGTGTGTGTGTGTGTGTGTGTGTGTGTGTGTGTGTGTGTGTGTGTGTGTGTGTGTGTGTGTGTGTGTGTGTGTGTGTGTGTGTGTATCAGTGTGTGTCTCTGCGTCTGTGTGTATCTGTCTGTGTCTGTGTGTGTATCAGTGTGTGTCGGTGTGTCCTGATTTGTCTCCTCCTGTGTGGGAGAATGTGCCTCGGCTGCAGGTAGTCGTTATGAACAGCAGTTGATTTGTGCTGAGTAACACTTCACGTTGCCTCTCATACCTCACGCTATATTAAGCTGTCAGTGTGTCTGTAAGCTTCTTCACTAAATTGGGATCCACCGCCCCCCCCTCCCCCCTCAGTCATTATATACCTGAATGGACAGGCTGCATTAGCATAAGCAAAACTGACCATCATTAGACTTTTTACTCATTAATTTAAAAAATCTGCACACATGCGAAAATGTATATAGCCTGATCTGAAAATTGCACTCTGCAATTATATTATGTATCTGTGTATCTAACTTAATCCCTGTTGAGGAAGCATGAAGAACTTTAATTTCTTCATTAAATGTGCTCATTATCTCTGTGTCAGACAGGTAAGATATTTTCGTTTCTGAAGGTGGATCTTTTAAGGTGCACAGATTCTGGAATATATCAAAGACTGAGCCCTCGTGAGGATTGAAATACTTGCACACAATGTGGCAAATTCCTGTAGTGAAACATCAGGAGCTGTCATTCGCCTCTCAGTTTGGTTTCCATCTTGCACATACATCTTTGCCTGTTTTGTTCTAATTATGTTTATTACATTACATTACATGTTACTTGTTAGACGCTTTTATCCAAAGCGACTTTCATACTCAATACTGTGGGCAATCCCCACAGGAGCAATTTGGGGTGAAGTGTCTCAGGGAAACAACGACATGCTGACTGCAGTGGGTTTTGAACCAGTGACCCCCTGATCCCAACACCAAGGCTCTATCCACTGCGCCACACGCCATCCCTTATGTGCTATATATCCTATTTAATGTGTTTGTAATATGCTTTAAATTGTCTTGCATATTTGTCTCTTTTTAATAGCAGAGATAGTTTCTAAGAATATTGTGTCAAGACGAGGGCACAAAATGTGTCAATTTTTTTCAAAAAATGTTACCAACCTGCTCTGCATGATACATTACATTACATTGCATTTAGCTGACGCTTTTATCCAAAGCGACTTACAATAATAGATAGAGACAGATTATGCAGATTTGAGCTTTGCCTGAACCCCTCTCTATCAGTCTCAACCAGGTTTAACTTTTCAAGGTTAACTGCAGGTTTGTGTTGAATTGCATTAGATTTTACATAATGCTGCTTATTTTTTATCTTGTACACTAAATAGAGTATAGAAAGGTCAAATAATATCCCTACTATTGACTGCCACAAGAACAGTTTCGGGCCCAGTTGAGCATTTTAAAACCAGTAATAGTCCAACAGGATAATTTACAAATACTCTATTGAGATTTGTCCGCGCTGCGGATGGGGATCTCAAAGAAGTAGTAAAACAATATAACATTACTCAAAGAATACAATTCTGTAGTGCAATAAGATACAGTTTCATAAAAAGTAAGAGGTATGAAAAGCTGGCAAACAACAATACAGAACATACAGAGTAAATGTACATTACATGTCACTTTCTTTATTTGATAGAATAAACATACTTAACTTCACTGTCTTTGTGTGATAACATAAATAGTTTTAACTAGTGTTTTAATGTGGTAAAATAAAGGTACTTTATACTGTATGTGGTCAAATAAAGGTACTTTATACTGTATGTGGTCAAATAAAGGTATTTTATACTGTATGTGGTCAAATAAATGTACTTTACTTGACCGCCTATACAGTATGTGGTAAAAGAGATGTACTTTATGGTAAAAATAAAGGTACTTTGTACTTTACGTGGTAAAATAAGTGTACTTTACTTCACTGACTGCCTATATGTGGTAAATAAAATGTACTTTATATGTGGTAAATAAAATGTACTTTGTATGTGGTAAATTAAATGTACTTTGTATTTGGTAAAATAAATGTACTTATATGTGGTAAATTAAATGTTCTTTATACAGTATGTGGTAAAATAAGTGTACTTTTTAGGTGGTTCACTGCATGTATCTGCTAGTACCATAGGGCTAGTACTCTAATGTGATGAGAGGTGGTTGTAATACCCCAGATTTCCACCAGGTGGCGCCTAAACCCCCGAGTTCACCTCTCATAACAAATGAGGTAAATTAAACTCTATTAACTTCTGCTCCTCGTTAATGTGTAAGAGTTATCTTCTCTCGACACGTCACAACGTGCCGTGGTGTTTTTATCTGCAGTTGTACCTCCTGTTGGCTAAAGTGTGACATCTTTCAGGTCAGTAAAGGTAAAACATTAGTGTCTACATCGTCGGCGGGTGTGTCAGTGTGTGTATGCGTGTGAGTGTGTGTTTGGAGAAACCTAGGAAGTAAAGTTTTCGGCCAGGACGACGCCGAGACGTGAACCGTGCATTTCTTTAAGAATCTGTGATTTAAAGCTAAAACGTCGCCGAACTGCTGGGAAATGACTTGTTAACCATTTAAAACGGTGAATATGCAATTCATTCGCTTACCTTTTTTTCTAGAAACTCAGGTGAAGAAACATATTTTCCCCTGAAGTTGTGTGACTGGATTTCGCAAACGCCAAAGACCTTCCTCTTCCTCCCGTTTTCAGGAATATTTCGGCATTAGAAAAGGAAATGAGTGGGTTTTTCTCGAAAGGTGAGATTTATTTTGTCATCTTGTTACTGTTTGGTATTTGTTACCTGGGCAGATTATCGTTGATACAGTATATGTTGATACAGTGTGAGAATGAGGCAAACTAACATGCAAATGTTATGTCATTTGCACACATAGATCTCAATGTGCATGGACTCAATATACATTTACCTGAGATAGTTTCACCTTAATCACACTTTCTATTTCTTCATTTTAAAGTCGCATTTGTTGACGTTTGACACTTGTTAATGAGTATATGGGAATTATGAGGTGGATTATCTATAGTATTACCTGTTGTTACAGTGTGTGGGAATGAGCCAACCAATGACAAATGCATTTGTTATGTCGTTTGCCTACGTTTTATATCCCAGAAATAATTACATTACATACAAAGGACTCAATAGATTTCCTGTGCTAGTTTTACTCTTATTACACTTTATATTTCTTAATTTTTAACTAGCTTTTGATGACATAATGTGGATTATCTTTAGTATTACATGTTGATACAGTCTGTGGGAATGAACCAACCAATGAGAAATGCATGTCGTTTGCCTACGTTTTATATCCTGGAAATAATTACATTGCATACAGAGGACTGTAAGATTAACTGTGATAGTTTTACTCCTATTACACTTTCTATTTCTTCATTTTTACCTAGCTTAATGTGTGTTTCTACAGTGGATGCTGGCCGAGAGTTGGGGCAGTGAGTTATGCTGAGGCCTGTCTGTACATCAGGACATCAGGATGAGCTATACAGATGGATCCGGGCGCCCTGAACATAATGGAGAGGCCCGAGTTGTGCAGATCTACCCCAGGCTGCCCCGGGACACTTCCACCTACTGTCCCCTGCAGGTCAGCAGAGGGGACACGGCCAGGGCGGTCATCCACAATGCAGTGATCACTCTGGGCCTGGACGCCAGCCTGAGGTACAGCCTGCTGGAGGTGAGGAAGAGTGGCGGGGAGGAGAGGCTGCTGGAGGCCGGGGACCACCCTCTGGAGAGAGTCCTGCTGTGGCCCCGCAAGGCTCAGAGGTGGCACCCTCAGAGGGAAGGGTACTACTTCATCCTGCAGAAAGACAACAGTGCAGGCAACCAACTACAAAGCGACAGAGACGGCTACGATGACCTCTGCAACCTCCCAACTGTGACTGAGGAGAGCATCCTGAAGGCTTTACATCATCGCTTCTACAGGCTCAACATCTACACCTATGCCAGCAACATCCTCATCGCCATCAACCCCAACAAGTTCCTGCCTCTTTACTACAACCCGAAGTTTGTGAAGAAGTACGAAAACCAGCCACTGGGCAAACTGAGCCCTCATATATTTGCAATAGCAGACGTGGCTTTCCGTGCGATGCTGACCAGGCAGAAGAACCAGTGCATCGTGCTTTCTGGAGAGAGTGGCTCCGGGAAGACTGAGAGCAGCAGTTATCTCATCCACTGCCTCACCGCGCTCAGCCAGAACTCCAGCGGACTCGAACGCACCGTCCTTGGGGCCGGCCCGGTGCTCGAGGTAGGTCACTGTGATGAGAAGCACCTGCTGAAACCACAAACACCCGCATATGTTGTAGCACACTGTCAGCTCTGTAGAGGCAATAACAAGAGTGTGACACTTTCCTGCTGATTCACCATCTGTGTCAAATTTCTTTCAAACTATGTTGACAGAGGGCCAATCAACAATCAGAGAATCAAGTTATTTGTCAGTTAAATTCAGGGTTCGTACGGGTGCTGGAAATCCTTGAAAATGCTTGATATTTTATGAGGTGTTTTCAAGGATAGCCTGTATACACTTATTTCAAATGTTCCTGAATGATAGCCAATCGTCGTGGGATTTTGAGTGACGAGCCCTGCGCCAGGTGGAGTTCTGGAGGTGAAGCAGTTCAGCTAAATCTCGGTTGAACCAAGGACTGCATCGGTTTTTTTATCCTCATTTTTTTTATGGGAGAGTGTTTATTGATTACCATACCAAAGGAGTCATAAAAGAAGGACCATGCAGCATCGATATCAGGGATCAAGCTAATTCTGTCCCACTTGATAGCAGCCAGGTCGTAGAGGAAGGCTTGTTCGTCGAAATGTTTCAGTATTCGTCTGTGAGTGGTAAGGACTGGCTGTTTAATTGTGCCGCCATTACGAATGCAGCCAATAAGAAAGTGGTCACTGAGATCGCTACAGAAGACGCCAGTTTTGTACCTGTCAGGGTTATTTATGAGGATGACATCAAGGAGGGTGGTTTTTTCTGGATTTTTGGTGTCATACCGTGTAGGAGTGAGGATAATCTGCGAGAGATTAAAAGAGTCCCATTGTTTTTGGACCTGCGCAGGAGGGTTGAGCATGTCCCAGTTTAGATCCCCCAGTAGCACAAACTCAGAATGAGTGTGGGGTGCCAGGAGGGTGCTGAGAGCAGGTAGGGTACATGCTGGGGCAGAGGGTGGGCGATAGCAGCCAGCGACTGTCAGTGTAGAGCTATTTGCCAGTTTAATGTTTACGATAAGTAAGTAAGTAAGTAGTAGTAGTAGTCAAATTGTTTGGGGACAGATTTACTAGTGGCGATAGAACACTGGAGGTGTTGCTTTGTGAATATAACTACTCCACCAGCTTTAGATGATCTATCCTGCCTAAACAGCAATGCCGATGTCAGAGTCTGGGATAT
Organism: Gymnodraco acuticeps; assembly: GCF_902827175.1. Taxonomy (NCBI): domain Eukaryota; kingdom Metazoa; phylum Chordata; class Actinopteri; order Perciformes; family Bathydraconidae; genus Gymnodraco; species Gymnodraco acuticeps. The sequence continues at coordinate 1,343,872 of NW_022989913.1, forward strand.
TCTTCTTCAGCCAAGACTCAGTGATGACAAGTACCTCCGGATTTGAGCTGTGAACGAGTACTTTTATCTGGTCCATTTTTGGCAGTAAGCTTCTAGCAATTACATGTAGAAAACCTAAAGCTTTACGAGAGCAGAAGTCAGGGAAACTCAGATCATTGTGACAAAGATTGACATCAGGGCACAGGTCAGAACTAGGGCTACATACAATAGAAGGTCCAGGATGAACATGCACATTGCCCGATATCATCAGTAGTGATACAATCAGAGCACGGCCAAGAGCTAGCAGTGAGTCACAATGCCTAGTTTGTTTTGTGCGCACATTGACAGTGGAATGTAGCGTATTCATCTTGTGTAGAGACCTCATAATCACACATGATAGTAGTGGCGGTTCGCATTTGTTATGCGCAGGAGGGGGTAGGGAGGCGGCGAATAACGCAAGGAAAAAGCAGTACAGTTTGGGATTAACCATTGTTAGTCCAGTGAAGGTAGGAAGCAGCACTCACCCAGAGGTCAACAGTCCTTGGTTGTTTATAGCATAAAGAACATCTGATTTAATGTGAGTTAGGGAAATAATCATTTGAGTATAAGTATGTGTATATAAATATGTAATTTATAACCGCTGTAAAATGCTTGAAAAGCTTGAAAATGCACCTTGAAAATGCTTGAAAAGTGCTTGAATTTGACTTTGGAAAAGGTGTAAGAACCCTGTAAATTGTCAAGCAAAACTGTCCAACATTCCCGGTTAAGGTTTCAGGATATATTTGGGTTTTATTACTGCTGCTGTATATTTCACTGTGTTATGACATCAACTACTAATAACTAAAGTCATATGCAGTAGCTTTAGTATACATTGGCAGGAAATCCGAAGTCTCAGGCTCCTCCGAAAGCACAACATACAATAAACTCAAGACATAAAAACAAGTAAAAAATAGTGCAAGAAGAAATGGAACTAAAATATAACTAAAAAACTATTTAAGAAAACACAAATTATAAATAAAAAAAGCATGCTATGAAGTTTAAGCCCCTGCGAGCACATCAGTCTGGCCCTCTTTTTTTTCTGAGACACTACGTCAGTAAACTTTAGAAATTGTCGCAAACCAGAAACCAACTTGCACGCACGTTAGTTGATTGAGAAGAGTGATTATCTGATGGTTTAACTAAGATGATTATCTGCCTTCACTGTTTCCTGCAGAGAGTCAAATGAAGCAAGTCTCATTCTGTCTTCATAGGATGATGTGAATATGAGTTGGATTATTGTGGATGTTTTTATTTCTTATTTGTTGTTTTAGGTCAGCTTTAGAGTTTTAACTGAAACTGTTTCTGTTATATCATTTCCTTTTTCGACCTCTTTATCCAAAACATAAAATGTAAAATGAAGAAAAACCTCTCCTTTTTATACAGGGAACAAAAATACATGTGTTTTGCACTTCCTTGCAACCAAACCCAGTCAGTTTAATCAACAATAACCACAAAAACGTGGTGTAGTCCAAAATGAAAAGGTACATTGTAATTGATCATGTACTGTATTTGCAAGAAAAACAACAAATGGCAAAACATAAAGGGACAAAATCTCTTCAAAGTTCCTAGACAAAGGCAAAGCAATCTGTATTGTACATGCTGAATTTTGATCATCAGGAAAACGTACAAATATCAGGGTTTGCATGGTTTGTTTTGCAATACACTTAGTCAGACATTTCATCAAATCAAAAACCCCCAAGCAGTTGCATTGTTTGTCGACCGTGAAATCAGACTTATTTTACACTCCAGTTTCGCTCTCACTCTTCTAGGTTAATAGGTCTCTTTGTTCACTATCAAATCAGCCGTGTGCTACGGTAAATGTTTCAATGAGTAACAAACAGGCCGCTTCCCTGTGTTGTGTGCTCTCTGTTCCAGTTATCTGTTGGATTGCACCAAGGTTTGACTGATACCTGATATGAGGCTAAATGCCTTAGAACTAACCAAACTTAGATTTTTATGGGAAAAACATTGCATTTCTTGACTAGGAGTCTCTTTACATTGCACAAGAACACATCTGAAAGAGGGGAAGCAAGGCATTGGTTGGTTTCAGTTCATTTAAAACACACATTGTTTTGGAAATGGCTGGCTCTTTACTTACATCTATTCCAGCTACCATTAAGTACATGCTATGTCTATCCATCAATACACAAGCTAACACAACGGATCCTGGCCTGCTTTGTTACTGAACACACACCCACAATCCCAAGGGGCCAGCCTTTCGTTGGAGAGTGGTTACAAATGGATTCTTCCTCTCTAAACAAGTCCAACAAGTTTCTCCTTGTAATACGCATTGGCTAGTATTTTTCCTGTTAACTGATCTTCCTGGAAGTGTGTTGTGTTGTGCTCTAACGTGTTCACAGAGGCAGAGATTCAGTTTAAGGAAAGAAAGTGGCGTGTTGTTTTGGTGCCATTTTTTTACCAGGGTAAATAATTAACACGATTGCTGAAGAAAGAGATTATGGCATTAAAGTTAATTATAGGTTAACACTGATGTACCACAAGTCTTTACATCAAACCTGAATATCAGTATAGGAAAAGACAGACCTATTGGAAAGATACCTGCTGTGTATTGAGTGTTTATTGGTTTGTATGATTTAGTAGTTTTGTTTTTGTTAAAATGCCTCCTGCCATCTTGGGATTTCCCTCTTATGCATGAGTAACATCCTAAGATACTTCCTTTTTATCTGAAATGACAAAACTTTTACTTTTATTCAACTTTAAGTTTATCATGCTCTTGGGGGGAGGGCATCTTCCTCTATCTGTTGACTTATCACATTTTACATCAGTATGTAGCAGAAACTGCACACGACTGTGTATCTGCAGCTGGCTTTACATTCAGTCCAGCTTTGAAATGTGTGTTTGATTTCAAAATCTGGAGAAGATCTGCAGTCAATGGCCAGCAGGTGATCGCACCTTGCTTTCTTTAAGCTTGGGTTGGTGATCAGGAAGCTGCGCTGAGCTTCACTGGGGGAATTTGCAGGGCGTTGTCTTTGAGGGAACACCAGAGGGAGAACAAGAACGTGTCAGAACAGGCTCAGCCAGGTCTGCTCTCATTCTCACCAGTGCACTCTGTCTCTGCTTCTTCTGTCTTTGATAAACTGTGTTTCAATTCAAGGATCGCAGTTCCTCTTAAATCTTAATTTCAAGGTGGAATTCGGCCACATCTTGCAGATTTGAAACCTTTTGCTATCCCGCTGTCCTCTTCTCTTTCTAAACTGACACAACGGGTGTTTCATTTTCATTGTTACACATTTTTGTGTCCTGCATTTTATTTTGCACAGGTTGCATCAGTCCTTTATTGCAATTGTCGGGTTGTTATTTGCAACTCAGGACATGTCAGGATATGTCTGGGAATATCAGATTGTATTTTATTTTACATTGTAAAGCCCCCTGAGACAAATGTATAATTTGTGATATTGGGCTATTTAAACATTATTTGATTGATTGATTGATTGATCGACATGATCCTGTCCTTAAGGCAGTCATTGATGACCGGGACATATATTGTAAGAACTAGACCAGTTATGGCCAATAAAGGGTAACTGTAACTAAGTAATGGAGTCCCAACACAATATACAGGATAAGAAAGACAGGAATGTTGTTACAATTTAATTGTAATTTGTTTGTATTTTTGGATAGGGCTTATATTATTAGCGATTATTTCCCTTATTGAGTCATTTGCTGATCTTCTCAATTGATTGAGGATTGCTTAGTTTGTAAACTGTCACAGTTTGTCACAGTTCAAAAGAAGTTGTCCATCATCTGTTGAAGTTAAACGTCACAGTTTATTCTGACAAATTGGGGATTATCCAACCTAGCCCAGTGTTTCTTGGTATTTCCCACCTTTTCAGGAGTTTCTCGAGGGTAAACCCCTGATGATAATCTTGGAATTGTCTGTGTTTACATGCAGACCAGTTCTACTTAAATGCGTCATTAGTTTCTATCTCTGTGAGGGGGGAGATGCCTTCTTCATGATGGTCTCCCTCCCACGATTTAGCCCCTGAAACGGGACGTGGCGAACACCTTTTTCCCTCCCTCTTCCAGGAGCACAGGGAGGAACATTCCTGCCTTTCAGAGTTGTACCTGTCAGAGATCAGTGCCGTGTGCAGGACAGGTCGAGCTCACTGTGCGAACGCTGCTCTGGCCTGTTTCGACACGAACATCTGCACAACTCACACTGGAATGAGGGAGAACAAAACCTTTGTAGATGCAGACTTTGCTCAATTTTTTTCTTTTGCTTTGGGAAACCTGGAATGTACAGGCGCTCATAATCCTGTTTACGTCATTTTACCTGGTGGTGACTTTAGGCGGAGTCTGTTGTGTTATTGTTCAACCTTACATACCGTCTCCAGTTACAGAATAACAATACATGCAAATGTGAGGGCAGTCATTACGTTTCCTCATGAGCTGCTACCAGGGTGCAAAATGATCCCTTTCTGTGACACTTCATGCTTTACCTGTCACTCAAAAATGATGTGGGTTTTTTTGGCTGGTGAATAAACCAAATGTACTAGCCCCTTGCATATTGTTGTCGCCATTTAGATGGTGAAAGTTTTTGTACAATATCTGCAATTGATGACTATCTTAATTTTCCATTATTCCTGCAGTTTTCTTTTCAATCAATCTTTTTTATTTCTAAGAACATTTAATTGGATCAAATGTGTTTTTAAAATTGCCAACTTTGTGTGAACAACAGAGATATGTTATTCATTTAATCAGATATCATTCATGATATGAAACAAAACAAACCATAGATACTAACTAACATGAACTCAATTAATGTAGGCAGTGCTTTATTGATTAAAGGAAACCTAAAATTATATAATAATCAATTGTAAAGATAATAATAATAATAATAATCCTTATATTTATTATAGCGCTTTATCAAAGACTCTCAAAGCGCTTTACAAATACACATTACACATACAGATCATACATGTAATGGTCATCTACTGTGGACAATACCCACAGGAGCAAATTCGGCCTGACGCAGTGGGGCGGGAGCGGGTTTCGAACTGGAGTTCCCCAACGCCCCCCTTGATCTGATGATCAAACGCACAGACCACTGCACCACCCGTCCCTAGCGGAATAGCTAAATGATAAGCCAACCGCAACAACAGAATATTACATTTCACTTGTTAGACGCTTTTATCCAAAGCGACTTACAAACATTCAGTCCTGTGGCCAATCCCCACAGGAGCAATTTGGGGTGAAGTGTCTTGCCCAGGGACACAATGACATGCTGACTGCAGTGGGACTCAAACGCGCTACCCCCTGATTCCAAGTTCAGCGCAGTATCCACTGAGCCACTGTACCCATACTGTATGTCTTACAGTTCCTTGAACTATAAAAACCCTGGAACCTGATGCATTTATTGTTGACAGAGTAAATCTGCAACAATTAGGAGATGAATTAATAATTTGATTCAAATAAAGCTAGCAAAGTAACAGGAACTTTTTAACAATTGATAAAGAGTTAGACACCTTATTATATAAAGAAAATTATCTGAATTTGAAAACCTAATTTTGGGCTCTGGGAAGATTTGATGGAGATATTTCAAAATGTTTTGAGATTTTAAAGACCTTTTAGAAGAAATAATAGTTTCAGCTGTAGTTTAGAGTCAGACCAACTTGATCTTCAATGTCTCGTCAGGTTGGTAACAGAAAAGTCTCCTGCCATGGAACATTTGATCGCTGCCCTTTCCAATGTTTAGGTGTGGGTGCCAGTGTCTGTGAGAAACATTGCTACTCTTATCTGTTTATTCAAGTGAAAACTTATGTCCACTATGTTTTAAACAGGCCTTTGGCAATGCTAAGACAGCAGAGAATAACAACTCGAGTCGCTTTGGGAAGTTCATCCAGCTCAACTATCTGGAGAGCGGTGTCATCAGAGGGTACGTCTTCATGTTTTACATTTATCTCACTGAGCTTCAGTAGTGAATCTCCCAGGCCTCTGCAGCACAGTTGATTTATTTATCAATATTTAACTTCCTATGTCATAAATGGTACAGTGTTGGCAACCACAGCAAGGCTTCGAAGGCTTTGTTGACATTCTCTTCTTGTGCGTCTGTTGCAGGGCAGTTATCGAGAAGTACCTTCTAGAAAAGTGCCGCCTGGTGTCCAGAGATCACAGGGAGAGGTATATTTGAAGCACAGAAAGCACTCCTGATTTACATTGTATTTTTTAACCTCACTTAGATTACCACCCAATTGTACCTGCACTTTGAACCTTCTAATATAAAGCAGACGACACTAAAAACTATTGTGTTCAGTGAAATGTTGTGTCAATAACAGAGCATGACTGTATTTGTGCTGCGTGACCTCTGACCCGCAGGAACTACCACGTGTTTTATTACCTGCTGGTGGGCGCGTCGAAAGAAGAGAAAGAGGAGTTTCGTCTGTTAGAGCCACAGGATTATCTCTACCTCAAGCAGGTACCTTTGATCCAAACACTTTACAGCAGCAGAGACAGGATGTGTCTTTAATTGTTATGAAAATGCAGGTAAACTGCTGGTAGATGTTTTATAGAAACAATCCCACAATATCTAGAAACTTCTCAGCAGTAAAGTCATAGTGTGTCAAAGTGCTGCCTCTGCTTTGGATTAACAGACACTCACATAACTGTAAAACTACACATTAACCAGAATTATAGAGCAACTGCTTTCACTCACAATCATTTTTATTATGTTGAGAATTTAACTCCATGTTTACATTAAAGAACTCAAACTCAACACATTTGGAAAAAACTAAAAATGTTGCTTTTAAAACTTATTAACAGGTTTGAAGAGCAACTTTAAAATGCATTATATGCAAGTTCATTTATTTATAGAGACCATAAAAAAAATAAAAAATGTTTGAGCATAGGAGATAATAGAGAATCGGATAAAACCTGAAATATTTACAGGAAAATAAATTATTTTGGATACAGTAATACAAACACATCAATAGATGTGTTAATGTTAATCGTGTTTCTACATTATCGATTTTGTGTTGACATTAACATTAGATTTACATTGTTTATTTGTGGTTATGCTTAACATTTACCCGTGTTTCTATCCGTATCCCATATGATTGTCCCTCAGGATGATCTCCATTTGGATGATAAGGAGAAACTTAGGCAAGAGTACAAGAGGCTCCATCAGGCTATGGAGATGGTTGGCTTCCTGAGCTCCACCAAGAAACAGTGAGTATGATTTCATAATGAACGACACAACTGGTATGTTGCAGGCCTTAATTAAAAGTGCTTAAGAACAATAAGGTTTAATATCTAGATTAAAACATTGCAATTGTTGAGGTTTCCTCAGTAGTTGTTACACTGCGGAGCTGCCTAATGACAATCAATCAATCAATCAATCAATGTTTATTTATATTGCCCAATATCACAAATGTTACATTTGTCTCAGTGGACTTCACAGTTTGTACAGAATATCAGTATGACAATACAATACAACAGAGGAGGGATCCCTCTCCCAGGACGGACAGATGTGCAATAGATGCTGTGTGTGAATCGAAGAGATAATACATTTCACAGCATAGGTAGACCAAATGTTTGGAAATGCATGTGTCTATAATAAGAAGATGAATCCACGAGGATGTCAACAATTCTGTGGGAGTCATCAGGGAAGTAGTATGATGAAATCAGGCAGGACCGCAGAGACAGGTTCAGCCACGACTCGAAGTCTAGGACTCAAATCAGGACTCAGGATCAGCCACGACTCAGGATCCCGGCGTAGATAGACACCAAAAAGAAATGTGGGGGTGCAGGTACAGACAGAGAGAAGGAAGAAGTAAGGTGTCCCCCGACAGTCTAAGCCAGGGATGGGCAAATGGCGGCCCGGGGGCCGCATGCAGGGCCGCCTTAACAGTCAGTGTTTACAGGGAGTTAGCTCTACCAACCGAATCATGATGTAGTTATGTGGAGTAGTTTGTTCTTTGACTTGTAGAGTTTCCACACGGCGTGCTGGTGTCAGGAACAGGTCAGAGCTTGTCAAGCAGGAGAAAAATGCAGCAAGCATTTCAGAAAGTGCCTGATGGCCTCGGGACACGGCGTACACATAAAAGCATGGCAGCACAGTTTGAAATGTGTTCAGGTGCATCCTCCTCGTGAATAACAATCTAACATCTAACAGAGCAATGTGCAGTGTGAAACACACCATATATAAAGTCAGAAACTACAGACAAAGTACAATTGTAATTAAAGTGACTTGTACAAAATGAAGCGCTTCATACATTCCTTAGCAAACACCTCCAGTGAAGTGACATACATATAGATACAGTGGAGACTTCCTTACGCTAAGTTAAGTCCATAAAATGAACTTTAAATATTCTGTAAAGGCTCATTTTGTTCTCTTCTTTCTAACTCACTGTCTCTCGACATGCATGTTGTTGCCCTAAGGAGGCATGTAATATCTATCAAGAATGTCTAACAATGTTGCTCTTAAATAAAGGACATACTGTAACTTCCTGCTTCAGCCTCCAGACCATGGTCCTGAATCCCTTTGTTTTGCATATAGGGTCGAAGCGGAAGCTCACCTGTTTCATCTGCAGGATTTATGAATGGACAGACTGAAACCTGAACCGTCCATTACTACCACTTTACTGTTTGTGTTCTCTCTGCTCTGAACGTGTCCATCGTCACTTTCTCTCTCTCGCACACTAGACCACAAACACTTAACTACTCTTATAAAATATGCAGCAAACTGTCAACACCTTACAAATCTAGGATTGAAATGTCCCATGTTTGAAATGCAAATACACAGGAAAACATCAATGTAAACACGAAATAACAGCGGCACAAAACAACTGTATTTAAGAGCTTTAAATAATATCTCAAGTGAGGCTTTCAGGGTCGAGGTATACTGTATATTAAAAAGGATATTGTGACTCAAAATGCACAGTAAGTCAAATCCAGTGTGTGCATTTCAGGCAGAAATAAACCATCTGTTTGTGTGTCTGTTTTTCTTCTACAGTATTTTTTCCATCCTCTCTGCCATCCTGCACCTGGGAAATGTGACGTACTCGCAGTCAGAAGACGCCGAAGTCCTGGAGGTCGGACCGGCAAACGTTTTGTCCACACTGTCCGACCTGCTCAAAGTACGTGTAACTGAAGTAAAACGGTTGGTTTTGTATTCTGTGTGCTAAATCGTCATCTGGATTGATTATGGAAAGTCTTTGGTTATTTTTTATAAGGCTGCACGACGTGGAAAAAATAACGTATTGCAATTATTTGACTAATATTTTAATTGCTGTATGAGTTACGATTTAGGAGGAATTGATCATTTTTGCATCTCATTCTCATGGATATATTTTAAATGATCATGTTGGGATTTTTAAAAAAATTATAAGAGGATCTGTACCAAAGATTTTTGTATTAAGTCCGTATTTCTGTAGTCCATATTGCAATTTTTATAATAATTGCAGACCCAATATTTCTATTGATCTAACACTTGGGATGAAATCACTGTCACGTCATTATATTTGCACTCTGTGTATAGAGCAACTCCTACAGATTAAATGCATCATCGCTATGCCTAAAATTAGTCCTGTATTGTTATTTCTTTAAACATGTTTCAACCTGTGCTGTTGATCAAGTACAGTCATAAGTCGTGATTTAATTTGGTATACATATTGTGTAACAGTGTAGTGGAACCCTCTGTATATTTTTCTTTCCAGGTGAAAAAGGAGCTTCTGGTGAAGACTTTGACCAAGAAGAGAGAAGTGACCGCCACGGAGAGCGTAGATTCACCGTACACACTACAAGAGGTACAGAGTTAAGATGAACTATAAACGAGGGGATGATATGTTTGATTTTGGTCTTTCGTTGAGTTAAAGCAGTAATTTGCTTTGTGTGCAACATTAGGCCTCCACAGTGCGGGACTCCATGGCGAAGTCTTTATACGGCGCTCTGTTTGACTGGATCGTCCTCCACATCAACCACGCAATGCTCAACCGACGAGACATGGAGGAGTCCGTCTCTGTAAGTAACACAGCCAAAAACTACAATACTGTCTGCTGGAATTTACGTTTTTTATCAAATGGGAGAAGGTCAAATAATGGTCCTCCTAAAAAAACAGGCTGCATGATTTTGACTTGAAACATTTTTGCCGATTGGAATTTTTTTATATATTCAAATTGTAATGGTATCATCAATTGAATAGAAAGGAAGGATCTTCGTTGTCCAAATTGTGAAATATGTGCAGAATAAGCAGAATAAAATCAGTCATATTATATTTTTACTACAAGTTCTGAGGTTCTGAATTGTCTTGTTTGTTGTTTTTAGTGTTTGTCGATCGGTGTCCTGGATATGTTTGGATTTGAGAACCTCAAGACAAACAGCTTTGAGCAGCTGTGTATCAACTACATTAATGAGAGACTGCAGTGTTACATCAACCAGCACATTTTCACGCTCAAGCAGGTATGTGTTTATTTTATTCTTTCAAGATATTCAAGAGTGGTTAGTATTCATTATTTGTTGGACCTGCAGTGGCTCATTTATTGGATATCCTAATGCCTTCATAGCCTCTGCAGTGAGTCACCAATGAGCCTGTGAAAGTCTTAAAATATTTACATTGTCTTACAGACAGATATACTAATGGTTTTGCTGGTTATTTTTTTTTAATCCAGTTGGCATTAAAGAGTCTTAAAGGTCCCATGTCATGCTTTTCTGGTTATCACCCGTCCCCTTGAGTGTTATGTAGCTTTTTCTGCATGTAAACGGTCTGCAGAGTCACAAACCCTCAAAGTACACCCTGTAGCGAGTAAAACTCTAACACAGAAAATACCTGTCTATGCTGCCCCAGAACGCCTCGTTGGAGATTTCTCTTGTTCCATTTTTTTCTTCCCATTGGACCAATCCGTGGAGCTCTTCACACACACACACTCTCTCAGCGGGAACACTGTGACGCGCTGTGGGGGTGCTAGTGGAGCCTCGCAGCAGCGCGCTTACACTGTAGGTGCGCCGCGGGTGCTAATGGAGCCTCAGCAGAGAGTGAATACACATACAGAGATGCTGTATGAGAAACCAATGTCATTTTGGAACATTGAACAATGTAAATCTATTCTAGTAGACCTCAACAATGGAATTATGATCAGTAGAAATGGCCATGACATGGGACCTTTAAAATGTGTTTGCACTGTTTGACTTTTACTAATATATAAACTTCATCAGTGCGACAGAGACAAATACATTTACCTCCTCTGAGTAACATAATTATGTATTTGGGATTGAATTATTTTCAGGAGGATTATGTGTTGGAGGGCATCACCTGGACAAAGGTCGACTACACAGACCACAGTGGCTGCAGTCAGCTGATCAGCCAGAAGTCAACAGGGCTCTTTGACCTGCTGGATAATGAGAGCAGGTGGGTGAGCCTTGCTTGTAACATTAAGTGCTATGATTTCTAAATCTAAGCATATAGTAATATTTTACAAATACATTTGAATAAGTGGTCTGTCAGGTTAGTCTTAGTAAGTCTTAGGGTAAAGAGAGGTACAGTATAGTTTTTTTTGTTAACAAATAAGTTACAAACCCTTTCCTCCAACTGTGTCAGCTATTCAATCCTTATATAGATACTGTATACATCTAGCTTTTGGATTTCATCTTCCATTTTCAAGTACCAATTAACTTAAAAAACAATTGTCTCTAAAAATCTATTTGTCATGATTCAGCTTTGTGAAGAGGAATTTACAGTTGATCCAAGAGGATTTCAAATACTTTATTTAGCTTTACTCGACACATAAAGTAATAACTTGTTTATGCTCAGAATGCTAGACAGCATTATTCTGTTACATTAAATAATAATTTCAGCATGTTTTTGTGTACCTTTCTAGTTCATCAGTTGACCATTTCTATTGCTGGTGACCTACTGTTTTCACCCAAGTCCTTCTTGTTATCGTTCCCACATACCACACTGTGTGTTGATATTGATATTCTGTCCTCCTTTGTGTTTATCTTCAGCCTTCCTGAGGGCACAGATGAAACCCTGCTGGACAAGTTGCAGCAGCAGCATCAAGACAACCCCTTCTTTGAACCCGCCTCAAATACAAAGTCAACTTTTGTCATTCAACACTTTGCTGGGAGGGTTACATATCAAATCAAGGTGGAGTTTATTTCCCACACTGCAAACATCTTTGAACAGTATGTTTTTAACAGTTGATTACCCTGAACTTTAAGTATAATTCAACTGAAAAACCAAAAAAAAGAAATTTAAAAAAAAGTAATAATAATAATTTTTATTTTATTTATTTTATTTCGATTACGTTGTTTTCGTAATCGTTGAAAGCCATAATCGTAATCGCGATTAAAATACGTTTAATTGAGCAGCCCTATATAAAAGCATTTCAGTAAGTATCCACTGTGACAGAGAGAGGGTCTGCAGTAGCCTTCTCAGATAAGCCACCGTGGGAAAAACCTGGAAAATGTTTGAACTAAGTGAATGATTAATGCTGCTCCCTTCACAAGAAGCCTGTTGTTTTCATAGTTGTGAAGACATGGAATGAATGTGGAGCTCTCTTTGTTGCAACTACAGCCAGAATAAAGGAATAACACCATGTTAATCGTGATTATTCTTGCTCTTCAGGATTTCCGGCAGAAGAACACAGAGCACATGCTTCCTGAAGTCGTGTCACTTCTACGGAGCAGCGAGAGGGCGTTCGTGCATCACTTGGTCGCGTCCAGTCCAGAAGCCCTTTTCAGATGGGGAGTGTTGCGAGCCACCATACACATCCTCACCATTTTCAAGAAATTGGGACGCAAGCGGGCAGAATCACGTGGGTAGCTTTAGTTGCAAATGGAGCCACATTTTTATTTAAAAATCTGCAGATTTGTCTTTGCAGTTATAAAATGTTTGTTTAACTGACTTTTTCTCCAAGACCCAGGTGTCCTCCACTTGATTCATGTGTTATTTTAATTCTTCTTTGAGTAATGTTCTGATGATCTACTGACTTGCTGTTTTGTCTCCACAGTATCTGCCAGAACAGGCCCACGCAAAACCCTCCGAGAGATTAAACAGAGCAGCTCTGCTGTGGACAGGCTGTCCAGGTACATTTAATACACTGGTGCATTGAAAAATTGAAAATTGATTTTACTGCCACTGACATGTCTCCGTTTAAATAGTTATATATATTTGATACAACAAGATGCATTCAATCTGACTATACTTGTTGAATCAGGCAGGGTTTCTTTGTTTCAAATTCAGATCCGTTTTTAAAAAAGGTCTGACATATTAAAAGTACACAACCTCTCCTGACCTAGAGGGAACAATGTATGTTGCTTACAAATAATGAACACCTGTAAACATGTGCTCAGAGTTGAGCCGCTCCTCCTTCGCGTCGAAAGGAGCCAGTTGAGGTGGTTCGGGCACCTAGTTAGGATGCCACCTGGGCGCCTCCCTAGGGAGGTGTTCCAGGCACGTCCAGCTGGGAAGAGACCAAGGGGTAGACCTAGGACCAGGTGGAGGGATTATATCTCTTCGCTGGCCTGGGAGCGCCTTGGGATCCCCCAGTCAGAGCTGGTTGATGTCGCCAGGGAAAAGAAAGTTTGGGGCTCTCTGCTGGAACTGCTACCCCTGCGACCCGACCACGGATAAGCGGGAGAAGATGGATGTAAACATGTGCTTATCAAAAACAAAATATACACTTAAAATCTCTCTCTCTGACGTTTTCAGCCACAGTCTGACTCTGGATTTCTCCTTTGATCGCTCTGATGAACATCCTCTCGATGTATTCGAAGACATCTTTGCCAATTATGAAAAAAGAAAGTAAGTGGGCATAGGGCTTGAGTTTAAACAGACTTCACACACATTATCTTCAAAGCTGTTTATTGTATCGAGCTGTACTTTGTGTGTATTTTCTGCAGGAAAATTCGCAGCGGTCGACAGAAGCAGCTCATTCCAAAGGTGAGTCTTTAACGATAAGTGCAGTGTTAGCTTTTAAAGTAATTTTAAAAAGCATAGATGCTTGTGATTGTTTTATTTTGTTTTGTTTATTTTTCACTTCATACATCTCTGTGTGTTTATCCATCTATCATCTATGGGTCCATCAAAAGCTCACAGACGTTATCATGTCTCTTTGAACAGAACCTCATGGATTTGAAGTCCCTCCGTCATATCGTTGGTGTCACCGCACATGACAGAACCAGCAAATATATTTTCCACCCTCACCGTAAGACAAAACCTCCGACAGTCGCCGCCCAGTTTCAGGTTTGTACCTCTGCCGACTAATATCCATGCTCTGTTTCATAATCTTAAATCATGACATAATGTGAGGAACATGAATCCAGTAGGGAATGTAGATTGTAACTTGGATAAAACTAAAGCACTATGAATAAATATTAATCGGCAGGCAAACAATATAACTTTTGCATCTCTTTAAACCACACAAATGTTACTCCTAAGAGGAAAGATGTCCTCCAAACTTTAAGCTATGGATTAAAAACCTTTATACATAATTTGACATTGGAGAAAAAATTGCATTGTATCACAAACTGTATGAACTGTGATTTAAGGGCCATATTGAAATCATGTTAGGCTCACTTGATACCTGCTGTGTTGATGTTTGATCATAGTGGACTGAGCATAGGAAGACTCATGTACTATACTACGAGTACAGAGAATACAATAGTTTTAAAACTCCACACTATTCCCTTTATTTTAGAAACAAATTGTGTTTTATAATCTACTATCTTAAGAACTTAACAATCAACCCAATCACCACTCTGTATCTCACAGGCCTCCGTTGGAAAGCTGATGGAGACAATTGAAAAGGCTGAGCCGTTCTTTATTTTCTGTGTTCGCTCCAACGCTGAAAAGGTATCTGTCAATCTGGAATATCATCCTAAGTGTAAATGCAGTCCTACACATGTACTGTTCATAACTTGGTTGTTTTTGTGTTTGCAGAAGGAGCTACACTTTGATGAAGAGCTTGTGCTAAAGCAACTCCAGTACACAGGCATTCTGCAGATGGTTCACATTCAGAAGGCTGGCTACAGCGCCAAATACACATTCAAGGTGGGAAATCATTTCTTAAGGATGTTGTAATAATAATAATAATAGATTTATTTTGTTAGCGCTTTTACAGTTGGTCAAAGACGCTTTACAGATATAGTGAAGTGAAAAGAACAACAAATAAATATATATAGTTAAAGTCAAATAATACAAAAACAATCACAATGTTGTACATTATATTCAAGCAATTTTTTAATGACAAGGAACTCACTTCTGTACCTATCAGTGACGAGAAAGTTAAGTTGCACTTCTGATACCGTTTTGTTTCTGTTGACAGGAATTTGGCGGGAAGTTCAGGATGTTGCTTCCTAAAGGAGCGATTGCAACTTCGGAGCAAATAAGTGAGCTGTTTAAGAGGATGCAGATCGAAAAGACCAGCTATCAAATAGGAAAAACCAAGGTAAACATTCTTGATAATACCATTAATGTATTCCGATAGTAACTCCACAGAGTCCTTAGTAAAACCAGAGGATATGTTGCCATGTTGGAGACTTACTTTACACTGAGCTCACCCGTAAGCACTGTTTGTACCTGCATTAATGTTGTTGCTTTTTACTTTGAATGAAAGCATCCAACAGATGACTTTCAAGAATGTTGTGAACATCAAAATCTCTCTTACAGTAAACTGTTACTTTACCCCTTGAATGGTTTCTGTATCATAGTGGGTAGGACAGGGTGTGTCCATGTCTAACAGGGCTGCATGGGTGTATACATGTTCCCAGTGATTTCAAAATGTGTTTGTTTCTCATTCATCTACCCAGGTGTTCCTCAAGGAGAAGGAGAGGCAACTGCTCCAAGACACTCACAACAAAGAAGTGATGCGTCACATCATCGTCCTGCAGCGCTGGTTCAGGGCCTGTCTGATGAGGTCACTCTTCCTGCAAAAGAGAGATGCCACTCTGATTATACAGGTACTGTTTAAAGTGTAAAATGATAGTGCTCCAACACATGGTACGTGGTAGGCAAAAGAGCAGGGCATCTCTTAGCGATTGACCAATGACAACAGAGCAGGCCAGCTAACCAATCAAAGCAGACTCGTTTCAAACATTAAACATGTCACAGTAGAGGTGCAAAATACAAACATGAAGCTTAAAACAAGCATAATATGTCCTTTAAATGGTTTGTCCCTGTGTCTTTTCTGCTCCAGCCCAAAATATATACCCAAAGTCTCATATGCAAATAAAGACACAGGAGACTAAATGATGTTTTCTGGTGTTTTTCAGAGGAGCTGGCGTGAGTTTTACGAGAACCAAAACCGAGCTGCTTCAGTGATCCAGACAGCGTGGAGGATTTCCCTGAAGAAGAACCCCCGTGAGACAGAGGATGAGAATCCGTCCAAAGAACGACCGGGACGAGACGGGTACACAGACAACTAAAACTACACTGCTTACATTGTAGGATAGTAGTGGTTAAATTGGTATACATTAAAAGAGTTAAAAAGTTGATATTTGTTGACAACACAGGTTTATTCCAATGAATGTAATACTGAGGGCTCTGTTGGAGGACTTTTTCATTTTATTTTAGGGTTATAAAGTCACAAAATATGAGGACAGATTATCAAAGCATCATTCCAAAAACATTTCAGTTTCATCATCATTTCAAGTAAATAAGAAAATAAATTAGAAAGCATTATCATTTATGGAAACGTTAATGTGACACCAGCCTGATTTAACGTTCCTTACACAACAGCTTGAAGAAGGAGTTAAAGAGGCAGGAGAAAGTGGAGCTGAGCCCCAGCAGGAACCAGGACAGGTCCCAGAGTCGAGAGAGACGAGAGGGCCAAGGGTCGCCTCCCCCTCTCAGCAGACCCCTCTCCCTCCCACTGGACACTAAAGATGACAGTGATGACGGCTCTTCTGGCCCCTCAAGTACGAGCAGCTCGCTCCAGCGCTACAAAGATATGGGGGGCATCAAGAAAAAGGCAGAACAGTGGAGGGAAAGAAAGAGCGAGGGCGAACACACGGATGAATCAAGTCCAGAAGTACGGCGGAAAGATGAGTTTCGGTAAGTATCATAAACTATTGGAACAGATAGAAAATAGCTTAAAGCTAAGTCTGCCATACATCTTCTCATCTCTCTTTAAGTATTGTATTTGTATGCATGATCCTTTTTTAATAAAGACACATTTAACTTCAAATCGTTCACAAACTCAATTAATATTGCACAACAAGGTATTTTTTTATGTTAGTATTTATTGTTTCTCTCATAATTAGATAGACATATAGACATGGCAATGATTTCTCTAAATGTATATCTTGATGGTCTTTAAGCCAACGTTTTAGTCCCACAAGGGTCATGAAGTGTGTCTATATCATTCTTTAACACAGGAGCAAAGGGAAGTCCATGTCTGTAGATGAACTGTCCAGGATCAGCACATCAGGCTCGGATAGCTCACCTTCTACCAAGGAGGTAAACATTTGAGATATGTTATTATATTATATAAAAAAAACACTACAACATTAAATGTTATGTAATTTTTGTTGTTGTGAGTGTCCTGTACAAAAATACATGTTGTCACTGGCTTTTCAAAGTACTGTAGTTACAGTACAGTATGTGTGCTGTAAGCTGACAAACGCACAAATGGAGGCTCCTTACGCATGATTATCAAAAAAAGGCCTCCCACTCATCACCTCTCCTGGCTCAATTAGGTCAGCGTGCGTCTCCGCAAGCAGCCCAAACGCAAGCGGCGCTTAGCCAATGCCCGCAGCGTTTTGATGCTTAACTTTGGGAGCTCCAAGGAGAGCGAGTACTGGAGCTATCCGCTGCCCCCCATGAGCCCCTTTCTGCCCACAATGAAGAACGCGGCCAGTAGCGTGGATGTCTGGCCCTCAAAAACCAAGGTCAAGGTACCGACCAAATGGACATTTTAAAGCAACAAGACAACCCTCTGCATGCAGGCGTTGCATGTGTATGTCCCAAACCGATGAGGTCGCATTGCTTGGGACTTCTCCTTTCTGCTCCTGCAGCCCAGGAAAAAAAGAAATGAGCTGTTTCTTCTGAAAAACTAAAAGGAAATCTCTCCGCAGATTTACGAAAGCTCATTTATGATCTTTTTTGTCCCTTTAACAAATGTAGGTCCACAGGTACAGTTCAGAGTCACCACAAAACTGCTTTTATGTGACTTGAACATTAAGACAATTATTGTGACTTTAAAATTCACTTTGAATTATTTAGCTTATTGCTTAGTTTCTGTTTATTATGTTAACATTACAGAAGTACAATACAACTTACCTCACATTCATTATGAGGTGATGGGTGATATAACACTATTCCATCTTTGTCAAATAATGTATCGAGTCACAGACTTACCATACAACTTGTGTTAAAGCTTAAACCATTTAATAATGAACGGATAAATGATGGAATAGTATTAAAAATGAGTTGAATGTGTAAATAATGAATGTTTTAACACACTTACACAATGTTACCTATGAACTAACTTAACTCAAACTAATTATGGCAAAAAAGGTCGAAGCTCAGCTGGTGGCAGGAATAAAGGCAGCTATGCGTTAACAATAGTGATGTTTATGGGGCCTGGCTTGGTGATGGTGCAGCTGCTTTTGGGCGACGTGGTGGTGAAACAGCATCAACTTGGACAAACAATTTGGGGTTCCTGGGACTTTTTTTATGAAGTATTTTTTGGTTTTAGTTCTTTGTTCGCAGGTTATATACTCCGGCATAATTACCTGTGTTGATACTGTTGCAGATATTGTCAGAAAATGATGGGGTAAGATTCAGTCTTCCCGCCAGGAGCAGCAACGAGGACTCAGAGCAACAGGAATCCAACCAATCACAGCTCACAACTCCTGAGAGGTAAAACTACACCCAGTTCAAAGGAAATGTTTAAAGGTGTTGTCGTTTTTTGTTTTAAGCTTTATATTGTTTTTTCATTACTTAATAGGGTTGGGTATTGTTTAAAAATACCAATATTAGTTCCCCTAAAGTGATAGCTATACCAATAAAGTAATTTGATGGATACCTTTTTTATTTATTGGATTTAAGTGAGCCAATTACACTCCACTTCAAACCAATTGCTGTGATTGGCTGCAAACAAAAACTTGCCAACGTCTTTTTCCCAATATCTGCGTACAAAAAATGCAGGTACAGTTCAAAGGAAGAAATGTCAATGCTTGGTACTGGGTCCTTTTTGTCGATACCTTAAAGGTATCAAGTACCGGTGACAAGCCCTGTTACTTAAAATAAATATATTTTGCTGTCTGTTTTGCAGGATTTGGTTTCTCAGTAGATTCCTGAAGAAGCGGACTCCTAAATATCCCTCGGGCAACGACTCAGATATAGGAGGTAAAGTAGTAGCAAAGTGGCGATCTGTAGCTATTTATAAATTGCAGATATTTTTTATGTACACATACAGTTCAATACTTCAAAATAGGCAAGGGAGTGTAGAAAGTAATGTAGTATGAACAATATTCCTGGTAATGTTCTACTCTTCACTGCCATCTGAAGGTTATGCTGATCAGTAATATGTGTGAAATAAAGAGGCTCTATGTATCCTATCCAGTAGATATAAAGTTTAAACTTGTATTTGTCGTGTCAGACTAATAATAACACATCTCCCTCTTCTGACTGCAGTCCCCTTGTCCAGCTACAGCCCTCATTCCTACCAAAGGCCAAACCAGAGCAGTGAGAAGATCGCTCGAAACCCGACCATTAAAATCAGCCGGGCCACGCGGGTGCTGCAGTCCAACATCTCTCTGGATCGGGAGATCACCGACCCAAAAGAGCTGCGAAACCTGGATGAATTCCTCGGAAATCAGGTGAGAACGACACCTGAAGAGGGGAAATCTGAAGCCCAGTTATCAGCTTATTCATGTTTTATTTCTAGCACTTGGCAAAACTACTTGCACGATTTTCATACAAAATTGGTGGGAGGGTGTAACAAGTGCAGAGGAAAACCCAACACAATTTTGAATAGGATCCAAATCACGGCACAGATACACAAATTATTTTTCACTTTCATTAACATAGCGAGACACATCTAGCCTTGGAAGAGTTCTGTGATCTTTGTGGGCCCTAGTAGTTGTACATAGATAGATTGTAATCATCTTTTATCTAGTGCATTTTTGTAGTTGATTAGTTCTACTACAGATGTCTACGTTTTTGGGGTCCAATTTCTAAGGGACATCTAGAGTTTGGAAAATAACTCTACCCTGGTGAAAGCGCATAACTTTATTTTGTTTTGTATTATACCCCTCTCTATCCTTAATCCTGTGTTCCACATGTTCCTTGTCTTTGTCCTCAGGTGAATGAGCTGCAAAGTAGGACAAAATATCTGTCGCCTACAGAGAGCCTCTTCCTCACAGCCACCATGGAGTTCAGAGAGACCATCAAAGGGATGTACTCTGTGCAGGTCAGGCCAGCCTCCCCCTCGGTACAATATAATGTTTCATCTAGCTGTAAGAAAGTAAGGGACAGTATGTTTCTTGATCATTGCAGGAACGTTCGTTATAGTTGTTGACTTAACTTCTGCAGTTATTTTAGAGTGTTTTGGATGTTAAAATCTAAATCGGATCAAGTTTATTTAACTGTTGCTTATTATAAGTCTGCAAATGAATGTCTTCTGTTATCAACAGAAGCCTCAAATCGGCTACAAATATCTGATGAAGGGTTTCCAAAACAAAGTGAAAACACTAGCAGGGAAACAGAAGAAGGAAGAGGCCTCGCTGGTGGTCAACCTGTTTCAGTCTGTGCTGGACGGCTTCATTAGGGGCGAGTTGAAACGAGCGGATTCTGAGCCAGCCAAGGTGAATTAGAGAATTTCAATATCTTAACTACTTTGTGAGTGTAAACCTTCCATTGACCCACTCGTATATCTCAATTCTGGTTTCTCTCAGGCCAACAAGACGACAAAGAAGAGGAGAAAAAAGGATACATGTGTAAGTTGAGCATCTAAACCTGCATTGTGATGTTTCTGCATTATACATCCAGGCAAATGATCCCAGTTCATTGTATGTACTTCCTGTCTTTACAGCCGAATAGTCCTCTGGATCACTTGTTCAGCACGTACCAGGTGAACATCATGCAGTCATGTGACCTGTGTGGCTCCTACATCTGGGGAATGGAGAAAGCCTACATGTGCAGTGGTGAGTTCAAAGACCTGCAGCCACACAAAATGTAACAGCATTTTCTTTGCGAGAGTAACGCAATTAAATCACTTTTTTTCCTTTTTTTAGCTTGCAAGTTAATATGTCACAAGAAATGTCTGGATAAAATCATCACAGATTGCTCGACACGATGTGCTAGGCAGGTAGGAACTGACATTTTTCAATACTACTACTATTATGTCTAAATAACTCACATTGATTGCTCAAATTCTGCCCATAACTCCCTGTAAATGATCACTCCTCTTGTCTTGTCTTGTGATAGGATGACAGCGTGCCAGGCTCCCTTCACTTTGGGGTGCAGGTGTGTGTCCTCACCAATAAAACTAACCCTGTGCCCAAAGTGGTGGAGTTGCTTCTGATGCACATTGAGCTGAACGGCCTCTACACCGAGGGCATTTACCGCAAGTCGGGCTCAACATGCCGAGCGAGGGAGCTCCACCAGATTTTAGAGACCGGTAATACATTCTTTACGCACTCTTTACTTCAGTTTTGGAGATCCACTTTACATGAGGTTACTGGTGTTATTAATCTGCATAGTTGGTGTGCAGCGGCAATAGCCATAGACTATGAAGAACAATAAATAATTGCAGTTGGAGAGATGTTCTCTATATGCCATAGAGACACTTAACATGATTTGATATGATATTTATTTGACTTTATTTTCTATAATATCTCAATTCTCTTATTTTCTGTCTTTCTTTGTCTTACCTTCTCTGTTAAATTGCATTTTTTTTGGTGCTCATTTTCAAATCAAGAATAATTATAGCTTAGAACCTATGATAGCTGGGTTTTAAAAATATTTGGAAAATAATTATGTCGCCGTTGTAACGACCTTAAAAGTTATATTAGGTTTTTTAGCACTTTAAAGACTAAAACAAGTTTTGATCGTTTAAAAGGGAATATATTAAAAAAGAAAAGATGAACTTTAAGTGATGTACTTCTAAAAATGTGATGGTAGAATCACTATTAAATGTTTTGGTGTGTTTCACCTGTGTGCTTTGTCTTGTTTCAGATCCGGAGGGGCCAAATTTAGACAACTACCCGATCCACACCATCACAGGTCTACTGAAACGTTGGCTCAGAGAGCTGCCGGACCCCCTCATGACCTTTTCCCTCTACAATGACTTTCTGCATGCCGTGGGTGAGTGAATATTTAAATGATACAACACAGCCTGAAAAAACTGTTGTCAAAAGTGTGACTAATTTTGTGTAATGAAACTGAAACTGAAATAAAACTAAGTTGAAAACAAAAACATACATCGGTAACTAGTGCCTTCTTTTAACTTTTTTCCTTTTAAAAATGGCCTTAACAATTGATCAATTAACAAAGTCAATTATTTCAATTCATCGATACATGAGAAGTAGTTCAGCTCTGCTTGTGATTATCTTGATGTAAATTATTGGAAATCCTTGTTTGGGACCTTGACTCTTGTAGATTTTTGAATGTTATTGATATCCTTGTTTTTTTGCCCTCAGAGCTGCCGGAGAAAGCTGAGAGAATAAGGGCTGTTTACCAAAAGATTGATGAACTTCCTCCTGCTAACTACAACACGTTAGAGCGGCTCATCTTTCACCTTGTCAGGTAGGACAAACTCTACATAAGGTACATTACAGTTTCCTCACTTGATTAATTCATCCTGCCACATTTATACTTTTTTTTTTACTATGGAATGTGCTATAGTAAAACAAAAATAAATAAACAAGACAGAAAACTATATCTCAAAAAGACAAGAATTGTGTTAATATAAATGAAAAAAAATGGTTCATTCATTGTTTTAATAATACAATATGAGTTAATGATATGTTTACGTGTAGTAATGACACGAGTGAGACCTTTTATCTGTGTGTCTTTTTAGGGTTGCGAAAGAGGAAGAAAATAAGATGTCAACAAAGTCTCTTGCTATTGTGTTTGCTCCCTGCATCCTGCGCTCACCTGATGTTGACGACCCATTTCTGGCTATGAAGGATGTGGCCAAGACTACAACGTGAGTCATTCTGCACACTCCCATATTAATTTTTTTATGTATCTTTTCAAAATATTGGGTGTGCTTTTGTTGCATTAGCTTTACTGCATGTATTTCTAGAGATGAACGTTGTTTACATGGAGGACTTCTTCTCTCTGATCTTGTTTCCTGCAGGTGTGTGGAGATCCTGATCTCGGAGCAGCTCAGACGATACAATGAGAAGATGCAGAATATCCAGCAGCTGGAATACGCAGAGGCAGTGGCTGTCAATCAGCTCAAACTGAGGAGACAAAACACGGTGAGAGAAAACTAAAGACCAAAGGAAGATGCATCATGAAACATGTGGTCACTCAGGAAGTCAATTCAATCTAGTTAGTTGTCAGTCCAGCTGTTATATTTCAAAGTTATACCAACTCAAACAAAAACATTGAAATTGCATCTACCAGTACTTATTATTAAATTAGTATTAAAGATGGGGTAGGTCATTTTAGAGAAACCAGCTCGAGTGCGCTAGAATTTGAAAATACACAGCCGGAACAAGTCTGCCACTTCCTTACAGAGCCCCTCCTCCAACACACACGAACGCGCACATGACCAATGAGGGCACGAGATAAGTTTGTGCACAGATGGAAGGCTGACAGGCAGCTAGGCCATCCAGTTATTTTAGCCGGGCCGGCTCAGATGACTGGTCGTGCTTTTTACAGCGCCACGGCTTCTACAGATGACATTTTTTTATGGATTTGTTGTCAAAGCACTTAAGATATTCATTGCTATCGGGATGTTAAGAGCATTCCATGGAATATAACAAAATAGTGTATCTCGAGCCGGTTTCTCAAACTTACCTACCCCACCTTTAATTAAAGGTAACATTCAACAAATTAACTTCTTCCTTTATATTGATTTTGTTCCACACACCACTGTCACCTAAGTTTGATTCATATCAAATTTAAACAAAGAGCAGCTAAAAATTCTTAAACTAAACTTTGAATAAATTATCTCGATCTATAAACGTGCACCCATCTTACTCCAGCTCCTCTGATCTTTGTTCAGGTTGTTGAAAAGCCTCCACAGCTGGATGTTCCCGATCATATGCCTTCGGATGAAACGGAGAGGACCCTCATTGATAGGATCATGTCCATCAAACAAGAAAAGTGAGCTTTACTTTTTTTCATTTGAGTTGAATGCTTTGTGTGCAATGCATTTCATTAATAATGATGTATTGTTTTGTTGTCTTCAGGGTGGACTTGGCTTGCAGGTTACCTGACCTTGAGCAGGATAACTCTGACGATAACCTGGACTCATCATCTTCATCGATGAGCTCAGAGAGTCTAGAGGACCGTCTGGGCAGCCTAGACTCGGAAGGTCAGTAGGGAGGTACGGTACTTTCACCTTCTTCTGGGTTTAAGGAGATAATTTCATAAACGTCATATTAAATAAAAGCATTTGTGTATCTCCCCACAATGATACATGGTATAATAGATAATGTCCTCATGACAGTGGGGCTCATCCTAATTTTCGGCCTTGATATAACAATATTCATAATTAAGTAAATGTAACACCCTTTTCACCCCGGTTACACGTTTCATTTGCCCTGTACGATGGGCACTGTAAGTGATGAAAATGGGGGATGTTGGCTTATCTGGCACCCGCAACTCACAGCCAAAATGCGAGTGAGCGAGGGAGAGAGAGAAGGGCGCACCGCCCGGTACCGGCGCTGTTGTTATTAGAATCTGGTGCTAGCTGCTCTAACGGATGTAAGAAGAAGATGTTTCTACAATGATGTGGAGGGAGAGTCCTCTCCAGTCAGACTGAGAGGCTGATACTACAGCTCAGTGAGGTAAAGGACTCTTGAGTGTTTAGATAGTTCACTTTAGTCTAAGTTCAAACAGTTTGGTCACAATGTATGTAAACACATATTTCCAAGGCACTCCTTTATAATTATTGGAATAAACAGGTTTGAAATCATTCCAATGTATACTATAGGACAGTAACCAAAAATATCCTTTAAAACTGGAGAGATAAAAAAATAAAAAAATGTTAAGGTAAAATAAGATATGAATGAACAACACAAATAAAATAAGTTACATTCATTTGTTATTGGCTATGGTAGGTTATTGGTTATGTTCACATACTTATTTGATTACATCCACTTGTCTAAGATGACAACAGAGACTTTCGACCCAAAACCAGCTGTTGACTTGTGGATGCAAGCAGCTAATCGCAGACTCAACCAGAGAGAAAGAAGTAGGCCTACATCATCAGCTACTATGTCTGACAGAGGAAGACAGTGAGGAGAACAGTCAGGAGGGTAGTGATGACAGCTTGTAGGATTACTGGTCGTGCTAATGTTGTCTTGTGTTCACCTCTGCATGTGTGTTCTGTGTTCACCTCTGCATGTGTGTTCTGTGTTCACCTCTGCATGTGTGTTCTGTGTTCACCTCTGCATGTGTGTTCTGTGTTCACCTCTGCATGTGTGTTCAGTGCCGTGTGTCTGGCAAATAAAGTCAAGACCCCCTCAAAAGTTACGGTTTATTTCATTTTAAGGATGAGCACCAAGCAACATCTCCAGGTGCTCCTTTGAGAACCAGGGCAAAAAAGTGATGTGCACCCCTGCTTATTATCCTTTATAAATATCCTTATTAATTTGGTCAAGTTGATTTGAATGCTCAGCCCTAATGTGCATTTGTTTTTGTTTTGAACGTGGCATTACATTTTCTCAATCTACGTCTTTTAAAAAATGTAATTAAACTTTACATATGTTTTTTTTAATTGTGCAGCAACTCTAGCGAACTACTATAGCTTCATATCCTCTGTAACCACACAGATCATTAGCCATTTTTGACTGGTTCCATATACATCAAGTCTCTTATGTTTATTGTTAATTTAATATTAAAGTACTAAACAAGTTTGCTCATCTGTTTCTATAACCAGCCAAGGTGACCATGCGATCAAAAACCCAGAAACCCAACTGCCCGCCGAAACCTGCTGACCTGGCGCAGAGAGTGAGAAGTCTGATGGCTCAGACAGGTGATGCGTTGGGAGGGTTCACACCAGGACAAAAGACAGATGCTACAAAATCCATGTGCTTCCGGCCCAGCCCAGATAGCCCCTCCCCCGACGACAAGCCGCAAATCATTAGCAAGTCTTTCAAAGGGAGCTATGACGACCTGGACATCCCTTACATCGACAATGATGAAGAATATCCCACCTGTGAATAACACCACGCCTGGACTTTTGTTGGGAAAAAAAGAACTGTGCACTTTGTTTTATAGACTTTTCCATGTGTCAATGCTGCTATGGAAACAAAGTGCCTTGAGAATTTAAATGTATTTAATGCGAGATGTACGGACTGTCTGGAGAAGATCCAATTGCAATGAGGACTTGGCCTCTTTATATACAATACACTGTGTGTGATTTTAAACATATCTCAGAATTGTACAGTTTTACATTTTATAAAAAGGTAGGTACTTGCGTGACAAGCTAGGGATCAGGAGCATTTGAGGATACAAGGTTCTCCTTTACTAATGGACATTATTTTGAGCTCATCCACTGTTGCAAATGATAGGACTTTATGGTGTTTGTGGGTAGAAAAGTGTACCAAAAATGTGCATAGGAGAATCAGAGTGCTTCTCTATTGTACAGACACAGAACCATTGCATTTTGGGCTCGCTCTTAATGCATGGTCGTGCATATGAAATGTTTCAGTTGTGTTTTTCTGCTTTTAATATTCCTGTGGTATCGACTGCTGCGACTGACTCATTCAATACACTTGTAAGGCAAATGGCCATATTCCTGCCTTTAAGACTGACTGAAAAATACTAACCTGTCACTGTGCAGTTTCACCAAGTAAACATGTTGTCAATACATATAGGTTTTTTAAATAAATATGCATGCCTGTACATTTATAAGGGGTTAGGAATCATGCGTATTTGGGTGAGCATCCTCAGAAATCGTCTTTTGACACATGAATAAACTGACCTTTTTCAAATGTCTACTGCTGTAAAACAAATCATTTCAACCAATACTGCAGCTTTGACAATGACATGTCTATTAAGAACATATATCAGACATTATCATCGGCCCCCCATCCCGTATCAAAGACATCCAGAATTTCAACTTCACCATTGACAGCCACACTCTATCTCCCCCCCCCCTCACATCCGCAACCTCGGAGTCATCTTCGACAGTCAGCTCAAATTCAATCACCACATCGATCACATCACCAGGACCGCCTTTTTTCACCTCAAAAACATTGCCCGTCTCCGCCCATCACTCTCCTCCTCTGCTGCTGAAACCCTGATTCATGCATTCATCACATCATGACTCGACTACTGCAATAGCATCCTCTACGGCAGTGATTCTCAAATGGGGGTACGCGGACCCCTGGGGGTACGTTGGGGGTACTGCAGGGGGTATGTGAGATTTAAAATTAAAATAAAGGTTAATTAAAAAAAGAATCTTAGTAAAATAAGTTAAATAGAAAACACAATTTTATATAAAACATTCCTAGAACCACCAAGGGGGTCCTCATATAAACATGTCAAATGTGTGTATTGTATTTTATAGTTTTTCACAATAACATATTACTTAAATTGAAAAATTCCTTTGAAAAATATGTTTTATAAAAGTGTTATGTTGTTGTTTTTCATGCATAAAATGAAAAATATCCTTAGTTTGTTTTAATGCATACCACGAAGGAGTTAATTACATTACATTACATTACATTGCATTTAGCTGACGCTTTTATCCAAAGCGACTTACAATAAGTACATTCGACCAGGAAGACACAACCTTGAAGAAAACAGAATCATATAAGTACATCAGGTTTCATAGAGCTAAACATTTCAAGTGCTACTCAACTGGCTTTAGGTAAGCCAGTCCTTTATTAGTATAAAAGTGCTTCGTTAATAGTTCTAACGCTCGAAGTGGAGTCGAAAGAGATGAGTTTTCAGTTTGCGCCGGAAGATGTGCAAGCTATCTGCCGTCCTGATGTCAATGGTGTGGAAAGTTTATGAAGAGTATTATGCAGAAGATGTGATGCAGCATATTTTTGGTATATTCATTTTAATCTCACCAATATATAAGAGGTGTATTGCATCATGTTATCCCTAAAAATATGTGTGGGTATATACATTCCTGTGTATTAATAGTTGAAGGAACAAAATACATTTTTCCTCTTAAATATAGAGAGGTTTTTTATAGATTCCTGAAACAATGTTCCCTTTTTCTTTAAAGTAGATTAGCGCAATAGTCTTTTTCTTTCACTTTTACCCTTTTCATCAAAAGGGTGCTTTAGGCTATTTTTGAGGGGTAAAATGCAGAATTACTTGTGAGTTCTGTTTTGAGTGAAAAGATTACCCTTTTGAGTGTTTTTCTTGGTTAACCATTAGATATAGTGGCTAAATTCGTCCTAAGTTAATTGTGCGCATCCTGCAGGCCTTGAGAATTTAGTCACACAGTTAAGAGAGACAATGGTCCTTTTAGACTAAGGGTGAGCTTTCTTCGGGTGAATAAAAGTTCAGAGATGATTGGGGGGGGTATGAAGACAGTTAGGCGTTGTTGGTGAGCTAGTTCTGAGGATGTCATGGGATAATGACTGTTTTATTCCTAACAAGTATGGCTTTCATAAAGAAACACATGACTTGGGTGATAAGATGTGTTTTGTTGTAAAATGGGCCCGTTTGGTTTTCTGCTGGCCAGCGCTGGGTCACTGTGTCAAAGCATATTTTGCGTCTGCCAATGAGAGGA
Source organism: Gymnodraco acuticeps (assembly GCF_902827175.1). Taxonomy (NCBI): domain Eukaryota; kingdom Metazoa; phylum Chordata; class Actinopteri; order Perciformes; family Bathydraconidae; genus Gymnodraco; species Gymnodraco acuticeps. The sequence continues at coordinate 1,372,725 of NW_022989913.1, forward strand.
CCTGAAAAGATGACCAGCTGACCTCACCCCTTCCTTCTATCTTCTGGTATATGTTCTGTCGATTCCTGAGTTCGGCCTCTTTTCTCTGGCTGTCAAGACGGAAGGATCTCCGCAGCAAGTGAACAGGGCAGAAGTGGGCCGGCTACTTCTTAAAACATTACAATATAATTGTAGTATATTGTATTATATTGTATTGTAATGTATTATATTGCATTGCATTATTACCTTTGATAATTAAAACAGATTGTTTAAACTGGTATCTGGGTGTTCTCTGTCTGATTTCCTTCCCGTTATGATTTTAAGCAGGACTCGTCAAAACGACACGCGGAGCCGAGTGGGGTTGTAAAAACCTCAAAACTCCAACAATGGGGAGCTCATTCCACCATCTTGGAGCCAGGACAGCAAACCCACGTGTTTTCGCCGATGGGAACTTGGGTCCCCCTCGCAGCGAGGGCGCAGCGAGTCGTTTGGCTGATGCAGAGCGTAGTGCACGCGCTGGGGTGTACGGTTTAACCATGTCCTGGATGTAGGAAGGGCCATATCCATTCGCAGCATGGTAAGCAAGTACCAGTGTCTTGAAGTGGATTCTAGCAGTTACCGGAAGCCAGTGAAGGGAGCGGAGGAGCGGAGTGGTGTGGGAGAATTTAGGAAGGTTGAAGACCAGACGAGCCGCTGTATTCTGGATGAGCTGCAGAGGTCGGATGGCACATGCAGGTAGACCAGCCAGGAGGGAGTTGCAGTAGTCTAGGCGTGAGATGACGAGAGCCTGGACCAGAACCTGAGTCGCTTTCTGAGTCAGCTGGGGACGTATCTTCCTGATGTTGTAAAGCGTGTATCTGCAGCAACGGGTTGTAGCAGCGATGTTTGCAGTGAAGGACAGGTTGTTATCTAGGGTCACACCCAGATTCCTTGCAGTCTGAGTCGGGGAAACAACCGAGGTGCCGATGTTGATACATACATCACACACTGAGGGAACATCACTATATTGTAATTATTTATATAGGCTTTTTCGATCAAAAATGTTCGGGATCGGTCAGGGGGTACTTGGCTGAGAAAATGTTTCAAAGGGGGTACATTACTGAAAAAAGTTTGAGAAGCACTGCTTTACGGCATACCATCCAACCTCCTCAATAAACTCCAACATATCCAGAACTCTGCTGCCCGCCTCCTCACCCACACCCGCTCCCGAGACCACATCACTCCCGTCCTCCAGAACCTCCACTGGCTCCCCGTCCGTCAAAGAATCAACTTCAAAGTCCTCCTCATTACTCACAAAGCCCTCAACAATCAGGCCCCCCCCTCCCCTCCCCTACCTCACAGACCTGCTGCACCACCACACCCCTTCCCGCTGCCTCCGCTCATCAGAAGCCAACCTCCTATCCATCCCCACCCGCATCAATCACCGCCAGACCTGGGGGGACAGAGCCTTCTCCGTCGCTGCCCACTCCCTCTGGAACTCACTCCCACAACCCATCAGAGACTGCACTGACCTCACCACCTTCATAAAAACGTACAAAAACTCACCTCTTCAATCTGGCTTTTAATGTGTGATTGTTTTTGTATTATTTGACTTTAACTTTAACTATATATTTATTTGTTGTTCCTTTATTTTTATTTTATCTTCACTATATCTGTAAAGTGTCTTTGAGCACCTGCAAAAGCGCTAACAAATTAAATCTATTATTATTATTATATTGCATATTGTAAAAAAGTACATGAAATGTTTACCATTTTAATAAGTGTTACATGTGAGGAATGTTTTTCATTGTGTCAATGAGATCATGATAAAAAATGTTTCTAGACCTGAATGTTGTTTAAATATAAGGGCTTTGTGATAATAATACAATCCCTAGGTTGACGCTGGTGGTAAGATAAGTAACATACAAGTATATTTATGAATGTCTTTCTATGTCTTAACAAAGACTTAAAGACACATTTGAAAATGAGTGTAAGAAAGGAGAAACTGAAGGATGCGGATGTAGCTGAACATCTTGTACACTTTCCTTATAAACACAACAACTCATAAGGGAGTTCCTCTTTCTACACAGAACCGCGGTGTGGCGTTCACCAATCACCATTTGAGGATCAACTGCACAAACGTTGTTCTCAACCAATCAGACGAACTGGTTGAACTGGTCGTTTATCAGACAGCTAATCGCTGAGCGGTGTTGCCCTGGAAGGGCGGGTCAACATTTAGTACAGGAAGAGAGGTGGAGGAATCATCAGTTAGCTCACTGCTAGCTGTCTCCTGGAGCCAACCGCCGATGTGTTATGAGCTTTGTAGCCGAAATCAGTATATTATTTTAGTTTCGATAGTTGCAACGATGACACTCTGACACCAAGAATGGACATAAGTTAACAATGACGGGGGAGAAAAAGAAGAAAAAGCGGGTGAACCGCAGCATTCTTCTTGCAAAGAAAATTATAATAAAAGATGGAGGAAGTGTGAGTTAAATATTTATTTATCTTCGTTGAGCCAGTTTGCCACGGAGCTAATCTTACTATTGTCCTCTGAATAAGTTAGTAGCCCATGTCATATCAAGAAAAACAGTGGTGCGGCTTTTGTTTACGGCTTTGTGTCTTTGGTGGTTTGTCCCAGCGGATAATGTTAACCATTAGCTGGGTCCGCCTAGCTAACGCAGCTAGCTGTGTGCTACCATTGGCTAATGTAAGCGGCCTTCGTTTACACGTCAGCTCAGGTAACGCAGGCTAGCTCATATCAACGTTAGCTGTTTTTCTTGAGGTTTTCACAGTAATTCTGCTGCCCAAAGTATATTTGATACCTTACTTTAAACTATCTATTTAATGCTTAACGGTTTCTCTCGTTTGTTCAAATATTGTGGATTTTATGCGTGACAGTGCATCACTAAACTGGGGCTAGGTTAAAATTAGCTCACTAGCATATGTGTATATTATGTGGGGTGTTTTTGTTCTGTTGTAAACAACGGTTAATTAAATAAAGGGTTTAAAATACTTAATGTATTACCTAGCAAATGGTTTAAGAAACAAAGTAAGCTAACTTGTTGGATATCTTATATTTTAGGTTTGTTCGTTTACGAAGGCTAGATAGGGTTGGTAGTGTTTGTTTAAAAACAAGCAAACATACCGTTTAAGTCAACATACCAGGAAAGCAAATATACTAATTGCCACTGTATTAACAGCTGTGTAACGCAACTAAGCTTATAACCCATATAGGGTTTAGAATCGGGTGCCAATGATCTTTAAACATAATTTAAAGATATTTGTCTATGGCACATTTATACCCTATTGTCTGGGTTATTGACACCTGTGTTCAAGGTCGGATGAAGTCCTACTATAGTGACCTGTGATAAGATGCCCTTACCTGGAAGCATCAAACCTCTTTAATAGACAGACCAAAATAAAAGCAATTTAGGATCAGTGAACCAATACTAGGTGGTGGAAGTGATGATTGTTCCAAATGAGACAGTTGGCAAAGAAAAGTGAGTATGGTAGAATTGTTATAAAGAAAACAGTGAGGCATCAGTGCTGGTTATGTAATCAGATGAAAACCTGTGCCAAACAAGCTGGGTGTCCAAATGAAGACACACAGACTTGTAATACTAATTAAGAGAACAAAAACGGTTGTTTTTTCCCTTTTTGTAATGGGCCTGTATTCATGATGACAACCTTCTGTCTGAACACCTGACATGATGTGGCGCTGTTCCAATTAGGTCTTCAGTTTAAATTACAGTTATTTCTTTACTCCTGCATCAAGGTCTGCCCACTCAGCCGTTAATATTTCACTTTCAGCAACCAATCTAATATGGCTTAGTTGCATTGGTGTCGATAGCTAAATGTGATCTCTAAAGATGCAGCTGGCTGGGATTTCAGTTGCAACATCCATATAATACAACAGTTTCAGGTTAGCAAGTGTTAAACAAAAGGCCGGGGTTCTTTCTGATTTACTGCTTGTCAATCAGTCAAACTCTAGGCGTTTATTTCTCGATGCTTTTACTCTCCCCACATAGGGAAATGGCAAACCACATGAGCGAGTAAACTAGCAAAGTTTGTAAAGTTGGACCTCGCCTACTTTGACTGTACCAAAATGATCACACCTCGCTTTGTTTCCTGCTAAAGATCCTGCTTCCACGCTCACTTTTCATCGCACTTTGTCTTCACCTCACAGACTTGTCTAGATTTTACTGTGCCGTGGTGAAGTGTCTACTTCACTAATCACTAGGTATTGCATTTGAATGAAAGTTAAAAGAATGTGTTTTTGCTCTTAAATAGATATGTTTGTATTAGGAGTTACCCAGTAAACAATAGCACATAATAGTTTACTTGTTGGATTAAATACTTTGCTTCGTACCTGTGACATGTTGTTTGAATGCTGAAGGGTTAAACATTTATTTGAATGAATATTGTTGTTTGCCAGTAAATATGCTATTCAATCTGATGCCACTTTAACCTATATATATTGAATCTTCTCTTGCTACACAGGCAATGCATATTCTTGTACTCAATCAAATTCAATTGTCATCATAGTCTCAATTATAGTAAGACAATTTATCTAAAATGTCATGTAAATGGTTGAGCCCAATGTCTTACATTAATTTAGTTTACAGTATGTATGACTTAATTAATTGAGCCACAGTGATCGAATGCTTTTGAATTAATCTTGCCATGAAATAGTTAAATTTAAGATTTGTATTTAAATTGACAAATAAAACAACTCGCCATGATGTGATGTGATGTGGCGGCTTCTTTAAGTGAAGATTCAGCAGTTTATTGACTAAGTCAAAACTTCCCCTGTGTAAACTTCCTCCAGTTTCAGAGTGAACAAATATTTCTCACTCACTATTTCCTGACTGGGCGGTCCTACAGATCGGCTGATGCAGAGTGTTGTGTCATCAGATGGACGTTGCTTTGAAATGGATTCCAGTTTAAAGTTTGATATGTTAATGTGTACAGGCAATTTGATGCTTGTAAAAATGTTTGTTGCTTCTCAGCTAATGATCTTTGTAATTGTATGCGCCTCTCTGTCTCCATCCAGCCTCAGGGAATCGGTGAGCCGAGTGTTTACCATGCTGTGGTGGTCATCTTCCTGGAGTTTTTTGCATGGGGTCTTCTTACCACCCCAATGCTCACGGTAAGCCTGGACACAATGCACTTTAACATCGAGGCACTGTTATGTAAACTGACATAACTTTCAGTAATGTAATACGCCTACACCTCTCCTCTCTGGAAGCTTAGCCAGAGAGTTTTCCATTGACTGGAATCCCACCAGGCCCATCAGTGTCTATGAATGATTGAACTCCTAATCCAATGAGCCTTGTGTGACGCAGTTTTGTTTTTTTTGCGTGTGTGTTAGCAGATGTTTTGTCAAGGCTGAGAAATATGAAAAGGGCATCAAACAGTTGTGTTGTCTGAGCACCAGTTCTTTGTTGAAAAGGCTTATCAGGGGGTCACTGGTTTGTGTTGTCAGGCCACAGCAGTGATACCGACGAGCAAACCACGCACTCACTGTGCTCTGCGAGTGGTGGGGTGTACGTATTTGCTACAGGCAACTCAAACAGCATTATTTCAATTCCTTGTATTCTTAAATGTCACCTGTCTTTCTGAAAAATGTTCGCACCAAAAGATCAACCAATTTGGAAAAACAAGGATTATTATTTCCTTTAAAAACTGATCTTAATTGTAAGCTAAGAGCTAAGGTGACTGATAGTGACGACATGCTTTATTTCACACTAGCAGGGGATCGTGTATTAATAGTTTTTCTATTTCAGGCACCACATTTTTTCATTTTTCACCCAAGCTCGATATTTATAAGGGTTTCTTAGCCTAAATATTTGTTTTCTACCACAATAAATTACCTTTGTTTGAAACTAGTGTCCCAAACAAATGGTGGGCAGACATCTGTTTGCCAGATGATGTTAACCAGACAGGCTTTTGCAGTGCAGACTGTTGTTTGAAGAGGTGGTTGTATGTGTAACTGTTGAGCATTAATTACTGGGGGTTTGTTGCCCTTAAGATCCCTGGGCGGAGGGAGGATTTGCATTTTGGACTAATCAGAGGGCGCCTGAAGATGAGAGGGTCTGCTTCACTGCTCCCAATGAGCGCACTGCTTCATTAGTATCCAGCAGCAACAGCCGTCACTGAGCCTTCTCAGCCAGTGTGTGTTGGGTAGCTGACTCCCAGAGGAACAGAGGAGATTCTTAGCCATGCCACAAGCTTCCTCTTTTTAACCCTACATAATAACCAGAACCTGTTATTCAGTCGAGCTCCACATGTTCTCATTCAAACCGAGGCTCCATGTTCCCACAGCAGTGTGTTCTATGCTTGCTGCACACAGACATATGGACTTTGAACTGAACAACATATCAATGATTTTTTACCATCTAAACACGTCTTTCTCTTCTGTATTCAAACTAAGATACGGTATTGGAGGAACAGAGTTTCTGGTTTATTTTTTCCTGAAATACTTGAGGATTATTTTTATTTGCGGGAAAGCACAGTAAACCAAGCATGCTCAAAAATATAACCGTTCTCCATTATTCAACCTGGCAAGTGAAGCAATTACTTAAGTTCTTGTAATGCATGACTTTAATCTCGGTAAATCTGAGTTGTTTTTTCTCTCAGAATATGACCTCCCTCCCCAACTCCATACTTCCTGTTTTTTGAGAATATTAAAAACATTTTCGAACAATTCAGACAAAAGGATTGTGCAGACTTGAAAGGGTATTTACTCTCGGAGTACCAGAGCAGTTTCTCAGCACGACAGTTTGTCATCTAGACGCCAACAAACGGGTGTCACTGTAAGTCAAATGTTCTAAGATGATCTGATACCATGAGAACAAATAGGAAGGTTATTTTGCACACCATTTTTATTAACCATATTACTCAGCTCGGTTCGGGCACCTAGTTAGGATGCCACCTGGGCGCCTCCCTAGGGAGGTGTTCCAGGCACGTCCAGCTGGGAAGAGACCAAGGGGTAGACCTAGGACCAGGTGGAGGGATTATATCTCTTCGCTGGCCTGGGAGCGCCTTGGGATCCCCCAGTCAGAGCTGGTTGATGTCGCCAGGGAAAAGAAAGTTTGGGGCTCTCTGCTGGAACTGCTACCCCCGCGACCCGACCACGGATAAGCGGGAGAAGATGGATGGATGGATGGATTACTCAGCTCCTCAGTTTATGGCCTGACTGTCCTTTATATCAAGATGAATACGCTCTGTAGTGTCCGTGGCCACGCTTGGACTGTCGTACGTACTAAAAGTATTAATGTTCTTCTCAGAGGGAACAGCAGTTTGAAACGGGTGAAACCACTGAATTATGGTCCTTTCTGAACTGCATTGCTGCATGTAGCCTTTCACCCCTGGGTGCAATTAGTATAGTGTGAATTTAGTTTTTTGTGTAAATTGCTTTGCACAGAATGTTTCACAGGTCTTGAGCATACCAACCAAAGACAGAAAATAATATGCACAATGAAAATGTCTCTTTTGGATTTAAATTCACTTGGTGGGGCCTGATATATATTATTTTATAGTTTTAAAGGCTTTTTATATAAAGAAAAAAAAAGAGAATGTATTAAGTATTCAGCAAATACACAATTGTTTTATATGCTTTGAACAGTTAACGTTTATCTGCATGTCAGTGTTTGTTTTGCTTATTATATGGTTTCCCAATGATGTTTTAAAGGTTTTATACAGAATAAAACCAACTTAACCAGTTTAAGGATTCTTTATATGTGGGTCATGTCTAGAGTTGGGAACCGACACTCGGTTCCAGATGAGAACCGATAATAAAATGCCGGGTACCGGGTACCCATACAAAATACACACTTTCGGTTCTGCTTAACGGTTCCTAAGCGCGGTAGACCCTGTATTCCAGCGGGTCCGTCTGCACCGCGGTGACCCGGTGGAATACAGGGCGCACCGCCCTTCATTTTTTTTAAACGGCATCATGTAAGTTGCGGCGACAGAGGTCCACAGTTTCCCCGCAGCGAGGCTCCCCCCGCCCTCCCGTATACAGTTCACAAGCTCAGTCACTTCATAACACCAAAGATGGGTCGTGGTAAACGCTCTAAAGTGAGGCTCCACGACACTAAAAAATAAAAAGACAAGGCACAGTGTAATGCCTGTTAATAGCTTGCCACAGGAATAGCTCAGTTAAAATAAAGCACAGCTATTGTGCAACACATTTGTATTGCATGTATATTTTTTATTTGTAACAATTTCAGTTAAAGCTTAAAAGAATAAAGATATTTTTGTTATCTAAACGTTTGACCTCTTGCTTTTACAATTTTGGAATCGAAACGGGGAATCGATCAGAACCGGAATCGATAAGTAGAACCGGAATCGATAAGCAGAATCGGAATCGATAAATTTCAAACGATACCCATCCCATGTCATGTCCCTGTGGAACGTTTCAGAAAACACATCAAATATACTATGTATGTTCCATAATGTAAAATATGTTTCCTTTACTTTAACAGTTGTTGTTGCAGTGTCTACTTTAATGCCATCGGCCTCAATGAGTGAATTAATGGTCCATCGCTTTTGTTCGATTTTCACACTTTTCATGCTTACTAGTTAACTCTACAAAGTACAAAATCCCTTGTTTGAAATGTGATGCAGACTGTTTGCATAAATTCATAAATTGGTTTCATGTTGCGTTATCTGTGTTTGGTTTTCAGGTATTGCACCAGACATTCCCACAACACACATTCCTGATGAATGGGCTCATCCATGGGGTCAAGGTAAGACAACAGCTCACACAAACACAATATTCTGTGTTGACGAATCATGATTCAAATATGCAAAAACAGATTCTTGTGTGCATGTTGGCAACTTATTACGACTATTACAACATCCTAATACCAAGCTGTATCCTTGTGCTATGACTACATTTGTGTTCACTGTGGGGTTTTTCAGTTATTGTCTACAACAACATAATTAATAGCATCATTTCAGTTTTTACTACTGCTCTTGCTGTTAACTAACATTCTTCTTCAGCGTGTTGATCTTGCTTTTATTTGCCCTTGGATGATTAGCTGAGCCTGTGTGCTCTTGTTCAGCGACGCCCTGCTCAACAGAAAAGGCATTTACATGTTAACACCTGCGAGCTGTCCAGTAACAGCAGCCGCTCCCCAGCTGGAGACTGAGTAGCAAACGAGAGCACACACAGCGAAGGGCCTCGAGTGCACCTTAATGATCTTTATTTAGGGGAAGTGTGTCCAAACATAGTTGGAGAGTACACGCTTGTAATTATTTCTGGGCTTTTTTCTTGTGATCACATGGATGAAATAAAGAAATTCTCTGAGGAAGAAACACTGTGAACAAGCAGAATTAAGAGGACAAATATATTAGTGACCAAAACATAACTATAATGGCAATCTGTTGTCCATATATCAATGTAAAGGATTTCTTATTGCAGACTACTAACTACAATTTCTTGGTGACACAAGACATCAAAGTCCAACAACAGACACTGGTAGCTTAAATGTCAGTTAAGGCCCCGTCACACTGTCCCGAAATTGACACACGATAAAGGAAATGTTCAAATTCGGCTGTGATCGTAGCAACATCGGGCCATTCGTGAGGGCATCTTAAGCCATCGTATGACCGCCGGTGGAGTTTCTCAGGCTCCGGCAGCAACTTCGTGAGCGGCAACTTCGTAAGGCACTCGTGAGGGCATCTTGTCAAATCGTGTCATCTTCGTGTTATCATCGGTGCATTCGCCCTCACTCTGATCGGGGCGAATGCCCGATGGCACCGATGATAACACGATGCCCTCACGATGGCCTTACGAAGGGCACAATTGACACACGAATTCAACACGAAAATGAACCTTCGCAAGGTCCTTCGGCAATTTTTTGGCATGCCAAAGATTTTGCCACCGCTCACGAAGTTGCTGCCGGAGCCTGAGAAACTCCACCGGCGGTCATACGATGGCTTAAGATGCCCTCACGAATGGCCCGATGTTGCTACGATCACAGCCGAATTTGAACATTTCCTTTATCGTGTGTCCATCGGGTTGTTTTATTGCACAACAAAATCATGTAAATATATTATGTAAATAACCCAATTTGTGTTCTGTGAAACTAAAAGGATATAATATATTATTTTGAAGGACAGTTGACAGGAAGTTGTCGTTTTTATGGAAACAACATTACGGAGAAAACGTAATATTTTCTACATATAAAGACGGATAAAGTAAAGAACAAAGTCTGAAGATATCAGTACAGTATCATAGTACTGTAACACAATTGTATTTGGTACTTTCATTGCAGTTGTATGTCTTAAATGTAATGTAAATGTTGCCTTCGTGTGTGGTTCGGGGCCATCTTCGTGCGAAATTCACAATTCCATATTCGTGTGTCCATCGGGTGTCAATTTCGGGACAGTGTGACAGGGGCTTAAATGACAAACTGCAGCTAGAGTTTGACATGTGTCACTGATGTTGATTTTCAGCTCGAGCTAGCCACAAGATCTAGATCAGTGGTTCCCAACCTTTTTTCCCAAGAGCCCCCCCAAATGACTCCTGTTGGAAGTTACAAAATACTTCACATTCATCTAGTTTGTGACAGTAGTTGTAGTATTTTGTAAACTTTAATTACCGCTATTGCCCCCCCCCCCCCCCCAACACACACACATGGTGTAATTAAAGTTTACAAAATGCTACAACTACTGTCACAAACTAGATGAATGTGAAGTATTTTGTTAAAGGAGGATGAAAGCGTAATTAAGGAGCACTATTGAGTGACTTTGATGGTTATTGGACTCAGGATTAATTTATTTGGATTCCTGCGATATGAAGAAATTTAAAGGACGGCGAGGAAGTGGAAACAATTCACAAAGGGATTCAACTGTTTAAAACACATGCTCAAAGTAAACCGGATTTTGCCGATGTGTTTATGTGGATTCAAAAGTCGTAAATAATCTACAAAATGGAGGAGACCGATCTGATCGGAGCAACTTTGACAAATATTCCAACTGAAACCGGCATGGACAATGACTATGTTTTAAAAATGCGCTTATCCAGACAAGCCTGGTTTGGACACTTTACGGGCAGAAGAAACATTTCTATTAAAGAAAGAATTATACATTTCTGTCTTTTTATGCCTTTAATAGCTACTAGCTTGAATTGTTATTCAAATTAATCAATTATTTTTTATATTTTATTGTAATGTAGAGACAAGGCTTTTAGTGACAATCATGTATTGCTTTACATATGTAAAAAAATTCATTAAATAAAAAGTCTAAATATGATATTTGGCCTCAAATCATCTGAGGCCTGGTGCCCCCCCTGCGATCTTTGGGGCCCCCCCAAGGGGGGCGCCCCCCCAAGGGGGGCGCGCCCCCCAGGTTGGGAACCACTGATCTAGATTATAGATATGTTTTGTACATTGCGCTGAATATGTTCATGAACTCGAATCAGCGTCCCTGTTAGTCTACAAGTGGTAGCTTTACTCAAGTTATCCATTAACAGCACTTTTCAGATACATTTACCTCCCTCTCTCCCCCATGTCCTCCCCCATCCTCTCCTCTCCATCCTCTGCAGGGTCTATTATCATTTCTGAGTGCTCCACTGATCGGAGCGCTATCAGACGTATGGGGACGCAAATCCTTCTTGCTGCTAACGGTCTTCTTCACGTGTGCACCCATTCCACTGATGAAGATCAGCCCATGGTGAGTGCAAAACGCAGACCACTCTAACAGTGAATAAATTAAAGCTCCAAAGATTATTCATTAACTATAAGGTTGCATTTTATCATTTGTGTTTGTTTCTATATTGATAATCGAATCTCCTTTCCTCTTTCAGGTGGTACTTTGCAGTCATCTCCATGTCCGGCGTGTTCGCCGTCACCTTCTCTGTGATCTTTGCCTACGTGGCCGATATCACGCAAGAGCATGAGAGGAGCACAGCATACGGTTTGGTAAGGAAACAAAATAGGGTCCTGTTCAAATCGTTATATAAAGTAGTATTTATAACTATGACTGTACCTCAAGATTGCTGAAGACAAAAATAGTTATTTTGATTAGGCCCTTAATCTCATAAATTATTACCGTATTCTTCAACAAACCTTTCCATGAACTGAGAAATCAAGATTTTAATGACTTTACCTAAAGCTTAAAATGATTATGAAATGGATATAATTGATCACTTATTTCATTCACTGGAGTAATATGCAGCTGAATAACAACGCTAGATGACGGATGGGGTAAAGTATGTCACCCTAACAGCAGCTGTGCATACTTTAGACCGGCGCGTGAAGAAACGTTAAGAAGCTAAAAACAATTGACAACGCTCTCTAGAATTCTATATTCCTGCATATAAATACTGCTGTTATCATTTCCAATTTGCAGAGCTTATAGAGCTTATAGAGCACCACATTGTTGGGTCTGTGTGAAAATACTTCATCATACTGGTGAGGAAAACCATCCTTTGACTGGGCACAGCCATCATACTTATAACACAGATGAAAACTATCCAAATCGACGTAAACATCTCAGAAATGATTAGGAGGCAGTTATCATTACAGAATCATGCCCGTGTCTGTTTTGAGTCCTTAAGCCAAGAGTCATCAAAGACAACAGCCTGACAATACGGATCCATCACTTCCTGTTTGTCTCACCGTGAGCTCCCCCCCCCTCCAGGTTTCGGCTACCTTTGCAGCCTCCCTGGTCACCAGCCCGGCCATCGGAGCCTACCTGTCCGTTAAATACGGCGACACCTTGGTGGTGATCCTGGCCACGGCCATCGCTCTGCTCGATATCTGCTTCATCCTGGTGGCCGTGCCGGAGTCTCTGCCGGAGAAGATGAGGCCAGCATCGTGGGGGGCGCCCATCTCCTGGGAGCAGGCAGACCCCTTCGCTGTGAGTACAGATACATGGCCCAGTGTAACACATGGGTTAATCAAAAATAAAGGACCAGCAGTTCATTGCAGTTTGTTTTATCAGCTCTAAGTATTTATTGGAATAAAATGGGATAATAATGTATGGTTAATTTATTCAATGGAAGCTTACTTACATCATTAATATTATAAGTTGTAGCAAATCATGCTGGGAACAAACATCGCCCACAGAAACACAATTATTTTAATCAGAAAAAAAGAACAATTCTTTTATTCAATAATTCATTCCTGCATAGCAACACAATGATGCATAACAGATTGCTTTTTGTAATGAATACATTTGAATAATGGACTAATGCTGTAGCTTTAGGGATGAGTTGTTACTTTATCATTTGGGTTTGTTGTTGCCTAAATGTATATTTTGATAAAGAAAATCTGATTAAGGGGCTTCTGGATTATACATGTGTTATACAGGAAAGAGTTTAAATGAAAGGTATCCATGGGGTGTTAAGTTTCTCTTTTTAAAATAGGAGTTACTGGTTTCACAGAATATGAAACCCATGTTGATTGCTTTGATAGTTCTACCTGTGATACTGGCCATTCAAATATATGTTTTAATCCAATGGAAGTGCTTGGGGACAGATTCCACAGTCCTTGTTCTGTGCACTAACATTGCTCATGTTTCAAATGAAGCCTAATCCTTCGTGCTGTTCTCTTGCTCAGTCTCTGCGTAAGGTGGGCCAGGACCCCACAGTGCTCCTCATCTGTATCACAGTGTTTCTCTCCTACCTCCCTGAGGCCGGCCAGTACTCCAGCTTCTTCCTCTATCTCAGACAGGTAACACACTGCTCTCCCGGCTTACCTTTTTTCTACAAAAAGACTGATTATACACATGTAATATCGCCTAATCATCCAAAAAGTGACCTAAAAGTGTCATTTAAAGAATTAGCTTCAACTTGTTTTCATGTCAACACCAACAGCTCTTTACTTTATGGTACCGGACAGATTAACTATATTATAAAATGAATTACACAATGATTGTGGTGATATTCAAAAATAAAAAAACTGCGTTCTCAGCTCAAGTTGGGTTTCCATACGGAGGACATTGCAATGTGGTATTTTATGCAGCAGCATCCTACTTTATCCATTGTTGTTTCTAATAAAAGACTTAAATTGCTACTGGAAAGCTCGTCGAAGTATAACTGAGGTGGGGGGATTGTCCAACACACACTTTTGCTAACATCACTTTAAGATTGGATCAGCAGATCTGCTGAGCAGCCAGTTTCAGCGTGTATACGTAGAGCACATTTACAAGGCGTCTCAGCAAAATGCAACCGCAGGAAATACATTTTAAAACCACAACGAGCCAAAAAATGGAGAGTATCATCTGGAAGCAGCAGGCGGTTTCTAGACAAACTGATTTAATGTCCTTTCGCAATCTGCTGAAGAGAGGATTGTTTAGGTTGTGTAAACCGTGTCAGGAGAACCAGTCGGGGGAGTCTGAAGCGCATTCTCTGCTGCGACCATCCTTCAAGAGAACTAGTTCTGAAGGATTGCTGTTAGCATTACTCTATACGCCTTCCGGTTCCAGTTATGCCATTTATCTCTCCACATTCATTGCAATGAATTATACATACTATTAAAGTGGATAAAGAGCATCATGTTTGACCTAAATCCAAGGGAAGGAAAAAGCCGAGCACCTTTGTTGTTCCAAGACACAATAGTCAACATCTCGTGTTTACATAAGGCCAAATACAAATACTTTTTGTCCATTGTTTTGTGAGAAATAGGTTTAGTTTTAGTGTTTGAGATACTTGCTCGTCTCTGCATGCTTGTCTTTTCACGTCCTTACTTGTGTTATCTGAATGCTCTCACCCTCAGGTCATAAGCTTCACACCAGAGACAGTCGCTGCCTTTATCGCTGTCGTGGGGATCCTCTCAATAATAGCCCAGGTATGACAAAATACACTTCTGCTGTAGAATTACATGTGATATTGAGGAGTCATACTCATGTTCTGAGTTTTAGTATTGTTATTATTGTGTTTTTTGTCACGGCAGAAAAGGGTAAAATATTTCAGAATTCACAAAATCCCAGAACCCGAGTTCTAATTTGAAGTCTAAAATAAGAACTTCCATTCAAAGGAGAAATAACAAAAAAGGATAAAGCTGTGGGAAGAGCAGCAGATAACAGACATACATGTGATGGATGTGTGGACACAGTAGACAGTCTTCATTTGTCTTATTTTGTCTAAAAAAAACTCGTTTTTCAGTGTGCCATTACAGAAGACAAAGGTGGTAAAGCTATCCAAACAATTGACATTTCATTTTAACGTTGTTCCAGATCATCTTTCTGTCCATATAAGATTCAATAGTGATTACAAAAAATATTGAAAAGGTTTTGATAAATGACTCGATGCCTCTTTGAGGTCTCTTGTTTGACCTTTGTTCTGTGTTTCCTCAGACGGTGGTGTTGGGGGTCCTGATGCGCTCCATCGGGAACAAGAACACCATCCTGCTGGGCCTGGGCTTCCAGATCCTCCAGCTGGCGTGGTACGGCTTCGGCTCTCAGCCCTGGTCAGTAAACACACACACACACACACCTTTCCACTACTTTTATTTATATTTACAAGTCAAAGACCCAATATTCTAAAAACAATACAAATATGGTTTTCAATTCCACTTATTGATTCCCAAAAGTGAAGTTGAGCTCAGGTTTCAAATGAGTTGGCAAGGTTTACAAAAGTGAGTACTGATGTAAGAAATAAAATGTAATCAGTCAGTGAATATAATGGAAGGAAGGAAGGAAGTTTGGCTAACATGACTAACATTTCCTGCGACATTGTGCAATACTGCAGTCATAGTCATAATGCCTGTGACTAAGTGAGTTATGGCTCGTTCAACCCCAGGGAAAAGGTGAATAACTTCTGCATAGCACATAAATTAACCTTTGGAGTCAAATAGAAAATCAAGGATTTTAAAAAAAAAATTCTGCCTTTTTTTGTTGATTTGTTGATTTGTTGATTTGTTACTGTAAAGAGAGATTCCTTAAAAGAGTACGGTCTGATATAAAACTGAAATGGAAACTATTCAAATCTAGATGTCAATGGTTTTGCGTTAAAATATGTTGTTGTTGTAATACCGTGACAAACCACCAGAGGGAAGCATAGCCTCAATCCACAGCACTGTAACCAGATACTGGTGATAGTTTATTCTGATAGTGTAGTGTTGTAACTTGAAACCTTTAGTTTGACTATTGCGTAATTGTTTTTTTTTACATGTGCACAGGCATTTAACTGTCTTTGACCTTACAGTTTGAGATGAATCGCCTTTCAAACATGCCTTTGTATGGCAAAATAAATAGTAGTAAAACTAATCCTTCTGTGTTCATTCACTTGTAACTTGGAGAAATTGTGGGTTTTATAAAAAAAATCCCCCACCCACACACACAGGCCACACTATCAGTTTCACTTCTCTTGTAGTGAGATCATATCAACTGTGTCAGTTTCTCTTGTTGTTTTGACCGAGAAGTCGGAGTGACCCACAATGTGTATTGATCCTGAAGGAAAACATTCTCTCCTCCGCTCTGCTTTGGTCAATACCCAGGAAATTAGGTTGATTAAAGGTCAAGCTGTTCCCTGTTCTCAAAAATATAAACAATCTCCTCTGTCTAGTGTCTGTTTGGGATTATCATTCGAATTTCTAGAATTTTAAAGCAGTCAAGTTTATGATGGAAATACAAAACATTGTCACGGTTTTAGTTTTTCGTGACAATGACATTTTGGAATATGTCCTCTCGGTCCCTGTTTATTAGTGAATGTCCCCGCTGTGGGACAAATAAAGGATTTAATAATAGCAGTTTTGTTAAATTGAAGTGAATATTTGACAATTTATTCAGATATGTTTTTTTTACACATACGGTTTTAACCAAAATCTGTGTACCAACCTTTCATCCACCTTTTAAAGAACATGTACAAATCAAATTCTTGAAAGGTTGAATAAAGCTATCCTTAACAAATGTGTGTTGTTGGCTGTAGGATGATGTGGGCTGCTGGAGCGGTGGCAGCCATGTCGAGCATCACCTTCCCCGCCATCAGCGCCATCGTGTCCCGCAACGCAGACCCCGACCAACAAGGTAAACTCACCTTTTCTCTATCTTGTTGTTAAACTAAGCATGTATACGTGTTATTTTTCTTTAAACAGAGTGCTATATGTGATCTTTTAATTAATATAACCTTTCTGTTCAAGTAAAAAAGTCTTAAATAAGTTAAATGATTGAAACACAAAGTACAAAATGTGACTAATGCATTTAGGTACTTTTTTTATAGTCACAAAGACGTATGAAGATGTTCAGTTTGGCCTCTGAAATGTAGCATCTATCATCTTGACAGCATTGTGTTTCTATGCGTCTGCCTGTAGGAGTTGTCCAGGGGATGATTACTGGAATCCGGGGCCTCTGTAACGGTTTGGGCCCCGCTCTTTACGGTTTTGTCTTCTACCTGTTCCACGTGGAGCTGACGGACCCAGACGGAACCGAGAAAGGTGGCAAACCAAACATGGCCAACCCCACTGATGAGGTAGTTGCACAATACTGTTACACAATAAAAGCATATGTTGCACATATTGAAGCTGTACTTAAAGAGACAGCTGCTCAAAATAAGAAACGTATTTGTCTCATACCTGTAGTGCTATTATTGTTTTGGTGTGAATCTCGGAGTTATGTCTGTCTTCTATCAAATATGATGTTAATTCATGGCACTTGTGGTGCTTAAAGTGGTCAAAAAATAAATACAGCTCTTTCTAGAAAACAGGAACCGGTTACTCAACATAGTCCACAGATCTTGTTGTGAAAAATGTTATGGAAGAACCATTTTCTTTCTACAGTCTTTCATTTTGACACACAGAACAATGTTATAATAAACATACATAGGCTACATACTGTATGTTAAATGGATATATCCGCCTTCTTTCATTTATCTTTCCATTCCCACAACAATATACATAAAGAAATGGCATATTTTGGACATAGTTCGAATGGTGATTAATCATGATTAATTCATTTTTAAGCTGTGATTAATCTGATTAAAAATGTTAATCGTTTGACAGCCCTAGTATCTATATTAGATTTTCGTAGTGAACTGTCCCTTTAAACAGGATGTGAAGTGACTGTTATTTTGTATATATTGATTGTTGCGTTTTTATTTAGGTATTAATGTTAATGTAAAAATGTGTCTTTGATTCTATATATCTTCATATTTGCACACATATTTTTATATACATTTGTTTTTATATTCGGGATTGTGGGAAACGGTATTTCGATCTCTCCGTCTGTACACACAAACTGGAAGATTGACAATAAAGTTGACTTTGATTATTCTCTGTCTTTCTTTCAGAGTTCCATCATCCCAGGCCCCCCCTTCCTGTTTGGTGCGTGCTCCGTGCTGCTGTCCCTGCTGGTGGCGCTGTTCATCCCGGAGCACACGGGGCCCGGTGGGAGGCCCGGGGCCTACAAGAAGCACAGCAACGGGGCCCAGAGTCACTCCCACAGCCCCCAGGGCAGCGGGGCCGAGGGCAAGGAGCCGCTGCTGGAGGACAGCAGCGTATAACCACAGCTCCGGGGGGCAGAGAGCTCCAACCAAACACCCCCACACACACACGGACTGATACACACATTTCACCACATGGACACACACTCACCTCAGGCACACATCAGACTCAAGTGCCACCAAGAGGTGTTTGTGTCCACGGCACAAAAAGTGAGCACCCCTAACTTAGCAGCCCTTTTCTTCCTTTTTTTTAAAGCAGGGTATAGGGAAGACTCTCAAAGCGCCCCGTTATAAAGAAAGAGTGTGTTGAGGATAATTAGTTTGGGCTGCAGTGGAAAGGTGTGTGTGACCTGGTTGAGCTGGACTCTTATCCTTGGTTTCTATTAAAGCAGTGACGGAGAGCAAACAACAGCTTGCCCCCCCCACCACCTTCTCCTGGTGCAAAACCAACCAGGGTGTTTTGGTCTAGAAGTGAGGCTGGGGTCAAATGTTACTAAATCCCTGTGTGATAATTCATGTTCCTCTGAAGCCAGTGAAGTGGCAACTTTGCTTGTCCAACGAGGGTTTAACAAACAGATAGTTGAGCACTTATGGTCTAATGGTTTTCCACGAGCTAACCTCTGATTGGATGCTTGTGATGCAGCTCTGTTAAAGTCTCTGAGAAGTGAACTCAGATCTTCCTCTGAATGTACAGCAGAAACCTGCGAGGGGAGTCTCTGTTGGAGAGCGCTGCCTAATCAAGGTCAGGATGGGTCAACCAGTTCCGATATAAAAAGCTTCGTAAGACCACAC
This sequence comes from Gymnodraco acuticeps, assembly GCF_902827175.1. Taxonomy (NCBI): domain Eukaryota; kingdom Metazoa; phylum Chordata; class Actinopteri; order Perciformes; family Bathydraconidae; genus Gymnodraco; species Gymnodraco acuticeps. The sequence goes on from NW_022989913.1 coordinate 1,391,872, forward strand.
TTTGTTGCAACATCACACTTCTTACAGAGAGGAGTGTGAGAGAGGGAGAGACTACTTTATTAACAGAAACTGTTTCTCAATGTTTACTTGCCATTCTCTAGATTAGTAGTATAGTTTGGGTTGTATATTTTCTCCGTTAGAAACTGAAGGCTAGCTGTGCTTCAAGTTTTTATTCAAGAAACAAATGTTGCCTCGAAGTGACTTAATATATATATATATATATATAAATATATATATTAATTATGTAACCTGTATGAAGACCGAGGTCTGAGAAGGCTCTGTAATCTTTACGCTATCGCTCCCATCGGAGCCGTTACACACTTTTTATTCCTCCTGTTTTCACGCCCTCGTTAATTCGTTACCGGACATTTATCACCATCATGGTTAAGGCTTACAAAAAAACATGGTTTTTAATTTCATAAGCTTCTGGAACATTTGTAGCTAGAGAGGAGTCGCTATCAGGATACAGAGTCTTTGAATTCATATCATTAGGTTAAACAGAATATCACTCGTGCTGCTGCAGTAGATAATTCAAAGGTTAAGTGTGATGTGATGAGCAAAGAAACGGTTTCACAGAATCCCTGGCGTTTAATGGAATCTTCATACAGTCAACAGGCACTGCATATTTCTCAAATTGTAATGAACAGATGGTAGACATTTCAGATGGGAAGCATCTCAAGGAACTGGCTTTTAACTCGCAATTGTGTATGCATCCGATTCTCCACAAAAGGAGCCATTTGGTTATTGTCAGACCTGTGTGTGCACTTTAACCCGCACCACCTTTAGGAGAACAAGTTTGTTGCCAAACAAATATGTGTTGCCCCCTACAGGCAAGGAAGGTAACAGCTGCTTAGAGTTTAGCAGATGTGACAGCTGCAGGTGGTTTGAAGTTTTAAAATGCCCACAAAAAAACGAAAACTATTCCATCATAAAGTGTCTCTCGAGAATCAAGTTCCATAGTATTCATTCATAAAAACATGGAATTAACAGTGTTCACATCCTAGTAAACCAATGCAAATTACTCAAATATAGAAACTAAATACCCATGAGTTTAAAACAACACAAAACTACATGACATGAGACAAACCTTTCAAACGGAATGAAAAAAAAACCCGGGATTAGAATGAGTTTTGATCCTACCCTCTACCCTCTAGTATACATTCAAATTAAGCAACCTGTGATTTTAAATCCATTCCTTGGTCGATGCCTCACCCTTAAACAAGTTTTAGTCCAATCGAGCCAGTGGTTTTTTCACATCCTTTCCAGCCAATAGGTGGCTCAGGTTCAACATGACCCTCAGAAACTGTTGCAGCTCCATGATCCAATGATTTAGTTCTGCACCTATTTTGGGGTGTTGCATCAGTGACACTGTGATCCCTTTTGTTCACAAACTGCACGAGAAAACGGTAAAGGATCCTAGAAGTTCATTTATAAATGCATTTAAATCAAAGCCTGACACGGACTCGAAGCTAAGTGGGTGTGACGCTGTCTATCTGAAGAGAAATGTTCGTCTTATATTTTGTGCCAAATGTTTTATTTTTCTTGGTTTGCTTTTTCATACAGTGTGTGTGTGTGTACGTGTGCTTGACACTTGAGTGATTTGAATATTTTCTTTTGTGTGTCTTAATTTCTTTGGCTGAAGATTTAAGTTTTAGTGCTCAAACTTCATCTGCTCATTTTTAGGAATCTTGTCAACATTTTGGTTAGATGGTTAATCTGTCTGTTCAGTTTCAATCTTCATTTAACAACAAGCATGTCACTGTGTTTCACTGTTTCATTTGATATGTTTCCCAGAGTGATCAGTAGATAACAAGTCACTGAATGTTTGAAGCCAAGTTGTACATGTTGACCACACTATACCCTCAACATTTTGACTTAACCTGTCCTAGTTTTTATTATTTCAGAAGGGGAGTTACTAGACAGGAGGCCATCGGTGTTGATTTATTCTCTAAATATCATATAGTTCTTTATCATTTATTGGACCAACACATTGGTAAACAATTCAGATCCTACACAAATTGGTAAGATTCTGCACCAGCCCATGTGCACCCGTACATTTTCCAAGCAGACGACTAAATGTACAAACGTCACCTGTACGTACAGCTAATGTATATATCTATCGCTCAAGGAGACGGCCGCCTCTTGGTCTATTTGGTTGTATGGTGCAATTATTATTCTATATTTCTCAAGACTTACCTGCTAGCCACTCCTGTTTTTAGTACGATGTGGTTTGTGGCCTGAACCCCCCTCTCTGTGTGCCTAAAATTAGCCAAGAAATGAGTATGGCAACATAAGTAAATGGTGGTTATTATGTAAATATGGGAAACTAATGACAAACTATTTATTAAAGGTTTATTGTACAATGAAATGTTTGAGTTGCCTTTGTGAGTTTTGGGAGGTGCGTTTCATTATTGAGCTAAAGCTAATTGAAGTAAACATTAAATAATTCTCATGTGTTTTGTTTAAACAGGGATTTTAAATGTAATGGCTGCTAAATCGTATTTGATCCCATAACAAATAGTTAGTAACTCATTCAGCTTTTACTGACTCTTCATAATACCAGTTTTTTTGTTTAAAGCTCTCACTTTTCTGGTTATTTGTTTAGTAATCCTGCCCTTCGGACTTCTATCGCGGCTCTAATGCCTCCCTCCACCAACACACTGTCTGTTATTAATGCACAGACATAAGCCTTTCTTTATTAAAGCCACATGGAGGCAGTAGTAAAGTCTGGCAGGAAACGAGGCCATCGTTCCGCTTTCCCCTGAGCAAGTGTAGTAGGTGGGCGGTTTGATCCAGAATCAAGTCATTTCAGAGCCAGAATGATATCTATTTTAATGTTAAAAGCAGCTACTGTAATAACGTGCTGGGGAGAGGAATGTGTGGTGATTCATGCGCTGAAAACATCAGTCATTGTTTACTGAATATATTGAACATTCCAGCTAATCATTTGAACAACATTAGGCTTTTCTTTTACCATTCTCTGCCTCTATGGTACAATAACGTTTAGTTACAGGTCAGCGCTCACAAGAGTTTGATATCCACAGCTTTAACTTTAAAAATATCCTTTTTCTTTTAGTGTTTCTTGGGTCATCAGTCTTGTTGAAATGTGTTTTTGTAGCCTCAAGACCCTTTCACAAACATGTATCATAATCCTTTACTCTTTTATATTTGTCCTTTACTTGGATAGACTTGTATCTATCAAGCACTTTTGAAATGTTGCTTTATTTAGAGACGGTTACCTCTTGATATAGGTGCCCCAATGTTTTAACTTTTAGATTTCATGGTACATTTTCAAAGACAAACATATCAAGAACGACAACAAGCATGCAATACTGAAATAAATAAATAATTGAATAACAGATGGGGAGGAATTACAGGGTCAATTTATTTGATGCATGTGTTCCTATACAAGTAGTGTAGACAAAGGAACAAATACATGCACGTGATCTTGTAACAGTACATGGTTTACTCCAAAACTAACTTATTATTTTATTTATTTGTTCCCCTCTTTCTCCCGATGGATTCTCTGACTCAATAAAGGTTCCCAATTGAATTAGAGGTTGCAATCAGACATGTTTAACTTCTTATAGTGTTTCACTTTTTCATATGTTGAGTTCTGTTAATTTGACTTTAGCAATTGATTATGAACAGTAAATCTGCAGCATAATGTAAATGAGGAATAGATATTTCAACTCATTTATAGGGACTATTATTGATAAGAGGAGAATAGTCTCTGCGTGCCGGAGCAGCCTCGCTGTGTTTCCTACGCTCTGCATGTGATGATGCAGGCAAAGTGTCCGAGTGGAGCAACATGTGCTGTGTGGTCTTAGGAAGAGATAATAATAAGACTCTTAACTTTAATCCATGCTCATTGTTTCCGGAGATCTCTAATAGCACTGGACACTGAAACTGTTGTGGAAAGTAACTAATAAAAAATTTCAATTCTATCTTGTATTTGACTTGATTATTTTAATTTTAAGCTACTTTATACTTCTACTACTCTACATTTCAGAGGGGATATAGTACGATTAAGTCTACTACATGTACAGTGGGGCAAAAAAGTATTTAGTCAGCCACCAATTGTGCAAGTTCTCCCACTTAAAAAGATGAGAGAGGCCTGTAATTTTCATCCTAGGTACACTTCAACTATGAGACCAAATGAGAAAAAAAAATCCTGAAAATCACATTGTCTGATTTTTAAAGAACTTATTTGCAAATTATGGTGGAAAATAAGTATTTGGTCAATAACAAAAGTTCATCTCAATACTTTGTTATATACCCTTTGTTGGCAATGACAGAGGTCAAACGTTTTCTGTAAATCTTCACAAGGTGTTCACACACTGTTGCTGGTATTGTGGCCCATTCCTCCATGCAGATCTCCTCTAGAGCAGTGATGTTTTGGGGCTGTCGCTGGGCAACACGGACTTTCAACTCCCTCCAAAGATTTTCTATGGGGTTGAGATCTGGAGATTGGCTAGGCCACTTGGACCTTGAAATGCTTCTTACGAAGCCACTCCTTCGTTGCCCGGGCGGTGTGTTTGGGATCATTGTCATGCTGAAAGACCCAGCCACGTTTCATCTTCAATGCCCTTGCTGATGGAAGGAGGTTGTCACTCAAAATCTCACGATACATGTCCCCATTCATTCTTTCCTTTACACGGATCAGTCGTCCTGGTCCTTTTGCAGAAAAACAGCCCCAAAGCATGATGTTTCCACCCCCATGTTTCACAGTAGGTATGGTGTTCTTTGGATGCAACTCAGCATTCTTTCTCCTCCAAACACGTCTAGTTGAGTTTTTACCAAAAAGTTCTATTTTGGTTTCATCTGACCATATGACATTCTCCCAATCCTCTTCTGGATCATCTAAATGCTCTCTAGCAAACTTCAGACGGGCCTGGACATGTACTGGCTTAAGCAGGGGGACACGTCTGGCACTGCAGGATTTGAGTCCCTGGCGGCATAGTGTGTTACTGATGGTAGCCTTTGTTACTTTGGTCCCAGCTCTCTGCAGGTCATTAACTAGGTCCCCCCGTGTGGTTCTGGGATTTTTGCTCACCGTTCTTGTGATCATTTTGACCCCACGGGGTGAGATCTTGCGTGGAGCCCCAGATCCAGGGAGATTATCAGTGGTCTTGTATGTCTTCCATTTTCTAATAATTGCACCCACAGTTGATTTCTTCACACCAAGCTGCTTACCTATTGCAGATTCAGTCTTCCCAGCCTGGTGCAGGTCTACAATTTTGTTTCTGGTGTCCTTTGACAGCTCTTTGGTCTTGGCCATAGTGGAGTTTGGAGTGTGACTGTTTGAGGTTGTGAACAGGTGTCTTTTATACTGATAACGAGTTCAAACAGGTGCCATTAATACAGTTAACAAGTGGAGGACAGAGTAGGCTCTTAAAGAAGAAGTTACAGGTCTGTGAGAGCCAGAAATCTTGTTTGTTTGTAGGTGACCAAATACTTATTTTACCGAGGAATTTACCAATTAATTCATTAAAATGTCTACAATGTGATTTCCTGGATTCTTTCCCTCCATTCTGTCTCTCATAGACAGTTGAAGTGTACCTAGGATGAAAATTACAGGCCTCTCATCTTTTTAAGTGGGAGAACTTGCACAATTGGTGGCTGACTAAATACTTTTTTGCCCCACTATATGTGACACTTAAACTGACTTTCATGATAGGAAAAAGGACAAATGAAAGGATCTGAGTACTTCTTCCATGAATGGCACTGAGGTGGATTTTGTTAAAATGGACATACCAGCACAATGGGGTCTCATATTTAGAGTCCTTCATCATTATGTGAGTGCCATGTTGGATTCATTGTGAGAAAGACATCCACTTCAACACTATGTCATATCATACTTTGATTCAAATGTCCTCTTCATGTAAAGGTTATACAACATTTGCTTGCACCACAAACCTTTCCCTATGTAAAACACAAACGGCTCCCAAAAGAAGGAAAGGGGGGGTGTTTTAACTTGAGGCCTTGTTGCTTGTCGCTACACAACACATCAACAAACGGCAGGTTCCAGCTCCCTGGGAATTAGGGGCGCGCTGCCTTGTTGGGATTAACAGCTCTCTGGCAGCGAAAGGATTGGGCATGTTTTAACAAGAGCGACTTTTCTGAGCACTTTAGAGAAGGTAGCTGCTTAGATCACTTCTAAGGAGTAAGTGTGAGTGCGGGAGTCCCTCTTTAGTGTTTCTCTGTACTTTTTGTGCTCATGTTGCAGATGAAAGGAGGCCATGTGACTATTTGGGGGAGCTGCTGGAATGTATTGTGATGTAGAGTCGCTGTCATAGCACATTTACTTTCCAGGCTTCAATTAGGTGCATGAGAGTGGAAGAGTGCTTACATGTTTGGAAAGTGGCCTCCCTGACTTGGCTACAGGCCATGCACAGTCCACAGCACTATAAGTGAGAGAGTCCATTAACCTGAGATAGGAAGTGTATCCATCATGTTCAGCCTCAAAACCAAAAGTATTGTCTTTGCAAACACTGTACGTGTCAGCAGGAAGAAATCTGTCTTTAGAGGCGTACAGCTGAGACGTACTGGGAAAGGGAAGTGGGCCCAGTGGATGTCCCACTCTGCCCTGACACCAGCAGCATCTTTTCCTGTATTACACTGGCGTCGAGGAAGAGCCCCGGGATGAATCATGTGTGAACCTCATTGTTCTTCCAGTCAAACAGGTCTGTGTGAACCTGGCTTTGTCACTAACCTCTGCCACAATGTCGACTTTCCCATGTTCTATATGCAGACCCTCAACCTGACATTTCCTCACATGACTTCCTAGCACATTGGTTGACGATAAACTCAGAGATAGGTATGGGCCTCCGGCTGCTTGCTCTTTCACACACAAGAAACCCAACATCTCTGGATGCTTTTCCTCCTTATGGAAAATATTATCATTCTTAAGCCCTATACCCCACCTCTTGTAGATACCGACGGACATAAATAACACCAGAATGTCACAGTGTTCATAAACACAGAGTGAGTCCGTCTTATCACGCTGAACTCTGACCTGTTGTTTTTGCTGTCACATTTAAACTGTGTGCTACCGACATACCTTGTGTGTGGTTGTTTTTAATGCAGCTCCATGAAGCAGACACCTTTAAGAGTGGCAGAGAGAGCAGCCTCTGGCTTTTATGTAAGAGCACTTTAATAATCCCTGCCTGAGGATTTCAAGTCATTACTGAGAGAGAAACAACATAACTAATGCACCTTTTGTGAGTGGTACCACAATGATGACTTTTCAATGGCTGTTTACCACAAACAGTGTCTACTTTGCTGCTTCTTCCCCTTATAATAAGATATATTAAACAGCTCTTACCTCGCTGTGTGCTTCCTTATAACCTTTTAGTTGACTTTTAGCTGAGCGCAAGTCAAGCTCAGGTACACGTCAGCGCTGAAAGAGGTATTCAGATATATTGGATTAAAACTAGCAATACTACAGTTTAGAAATACTCTGTTACAAGTCCTGCATTCAAAATCTTGCTTTGGTGGAATAACAGAAGCATAAACATCAAAATATTAATCTTATTTACTGGATTATAATTATTGATGCGTTAACGTGTTAATTACTTTAATGTGTGTCGCAAATTCGCAATAAAATGGGTCACCTAAACCCACAAATAGTAGTGACCCAAATCAGGAGCCCTACTGAAAACTTTCGCTTATTTTAAGTGATTGTTTTTGTTTGTTGACATAGGCCTATTACATTTCTGATAATTTCAGAAACAAAAGAGCATGCCGAAGCAGAGGCTGCTGAGAAAAGTTTAGGATCTAGCATTAAAAACATTATTTTTCACAGGAGTTGGTGGAGACCTAATTTTAACATATTTGTTGTGACCATACAACCATATCTCTGCTGATTAAATATTCTAAACTCAAAATGCATTAACTATCTTTTTCTTGAGTTTTGAACCCATATCTCTCTGCCTTACAAACAGGAATTCTGGCGACCCAAAAAGAGAAGTAATAAAAAAAGGTTTTTATTATTTTAATGATTATTTTATGATGTTATCTGTCTTTTGTCTCGTCCGCTTCAGTGTCATTGTTTTTGCTCTGGAAACCACTTAAGAATCAGCTGCCAAAAAGCTCCGAATGTTGATGTTTTGCCAAATTCCTTTCCGGGACATCTATTTTTGTATACTGTTCGTCTTCCGGGTCTAATTTCCTGTTAACATAGCTTGTGAAATCAGTGTTTTTTGACAGACCTCATGTAAATATCGGATGTTAAAGCTTCCTTGAAGGCACCACAGAGGAAGAGTTATTTCTCGAGCAGCATGACCACACAACATACTGTAACTGCCGACAGGAAACCAAATGGCGGGAAATTATTCAAGGAAGCTTAAACTCTGGCAAATACGATTTTTAATACTTAACTTAAATGAATGGAATACAAAGCCTGGTTGGGTGAATCTTGTGATGTGCTTTGAAAAGGTGTAACCAATTATTCAAAGTAGTCAGTGTGTTATTAGTCAATGGGGAGATGGATAGGAACAGGCCTGTGTTTGCAAGTTGTGGCTCATTAACTGTGACACTTTCCAGATATTCAAGACAGTTATGGCGCGTTTCCACTGCAGCGGGTAGCTCGCTTTAAGCGTGCCGAGCCGTGCGGCCCGTTTTTGGTTGCGTTTCCACTTGGCCTAGTTTTGGCCCGGGGCTACTTTTTCACCTTTTTTCTGGCCCGACTAAATCGTGGTTCTAGGGCCAGGAACAACCAGGCTGAGTCGGGCTGAGTATGCTAAACTAGAGAGAATCGCTGGCAAGGGGGCTACAACTACAACAAGATGAACATATTTGACCGTGAATTAATTGTAATACACGTTTCAAAATGATGCCGAAGTAACAACATACTGATACCGGTTAGTAAAAACCATGAATTAATGCTTTGACAAGTCTGCAGACAGACGGCAGGCGAAAAACCCTTTTAAAATGCGTGTTTTCTAAATGTAGCTTGGCTAAGCTAACGTTATATATGCTCCGACCGTCCACACTCACAACAACGGCCTATACAGACATAAATAAACCAGCGACTGTATTCGCCATGACACAGGCAGTCTGTGGTTTGTACTTGTTTAACTTTTGTCAAGTTTTTGAACAGATATGAAGAGCTGTGAGCTCTGAGTGCTAAGAGCTAACGGCTGTGTTGTTTTTCTGGGGCTCTCATTGAAGATGACGTCACGGCTCCGCCTACACTGCGTTACTATAGTAACTGCCCCAGTTCCTAAACTGTAATGGAAACGCAGCATTAAAGTGAGCCGGGCCTAATAAGGCCTAACCAAACCGAGCGAGGACGAGCGAGGCCGAACGAGGCCTGCAGTGGAAACGCGCCATTAGTATGTGTTGTATTTTTCAACCTTTCCATTGCAGCCCCTGGTTTGCTTGAAACACAAAGATACATTCTCTCAAAGTTGAATGTATTTATCTATAATAATACGGAAATTAAAGTGTTCCCATTCATATCAACCACCACTTGTTTACAAAAATGTAAATAAATAAATACACCAAAAAGACCCACAAAACATTATTCCACAAATACTCCATTCAAACAGAAACATAAAAAACAAACTGATCATAAGAGTATTTTTTACTCGATTTGGTTGGTTGTACCATTGAAAAAACTACTCCAATGATTCTGCTTAATAATGTTCTTACTGTACTGCAGGTCAAATACATAAATGTCTAAATTGCAGCAGCATGTCAAACATGTCTTATTATTTGCAGTAGTGAAACTAAAACATGCAAAACCACTTTCATGTTGCATAGGTATTTATGAGGAATGAGTCAAATCAATTCTTCATTGTGGTTGATGATGATTTTAAACACCGCCTGTCTGCTCTTTCACCTTTCACCTCAAGCCAGTAGAAGCCAGGGTCTTGTTGTGGTCGTAAAGTGTGTTCCACCTTCACAGACCCCAGCAGAGGTCAGGATTAGCAGGTCGTGTGGATTAGGAGACACGGCACAAACAACTTCCCTTCAGTCTTCAGTACCAGGCAGCAGGCATTCACATCATGTTTTTATGACTCATTTGTTCAGCACATCCTTGATAACACATAAGTAGTTCTGAGCCATTATGACCCCCATTTGGACAAAACAGCACATGGGTTACGTGAACCTCTGGCCCAGGTGGTTTCATTTAAGTATTAGGTCTAAATAACAGTACTTTTTCTTCTTACAGGTAACAGTGTCTTGAGTTTTTGCAGTTTAGTGATTTAAGATTAAACATAGGTTATATATATAATATATGTATTGATAATATACAATCCCACTTTTCCTGCAACACCTGAGTTTTCCACATGTTAATCTTGAAAGCTGTGAGAATTAACTATACCCATTTCAATTTGACGTTAATAATGGGTTCATAGTAATTTTGGGACACTAAAAGGGGCCTGAGGGGATTCGCTGTCAGTGTTGTAAACTTTAATGACTTTCCGGCTAGATTTATTGACTTTTGATCATGTGCTGCGAACTCCATTAGAAAACAGAAAAATATGCTGGGTTTTCAGTTTGAGTCAAATCTAGCTTACTCTTATGGCGCGTTTCCACTGCAGGCCTCGCTCGGCCTCGCTCGGCCTCGCTCGGTTTGGTTAGGCCTTATTAGGCCCGGCTCACTTTAATGCTGCGCTTCCATTACAGTTTAGGAACTGGGGTAGTTACTATAGTAACGCAGTGTAGGCGGAGCCGTGACGTCATCTTCAATTAGAGCCCCAGAAAAACAACACAGCCATTAGCTCTTAGCACTCAGAGCTCACAGCTCTTCATATCTATTCAGAAACTAGACAAAAGTTAAACAAGTACAAACCACAGACTGCCTGTGTCATGGTGAATACAGTCGCTGGTTTATTTATGTCTGTATAGGCCGTTGTTGTGAGTGTGGACGGTCGGAGCATATATAACGTTAGCTTAGCCAAGTTCCATTTAGAAAACACGCATTTTAAAAGGGTTTTTCGCCTGCCGTCTGTCTGCAGACTTGTCAAAGCATTAATTCATGGTTTTTACTAACCGGTATGAGTATGTTGTTACTTCGGCATTATTTTGAAACGTGTATTACAATTAAATCACGGTCAAATATGTTCATCTTGTTGTAGTTGTAGCCCCCTTGCCAGCGATTCTCTCTCTAGTTTAGCATACTCAGCCCGACTCAGCCTGGTTGTTCCTGGCCCTAGAACCACGATTTTATGGGACCAGAAAAACTGTGAATTAGGACCCGCTAGCCGCCGGTACTAGGCCAAGTGGAAACGCAACCAAAAACGGGCCCCGCACGGCTCGGCACGCTTAAAGCGAGCTACCCGCTGCAGTGGAAACGCGCCATTATTACTGGCTTTTCTGTTGCCGACCCAAACTTTAAGGAGATATATTTTAATGGGGTTAATGGTTCACTTTTACATGACATTAAAAAACATAAGAAACAAGTGGTTATGGTTTATAGAAGGTTACATTTAGCTTAAATAATTAATTATTAAACAGGGTATTTAAAGAAGTTATAAGGCACTTTTGACATACAACACATTTAACACAAAAACGACTAGTATATTTGTATCTTATTTTATTGAATTCTGTAAATGTTGTTCAATTTAACTTTTATGCTGAGGTGCTATTCTTTCCCATGTGAAGCACTCAGTTACAATAATTAAAAGATAATTGCTTATTATTTGTTGTTGTATGATAGCATGTATCTAAATCTTAAATGCTACTGTAGTAATGCAAAACATATCATCTTCTCAAAATATCCATTATAAGCACAAAATACTAAAGAAAATCATAAACAAAAACCTAAAACTCTTACTTAGGATATTTGTTGTGAGTGAAATATAAAACTTGATTTGGCACATGGCTCCATGAAGTCATTTAATCTCATTAGAGCACCTCACTCCTGCAGACTGCACACTCAGTGTGATTATATTTAAGATATGGAAATTACAACCATGCAGTTTAGCTCTGCTTCCTCTTTAGTGCTCCTGCGTTGCAAGATGTCCTAATCGGCTCAGTAACTAATTATTTGTGTGCCATTGTAACCTTCCTCTTACAAGTGACGCATGTTGACAGGCGTTAGCCTGCATCACCTCTTGACCTTGCTGCTTCGCTCTTCCTTCCACCTCAGGAGTGTTGTTGGGAACATGTGGGAACCTCCAAGTTTTCCTCTCTTGCGAAATAACTCTGATTACAAAATGCTGATGTTACTAATGAGCTGCTCTCGTGTTTTACTTTTCTTCTAAGTGGCCCCATCTGTCTGAATGAATGCCTGCAACAGCAGATAGTGGTTGGTGTTCATTCGCACACGTGCAGAGAAATCTCAACTAGAGAATATTTCATAATAAAACGTTGATTGAAATATCACAGCTGCCACAGAAATCACGTAATTGCAGCTTTTTTAGTATTCCAGTCAAATCTATTTCAGCATAACAAACAACAGGATAGTATTATCTTGCACCAAACAGTTTGCTGCGTAATCAGGTGAACAAGCAGTGATGATAGAGATGGCATTGGGGTACAATCTCAGCTCACAAAAACAAGATATTTTCAGCCTCTGAGAGCTCCTGTGATCTTGATGGTGTTTTTCCATTAGTGCGTCCGAGTGTGAGAACATCACTGGATCAAAAGGAGCATCATGTTCTGTTTCTAAACAATAGTTGAATCAGACAAGGATTTTCCTTCCTCATTCTTTCCTCCAAAGCTTCCTAGAATAACAGAGGAACTTCTTCATTTCCGAACATGTACAGTAAATCTTGTTCTACCTTGTATGTTTGTTGATACTGCATACTTTGATTTGCAGTATGCATACGATACTGCAGTGGTCCCCATCTCTATTTTAAGACATCCACAGGCTCTTTCAGAAACACATATGACTTCATAAACGACCCCTGTAATGTATAAAATGTATATGTTGGATTTTAATTAATCTAACACTATAAACTACATAAAAGTGGATGTTTTTTTAATCATGTACAAACTTATACTGGTAATGATTGGGTCAGTTTGGTCAAGTTTGATTTGTGCTACTAGTAACAGATGCTAGACCTTTAAGTAATTTATTCTTTATATTTAGCTATTTTTATATCAAATGTATCGAACTATTTCCATTATTTATCTGACAAGTTGATGAAAAACGTTTCCCTGATGTCCAATTTTTAATATGAATTATTCCAAACTCATTATCCATTACAATGTATATGTCTTAACTTTAATTAAATTCCAGCACTTACAATATTGTGTACATCTTATAAATTATGTTGCATATCTGTAAAAAAAGGTCAATCTGTTTGACGAAAGATGAAACAAGTATTTGTAAATGTTTCACAATTGCAGGTAGTAAAATAGTTCAATACACCAGCTGCTCCTCTGTCTGTGTGATGTTGCAATGTGAACAAATAAAAGTGGAGATCAACAACAACTGAGACTGTGATGTGGCCGCAAAATAGCTTGAGATAAGATTGATTGTTTCCAAGGTCCAGAGTTATCTAATTCTGAATCTGAATCTGTTCACTCCTTCACATGCACAAGTGTGTCATATATCAGGGGAGGGGGCAAAGTGCTGCAAGCCAATCCCAGTAATGGTCTATTATGTACAATTCAATTATTAGCATAATGATCTCCAACACTGTTTAATTTGAATAACTTTATTCATTTTAAAAGACTACATTTATAAAATAATTGGAATGATCCCTTTTAACTTTAGGACGAGCAGCTGATTAGATATTATTACATTAACTACACTAACTTTACTGGTCATTACATTTTGAAAGCAGAACAATTGTATTTTCTTGCTGTAAATAACCATTTTTTTGGCCAATTATTTTGCCAATTGTTCAATTAATTGGTCATTTATTGTGTCGATAAAATGTCACATAATGAATCGCTAATACTTTATTATAATAATGTTTGTATTTTTGAACAAGCCTAATGGTATTTTTAATGGAAGTAATTTATCAATATCATCCTTTATACGCAGACTTTTTGTTTAGAAGTAAAGCATTACAAATATGGAATTATAAAGTGAAATATACCCTATCCCAAAGTACCAAAAGTAAAAGTACTTATTAACAGAATAAAAATGTTATTTTTGGAATATAATTATTAATGCATTAATTAGTTTTATCACTTTACCTCTGCATCTTGTAAGAGTGAATATCATTTTAATTGCAAACTATATACTGCTGGAAAGCTTGACCTATAATAATTATCATATCTTTAGTTGATTATATATTTTTTCAATTGAAGAAAGTAATTTTAGTGTAAATAATCCCTCTTTAATAGTAGCTGAACATTTAGATATTTAAATGAAGTACAAGTACCAGAAGGTGTATACTTCAACACAGTACTACAGCAAATGTACTTTGTTACTCTGGGTATATAAATAAATGCATTACTTTCTGACGCGTTGCCACCTGACAGTAGGATCAGTTTGTTGTGTAATCCAATAAGCTCCAGTCCGTATTTCCCCTGGAGCCCATCTGGCTGACTGGCTCGGTTTGTTTACTGGCGGAGGCTGAAGAAGGGGATCCTACAGGACCTGCTGGGAGACTGTACAATCTACTTCTGTTTGTGGAAGAAGAACAGGGGAAAACAACTTTATTTCCCATGCTTTCCTCTCATTCAGATACACGCTTACTTGCTGTGGTGGCAGGAGCCTGAACACAACTCGGAGCATTTATAGGTTGTTTTTTTTTCTATTCCCAAACAAAAAGAAGAAGAAGTGCGGAGCCACGACTGAAGTCTGTCAGAGAGTGGAGGTCTCACTGAAATCTCTGCACTGACTGAGAGTACTCGTTAGAGTTGACCAGGGAAAAACTACACTTTGTTTCCCAAGCGAGAGGAATCAACTGCGATGTTTTGTTTTCGCAGGAGGGATTGAGGGATTCTTTTTTTTTTTTTACGAAAGACACGCTAACGTTACGCCACGCATGCCACAACCATCGAGTCAGCAGCTCCAAAAAATCCTCTAAATTAAGTTATCAGTCGCTTTAATGGGATTTTTCCAGCATGCAAATTGACTCTTGTATTAATAATATACAGTGCAGCTGTAAAGGTATGCGGGGGGTTTCTTAAAGTAAAATATATTGAGATAGTTGCTGAAAAGCAGCGCAAACTTCACTTGTGGCCTGGACTAGAGGTGGAGCTAGGCTAGGCTAGCTAGCTTAACCGTAGCATTTTTTCAGAACAACAAGTCTATTTTTGCTCCTTTTTTCGGACACGGACAATCTAAACTGGTTCAGTTTATCCATCAAATGCATTTGAAGACTTAAAAGGAGCTCTCATATCCCGTAGTGATGTGTGTTACGGGTGCTTTTCCATGAGGTGGCTAACTTTAGCAGTGCTAGCTTGTGTTTGAGTGAACACGTTGGACTCGTTCCTCCGCCCATCTTCCGGGATGGCTTTTATTTATTTTTGTTTACCTGTTGGCCCACTCCGCCAAACAAAACCAATTTCCTGAAGGTATTTCTCCTTCAGTCTGAACTGTGTCCTCGCCAAGGATTATTCTGCATTTGACCCGGAATAGTGGTGCATGGTGTTTTATTCCGAGTCAGTTATGTGGCTCCGGACTTTGTGTTTTGTTTTCACGGTCTGCTTTGTGATGAGCTGTCATCGAGCAAGTGGAGAGGGTAAGTAACATTATTATCACTTTTATTCATAGTTTATATTAAGCATTTTAATCATGTTAAATTGTCTGAAAACGTGGCTGGGTGGACTGTTTGTGTATAAAAACATAGACAATATGCAAAATGCTAAAGATCTACAATTTTATTTAAAAAGAAATGTCGGACTGTCAAATATTTTGCATTTTGTTGTCTATTGCATGTGAGGGGATTCACAATGACATCTAAAAATCATTACTTATTTGTTAATTTCACCAAGATAGTGAGGAAATTATTGACTCTCCTTTTTATAATTTGTTAGAGAACCTTAGGGATATACACTATTAAATCATTGTTGCATTAATTATCAGTACATTTTATACACATTATTAATACAATAGTAAGTGCAATTACATTAATTTGAAAAACATGCTTGGACATATTTTAAACATACTCATGATTCTCAGTGCTGCAAAGTTGTCATTTAAATTATAATGTTGTTATTGATGGTGATTTCTTTTTGAAGGCACGTAGGCAGCAACAGTGGTGTCGTAGACAGTCACTGCATTGAAGGGACAAAGGTTAACACTTATCGGCTATTTGGAGTCTGCAGGCACTGTAAACAATATATTTTTCTCCCAAATAAGTAAGCAGTCTGAGCATTAGGGAGAATTAAATATCTGTTATTGTGAAAGGGAAAGCCTTGGCTTGTTGCTGTGGTCAGTGCAGGAATGCAACAATAAGCCCTCTTTACAACTCCTGACAATCCCTTTTTATATTCAGCAGCCAGCAAGCACCGGGTGATAAGAATGAATGGTTAATATTTGCAATCACCCCGAGACATTTTCAACATTTTCAAAAACCACAATCGGTATTTCACACTCCTTGAATCTGTAAACCTAAATATTGGTTGTATGTGTGAGGAAATGTAAAGCAAACCGATGGGACTACATGCTGGTTTAAAGTACTGTACAGCAAGTGTGCACTTCAAGTATGACAACACCAGAAGTCAGGCTGGTAAACAGTGACAGTGACAGTTCTTTCACTGTCTCATATACTAGAAGATGTTATCATTTTTGATCTAATCAGATGATCCAGTGGATGTTAGTGGTGCTTTATAAGTTAGATGATCATTTTCCAAGTTAACAGCTCTTCATGTGGTTTCTGTTCAAACTTGTAAAATAGCTGTTCTTTTTTACTCATGGATTTGCATATTTGAAAGAAACGTGTCCTGTGTGTTCAGTCCATGTGTTATAACCTTGTCTTGAGTTGGGAAATGAACTCACAGTGTTGTTAAGATACAAGGCAGGCATTTAAAATAAACAAAATGCTTAAAAATCGTAATAAAGCTTAAAAACTCCACAATAAGCAATTCAAATGTATATAGCTATCAATTAAAAACTCTGTGGTGTGATGACTTGTTTACAAAATAATTATTTCTATAATTGTTGCTCTCATTTATGTCCTTCAAATCTGTACATACAACAGAGAATGCATAACAAAATACATCACATTTCGTTTTGGTGCACAAATGCAAAACTAAAGGCATTTAAAGATGCTTTTATTAGGATTATCACTCAGTAAATACTCCCTAAATGCTCTTGTGTTTTCACCCTTTTTTTCTGCTCCTTGCGAAAACATTGCTCCCAGGTTTGTGCTGTCTTACAATAACGTTGACTCAAGCAACACATAATCCTCTTTTGTACGGTATAATAAGTTTGTCCACTTTATGTAAACACAGCATGTAGCCCCAGGTAGCTCTAAATCTCCCCGACTACTGCAGTGCTGCGTGTGGCTGTGGTCGGATTTAAGAGGCGCTCTGAAGGAAAAGCAAAGCACAAGCTCTCTCACTTTTCATCACATTTTAGTGAGGGGCGAATACAGCGATGTCATCAAACCAGTTTGAGCAAGAATTTTAAGACATCAAGTTGTGTAATTGTGCACTTCAGCCCCTTCCACCCCCCTCGAGCTCCTCTCAGACTGGAGAGAGAACCGCAGAAGGGGAGAGAACCTGGGCCTCACACCGGTCTATTTTATAAGCTGGACTGACCAGTGTCCAAGTCAGGAAACCTTGATGGAAACATTCGCTTAATAATAGGAGCTTATATTTAGTGGCAGCGTGATATTCATTTAGTTTATTTATAATCAGATGGCTGCTAAAACGCTCAATTGTAACTGCAAATATGTATTTTTTACATATATTATACTTCAGATAGCTCCAGCTTGGGCCTCTTATTATAACATTACATTCAAGTCACAGAGCTAACCATCTGTTTTTCACAAAGATGAATATAAACAAGTGATCTTGCTTACGTTTACAGTTACTGATCTTCTAATATCTTAGATTCTTAACAATCATGACCAAAAAAGATTCTGCTGTCAGCTGCACAATCACATTTTTAACCTGTTTCTCAAGTTGTGTCACCGTCTTCTTACACATATGTCACCTTGGAATGACATGTTCGGGCTCCATTTGTACATCGTGAAACAAAATGTAAAAGACAACTTTACCTCAGGCTATTTGTCTGAAGGTTTTTCTATCATAAAAACATTTTATTAAGCCAAATAAGATCATAGATCCAGTATATTGTTGGGTCGAGGACCATTTGATATATAATTGCATTTTGAGATTGTAGTATCAATAGTAGGCAAATTATAAAGAGAATAGAGACAGGTGGTACAACACGATACAAAAGAGGCACAAACAGTGTTTTCCATCAGCTCGTTTCAACTCAGGTTTTGTGTGGAGGTCTCAGGTGGTCAGATTGTCAGATTGCAGCGTATTGTTGTGCCATTATAAAGCATCACTTTATCAAGAATGTCAAATGGCGGGGGACCCGATGAAGCCCCTGCAGGCTGTTGTTGAGATCCACTCCGGTCACAGCAGGTCTCGAAGGCAGGCAGCAATCCAGAGTCCTGGTACTCGTGATTTAGGCCTTCCGACAAGGAGGGCATTTGTAAAGTGATGAAACTGTCATCTCCCCTCCACCACCAGCACTTCTCCAAAAACACTGCAAACAAACTGCCACTGCTGTTTTGAAAAAGTCACGAGCACGCTTGACATGTATACAATGGAATCATCTTTACACTTGTCTACCCTCAACAATGTCCGTTTAATCCCAGTTGACAAATTCATGTTTGAAAATTATATACTGCTTTGAAAATGTAGTAAACTGGCACTCCTTCACTCCGACCACACAGGCGTCTGTCAAGGAAGCCTTGTTGTGTCACATCTTTACCCTTGACACCGTTAACAATAAATGTGCTTGCTGTTGTGCTCTCACACTTCAGAGGTAATAATTACCTCACTGCCAACATTGATGAGAAGAATATTATATAGTATAGAATATTGTATCTGAGTGCAGCTGGCGGGCGATCACCAAACGATCTTTGGTCCGGAGCCATCCATACAGGATCCTCTTCAAATGCCTCACGAGGGAACTTTGTGGTTTAATAGGCTTTCTCTAAAAGCCTGAATCACTTTTATTTCATTGTATTCCCTCTAATGTAATGCATTGTCATTGGGCAGCACTTGCTATGTCACCCCTACCTAACAGCTGGCTCATTTGATAACCCGCTCTAAAGACATGTATAGGCGAGCCTGTACTCTTGAGACATTTACCAAGAATAGAGCTGCAATGATTAGTCAACGGATCTTTATTTTAATCGACAGAAAAATAACCTGCAACCATTTTGATATTAGATTTATCTTAGTTTTTCATGCAAAAGCTTCTAAAACATGTAGATTTCCTGCTTATTCTCTGTTTTCACATCATGTTAAATGCAATATTTTATGTTTTTGACTGACAAAACATAGCAATAAAACACATTAAATTCGACTTTGAGAAACTGGAAACCTTTTCAAAATGTTCTAAATCAAACGATCTTCAAATGATTTAGTAAATATATAATAATGAAATTAATTGTTAGTTGCAGCTAGGCCTGTCGCGATAAGCAATTAATTGACTTATCGTACGATAAATAAAAATGAACTCGACTTTTCTGACCTCGATAAATTGCCGTTTAAATGTGTGTTTGTTTACATAAGGATGTGACCAGCATTTTAGCCAGGCGTGCTGTGAGGGGCGGGGCTCACACACAGCCAGGTCATATTTTTATATATATATATACACAGTCTATGGTCAGGACACTCCGTGTGAAACAGCGTAGCAGCCAAATGAATAATATAGAGACAATATTTATCGCAATAATTTCCAGGAAAATGTATCGTCCAACAAAATTAATTATCGTGAAAGGCCAAGTTGCAGCCCTACCCTAGAAGGTTGTGTCTCTGTGAGTTATATTAATACCATTGTCTTAACTGCTGTAATATATCTTATCCTGTGCAGCTGAAGCCAGGAGAAACCTCTCCTAATTAACCATAATTGCAGCCGAGAGCCTTTTTGAAGTAAAAGTTAAATGGACTGTCTGTCGACTCGTCAAACATATCCTCGAGCTGAAACGGTTGTCAGAGTTTAAGCTTGTTTGCCTATGATTTTACTTTAAAGGGGACCTATTATGCAAAATGTACTTTTGATGTCTTTTATACATAAAGTGTGTATGCCAGGGAACTCACAAAGTGTCAGAAAAAAAAACCCTCTCTCTTTTCCTCTGTACCCACATCTCTAAAAAAAGGGTGGTGCTAACAAGCAGATCCAGAATTTCGCTCCTATAACATCATTGGCGAAATGCGGCCGACGTGACACGTCCCAACCTATATTCTCCGGCACACGTGACACCAACCTATCGTCTCCGTATACAGTCGCAGCTGTGTGTCTGTGTATTCAGCAGGAGGTCTGCAGGAGGCACTTAGAGTAAAGTTGTTATATGTAATACATATAATGGCACTGTTCTAGCGGTAAACACTTAAGAAAGAACATGTCAAGCTATGTGCTGTATCAGAAACAATGCGCGGCGTGTTTTGGGAGTAATATGCTGTGTGTTTACATTAGCAAGCATGCTAACACTCAGAGCTAACCATGGAGCTAAGCTAACGCTGTAGGCTACTGGAGAGAATATGTGTAACGTAATGTCCTTGTGGTAAACCTTGCGAGAGAGAAAGGTTTGAGCTCCATACTGTTTCAGAAATAAAGCTTGAAGTGGTTAGGAGCATAACATGGCATTTAATCACCGCAGCGTTTAGCTGAGCTTCTCCCGGTAGAAATCTCTCTCTAGCAGTAGCAGGGAAAAAGCTGTATGACGCTACAAAGGGGCGTGGCTAGTAGCAGACGTTCAATTTAAAGCAGAATCAGCCTGTTTGCAACAGGGCTGCAAAAGAGGGGTGTGAGCAGTATGAGGCATGGCTACAATGGGTGATCTGTTTTGTATTTTAAGCAAAAAATGTCACAGACATGTTTTGTATAGGTATGGCCCTACAATATATTTTTCCAATATAGCATAATAGCCAGGTCCACTTTAAGAACCATAGTTAGTAATAGATTGAATGATATGTTTTCTGTGTTTACAGTGTACCTTTTTAGAACTAAGGGGTGGTGATGTTTTACAGCCGTTCTTAAAGTGGATTACATCCATACATCATACTTTCCAACCTTGAGACCTCAGAAATCGGGAGCATTTCAAAACCACCGCGGGGGGGGGGGATGCTAGTGGATCGCCGGAGCTGTAGATTAACATTATCATGCCTATTGTAGTTTGTAAGTGCAATGCCTTGCGGCCTGTAGCACCATCCTTGTTGATATGTGTGGGCTGGACCTGTATTTCACAGGAAAGGAGTGAGCAGAGGGTCGAGTTGTCCATTCTTGTTCTGTTTTCTGTGACTATCTTCCTCACCCTCTCAGATGCGCACGCTGACAAGCTACCATGGAAACCAAACAATGGTGTAGCTGTATTAAAGTCTGAGTGGAAACAGTCCTGAGTAAATCTGATTTTGTCAGAAATCGGGAGAAATGCGGGAGAAATATGACCCCTGGAGGAAACCGGGAGAGGGCAATAAAATCGGGAGTCTCCCGCGAAAATCGGGAGGGTTGGCAAGTATGCCATACATGCGTATGGACCTTTACCAATACGTCAGATTAGTAAAGGTGAACGTGTATCTCGGTGACCTCGGCATTTTGTGGATTCGGGGTTAGTTTTAGTCTGGGTTAGAAAACAACAGAGCAGCAAAACCTTGAAAAGTGAAGTTTTGCAATCAGCGAGTGTTTGTTCCTGCATGCTCATTGAGGCCTCGGTTTTCTCTGAGGCCTGGCAATAATACACGCCATCACTCTAACTACCTGTAACCAGTGTTTCCACCAGACCAGGGCTGAGAGGGCGTCCACCCCGAGGGGGGGGGGGTTTGTGTGTGTGACGTGTCACGTGACTTGAATTTTTAATTGAGCCGTCCCTTATTGATAATATCTCTTTACGTATTAGTGATGGGAATTCCGGCTCTTTTTAGTGAGCCGGATCATTTGGTTCGGCTCACTAAGAAGAGCCGGCTCTTTCGACTCCTAAATGGCTTCATTTTTCCACAGTTTACCACGGAGCCTCAGTTTCGCTGCTGCGAGGCTCCGGCACTCGCTGGCAGTACACTTTCCGTCACAGGAACACGCTTTGCTGGCGGCGAAAAGAATCCCACCAGACTCCTTTGCCCCTCCAACAGAGGGATGTCCTTGTCCTTTTTCCTTTTCGTCATTTCAAGAGATAAAAACTCTCGATCTTCTCTCGAATTATTTATTTTTTTGGAGGCTGTCAGGCAGGACCCCCCCCTGGCGGAACCGCTGCCTGTAACCCCCCCACCCCTTCATCCACCTCCTTTTTAAAGATCAGAAACTTTAGTGCCTGTTGATGCATGCAGCTGCATTGAAAGGATTGTGCTCAGACTGTGAAGAGCTGACACCCTTTAGCATAGATATGTACAGTATGTGTGCTCCTGCGTCAGTGATATATCTCTGTGCATGATGATATAAAATTAGGGCTCGCTTGTGGCCTAGGCATGTTTTACATCAGGCATTCACAATAGTATCTATCTGGATTTATTACATTGGCATTGCATTTATACTATTCTTGCTTACAACTTGTCTGCATTATGAACAGAATTGTGAGTCAGGTGTCAGATGTGAAGCAATTGACATTTTCTTGTGTGGGCGTATTTTTTCACTTAATTTGATTTAAGCTCTATGGATTTAATGTTATGCCTGGCTGACTCACTGGTGTGCTGCCTGTATGTACTGGGCCAGCTTCAGTGGATCTGTACAAATCCGATTGCATGCACTTATATATTGCAATATTGTGTAGTGGTTTAACTAACAATCACTTACTTGCCTGATTTATTAATCCATCGCAAATATTGAAAAATACACACCACAACTTTCTCTTGTCCAAAACCTAAACATATTCAGTTTATGTTTTCTGTCAGAGTCAAATCCTCTCATTTTATAAGCGGAAACCAGGAGAACATTTTTTCTGTGGACCTTTTTAGTTGAGAATTTTCCAAGGATAAGAATAAAGTTTGGTGCTTTTGCGTCAATTGAATTTATTTTCTTCATTATCTCTTTAAATGCCATTTTAATGCATTTCCATGCCTGACTGAGGGCACTTTGATTATATCTGTGTTCGAACAGTGCTCTACAAACCAGCTCCGCCTGTCTTGTTAGTGGGATAAATGTTTTGTTTTGATCGTTTTCTTGACCAAGTGATGGGAAACCATCCTTCTGGTCCTTTTTAATTAACCTTAAAAGTTCATCTGCCTCAGAGCTGCGAGCACGGAGAGACTTGGGCCATTAAAGATCTGTTCCACTAATGACTCTAATTGTCGATTCGCAGCACCCGGGCTGTGTTTTCGGTCTTGTCTGGCTCAGATTAGGTGATGTATGGAAAGCAGGAGCTGGCCGAATCGCCATAGTAACCTTCGTGATGTCTCCCAGTTTGTTCTCTTTCTCAACAATACAGGCAGCATTTCAATTCTGGGATGCACCTGGTTCGTTTAGCTGGAGCTGTGTGAAGTCTTCACGGACAGAATTTGTTGTTCTCAAGGCCAGAGCGACAAAAACAGTGCTGTTTTTTTTTTTTATAGAAGTTACAATTTCTGCCAAAGTTTTGTTTCTAAACTAAGTGTTCACACATGGATAAGTCGGCTCGGCCAATGTTTTCTCTGCTGCCGCTCTAAAATTCCTCACTTACACACCAAGGCTGCCATGTTCTAGTTTCCAATGTGAGCCACTATCAGTACGGCCGGAGTGTATTAGATTCTCTATTGGGAATGCGCTGCTAAAAATACTGGCCTGGCTGAAAGTGTACACTGATAGGAGCCTGGACTCGCCACCCTGTGATGATTTGCCTTCTTCACAGGGTCACCCAGTGCTCTGCTGGAGACCACACTGTCCCCTAGTACACTGCTAGGGTCTTTGTCTATTAAATTGTTTTGTTTGAGAGTGTGTGGGGTCTTTTATGAAAAGATGGAGGCTCTTTGTAGCGTTAAATGTATTAGTCAATGGATCTACAGGAGGCATTTGCTGCAAATTCCTCCATCAGTTGCAGTCATTTTGATTAGCAGTGTTTAATTTAGAGGCAGATAAGGTTTTGTGACATGCCACGTCATGCTTACAATTCAGCTGTACTCCTCGGACACAACCACAAAGGGAGCTGCAGATCTAAATGTATGACATGTTCTTTTTATCGAGCCAGGTTGCTTTTAATAGCTTGCAGTTTAAACCCATGTTAGGACATTTTGTGTGTATTTTAAACGCGTCAAAGTTGTAGGCTGAACTTCAGATAACTGCTGCGGGGTGAGTCTGCTGGTTAAGGTCATGCAGTGAAAAGCTTGTTGTTTGGACTTGGTCTGGTAGTGTTATGCAGCAGAAGGTGTAAAAGGAGCCGCTGCCATAAAGAGGTGTACGCCTAGCTGTTATACCTCTTCCCCCCTCATGGTTGACCAGTTGGCCCGATGCATGGTTGGTAAACAAATACAGTCCACTCTCCAGGCAGCACACCTCCAGCTGCAGCCATGACTTGTGAACTGTATAATTGGGCCTGGAATGTCCCACATCTCAGCCGCAAAGGAAAACATCTTACTTGTGTTATGTCACACAAAGCATATGCTTAAGAGTTTGGCTCATTTGCAGAACAGAGAGCTAAGGATATCCTCATTACTGTTAGCTCTGCTCATACAGAGCCCCCTGAGTGTAATATGGTTTAATGTATTTTCCAGTAGGTTTCAAAAGCACTGAATACTGCACTATCTGAAGTTTTAGTACAGTTGACATTCTGCCAGAGCTAAAAATAACGAGCTAAATTGGTTTAAAATACAAATCCACATGGACTGAAAAGAATGCGCACCCCTTACTCATCAAAACATAAATAAACAATATAAATAGTTGTCAATGGTGTTAGTTAATGACCAATATTTACAGTCACATACTTACAGTAACTCATAGTAGAGAGCCATACACTATTATTTACAATTAACTAAGAAAACAGTCAGATACCTGACACTTGATATAGTGTAAATATGCAATAAACTAAGTGATTCGTTGAAAAAAAAGACGATTTATAATAGCTATTTGCAGCCCTACATTAAACTCTTGTATCATTGTGATACAGTATAATTGAAAATGATTTGAGACGGTAAAAATGTAACTCATCTCTAGCATAGTGAAAGGGGACCTATCATGCAAAATGCACTCTTGTACGTCTTTTATACATGAATATGTGTCCCCGGTGTGTCAGGGAACTCACCAAGTGTCAGAAAACACAACCCTCTCTCTTTTCCTCCATACCCAAATCTCTAAAAAAGGGTCTGCAACGGATCTGACACAGACTGATCCAGATTTGAATTATTTTCTACGTCACAAAAGGGGTGCTCCGCTTAGTGGTCAATTCTCCACCTATCAGGGGAATGAGAGGTTGGGCCACGGCCGGCCATTGCCGCTCGAAAGCGCTGGAGACGCTGTAGTACATATGCCAGGCCTGTGAGTGGCGCTGTAGTCTGCCACAAAAGCAGCGAAGAAGACATCCCTTGCA
Organism: Gymnodraco acuticeps; assembly: GCF_902827175.1. Lineage (NCBI taxonomy): Eukaryota > Metazoa > Chordata > Actinopteri > Perciformes > Bathydraconidae > Gymnodraco > Gymnodraco acuticeps. The sequence goes on from NW_022989913.1 coordinate 1,417,407, forward strand.
TGGTTGCCATGGTTGCCCCTTCTGTTTATTCTCCGCTCTGGCTCCCTCCCAGAGGCAAGCTTTTGCGCCTCCTGCTTTAAAACAAATGAATAATGACTCTATATAATCATATGTAAGGGATAATGTGCAGCGACGCGGTCATTATGGGGAAAAGAACACGACAGGCTGATCAGGAGCCCAACGCGAAGCGGATGGATCTAGATCGGCATGAAGGTGTTATTGCGGGTTTCTGCCCCATTACTTCTCTTCTTACTTCTATAAGAATAAAGCACGGTGGACGGAGATCTCTTTTTCTCCCCCTCTCCTCCTCGCTGCAGCCCAGCAGCTGATCTCAAAGCATGCTCCCCTCTCCTGCAGGGGGGCGTGGTCAGCTGCAGCTCACAGAATCAGCCCCCTGCAAAAACAGCGCTGGAAAGAGCAAATAGAGCGAAATGAGGCATGGATAAAATGCAGGATATGTTTGGTATTTTGAAAAAAAAACTATATTTATATACTTTATATAGGTATGGCCCTACAATATATTGTTCAAATATAGCATGATATCCCCTTTTTAAGGAATGTCTCGTGAAACAGGATCATGTGTGGGTGAAGACTGACAAAGCCACAAATCTTCTACTGGTGCAATACGTGACCATTAGTGCTTCAGTTCCCCCTCCCACCCAGACAAATATTTTTAATGCATTAGCTAGGGTTTTTTATGGTCTTGAGTTACAGAAGCAACTCCACAAATCAACTCGGCATTACCAAGGATGAGCATAGACTTGCTCTGAGGACAGCACTCCATATTTGACAGTGGCTCACAGCCAGATATGTGGTTGCTAAACAAAATGTCAGCAAAGACGGTCTGGTCTTTATCAAAGCCAGAGACATCACCACATATTTTTCAGTAAAATATTCCCTCTAATTACCAAGAAATCTATTTTTTTCTTTAGTCCTTGAGACCGTGTCTGACTTCTTTAACCTCCCTTTTCCAGTTTACAGAGCAGACATCTTGCCTATTGCATCAGTCACGTTCAGCACACCATAAATATTATTAGGGAAATGCTTTTTTAATGTTGATGTCCAAAAGCCATAACATTTCCTATTCATAATAAAATAATGTTTAGTTACTCATAAAACGTAACATGTGCATCTTATCCTTTCCACAGAATGGTGTTTGTTTTGTGAGTCATCAATGAAGGTTGTTCCTCTAGTTTCTAAAGAACCTTTGTATTTCCTTTTATATCTTTTCAGTTTGTCCGAGCAAGGACATCCGCAACAATGTGACCAACCTACGAACGCTAGAGAACTGCACTGTGATCGAAGGCCACCTGAAGATATTACTCATGTTCAGGACCAAGCCTGAGGATTTCCGGGGCATCAGTTTCCCCAAACTGACGGTGGTCACCGACTACCTGTTGCTCTTCAGAGTTTACGGCATGGAGACCCTCAGCGATCTTTTCCCCAACCTTACGGTCATCAGAGGCAACAACTTGTTCTTCAACTACGCCCTGGTGATGTTCGAGATGCTCCAGCTGCGAGAGATCGGCCTCCATAGCTTGATGAACATCACCCGTGGAGCAGTGAGGATTGAGAAGAACCCGGATCTCTGCTACCTCTCCACTCTGGACTGGTCCAAGATCCTGGACACAGTGGAGGACAACTACATCATGGCTAACAAGAACGACAGAGAGTGCGGAGACGTTTGCCCGGGGGCGGCCATCGGAAAGACCACCTGCCAGACCACCACCATCAACGGACACTTCAGTGAACGCTGCTGGACCCAGAAGAACTGTCAAAGAAGTAAGCAGTCTTTTTTTATAACTCACAAGTTATATATTTTGTACCTCTGTGATTCTTTATAACAGCACTGGAGTATTGCCTAGCTCTGATCCATAACCATAATACAACATATCACGTCCTTGGACACAAAACATTTCATAAACTTGACAATCATAGAGTTTGAAATGAACCAAATGGGAAAAAATTATCAAGACTCTTTCTGGCAGGGATTTAAATGCTATATAAATAGGACTCCCATTTTAATCTGGTGTGGCTGCAGTGTTATTTCTGGCCACCGGTGACTGCAGGCTAAATACAACCTAGTGCTTAAATTATTAATTGCTTACACTTACACTTTTGATAGTTTATTTGTTTTTAAATTAAAAACATTAGTAGGTCTAACCTTCAACCTCACTGTGAGCATTTGCTGCTTTTTTATTGTTTCAAATAATTATTCTCATTAAACAGATTTATATATATGAATAAAGAATCTGTAGTAAATGGGACACGAGTTGAAGCGTTCTGGTCTATCATGATGCATATTGTCCAGCCCTACATCATAAACCTTTGTACTTCCCCTTTTTTAGATGAAACCATATCAAGTGCTTATTATTAGATACATTTTTCATAATTTTCCTACTGTTACATTTTTCCAGTGACCAGTAGTAGCTTGTGTATTTTTTCCTCCGCTACTTTCCGTCAACACATCATTATTTCCCTCACACATCCAACCGGTCTAACATTTACTGAATTCAACTCGCCATTTGGACCAAATTAAAGCACATGATGGTTGGTGTTTGAAACAAAAATAGTTTCTTGTTCGCGTTAGAATCAACGACTGCTTGTAGCCTAAAGCTGTTTAGCCAAAAGTTGGTTTTGTCCGTTTTTAGTGTTGAAATGTCAGAGCAGTGTCATGTGCTCAGGTTTAGTTAAATAGTCCAAGTTCTGTGTCAATGCAGCTTGAACTGTACTCTAATGTGACGCAACACTTAGACATGGACTGTAGTTTTGTTATTGCTCATGTAGTGGACGAGGTAAAGAAGACATTTAACGTCATGGCACATTTCACATTGTCCCATTTAAGCAAAGCTCCTGCGAGACGGGCCTTTCCCTCTGTGTTCTGTTTTTTACTGTAAAATGACAAGCCCACCCATTTCACACTGCCAAAGAGTTCAAGTTCGAGTGCTGAGAAGAATTTTGCGCATGGGTGCTGTCTGAACACCTTGGCTCGCACCATTACGCAACAGATCACGCATTAGTTTAACGGCTCTTTTGAACAAGTTTCCCTGCACGTCTGCCTTTTTAAAACTCTTAGTAATGTTTGTTTTGTGAGGCAGCTATATGTTGAGCTGACCATCATTATGCTCTTCTGTACCCTTTTCACTAGTGTTTTATTTATAGATTTTCCAATGACTTGAGGTGATTGCTTATAGTTGAGGAAGTGTTGTATGAAAAGTCTCACAGCAGAGATGATTTCCTTATTGTGTGCCATTCTCTGAAGATAAATCAAGCTCAAAGGTTGACCGGCAAGCTCTGATCTCCAGTCATTGGCCTGCATTCGGCACAGGCAGGGCCTGTGGTCTTGTGGTCTGTGACTTGCGGTTTTTTGCCTACTTTCACTAAAGCATGAAAAGATCTGTTAAGCCCCAGAACCACAGGACAGAGAGCAAGGCATTCCTTGTTGACTTCAGATGTGCCAGTTGTTCCTGCTTTTTATAGACCTGCTGTAGTTTATAAAGTAAGCTACTATTCCCAAATGTGTTGCTTTTAGTCCAGGTTCAACAGTCACGTTCTTGCTTGATTTGCGGGACCAGCGTTGCTGTCGGGAAGAAAAGCAATGTGGAGCGGCACCTCACCGCTTCATAAGGAGTTTGACTGTGATTTTCCTTCTGGCAGAATCTACACATCAGCCCCATTGAACAGCATAGTCGTGCCAGCCTATACTGCACATGAGGGGCAGAGCTTTACTCTGTGTGTGTGTTGCAACTTGCATGGCGTAATTTCCACTGGGGACAGTGGAAATCCCACTTTTCGAAATCCCGTTTGCGTCCCCCCACTTTACAAATATGTTATTTTTTAACGCAAGCCGTCATCGCCACGGAGGAGCACACAGCCTCTGTGAGCGAGCGAGACAGAGAGAGCGAGAGAGCACACCTTTATCCATTTAATATAGTTGTAAAAAATAAAGTAAGAAATCATTCCGATGTGTACTACTGTATCGGACAGTAAAAAAAAAAAGGGGAGTGATTAGTAAAATATGCATAAATAAAAAGAAAGAATGCTAATTAGGTAACATAAGATAAGAATAAACAAGTTGAAATGTTTGTTATTGGTTGTGATCATATTCTAAAGATGTTTGGATCATTGAAAAGTATACAGCTCCCTTTCATGAGTGTTGAGAGCTGTATCCATAAATTCATTTTGTGCTCAAAGTGCACCAGATTGATGCATTTCACTTCAACATTTTAAAATAAATCCTCCCAGGGGAGCATGCCCCCGGACCCCCCTAGAGGAGGTGAGGACCCCCCTAGAGGTTGTGAGGTCCACCCCCAAATAAAGCAGGTTAAACTAATTAAATTGAATACATTTTCTTTTAGTAAACACTGAAAGTGGGTCCCGCAGACCCAAACAGCACACAAAGGTTAAAGGTAAGCATATCATAATGTTAAAATGTGCTAAATATATACACTGCAAAAAACAACACAAAAGAGGAGTAACAGTAGCTCATGACTCATAGCTCACTTTTTTTGAAAGTAGCTCTCATCCTAAAAAAGGTTGGAGACCCCTGCTTTAGTCATATCTATTCTCTTCAGGTCTCAGGTCTGCTGTTGTTTTGACTCTGATTTATTTTTTATAAACAAATGTGGAGGATTGATCAAAAGTAGCATTTGAGAGGTAAAATATAATTTCACTTCGCCTAAAAATCTCACTCAAATAGGGACTGTCTGGGACTTTTTTTGACTCCAAAAAGTGTCTGTCAGCTCTCTTAATAAAAAAGAAACGCAGTGGTTAAGTGCCAGAGGTAACTGTGGGTCCCACATCATTTCTGCAGTCTGTACACCAACAGAAAACAAAGCGGCAGAACCACGAGGCTTGGCTTAGTGCCCATGTTTGGAGTCAAAACCCATTTCCCTTCCCTGCTTCTATAACAGGGGTAATTTGAATTTATCTCCTAATTTCCCCCTCCTTTTTACACCAAATTGGGTGCGTCCGTTAAGCAAAGTGGCAAAGCAAGGTTGCAGGAGTTGCTCATCACCGAAGTTGATTAGATTTGGCTACAGAGACACACAAACGCACACCATGCCAACGTGTTTATTAGTGGCAAATACATGACATCATCCTGTGCAGCATCTCTCTCATCCTTGAAATTAACTCCCTTATTATTAATAAGGTTTGATAAGTTATAGAGTTCTATTCAGGGGTGCACATAACTTGTTTGCCCTGGTTCTCAAAGGAGCACCTGGAGATGTTGCTTGGTGCGCATCTTTAAAATGAAATAAACCGGACCTTTTGAGGGGGTCTTGACTTTATGAACGGGGGGAGGTGCGCTAGTGAGCACGCAGCAGGGTTACTGTGTGGAGCGCATAAAGCAGACCCTTCACGCGATAGCGAGGGGTAGAGCGAGGGATCGCAGATGCTGTCGTTCTTCGCGGACGGATTAAAAAAATTAAACCTAAAGTCAATGTGTGGGAAACCCTGCTATCTTACCAGTTCTTATGCAACTCGCATCTCTCTCTCTCTCTCTCTCTCTCTCTCTCTCTCTCTCTCTCGCTCTCTCTCGCTCTCTCGCTCTCTCGCTCTCTCTCGCTCTCAATGTTGGTGCGCAAATGCGCCTTTTTTCAAATGATCCGGTACTCTTTTTTGGCGTGGGGTGTGCATGCGCCTCTGCGCACCAGTTATGTGCAGCCCTGGTTATATTAGAAGGTAGTGCCAGACAAATACTTTCACACGTCGGACATTCGTTTGAAAAAATAATTAAAATAACCATGACTTCCTTTTGAATAAACAGCCATGTCTGAACAGGCTTAATGCAACCCAAAATAAAATAAGTTCATAAAGTAAACTACCTTTCCCAGTCGTGATGTGTCCTCTTCACGTCTCAGGTCACCTAATGGAGTATACACCGAATCATGTGTCCATCCTGTTATTCATGTCTTTATTAGTTTTGGAGTAAATTAAGTTCAATGTTAATCCAAAATATATCAAATACTATTTAAAAACAATCTGTAACTGTCAATAATCAGTAGTTTTAAAACCTTTTGTTTTAAGTATATACATTTAGTTGAAAACAAAGGTTTATGAAATGTGTTTCAAAAAACTTTTTATTTCCTTCTAAAAATAATTGGGTTGAATGACTGGGTGAAGGGAAATGGTACCGTCGAGTGTATTTACTTGTGATGAAGTATTATTTCTTGCCAACATCCAATTGAAGATAATGGGCAGTTGATGATGTTTTGATAATGGCTTTTATGTGGCACAGCTTGTTTGGCTGATAGGACCTCGGCTTAGTCCTGAAAGGACCTGGCAGCTGGACATATTGGCTGTGACTCAATAAGAAATCAGAGGCTTCCCGTTGGGATATTATCTTTTTTCACTGCTGAGCTGCACGTACAGAATGTCCATCTGCCCCTCAAATATTGTCTTTAATTTTGTGTAATATGTTTTCTTATTTATTTGGCACTTTGTGTCTTTATTAGAGAGTGGACGTAAGAGGGATAACAGGAAGTGAAGGGAGAAAGATCGATGGCGTTGTGGTTTAGGTCAGCGCCATAAAACCTTTTGGCCCTCAAGGGGTGCCCCCAATCTTGCATATTTAACGGGCTGCTTTTTATTCAAATGTGTGGAAAAGGCCAAGCATTTAGATTACCGTGAAATTAAATCTAATGGCATTTCCCATTTGTATGTGTTTGATAAATTCTTAGTATATCATATTTGTTAAGCTTTTACCGTCATTTCCATCTTTGCATTAGTGTCATCTTTAAGATCTCAGTGTAATCGAATGCAGCTTATGTTTGTTCTCTTTTCCGAGTAGCCTTTGTTGCATCGAGCCCTGAGAGATATACATGGGCTGGTATTTCCCAGGTGGCCAGTATTTTACACACATGATTAAAAGTGATCTTAATTATCTACACTCTGCCAGAGATGAGACACCCACGGGAGGCCTTCATCTTCCACCTCCTTCTTCTTCTTATTCGCAGCAGCTATCGTCAGTGTTTTCAAGATCTGTTACATATTTAATAAGGTCGAGAACGGCTTTTAGCAGACGCTTCGAACTCCGATTGGTTTGGCACTTTCTACACTTGTAGCATTTGTGACCCTGTGGCTTTTGGCAGAGGTTAGTTGGTTTCGTGCAGCCTGTCACAATTGGAGTATTCCTATGAATCCCATTTCAGTCAGGTCAGGTGACGACTCGCTGCCGGACCTTTATTGATATGGATGTTCCAAATGTACTCTTGGCTCCCATCACATATGTCTGTCCGCCAACAAAATGTACATGAAGATTTGTGTGTGTGTGTGTGACAGCAACACAGACATGGGGTTATAAATCACACAGGGGCATAACCTCTGCGTGTGTCTGTGCAGACAGAGTGGATGGCTATTGTTTAGTCTTGCTGCTAGGAAACATGAGAGTAACACTGTGGTGTAATCGTGCATATGAACACATCAGTCATTCACCCAGGCGATATCAGAAGGAAAAGCGAGGTCACCGGTCACTACGGGGGTGAGAACGGTGCAGAGGGGGATTGAGTAGGGGAGGATGGTTCCCGCCTCACCGTCGTTGACCTTTAGCCCTCCTCTTCACTGACCTTGTCGCAGCTCCCACACGCAACGGGCAGCGCTGGCGCCACGATCCTTTTCCACCCCGAACAATGGCTGCCATAGAAGTTCATGGAGAGTTCTTCCCAATTGTTTCCGGTCTTTGTTGGTCTACTTCCTCTCCGAGGTTATGAATGGAAGCACAGGCCTCGGCTGATGTCTCGGTAGCGGCAGACACTTTTATGAGACCAAAATACTGATGGCCGACCCTTGGGAAGTTGGCAAGGAAGTAAAGAGGACACATTTAGCCGCTAATAAAGCTGTCTGTAGGGAAATAGAAGGATATTGTTACCAAGCTTTATTATTTTGAGATGGAAGAATTGACCCCTGTCGTGACATAACATAAAGAAGCTATGACTTTATTATATTGTCTTGACTCTTGACTTGCCTGTGTGTCACTTTAGATTCTTGGATGTCTCTGTGACATGTTAAAAGCTTCTGTATTCATTGCCTGTGGCATTGCCTTAAAACATGAACTCTGTTTGAAAGCCAAGCCAGCCTGGTGCCCCTCCCATCACATGAATCATTCCTTCTGTTTCTATTTCTGTAATGGCTCCTCATTCATTCTGTATACTCTATAATATTAAACCTTTAAACTTAAATCTGTAGCACTTCACTCCAGCGAGAGGTACGTTTAGATGTTTTCAAAGTTGATAGAAAATGTGTGCTTGTAAAGACATTACATCACCGCTCATTTTAAACTGCTGTGTCACTGAATATATGGGCAAATCAGCTTTTATTTATATAGCACATTTTAAAAACGATTTTTGGTCGAGCCAAAGTGCTGGACATGCAAATAATAAATATATAGATTTAGTTTTGGCAATAAGATTACCCTTCCAAGAAGTATTTACAACCCAGCCATCATGTATGAATTCCTTTCCTATCTTTCTTTGTAGCCACTGTGCAAAGACTTCTAAACTAATATTTAGCCCATCTGTGAGATGTTTTTATCATTTCTCTTGTAAAAAAACTTGTTTGTACCTTTTTTATATTTGGTGCTGAGCATTACAAGTCAGTGTTTGACTCCTATACAAGCTAACATTGTTGTAGGAATAGGAACAAATCAAAAGCGTTAACTTGAATATAAAACACTGGGCATCAGCACAGCAGCCTTTTCTCCTTCTGTATTGACACTAATGTGTTGACAAAGTGGCAATACTTGTGATATACAAAGCTATATGTCCCAAACCAAGGACATATAGCCCATTTCTACAAGGCCATTCAACAAGCTTTACAAAAACACAAAAAGCAATATGTCATACTAAAAAAGAAACACACAAGTTATATTTTAAAAACAGTCATCACATAAAGAATGATGAAGCCAAAGGAATACAAAAGAATGAAGCAAAAAAAGAACAAGACGGGTACAAAATACGATTAAAAAAATAATGGATCTCGTGTATAAGGACTTATTTACGAGAGTAAATTCTGGCTTGTTTCTTTCACCAAGCATTTAGTTTGTAATCAGCCATGAAAAGAAAAAAAGCAATGACACAAGATCAGACAGATACGCGTCAGCCTGCCTTTACAGTCTGTTGCTCTCTTCATGGTTCAGTATGCAGAGCGCTATTCTACTAGCCTAAATCCAGAATGCTCTCAGACCCCCCCCCACACACACACACACACACACACACACACACACACACACACACACACACACACACACACACACACACACACACCATGAGTCTTTTCCTTTGAGCTGACTTAACTGCTCTGGCACTCAGTCTCGTGGAGCTGCACCCTGCGAACCCTCGCCGCTCCTGGAACCATTCCCATGGAATCCCAGACATTTCAGGCATTTGGTAAAGCTGGGCCGACAGGCGTTTCTTCACCGCTGTACGCGCTCACACTCACCCCAGCCATTCGATTCACCTCACTGTTGTTTATTGAATCAGACCCGCAGGAAAATTGTTGCTCTTTATCTACTTTCACAAGTTGCACGAGGCCTTGTAATCTATTTAACCTGTTATTTAAATGTTGTTATGCAGTGGCAAAATATCATTATTATTTAATACTGTTACACTGATGCAGCGGTGCCAAGCTGTAAATGAATAAAGAAATAAAAAAAACATCATGTAATGGTGTTTTTCAACCCTTAGAGTTTGAAAGGCTTGAGGAGGTTTTTACTGCAGTCCACGTAAAGCTAAATGGAAACATCTATTGTAAAAAGTTGAAATTGTGCAATAGATCTGTAATTCCAAAATACGTTTTTAATTTGAGTTCAAGCACAACTTGCGTAACTTTTATTGTTCTTTGTTACTTCTCTAGACTGCTGACTTCTCTTTTTTTAACCTCCATTGTAAGTCTGACATTGTTAAAGTGAGGAGTACTACTACATTGGTTTGTGTTTTTATACTTTGTCATGTTTATTTTTCACAGATTTTCTTTTTAGTGAACACAATCTGTTATTGGTACTTCTGGAAAACTAAAAGATGATTCACTTAAAAGACAAAACTGTGATGAAAATAGACCAGATATTTTGAAAGAGCAGCAGTACCCGTGCTCTCTTGACTTGGACCCAGAAATCATGTGTACATTGCTTTGGGCAAAAGTGTCTGCCAAAAGAAAAAAGTATTTCCAGTGTGACAGGAGAAATTTCTTTGCGAATATTTTGGATTTATTTGTACTGCTTCCCTTTTTTAAGTAAGAAGATGAATTCCGCTGGATAGGATTTGACAAAGACAATGGGTGTTGTCCATTTTATTTTGATGTAAATGTGACATTAATAGTTTTGATGTCATAACAGGTAGTCAAAGTTAATCGAAGAGGTAGTCATTATTTCAGCCTGACACCGAGCGCTGAGAGGAAATGAAGATTCAAGGCTGTGGCGTGCGTCATTTGCCTGTAAAGCAGGCAGTGTAATTGCCATCAATGAGTGCACAGTCTTTATCATTCCTATTCCAGTCACGGACAAACTGGATATCCTGCCTTCGGATGACAGCGGCGGCAGGGCAGCGTTAAAAACAAAAAGTGCCTTTCCATGTTGTTTGTGTGTTTTTGTTCTATTAACCTTAGACTGGGCCAGTTAATGAAATTGTTTACGGCTCTTGTTACCACTCGAGTCGCCTCGACCGAGCCCCGCTGCTGCTGAGTCAGAGCAGCTGAACAGTGGTTAGCGGTAAGAAATTAGACAAATAAATTGATCGTTTTTTGGTCGTCTGGTTCAGGAAGATTCAATCTTTTTGGTTATGTTCTTAATTTTGCTTTAACTTAGTTTCTGAGAACGATTCAATATGTACTCTTCAATATTTAGATGTCAGAGTGACAGCTATCGGCCGTGACTGACATCTAACTTATTTCTGTGCTATACAAAACTAAATCACTGAAATTAGTTGGTATATCAAATGGAATAAATATCACCTGATTGTCGTTCTTATGATTGTAAATCATTCGACAATAAAAAGCAAACGACTCAAACTAGAAGAACTTCAGAATGATTATAATGAAAATATCTGCTTTGTCTATGAAAGTCCCAAAACAGTTACAAATGCCCAAAGAACTTCCCAGGTCCCATGGAGTCAAAAACCCAAAGATCTTCAGATTATCAATTTAGAATTAAAAAAAAAAAAAAAAAAAGCTGCAAAACTCCAATAAAAGAAACTCGTTACCAGCAAAGAACATTTCACTTTTCATGTTAAATGACTAATGATGATAACATATTTATTATTAAAATTGAGTATTGATCGATTTACTGACAGATCAACAAAACACTTCAAACCAACCCCTAAAAAGACCAAAGACAAAGAAGGATAAAAAGCGTTGCATTTGAGAAGCTGGAAACAGTTTGATGGTTGTTTGAAAAATGACTTCATGAAGTTATCAATCAAAAGTTTTGATGTCGACTAATGATCGTATAGTTAGCTGTCAGCTGTTTTCACCTCTTAATGAATGCTTTCCCTCTAAGTCTGGAGGGACCAGGCAGTCTCTCTCTCTCCTCTCTCCTCTCTCTCTCTCTCTCTCTCTGTCTCTCTCTCTCTCTCTCTCTCTCTCTCTCTCTCTCTCTCTCTCTCTCTCTCTCTCTCTCTCTCCCTCTCTTTCTCTCTCTCTCTTCTCTCTCTCTCTCTCTCTCTCTCTCTCTCTCTCTCACTGTCTTCACTTTCTCTCTCTCTCGCTCTCTCTTCCTCTCCTCTCTCTCTCTTCGCTCTTTCTCTCCGAGTCGTCTCTTCTCTCTCTCTCTCTCTCTCTCTCTCTCTCTCTCTCTCTCTCTCTCTCTGTCTGTTATTTTGTGCTAATAAATATAGAATTATAAGTAATTACCCTCAAATGATATAAGGCCTTAACTCACAAACGACATTAAAATGGATTGTCTTCAGTCTACAAGGCCTGGGGTTGTTTGAGTCATAATAAAGCATTTCATTAAATGTCTATATCAGTGTCATTGTCAATGACTTGCTTTTATATGGAAATTGAGCATTAGTAAAGCATTATCGCTGATGTCCCTGTGACTCTTTTCAAAGTCAACAACACGACTCAAACGCCATGCGCTCGATGAATTGATTTATTGCTGATTGGTCTTCATTTGCAGGGGCTGCAGTTTGCAGAGACATGTGTGGAAATAGAAGACTATAATACTTCTGTTGCTCACTAGCAGAGAGGGAACCAGGCCGCTCTGAACTAATGACAGACATCTTCGGGGCAGAGACCAGTAATCACACTAAGGCCAGCCCCAGGGGTTTTGATTCTGTTATAAAACTAGAGTTAAAGATTGTGTAGACCAGTGTTTTATCAAACTTGCAAAACTTTTTTGGTGGAGAAATAAAATAAGGTACAAGAGGTACACTACAGTGTTCGAAAATCTTAAATGCAACATTTCAAATGTTAGTCTCAATTCATGCAATAACACTAAGATGGTGTTGAAGATGTGTTGAACTAAGCAAGGCAAATGTATTTATATAGCACCTTTCAACACAAGGTAATTCAAGGTGCTTTACAAAAATGAAAGACATTCAGACAAAAGCATTTAAAAACAGTAAAAGATAATAAAAGAAACATTAAAAGAAAAATACATGAATCAAAAGTTACAGTGCAGTTTAAGATATGAATAGTTCACACAGAAGTTCCACTTTACTGATGAACACAACGGCTCAGTTTCAATTAAAAGCAGCGGCAAAAAGACAAGTCTTCAGCCTGGATTTAAAAGTAGTAAGAGTTGCAGCGGACCGGCAGGTTTCTGGGAGTTTGTTCCAGATATTTGGAGCAGAAAGCTGACCAGTCCCTGAAGACCTGAGAGATCTGGATGGTTCATCATTTGAACTACACTTTATTTATTGTTGCACTTAGATTTGAGTGAGAAACAAGGAACGTTGTGTTCACCTTTCTCCGTGTGTTTAGCTGTATTGCTTCTATGTTTCCAGCACAAGTTAGTTATCTGGATTCCCGTCTAACTTCAACCTCCAAACTTGTTTGAGTTTGTTTGCAGTTAACCTTTGCAATCAAGATAAGAAATGTTACATATCAAATGTGGTTTATCGTACTAACAATCTAATTGTATCGAACTTATTGAAGTATAATTATTTTAAGAACACTGCAAATCTGATATTTTTTACCATTACTAAAAAAGTAATACTCTCAAGTACCCCCTGCAGTACATCAAAGTCCCCCCCTCACTAGACTGAGGTTTTTTTGTTTAAATTGAAAATAGGAACAAAGAAAAAAAAATAGGTTTCAGATGTCTGACTCATACGTGCCTCAATTTTTAGGACATTTTGTTTTCTTCCAATCTGTGTTCCTCTGGCCCTGTACAGCTCTCACTGTAACTGTGCTGTAAAAGAGATCAGCGTGCCGCTCTGTGGGTTTCTACAGACCAACACCTCTGTATGCCGTTATGAAACCAGTATATGGGTTAGCCTTTTCTTTTTCTTTGTGCCTTTCCCATGCTTAATGCATGACCTAATCAGCCCTGAATATCGAGTCAGCTGTTGTGCAGCCACTGCCAAGCAATGCATGTCACATTTCAAACATAAATCAAAGTTCAAATTTGGCATTTAATTCAGCGCTCAAGTTGCAGCTCTTTTATTCTGTCAGTTAGTTTGAAAGAAAAGTTGAAAGTTCGCCATTTTTCAAAAGCTCTTTATTTCTTCTTCTTAAGATTATTCCCTTCTTGAGCTTCAGCAAAACTTTCTTTCATAAGAAACTAAACACTACCCATGTCACGGCCGTGGAATTTTAATTACCAACCCGCGCACCACCACATTCCCGCTTGGCATTTTCTGGGGTCTAATATGATCTTGACGCAGAAAGCCTGATTATACTGCTGTTTTACTCCTGCCAAATAAAAGTAACTTGGAAAAACTCACAACCCTTAATAATTTCAGAGAGAACTGTGGTTCATAAAACGTACGGAGGCTCTTCATTTTAGGCAGAAACCTCAGGGTTTGGGGGAGTGTGCTCCTCCTCGCCTGAATGAACACATTGCTAATGGCTTGCTGGTGTGCATTTCAATGTTGGTGGAAACAAGGAACATAGAGATAGATAACTGTTCATACAGTGCGTGTGTGTTGGTTGCAGATATCAGACAAGGAGCCGATTATGATGAACTGTGTGAGTCATTCCTTGCAAGCTAAGTGGATTCTTTCTGCCTTTTCGACACCCCACGTTGTTGAAGCTCGCCTTGTGTTGGCAAGCTGGGCAAATCTGTTTCTTCACCTCCCATCTCCAAGTTGGCATGGACCTGACGGGATGTATTATTCTCTATCACACAGGGGCTCGGAGTTGAGTTGATTTGTTGTTGTTTGTGTTGAGCTACGGTGATTGAGCGTCTCATTGTGTGGCAATCATCCAAGTGAAACCTCTGCTGATGAGATAAAGAGACAGGCATTTCTGCAGCATTGTTCCTCGGGCTTTCATGTGATCATACCGCATCAACTGCATAACAAGAGATCAGAGTGGTGTCAGAGGAACCAGAGTAATACGGATAAGGACTTCAGACACGGGAGGCAATTCATTCAGCATCAAGACTCAGACAAATAAATAAAAACTGTAGCTAAACTGTAAACAGACCTAAGTCCAACTGCCGACCCAGCACTATTGTTGTCAGGTGATGCTGTCCAAATGCAAGATAAGTCTTGAGATGCTGACAAGAGCAAACTCAAGCCGAGCATAACTAATTGACCCACTGAGAAAAGACCTCTGCTCTTCACGAGCGGCTAACTGAACGGTCTCTAACGATAATAAAGAAACTGGGCCTCTATCTGGAGATTTGCATGTTTTAGGGAAAGAATGACAAACCGTCTCCTCTGCGTCCTTCTCCGAGGAGATCAAAGATGGCTTGGGGTGGCCCCACTCTCAAAGGTCCTCTGGGTCTCACCCTTGTAAACATTTTTGACAGGCACACAACATCTCCTTCAATGTGGTCACTGTTGTTGATTTTATAAAAGCCCCCATGATGAACAATACAGCTAATTTAGGATCGACTACCAGCATTGATTGCAACTCGGCAGACACGGCCAAGTCAGCTGCTGGCAAAGAGAAGTGTGCAAATCTTTTCGACAGTTTGTTCTTGAGCTTCATAAAAGTGGTGGTGCATGTCTGGAGGTTGATATCAGTTACTCAAATTAAATGACCCTCTTTAACCCTAAAAGTCTGCATCGTCTGTTAAAAAAAGCATTAGACATTGCTGCAAATGGCAATGATGGATTATTATTATTATCATCTACTCATGTAAAGTGCAGCTAGATACATTTATTTCTTTGAGCATTTTTACTTGGAAACACAACTGAAGGGATGTCTTGGTTGTAAAAATATCTCCAAATAAATGTATTTCTTTCTTTAGTTAACTGGTTAAAAAACCATAAGATACACCGCAACAGATTCAATGTGGAGATGCAACTACCTAGTTATATTCCTTTATCTGAACTGTTTATATCCATTTTTAATGAAACTTAAAAAGAACAAATACTTATTCTAATTGATCTAACACAATTTCCAAAGATATTTCATTTTAAATTATACAAAACAAAAAAACAAATCACATGTTCAAATTTGACCCAAAACATATTTGTGGGTGATCATCGCTGAAATGCTCTATCGTTTATCAAAGTTGTTCATTTTAATGAGCAACTTTCTGCTTTAATGCAGGGTTCATATGATAACAGGATTGTGTGACTACCTTATATTAGAAGTTGGCTCAAATGTAGTTATTAATCATAATAATAATACATGGGACTTTTATAGCGCTTTTCATGAAACTCAAAGACGCTTTGGCAGAGAGTTAAGAAAAATAAAGACAAGAGAAAACAAAAAAAATAGATAACAAAGAAATACAAAAATAGATAACAAAGAAATACAAAAAGAGATAAACAAAACAGAAAATAGGGGGGAGGGGGGTGGTCAGTGGTTGAATGCAGTGTTGAACAGGTGGGTTTTGAATGCTGTGAGGGAGGAAGAATCTCTGATGGATTGGGGTAGTGAGTTCCAGAGGGTGGGTGCAGCAACGGAGAAGGCTCTGTCGCCCCAGGACTTGAGGTTGGTCCGGGTGGGGAGGGACAGGAGGTTGGCAGCAGCAGAGCGGAGGGAGCGAGTGGGAGTGTGTCTGTTATTATCTAAATCATTATTAAATAATAATGAATGGCCTTCCACTTATTTAATCATAGTGTCTGAAATGATTATTTTTAAATGTAAAGTCAGCCCTTAGCCCCTGATCCATCAGTTTGTTGAAGGACTTATTATTGTTTTTGTTCAAACACATATTTCAATTTGTATGGACTTTTTTCAGTTGTTCCCGTGCGGTTAACGTATGTAAAATCTGCTAATGAGTTGTGGACATGATGAGACCTGATGCATCGCCCAAGGCAGCGAGCTGTTCATCTCAATACTAACACAACAGGTTTGTCTCAACACGTGTTTGAACCCATTTTACTACTACATTCCAATCAACAATCACATTAAAGACAAAGAAAAATGTTTTCCCGGTTGAAAAGTTCTGACAAGATTGATGTGCCTGAAAATCAGCACTATTTACCAGGAAATACTTGTGTTTAGATTAGTAGAAAAGAAGGCGATTCACAGTTGTGAAGAGACGGAAAAAGTAGAGCAGCTCCAGCCTGTTACTATGTGGCTCTTGTGTCGGAGGGTTTTTCAGACCTCCCATTGCGGCTGCCGCTGTCTGACTGGCTGCGGGGGGAGAGAGGGACACAAAGGGTTAAACTGTGCGCCTGTCTTCCTTGGAGATGGGAGAGGCCATTTGAATGGCTAGCTTCTGCAGCTAGCCTACACATTGGCTAAGGCTGAGGGTGGATCTGCTGCTGGGCCTGTGCTCCGACATGGAGCCAGCTGCAGGATCAGGAGTCAGTGTGAGCAGACTGCAAAGCTTTGGGAGTGTGTTTGTGTGTACATACATCACATTGGAGGGGAAGTTGAAGGGCAGCTTTTCTAATAAACTATTGAGTCTGAACATAAACCTATCAAGCAGATATTTCTTGTTTTAAAGCGTGAAAATCATAATTTTTGTATTGTTGTAAATCTTGTTGCCGAGTAGATTATTTCAATTTACAGACTGACGTAGATAAAAGGTGGTTATATAATTTGTTTTTTCTAGCACCAAGCCCCCTTTAACTCCCCGCGCACACTGCCATTCTCATATTGCTGCCACCCGCCCCAAACACACACTCTTTTAATCTTTAAGAGCTTACCTCTGTGAATCTATGAGGACAGGGGGTCCATGTTGTTTTGGTAATTTAAGGGTCAACCTCAGGACACTAATGAAACCAAGCAGCAACAATAGAGAGCAACAGACTTTGGAGATAATTGTCTCCTGCAATGGGAACATAAATGTCCCTTCTTGTTTTGTTTTAATGTGGGTGAAAATGATTTCAAACCCCTAAAACAGGGGTGGGGAACCTCCGGACCCCGGGCTGTATACGGCCCGTGAGACCATTTGGTACAGCCCTCGAGGTAATTTATAAACACACGCAAAAAAGAAAACAATTTAAGAAATCTAGACCGCAACAAAATTAAACAAGCGAGTGCCTGTTTTTCCTGGCCAAGGTCAGGGTCCTTGAACACAACACGAGCCTAACGCGTCATCACGTGGTATATATCTCGTCTGACAGAGGTGCAGTTCTGACGGAGAGCACCAGAACGCCGCTCCGGCACTTCAGAAATTGCAGTACCCATAAGGAGCCGTACACATGCCGCAGTTTCTGCGTGTCTGTGTCTTTAGTTGAAAGCCCAGTGGCGATCTGTTCATCTGTCATTCTGATCATACAGTCAATAACTTTGTTGTTATTAGCATCTGGTTAGCTAGCTATGCTAACGAATATAAGAAGCTTTTTCTCCAACCAGTGAGGTAAAGGCACATCTTTATATGATCATTATAGTTATAAGAGAATAAAGTAAACGGGTATAAAATACTATATGACAGTCAAAACAAAGTTGTTATTAATAAACAAGAATACAGTTTAAAAGGGGAGTGATTTGTAAAATATCCAAAAAGAAAATCTGCTTACAGTTCTGTTTCAAATGGGTGTTGAGAGATGTTTCCATAGATCTCCTAATGTTGCTCTCAAAGTGCACCAGATTGATGCTTTTAACTTCAACATTTAAAAACAAATCTTCCCGGGGGAGCATGCCCCCCGGACCCCCCTAGAGGAGGTTAGGCCCCCCCTCCCACTTCAATCATGTTCACATGGATAGGAAACTAAATACATTTGCACACATCTTGTGTCCATATCTTTCCGTTTGGATGGTCATGCCACAACCGTGCACGTGCATGCATGCGCGAGTCATGGTGACATATCTGGATTAAGAGGTTGCTTTCAGCATGAAAGAAAGGCGAAATGAATGGGCTGTGATTTTAGTATTTTTAAGCAGAGGTCAATCATTTGTACGGCCCTCTGAGAATGTAGAAACAATGTAAATGGCCCTTGAGAGGAAAAGGGTTCCCCACTCCTGCCCTAAAAGAAGGAACATAATCCCAACTTTACGAGTTGACCTGTAACCTGCCTTTAACCGTAGGGACTCAGTATCTCCTCGGCTGTCAAACGGTCTTAATGTGGCTCTCTTGGCTGACAAGCTAATCTGAGCAGGCAGGTCAGTCAGCTGTATTTACCTCTGACAATCCTCCATCTATCCACACACACTTGTACTCACAAACTCAGCTGATCTACTCACACACACTCACACCTGCAGAGTCTGATGTTACGTAACTGGCTGAATTAAGGGCACGCACACATGTAGATGCATGTACAAACAGCCTACCTACAGACTGGAATGCCCTCTTCTTGGAAACAGATTTGTGTGTGTGTGTGTGTGTGTGTGTGTGTGTGTGTGTGTGTGTGTGTGTGTGTGTGTGTGTGTGTGTGTGTGTGTGTGTGTGTGTGTGTGTGTGGTGTGTGTGTGTGTGTGTGTGTGTGTGTGTGTGTGTGTGTGTGTGTGTGTGTGTGTGTGTGTGTGTGTGGTGTGTGTGTGTGTGTGTGTGTGTGTGTGTGTGTGTGTGTGTGTGTGTGTGTGTGTGTGTGTGTGTGTGTGTGTGTGTGTGTGTGGTGTGTGTGTGTGTGGTGTGTGTGTGTGTACCACTGAGTTGTTGTGATCTCTATCGATCATAGTGTTTCTCAGCGTGAGGAACTAGAAGATTTGTATACATTTTTATTTTTCAAATAACCCTTTCTAAACACAAATAAGGAAGGGACATTTGATTTAATTTTATATCAATTAAAAGTCACTCCTTTTATTGTGTTTAAAAGAAAAGAAACAAGCAAGACATCACGCACGTGTCTCGCTCCAGGTTTCTCGCCCTCTGTCTCACTTTCACCAAGCCTTCTGGATAAGTGTCTGGCTTTTTTCAACTAGTGTTGGATCCCCGCTGTTTGTACTCACCATGCTTGTTGGCCAATGACAGATGGTCTTCTGGGCGGCTGGCTCGTGAGGGAGGAGGGATTTCCCTCCTGCTGACACATAGCTCCGACCATACAAGATATCTCTGGAGTTTGAGATATAAATATATATTGTAATATACTGTAACTTGGGGGGACTTAGAGAATACCTTTATTAGTCCCACAGAGGGGACATTTAAATTGTTACATCGAAATTATAGAGGCAAAAAATGAATTAAGAGCCATGCATAAAATATTAGAGATAGAGATGACAATTTACAAAAATTACTTTATAAGTAAAGTAACAGTATTTAAAAATAAATAAACTAAGTGTTTTTTTTATGCATGCTTTATTAGGTAACATTGAGCTGTCTTTGGCTCTTTCCTGCTGTAACAATGTAAATGTCCCCTCTGGGACTAATAAAGGTATTCTGATTCTGTTGCATGTAGTAGAAGTGTGCCAGATAACAGTAGTACAAATAAAAGTATATATTGCACATTGATTACAGATTTTGTTACAGTAGTTGAACTGAAATCAAACGCAGGTGTCTGAATGCTGATAAGCTTCTGTTTCCTGCCTCTTTTCCCTCTGCTCATATTCAATCCTTTCTTGAACTTCCACATTTGCTTCACTAACTCTGTCCTTCCTCTCTCCCCTGCAGTGTGCCCGATGCATTGTAAACATCGAGCCTGCACCAAGGACGACCTGTGCTGCCACGACCAGTGTCTGGGCGGCTGCCTGAAGCCCCACTCAGCCGATCACTGCGTGGCCTGCCGCGGCCTCCAGCACGAGGACAAGTGTGTGGTCCGCTGCCCCGAAAACCACTTCACTTACAGGGGCTGGCGCTGCGTCTCCTTCGGCTTCTGCCAAGATCTCCACAACAGATGCAAGCGCGAGAAGGAGCGCAGCAAGAGCGCCGACTGCCACGAGTACGTCATCCACAACGGGGCCTGCATCCACGAGTGTCCCTCCGGCTACACCACCGTCAACTCCTCCTCGTAAGTGGACACTCATGCCGGTCTGATGGGCTCCTGATGGTCTGATGGAACAATGTGTGATCAGTGACAGAACACTTGTTATTATCTGGTGTGAAAAAAATGGTGGCTGCTAGGAGCATTCACTGGCTATATTTTATTTACTCTTATTTAAACTCTCAGCAAATGTTCTACATTTTTCTATTAACTTATGAAATCAACAATCTAATTGAGTGTCAGCTTTTCTACAAACCTTATAATATTCCTCATCTTTTATACCTTATTGGTACTTTTAAACCTTTGAATCCCATTCCAAACTCTTCACTAATACAACTCATTCATAGTCCGTCAACTGCTTCTGGATAGAGATTTAAGCCGGCAATGCCGTTGTTGCCTCTTCATAAAATATGTCCTCCTCGTTTGATGTTTGTATTTGATCCAAATAGATCAGGCAGATGACTAGGAAGAAAAAACTAAAGAAATAAAAAGTTGTTTTTCAGATTTTATCTTAAAGCAAAAAGCTTTTAATCTTTTATAAAAAAAGTGATCATAACGATAGCAACAACAGACTCCATTTTAAAAGAAAAAATTGTTAAAACTCGTTAAAAAAAGGTGGTGTTAAATTATAATTTCCTGCCTTGGTTTAGTTATTGTCACTGTGTTCAGAGCACAGAGTGACTCAGCAGGAACTAGAGGTCCTGCTGAGCTCAGACAGCACTGTTTATGAGCACACACACACACACACACACCTCTTTGTAGCGTGTGTGAGACCGCAGAAAGCCATCTCAAAGTGGTGCAGCGCAGCCTGGCACAGTGGCACATCCTGGTTTCGGAGCCTGACTGTATCCATCTGCGGGAAAAAAAAAAATTCTCACACGCCTCACAAATGATTGATGATTGTTTACCAACTGCTGCTGTCCGCATTGCGGTGAGCGAGCTATAGGCACTGACGTGTGAAGTGTTTTTTCCCTTCTTATTTCCATCTGTAATTTACAACCAGTTGTGTGCATATCTTGGTAAGCTTAATCCGAACAGACTTCCCTCCCTGAAGTGTGGTGTTGTGGTTGTGCTGACTTGCCATTGACCTTTATCGCATCCCTCTTTGACAACTTCACTGACCATGACGGGCTGTTGATTAGTGTGGGCGTGGCTGCGAGACTCTGCAGACAGCACTAATCACTTTGCTCGGGCAGAGGTTGAAAACGCAGCTGGATCTTTCAGGACTTATTGTCTTCTGTTACAACAAGACTGGGAGGCACTTAAACTCCAGGGGAGGCTGTCAGTGACCCGGGGAGCAGGACTCCATTGGCCAGCTGCAAATAGAGTGAGTGAGTGAGTCTGGCAAGCAGCCGCAGCAGCGTGGAGCGGGCAGCCTGCCTCTGACGACAGTGATGACAGGCAAAAAGTAATGTGTGTTTAACCTTTATTTATCCAGAGAAGATTTGACAAGCACCATTCATCTCTGTTCAAACAACACACGGCTTCACATTCATGGAGTGACACGCCTGGGACGTTTCTACCTGGACTCTGTAAGCAGATGAGGGTGAAGTGCTACTGATGTTTGATCACTGTTCAGATCCAACGTTTGAGATCAGAAGAAAATCACACACACCCAGATGTTCCTTTTTGTGCAACAGAAATAATGAAAGTCCACATAGATTCATTTATAATCAGTTAAATAAAATGCTTCAAGCTGTAGTGCATTTCATCAGGCTTGTAAAACAATACGAAACATTATTAACACATTTGTTGGGTTCAAGTTCTTTGTTCACATCATATGCGCAACAATTACACTTGGCAGTCATGGCAATACAATTCTTGGGCCTCAGGCACTCTCCAACAATGCTCATTAAGTATCTATAAAAATTGAAGTAATTTAGTTGAAAGCAAAATCTGTATCTAAGACATAAGTTATTGCAAGTGCAATTAGTATTGCAAATGAATAATATGAATGTAAACAGTGCTTAATGAGAATGAATGAGGAGGAGCTTGACACACGGCAGCCATCTTCAGTGCCAGCTTTAAAGGGTTTTGTCATAAAGGCATGACTTCTGGTTTATATCAAATCTATATTTTGACATCACGTGCTTTACACACATAACATTAATTGCATTATATGATACTGTTCTCTGTTATATAGATATATTTATTTTTGTTCAGCAGAGTTGAAACAATAGGAACGTTGTAATAACGAAATAAAAAAATGCACAACAATAACTTCACATTAGTGTATCCAATATAAAGCTATATATATATTATTGTATACTTTTTGCCTACATTGCACACGTGAAACTTGAGTGGGAGCTGCTCGTATCTTTGAAACAATGCTTGAACCAATTTCATTAAAAGGAGCCTCTCGATGGGCAGATGTGATCCCTTCCTGCCAGGTGATCAGAGCTGTAATCTAAACCTTTATACCAGCGCTGACCTGTGATGAACCCACCCTCATCTCAACCTCTGAATCCCGTTCTGTTCCCCTTATGGCACAGCTCTTCTCTTTGGCATCCATCTCCGTCTCTGGCTTCAACCTAAGCTGTGGAAATGAAAGTGCTTTGTGGATAAGCGGTGTACTCCAAGGCGTTATGAGTGTCTAGGCTGAAAGTGCAGATGTGGCACTAGAGGGAAAAAGGTCAAGAGATATGTAACAATGCCATAGACCTTCTTTTGTTTGCAAGACATAGACACGCTTTTCAGCTATTTTATCTTTTGTGTTTTGTCAGTGATGCTTTGTTTTGTTATTTAAAGCTGTCATGAATCTTTTACAAGTGCCTCTGTACCCTCTGCTTTATATTTATCTTATTTGAACATATACTTGTAGATTAGTGCCATGATATCTGTAGCTGCCACCAGCATCCATTATTTGGCATCCACAAAAGAAATGCCACATTCTTCTGTAATTGTTGTGACAGCTTAGTCAACCGTTGCTAAACAATGGCACTCTCACCTCATAAACCAACCAACCAGCCAGCAGCAACAAATACTTGAACACAATCAAGACAAAAACTCTGTGCAAACAGCGCATTGTCTCATTGTCGCCTTAAATACTACATTTGAACCTTCAAAAACAGTCTTGTTGTGAGTAGTTTTCTTTTAGGAACTTACAATGTTCTCTCTTTCTCTTCCACTCGGCAACTCACACAAGAAAAATATAGTTTGAAAAAAAGCTGTCTTTGGCAAGAAGACATGTATGGATTGTTATGAAGGTTTATGATGCAATCAATGTTTTTACTGCTAGCTCATAGTAATGTATCCACAGAAACGAGTTTTCCGCTCTACAGAAAGATTTGGTGTTTTTAAAGTGACTTTTTCAGCTGTCTGGCCGGCGAGTTTACTGTTTCAGTTTAATATCACTGCTTATCAGCCCTTTCAGCCATAACAGGCAGCCGGTTTCAGCAAAAACAAAATCAGACTGTTCACGACCTGCAAGCCAGATGCTTCTAGTATGTCCGTGTTAAAGAGAATTGTAAAAAAAAATTGAATTAACTTCAAAGCACATCTATCAGTTTTTGATTTGTTGCTCCAACACACATATTTCAGAATATTTGACTAATCTTTGTTTTTTGTCACGCTTTTCTTCAATAGGCTGATCTGCACTCCCTGTGCAGGGCTCTGTCCGAAGGTCTGTATGGGTCTGAAGATGGTCGACTCTGTGACGGCGGCCCAGGCTCTGAGAGGCTGCACGGTCCTCAACGGGAGCCTCGTCATCAACCTGCGTGGAGGAAGTGAGTATCTGTGCTCTAATCAGATTACAATATACAACAGAACAACAATAGGAGACATTATTACAAATAAACCAGATTGTAAATTGAAATAAAATAACATTTAGAATCTGAGACCACTTTGAGAATTAGATGATCTCAAGTGGTTTGTTGTGTTTTTATAAAACAATTGACATATTTTGAACAAAAATACACCAATATACATTAATGAACAGATCAAAAGGTCAACACAAATGTAAGAGGTTTGCATGAGGTGTGATTAAAAGGATGTTTTGGTTCTTCAGAAAAAAATGTATTTGTCCTTTCTCTAAGAAAAGGCAAGAAGCTAGGTGTAGATTAACACACAATATTTGTATCAGATTTGTAGCACATTTAACGTAACCATTAGCACAAAGACACATTGGGCATGAACATTGTATGACATTTTATAATGAAAATGTCTAAAAGTTTATTTGATTGTAAACAATAATTTCTTTGCCAGAACAGCTTATTTTGCCAAAAAGAAAGCTGGGATGAACAAAACAAAGAATTGAAAACAGAGATCAGTTTGTTGCCAAACAACAGCTGCCTGAGGAGCTTCAGCACTGAGCATGCTGTGGAAGCACAGGTCACTTCAGGGCTTTTTCTTCTGGTTTTCTGCAGACAACATTGCAGCTGAACTGGAGGCCAGCCTGGGCCAGCTGGAGGAGATCACTGGATACCTGACAGTGAGACGTTCCTACGCCCTCGTATCCCTCTCGTTTTTCCGCAAACTCCGTGTTATTCGCGGGGAGGAACAGGAAATCGGGTGAGTCTCCTTCTTCTGAGCCTCGTCTCATCCTCGCCATGTCACAGCCTCTGCCTGTAATTATGAGTTAAAAGCGGAAGGACTGACCTTTTTCAAAATGTCTTTCTGTGGTAACTGTTTTTTGTTAGATGTTCCCAAATCATATATGAGGTTTAATTCAGTCGAGGTGGAAGGCACTTGCAGCACATTGGGCTAAACTTAAGCATGGCATATGATGCAAAATGTGGGCTAACCACTCTCAGACACTTTTACATTTTTCATATAATCCTCAGCTAAATCCTATGCCTCATGAAGGATATGTTTCATGCAATTTTGTGTATTCTTTTCCAGAAATTACTCGTTCTATGCCCTGGATAACCAGAACCTGCGGCAGCTCTGGGATTGGTCCAAACACAAGCTGACCATCCTTCAGGGACGCATGTTTTTCCACTATAACTCCAAACTCTGCATGTCGGAGATCCGCAAGATGGAGGAGGTGTCGGGGACCAAAGACAGGCAAATCAAGAACGACATCGCCTCCAAGACCAACGGAGACCAGGCCTCATGTAAGAACCTCTGAAAACATGGCAGCTGTTACAGGAGTCACTATGGCAACAGACGAGTCGACTCTGGTACAGACACAATCAGAGTCCTAGTTATTGTTATGATGGTCATTTCCTGTTCCTATATGTTTACTGATGGATTAACTGGGAACAACCAACAGAGCAAAGCAAAGAATAACTGTTGACATGGTAACAGTGATATAGGTTTTGTCCTATTTGTTGTTTCTGGCTTTAACTACATATTCTGATCTAGTTAGGTGACAGTGAACAGGGATGAGTTTATACTGTTTCATTATAGATTGAGACAAGGGGATAATGTTTTATATGTTTTTAATACTTTTACTTTATTCTTTTGAAAACTAAAGAGACTCAGGGTTCCAACGTGTCCTGGAAAACATTTTTAGTCAGGGAAAAGAGCGAGAAAGTAAAATGTCCTGGAAAATCTTGTGGAAAATAATTTCAACTTTGCACCGTTTTTTTCTTCCGCTTAGAATGAGCTGTAACTGAAAACGTTGTTATCTGAAAAGGTGACGTTGTGTTCAGGATCATATCACTGTTTCCAATGGTAGTTTATGAACAAGAGTATTTCCAATAGGCTGCCCCTACAGTATGTTGTAATGTGAACACACCCACAAGTCGCATGATAGCAGATGCCGGTTGGATGGCATTACAGGGTGATGCTTTCTTCTACACTTGTTTTAAACGGTTAAATATAGTTCAGTTGCTAAAGTTGGGGTGCTTGCTAGTAGGGCTGCTCGATTATGGCAAAAATCATAATCTCGATTATTTGGGTCAATAATTGTAATTGCGATTATTAAATGCGATTATTCATTGACTTTGAAAACATCCATTTATTGTACTTTAAAACAAATAATAATTTGAACATTTTAACTGTTGAATTATACGTTCAGGGTAATCAACTGAAAAACCAATACAAAATAAATTATACATTCATATCTACATTTAAATAAATTATATCAAAATAATAAATACCAATAAACAAGATCAACAAACATGTTGCAGTGCACTGTCACAACCTGAAAGCTCCTTAACATATAGCCAACATTTTGGTTCAACATATTCAACATATTCCACTCAGTTAAACATTAAAGGCTGGCCCACCGTCATGGTCCAGAAGTAACAGGAAATAAATGTTGAACTACAATTTAAGACCAAATAAAAATGTTTTGGCCACCATGGCAAATGCTGGTAGGACTGCTCATGTCATCTCTTAACACATTTTTGCTAGAAACTAGGGCTGCTCGATTATGGCAAAAATCATAATCTCGATTATTTGGGTCAATAATTGATATCACGATTATTAAAAACGATTATCCATTTACTTTGAAAACATCAATTTATTGGAGAATTTTTTTTTTTAACAGTATGTTTTTAACAGTTGATTATCCTGAACTTTAAGTATAACTCAACTGAAAAACCAATAAAAAAATAATAATAATAATAAAAAAATAATCGATTACGTTGTTTTCGTAATCGTTGCAAGCCATAATCGTAATTGCGATTACAATACGATTAATTGAGCAGCCCTACTTGCTAGCTTGTTTTGCGTGCAAACATTTAGCAGCCGGGTCATAACAGCAAACTGGAGCCCAACTGTATACCGGCAGTGGCTCAGTCAGTAGGGGCTTGTACTGGGAGCCGTAGGGTCGCCGGTTCAAGTCCCCGACCAGACCTAAAAATGGAGTGTGGACTGCTACTTGGAGAGGTCCCAGTTCACCTCCCAGTTCACCTCCTGCCCTGTCGTGGTGCCCTTGAGCAAGGCACCGAACAACCCCCTTCCCCCCCACTCCCATTGCTCCCTGGGCGCTGTACAATAGCTTCCCACTGCTCCTAGTAAAAGCAGAGAACACATTTCACTGTGTGTGCTGTGTGCTCTGCATGTGTGACCATTAAAGAGGGTTTCATCCCCCCCAATATTATTATTAGTCAAATACAGGATTAATACTTGCTATTTGTAAATGGTAGCTTTACAATGAAGTGCTGTGCTTTTTGTAAGAGATAAGTTATAGCCATGTACTCCAATTTTTATTTTGGTTCTTTTTTTTCTTGATCAGGTGAGAACCATCCGTTGAAGTTTACCCAGATCCGAACCATGAGCGATAAGATAATGGTCAAGTGGGAGCCCTTCTGGCCTCCAGATTTCAGAGACCTGCTGGGCTTTATGGTGCTCTACAAAGAAGCGTAAGTACATTTTAAATCCATCTTTAACATTCAAACCTAGATCTCTGCCAGACAAATATTTTATTAGCTGCCATAGTACATCATATTTATGAAAAATATGAATTGAATCAGATCAGATGCATTTTGGATGGTGTTAATGGCAAAACACTTGATATAACACAACTAATCTGTTACTGTTTACAATATTAGCCCGGTACTTTACTCTATAACATCAAAACTCCTGAAAGAGTCTCTTCAAATAATTACACTGAACTGACTAAGAAGTCATTGAAGGAAGCATTTTAGATTCAACACAATAGATGTAACATTCTCTGCCTGCAGTAGCATTACCACAGAAACTAATATGAGGTCACCTGTTGGCTTTAGTGAAGCACCAAACAATTAACTGGACATCAATCCTGCAATATATTGTATCACTAGGTCATGCAGGTTGAGTTTGAATTAATTTAAAGGTATTATTTATTTGTATTCAATAGTTTTGGACCTTTATTAGTTTAAAAAAAAATCCTGTTTTAACCGTCTCTTCTGCCTCAGAGATGTTTTGTAAAGCTTTTTAGCTTCACTGCCTGGCCAGATATATTCCATGATAAATGGCTGTAAAACATCAAACTGAAACTCAATATCCTTTTCTCAACTGGAATACAATTTAAGCCGGCATATAACTTTTTACTGTTATTGTTTTTCCCCAAAATAGAACTTTTCAGAACGTAACTGAGTTTGACGGGCAGGACGCCTGCGGCTCCAACAGCTGGGTGATTGCTGACGTTGACCCTCCGCGCCGGGCCACAGAGGGGGACAAGGAGCAGTTTGAGCCGGGTCATCTCATCTTGCCTCTGAAGCCGTGGACGCAGTACGCCATCATGGTGAAAACGCAGCTCTCAGCCTCTGACGAGCACCAGGTCCTCGGAGCCAAGAGCGAGATCATATATGTCCGCACCAACGCCACCAGTAAGACTGATTTAGATCTGTGTTGTTCACTGGATATAAAGTTAAATACTCCCCCGATTTATTTGAAATCTCTGGATTATTTATGTGAATAACAGATGAGCTGTTTAAGAAAGTGAAAAAATATGGTATCAGTAAAGGCATGAGGTTACAGTAACGGACATGAACAATTATCATCATCGAGCAATCTCTTAAAAGAAAATCAATGTTTGAGACACGTCTTCCTTAATTAAAAAAACTAGTACAAATCTCAAACCTCAAACCAAATTCTTAAGGTTATCAAAAGATGCTGTTATTTGAAGCTCCAGGTTACGATTTGTGAAATAATTTTTCGCAAAAAAAAGCCCTTTTCTTTGCTGGATTTTGACTTTTTTAGGGGTTGTCTGGAATCCACATTTATTGTGGTGTCACTATCATTGACTGGTGCACTCCAGTGTTGTGTGTGTCAGTCTGTCAGCTCAAAAAATGTCCTTGGCACAAGAACAGGGGAGAGGCAGACAGATGGCACGATCCGCTCGGGGCGCCATCGACCGACGCTGTGCTACCTCGTGCAGCAAGGTGTCTGCAGCAGGCGGTCACACCACGATGATAAATCTCTTCCCCAGTACTTAATTGTACTCTGCCACCCACGGTGTGCATCGTGTACAGATGAATTTGTCGTAGTCATGATGGCCCGTCTAACCGGCTTCCTTTTACACAATGAGCTCTTCCTTCCTGATAAACCGCATCAAACATGACATCCTTCGCTCACACAATAGGCTTCCAGCAGCAGACACATCACTCAGTCAGTCAGAGATGTCGGGAGGGTTGTTTTCTTACCCGTCTGGCAACCTCCCCGGTTCCTGGTCTGTCTCATGTCTAACCAGAATACCTCTTCAGAAGGGCAAAGCTGTCATTATGAATAAACTGCTGCTGGTGAAACTTAGTCTGACAATGCAGTCGGACCAGTGTGTGGCACCGTCATGAAACAGGGACAACACGATCACACTGTGACGACCCAGCTCTCTGTGTCTCCTCAGGGTTCAGTCTGTCGTGCTTCCTCCCGTTCATTCCCCTCTTCACAGTTTCTGTTCAGTGATATTTCTATCGTCTCTGAACTCCTAATCTACCTCAGGACGGGACGCTGTTAAGATGTAAGGTGTCTGGTTTTTTTTGCTTCCCACTCGAGAATCTGATTCATACGTCTACTTAAAAGGCGGCTCAGCAGACTGACAGTTATACGGTGATGCCAGTCTGTGTTCCCGCCACATGCAGCTGGTGACCTCTTTTTGTACTCTGTACTGCACAGAATACACACTTTGTAATCAGATGCCCATATTTGGCACAAATCAATGATCACAAAATTTGGTGGGATAGACGCTAAATACATTTTGTCAGCTACATTTCATTTTCACAAACAACAAGCAGTTAGTGCAAGAGTTCCCATACTGCTATTGCAAATCACACTGACGCATGTTTATCATGCCTCTTGCATTAGTGGAGCTAATCTGTGTTCACTAAGTAGGGTCAAATTAGGAATAGAAAATTCATCTTAACATGCAGTTTGTTTTGCAACTGGAAATTACACGTAACTTTACAGTCGTGAAATTATACTTACATTTCACTGATGCACCTCAAACTGCGAAGGATGCATAATTGTGAAAACCAAGGTTAATACAGTAAGAAGAATAACATTTTAAAGAGTTAAACATTTGAATCAAATGTAATATTGATCACCTTAAAAAAAATTAGGAGAGAAATTGATAACTACAAATGTATTTTTAAAATATTCAGTATATTGAATGGGTTTTTTATAAAATTAGTTAATTGACCCTTCAACATTTTATGATTTTATATTTGTATTCATAATTAAACTTATTTTTTAATAGTTTAACAGGTGCACCCTATTCCTCACAATTGTGTACATGTTTGTAACTGTTTTTGTAACTTTTTTTGTCAACGATTATGCGTATGCTTTAAGAAGCCCTGCTGAACATCAACCAATCCCACTTGTTAAACCTCTGTATTCCTCTGATCTCTCCTCAGAACCCTCTGTACCGCTGGACCCCATTTCCTCGTCCAACTCGTCCTCCCAGATCATCCTCAAGTGGAAACCTCCCAACGACCCCAACGGTAACATCACCCACTACCTGGTCTTCTGTCAGCGGCAGCCGGAAGCCATCGAGCTCTACAAGTTCGACTACTGTCAGAAGGGTGAGCCGCATTGTTGTGGTCGTCTGTTGTTGTGTCTGCGTCTGAGTTTGCGGTTTGACTGTCTGACTGACTGAGGAGGAATGTCTTCTGTCATGTTCACATTACTAGAAAGGCTCCTCCCACTCAACAGCATTTCAAGCTCTTAACTGCTTCCGATGACCCCAATAGATAACATGACATTTTAAGTACATATTAACTCTGGGGTGTGAATCTTAATGCATCGCCGTTCATCAGTTCAATTCCAATTCAAAAGGCTATGATACCTTTTATAAATCAATTATCAAAGCATTATAGGTTTTGCAGAATTTGTTGCTACTTTTTAAATAGTTTTTTTTTTTTACATTAGCCATCTTAACCATGACTCAAGTGGTAGTAGTTGGTTCAGCCACAAGGAATGAGAGCTCGGTTTTAGAGGAGAGTTTAATATTTCAGCTCATTGACTTGTCATACATACATAAAGACCTACTTTTAACTTAAAGGGGACCTATCATGCAAAATGCACTTTGTGATGTCTTTTATACATAAATATGTGTCCCCGGTGCGTCGGGGAACTCACGCAGCGTCAGAAAATAAAACCCTCTCTCTTTTCCTCCGTACCCAAATCTTTAAAAAACGGGGGTACAACGAGCGGATACAGATTCCATCCGAACTGACGTCAAATTGGCGGCGGACCCACAGAAAGTTGCTATCAGAAAGAATGCCTGACGCGTTTTGGACGTAATCTCGTCTTTGTTTACATTAGCAAGCCTCGCTAACACTCAGAGCTAATCTGTACTGAACTGAGCACATGTGTTTTAAAAAGCAGGAAATACAAAAGGACTCACCTTGTGATAAACCTGCAAGAGAAAAAGCATTTTAGCTCCATACTGTTTCAGAAATAATCCTTGACGTGGTTTGGAACAGGATGGCGTTTTATCACAGCAGAATTTAACTTTATCTCCGGTAGAATTCTGATCAGGCATTAGCTCCGCCTCCTCTTCTTTCTTTTTTTCAAGCTAAGGACCCAAGATCCGCGTTTCTCTAACAGGGCTGCAAAAGAGGGGTTTGAGCAGTAAGAGGCATGGCTACAACGGGTGAACTGTTTGGTATTTTGAAAAAAAAACTTCACAGACATGTTCTGTATAGGTATGGCCCTACAATATGTTTCAAATATAACATGATAAGTCCACTTTAAATTACATTACTTAATTATCAAAACGAAAGCATACCATCTTAACGGCAACAATTCAACAACAAACATCCAAAACTAAAACAATACAAAAATGTATAAACAACCATCAAAAGCTTATCCTCATTTTCTTTATATATTTGTTTGCTTACTTCATGTACATAAAACATTACATTTGAAGAAACTCCTAAAAATTAACAGACATTTTAACCTTTTTTAAAAAGCTTTCATTAGCTGTACATGCCCCTGGCAGATCTGGAAGAGTGGCTTGTCTTTTTTAGAACATTCAATTCACCAAAACTGGAGTTAATAAATGCCAATAGAAATATGTCAAAGAAACAGTGTTCATGGTGTCTCAGCAGGAAGGACAAACAAGGGCAAGAGAAAAGCATTTATGGAAAGGTTTTATCTTTCAAACATAGTGGCGCATTTGTTTGAGTTGAACCAAGATCTAATCTCTACCCTTGAGCGAGAAAATCTAGTGCAGTTAAGGTGATCTCTTTATTTGCTTAGTATTATTTCGACTAATGTACGTGAAACCTGGCACTGGATCTTCCCCTCACTCTGCCTCAGGTTCAAGCGAAGTTCAGACATATATCTTGGTTCAGTTCTTGCTGTCTCAGCCTGACCTTCACGGATGCACTGCCATCAGTTCCCGACAATGTTTGCATAAAACTGAGCCCAAACTTTCCTCTTCTGAACTCCCATCTCTCTCTCACATCCTGGAGAGATAGGAGTCAGTAGGGAGGCAGTGTCACTGGTAATTTATCTCAGAGACAGGGTGAGGACTCGGTGATGACACTGACAGACTTGCCCCTCAAGCTTGTGCCAGTGTTCGTTGATGTTTGTGCATAAAACATGTCTGTGTTTATTGCACCAACAACCCCATTCACTCCCTTGTTCTGTTCACCAGGGATGAAGGTGCCGTCTCGAGTGCCCACTCAGGTGGACAGTGACGAAGAGCAGAAGTGGAACCAGACGGAGGATCAGGGCCAGGGGACGCGATGCTGCGGCTGCCCCAAGACCGACAAGGAGCTGAAGAAGGAGAAAGAGGACTCGGAGTACCGCAAGACCTTTGAAAATTACCTCCACAATGAAGTCTTTGAGCTCAAGTAAGACAACTGACAGCAGAGTACTTCTTTTAAGAATTAAACATAAGGAAAATGTAGTGTTTTTGTTTGATTAACTCAGAGTTGTCAAACTCAATACACTTCAACATTGATTTCCATTTATCTTCCCACAAAACATGTTCCATCTTGTGTTTGCTATTTGGATCCTGCTGAGCACTCTTATATAAGAGAGTATTTGTGCTAAAGCAAATCATGTTAATACATTCTTCCCTATTATGTCTTCTATTAGTGTCACTACTACACTGAAACTAGCTCAATATTTCCTGCAGACCCTTCTGCTTATCAGTTGTATGGAAACGGTAAATATAATTGTAAATGCATCCTAGAACTGTCCTGTTTTGCAGTAAATTCAACCCAGAAAAGCACACTAAAGTGAACTAAACTGTATAATACAGGGTGATACTAGGAAATAAGTTGTTCTCACAAAGAGTTGTCCACACTTTCAAATTCAACGGTGTTTTAAAGGTGATCCAAATATCACACCGGTCATCTTCTTAGAGAAAGTGAAACCCAATTTAATAATGGAGCTTAAAGCACATTTTTAGACAATTTCTCCTGAAAAACACTAATGGTGTTGCTCTCATACACACTCAAAATGAGACATGGTTGTGTCATTTAAAACAAAGGAACTAGAGAAAGAAGGTTAAACGTAACTCCTTTTCATCGCATCACAGCTAGCCAATTGAGTGCTTGTGAAAGTCACTTTCAGGAAGTGACAGACTTTGTCAGACACAGGTTTGCAAAGTTGCAAGCAGATCTGACATCTTTTTAATTTCTTGTACATTTTGCCTTGCCTTGTTTAGAGGCTCCAGACATCGGCGGTCTGCGATGGGCATCGCCAACCGAACCCTCCCCTTCCTTACCACCGCCCCCAGCCCGCCCCACGGCACAGGCACCCCCGAGGACGGGGAAACCGTTGGAAAGCATAAAGACAGTCGTCACCGTCCACGCCAAGGAGTCCACCGTCATCTCCCACCTGCGCCACTTCACAAGCTACCAGATCGAAGTTCACGCCTGCAACCACCCGACCGACCCGCTGCGCTGCAGCATGGCGGCGTACGTCAGCGCCCGCACCATGCCTGAAGGTAAGGAGGCACCTGGAGCTCTCAAACAAAACATTAACATCAATGAGTTTCGACCTGGAGATGTTGGTTATTCTTACAAAAGGTGGCTTTTCATTCCCTCCACACAAATGTTTTCTCACTCTCGGTAAAGAAAGAAAAATAGTGGTTTAAGTGAAAGAATGTCATCTGTTTGTTGGGCAACAAACAGATTTTTTATTTTGGTAATGCCTTCGACTCGTTCATTACAAAGATGTTTTTGTACTGTGTATTGAAATTCCTAAAATATTTGTTGAAGAACTCAATGAATTGGGACCTTGAGCTTTCTTTAGAGAACATGCATTTCTGCACTCGTAGGAATAACCAAAAACTCCAACTAACAAAGAAATCATACATTTCTTACCGTCCTTTCAATTCAACCCACCTTTTGTTGTCATAACAACATAAGAGTCCATCAAAATACATGCAACAAACTCAGCGATCCCATCTTTGTCCTTGTCCATAATTTTTTTTAAACGTAACACTATTCTAAAAGACACAGGGAGCCATGGGAGCGTAGGTAAAACTATAATGATGTCTGTTTTTCCGTGTGAGCAGAGGAGAGTGATAGAGAGAAAAAGAAAAGTATTCCTACTGGATACTCATACATCTCGTCCTCTATTTTATCCACACAAACCTGGGTTTTGCTAGAAATATGATTTATAAGACAATGTGATTTTGTTCTCCCCGCAGACAAAGCCGATAACGTCTTGAGTCCCATCAACTTCGACGTGACAGAAAATGCTGTGCACATCACATGGCAGGAGCCAAATTCTCCCAATGGCATGATCATCCTGTACGAGGTCAACTACAAGAGACTGGGAGATACTGAGGTGAAGAAACACACACACACACACACACACACACACACACACACACACACACACACACACACACACACACACACACACAGTGTTTTCAGTGGTTGGGTCACTGAGTACATCAGTTCACTGCGAGTTTACAACAGCACATAAACAGTTATACTCATTCACAGTCACAAAGCACTTTTTATATTTCCGGTTCTCATTTGTCTAACGAGCCGCTAATGAAAGACAATTTCACTGACAATCAAATGTAATGCATCCATCTTTAAACTGCCCATGCAGCACAGACAAATAAGAGAGGCAATACTTATTACTGGACTTGCATTTTGAATTTGTGGTTTCACTAATGTGATTTGGGTGATAAAGTTAATGGAAAAGTAATTTTAGAGTTGCACCATGTTTCAGTTGCTATGGAGACAGGTCTACAAAACATCTGGTTGATGTTGCAGACTGTTATTCGCTGTGGAAAACAAGAAAAGACATGGATGCTTTCCACAGTGGAAATATTAAATACAACTTTAAATCCAATGCAAATGTTTTTTTAAACTGGAAAAGGATGAAGCATTGGTTTGTCATGTATTGTTCACATCTCTCAGGTCTTACTGTGTGCACATGTAAAAATTCTGTGTACATATATACATATTTGCACACATGTTTTTATTTTCGGGATTGTGGGAAACGGTATTTCGATCTCTCTGTCTGTACACACAAACTGGAAGATTGACAATAAAGTTGACTTTGACTTGACACCTGGACCTCGGCGTTGTTCTCCTACAGGAGCTGCACTACTGCGTGTCCAGGAGCATGTTCAGAGAGACCCACGGCTGCAGGCTGAAAGTGATGCATCCTGGGAACTACACGGTAAGGATCCGGGCCACGTCTCTGGCCGGTAACGGATCCTGGACCGACCCCACGTACTTCTACGTACAGGACGCAAGTAAGTCTGCATCTGACATGAAGCCAAACCAAGACATGCATACATCAATATGATTCTATTCACACAGTTTTACAATCAAGTATTGCTATTTGACATCTCTTAAATGCAAAACCACACAGGACAGGATTTACAAATAACTTTGCACAGATTCACACATTTTTTTTATTCTATCATTTGACCGCACAGGGCTCCGTAGAAATACAATATTTTTTCTGAAATGTAACTTTAGTTAATTTTATATTATGAGACTAGTTCCCACCAGCAGCACACTTGATGAGGAGTCCATACATGGAACATTTGATTACACATCAATCTGAATGTATGCAAAAGCAGAAGATTAAAATGCAGATGCTTTGTATGACTAAGTCCTCTCAAGCATTACATCGAGATCAAAAGATGCTACAAGTTGTACTCGTGTATGTTCACAGAGCCAGATATTGATCCTTGAGCTGCAGCTCGCTGAGGGTTTATTAAGAGCTTGTTGTTGTTCTTACCTGAAATGTGACTCACTCTCTGTGTGTTGAACAGGCGATCCTCTCTACACGGTGAAGATCGTCATCGGACCGATCATCTGCTTTGTGCTGCTGCTGTTCGTGGCCGGTGCAGGATTTGTGATGTTCAAGAAGAGGTACGGAATCAGTACATCCTGTTGTTGTCATGCATTATCCTATTATGATATATTTATTAAAGTAAATGTTGTGTTTTTCCTTTTAGTCAAACTCAAGGACCTAGTGGTCCAATCTACGCCTCTTCTAACCCAGAGTACCTCAGCGCTGCTGACGGTAAGCAAAGAGCCGCTTCATCAATAATATAGAAGCTTACTTATGTCCTCTTTAATATGCTCGCACATGACACAGTCGGATTGGATTTCCAAAACAAATACATTTGTCGGAATAAGTCCAAAACCTCACTCTACTGAAAAACATGCCCAATGATCTCTTCAGTCCTTCATTGTGTAACACTAACCAGATGTCTTTTAAAATGCATGCAAAATAACATCAGATTTGGAAAATGCAGGATAGGATATAAATCTGATTACTGATCAATTGCATGATCACATTATCCAATGTCTTGTTCTAACCAACCTTCGTAAGGTCCTGTGAACTCAGTCGTTATAAGCTGCATGTGTAACGTGTTCCTGTAAAATGTGCCTGCAGTGTACGAGGAGGACGAGTGGGAGGTGCCCAGAGACAAGATCAACATTTTGAGGGAGCTGGGGCAGGGCTCGTTCGGCATGGTGTACGAGGGAATTGCCAAGGACATCATCAAGGGCGAGGGGGACTCACACGTGGCGGTGAAGACGGTGAACGAGTCGGCTAGCCTGCGGGAGAGAATCGAGTTCCTGAACGAGGCCTCGGTCATGAAGGCGTTCAGCTGCCACCATGTGGTGAGGAGAGACGACATGTTCTGAAACTCATCTAGCACTTAAACACAGAGCTTTTTGGTTACTGATACGTACAAGTGCAATGTGGGGTGTGAATCAATGAACCCCACAGAAACGTTTCAACTGTCCATATGTAGACCAAACTGATCGGAGAAGGATATATTTTTTAATTCTATTTCAGTTTAGATTTTTCGATTTCATTTAGTTTAGTTTTATTTTATTTTTTTGTATTTTTTTTTTGTGTTTCAGTATTTATGTTTTATTTATTTGTTATGGTCTGTTTTTGTTAGTGCCAGGCATAATGTCTGAGTAGTATATAGCTACATATACAAACAAAATACATGGTTGGAGAACTCTGTAGGGATGGCCATAATGGTAAAATATTTTTGCGAATCAAGTTAAATTCCCTAGTTGGTTACATTGGACTTGAGACTTGAGAAAAGTGATGAATTTGAATCTCCTGGAATATCAAGTCAGTTCAATTTCAGTGGTTCAATGTAGAGAGAATTGACAGAAAAGCTGTTTTATGATAAACTTTAATTTAATTTTCATTAGTTTATTTAACCAGGAAATAATCCTTTATTATTGTTTAGTTTTTCTTTAAGGATATGGTTTATTATCTAGTACAAAAGCATTTTTTACTGCCTATTTTTGTTTAAGTTTACAACAAATAACCCTGATCTAGAATAGTAGGTGCTAACTGTCTCACCTTCCAGAGACCAGACCTACATATAGCTGTGTGAAGGGCAGCAGAGTCACCTTGCTGTTACCAGACCAGTTGTTTGTTAGATAAATGCATAATGCAAACAAGCCAGACTATATACCAAATAAAAGAACCCTTCTTGTCCCCACAGGTGCGTCTGCTGGGTGTTGTGTCCAAAGGGCAGCCCACCCTGGTGGTGATGGAGCTGATGACGCACGGAGACCTGAAGAGCTTCCTGCGCTCTCTGCGACCCGACGCTGAGGTGATGCTCATATCTGCTTTTAGCTTTAGTGAACAGGCAGAAGTACTCGTATCTTCTGCCATGCTCTTATTTTTCTTTTTCTCATTTCTGCTTTATGTAGATAAATGGTGCAGTACTTTTTCTTATCTGTAAACACATTTCAAATGTGTGTTTTCTTATTTCCTTTTAGCTTCTGCATTGGAAATCCTGTTTACTGTTTTACTCGAATTTAGAGAAGTTAGGACTTCCTTCTGCACTTTATAATACACTTTACTTAACAAACTTTACATGTAAAAGCACAGTTTCTCCCCAACTGCTGTCGTGGATAAAGCCACAGATGTTCAAACAGAGAACAATTTCAGTGTTTAAATTAACCAACAGTTAAGTCAACACAATAAGTAGGAAGTATTTTCTGAGGACAAATGTGACCCCATCTGCTGGTTTCCTCCCAGACAGATTGTGGTGGATTCACGACTAATCCCCAAATATAATCGGATCATAATACGGATGGTCACACTAGTTTTACCTACCGTACCTTCAAATTAACCACATTTTGCGTCCTACCTTCAATTGTTTTTTATTAGTGTACAGATTATTGTGTACAGACTAGCTTGTACAAGTTGATTATCTATTTAAGTGTCATCTTCTGAAGTGTGTCAATATCCAGATGGCACTTGGAATGCAATAGAAGGAGGTTTAAGTTATTGGATGTTGACAGAAGAGTTTAGCAGTCGGCACTTGGCAGCTGAAAACAGACTTGTTTGGAGACGAACAGCAGGTCTCCAAACTGACTGAAAAGGCTCTCGTCTAAACTGCAAACCTCAGGTCAGCAACAACAGCAACACGGAGGCCACTGTCTGCTGGCTCCATCTGGTCCGAGCCCTAATGATCTAACAGGCTTCAAATGTATATCAGAATCAATAAATAAACATCAATAAAAGACTAGAACATGCCATCAGAAACAAAAGATTCAAATAACAGTCATAATAAAAGATAATAATGAAAATGATAAAACACTATGTATTAAATGATGGTAGTGTTTTATTTGGCGCCACTTATATTTTGTCATGTGTATTGTCGTGAAAATAGACTTGAAGTGTAAATAAAGGCTTCATGTTGCGGTTTGAGACGCGAGCCTGCACGGAGACAGCTGCGAAGTTTAAAATGAGATCGTATCTATTGCATGAGTCGGCAAGTAAAAAATGCATATGACAAGCGTGCAGTCTTGACTTTTGAAGTTGTGCGTGATAATAAACCTTTGGTTGTAATGAACCTGATTATTTTGACTTCATCCTGCGCAATCAAAGTTTCCAAATCACGTGCTGTTGACATGGAACAAGGTGTGAATTTTTATGTTGGCAGATCAGATATTAAAAATCTGTCTTGTGTCCTTTCAGAACAACCCCGGGCGCCCGCCTCCCACTCTGAAGGAGATGATCCAAATGGCCGCTGAGATCGCAGACGGCATGGCGTACCTTAACGCCAAGAAGTTTGTCCACAGAGACCTGGCAGCCAGAAACTGCATGGTGGGAACCGACCTCACCGTCAAAATAGGAGGTACGTTTTGGCAACAATGCAGGGTGGTTCTCACATCACTAGGACAGCTTATTGAATTTGAAATAAGTATTTACCATTTTTAACATGTAGTCAGGAAATTGCTGATGTATTTGTAAAAAAAAAGGTGGGGAATTATTTTATAAATGTGTGGCTTTTATGACTTTATGCATCAATAATTGACAATGCTTGTATGACGAACATAAGATATTCCACATAAAGCTAGATAAAGTGGTGTGGACTGTTTGTTTCTCTGGACATGCAGGACGTTGTGTTGAAATGGATACATTAGCTTGTTGATGTAGACTCTCAGTGGCTTTTGGTTTAGATGTATAACCATTATAACCTATATATTCATTATGTTTTCTTAATTAAACTTATTTATGCAGAACAGACAAAATACCTAAACTGGCTCACCTCAACAAAAGCATCAAGTTGAATTACATCTATTAATTCAACATATTTTTTAACATAAAACACAGATTTTGAAAGCAGATTAAACACTCCAGGGACGAAGAAATCCGTAAAGAACAAGTGCTAAATTGTATTAGTGCCTTAAAAACATACCACTTTGTATCAAATCACATCAGTGTGGGTGTGTATGACTACAATCAATAACAATCTTTTCCTCGCAGACTTTGGCATGACGAGAGACATCTACGAGACGGACTACTACAGGAAGGGAGGCAAGGGGCTGCTGCCCGTCAGGTGGATGGCTCCGGAGTCTCTGAAGGATGGAGTCTTCACCGCAAATTCAGACTGCTGGTCAGTGACACCTCTTTATGTGTGTGTGTTGGCGCGAAGATGCTGTATGATATAACAGGGTGTTAAGTGACAGATGGAGTTGAACAGCATCTTGGACAGGAGATGTATATCTCAAGGATCAGGGTTTTTCGAGGACATTCATAAAACTTGATCATTTTTCATACATCGTCTTAAAAGATTCTGCAAGTGAAGAAAAATATAGGATCATCAGTAGCAGTTTTACCTTAATAAACAGACGTCATCATCATGTTACAAATATTAAAGTTCCTATCCTTGATTAAACCCCTAAAAGCTAACAACACGTTTGTTCTAATGGCTTAGATGTGTCTCTACACATTTGCCCCATTTAGTATGTGTGTATCTATGATTATGCAAATCTGACTGATACTAAAACAGACCATACTCGCTGTGTCCCAAAGATAAATAGACGGAACATTGGTTTGCTTTGCTTTGTAGCAAAACCCATCTGTTTTTGGGAACACATTTAAAACAGTGCTCTGAAAAATGGCTTCAGAAAACTAAGTTTAGCTAGAACATAACCATTTTTTTATTTCCACTGATAGCCCTGGTTTGACTTTGCAATAAGCTTATTATGGCGAGAGAGAGAGAGAGAGAGATATATATCATTGTGACACTGCAGGTGTTCACTGCCTATTTCGCTCATGATATGTCTGGTAGTATACAGTATAAAAATAATAAGTGCATGTTAAATAGGTCTTTATCATATGAGATCAGATCATGAGTGTGTTCTGTAGCTAACCTGTTTTCATCTGACATTGTTTACTAGCATCGCAGCCTCCGCCCTCGGGCTCGCTGCGTTGAGTGTTTACAAACTGATTTCCGCTGTCAGGTGTCTAATTGGCTCTTCCTCTTTGTCCCTTTGTGGCTGTTGTTTGTCGTCCACTTGTATTCCAGGTCGTTTGGAGTAGTGCTGTGGGAGATCAGCACGCTGGCCGAGCAGCCGTACCAGGGCCTGTCCAACGAGCAGGTCCTCAAGTTCGTCATGGACGGAGGATACCTGGACCGGCCGGACAACTGCGCCGACAGAATGTGAGTACAAGAGATGGACTGAGAAAATATATTGTGATCATTTTCCCCCTACTTGAGTATGTTGGTTGACATTGCTCAGTCACACAGATGTTCTTACTGTCTACAATAGAGCCTCAACAGGTAGTCAATATAACAGTCACAATTAGGTTATAGGTTATATCCCGAAAAGTATAGAGTTTCTGAGATTTTATTAAGTAAATTAATTAAACCTTTTCATATCGGATAATGTTTAAGAAGAACGTTTTAAAAACTTGTAAAACGAACAATTAACTATGGTGAACTAACAAGACTAACCCCGATCTCACTCTTTATCCTCCACCAGACACAACCTGATGCAGATGTCTTGGCAGTACAACCCCAAGATGCGTCCCGCCTTCCAGGAGATCATCGAGATGCTGCGCGAGGACCTGCATCCTTCCTTCCAGGAAATGTCCTTCTTCTACAGCGAGGAGAACAAGCCGCCTGAGAGCGAAGACTTTGACCTGGACATGGAGAACATGGAGAGCATCCCGCTGGACCCGTCGTCCTACTCCCAGAGGGAGCAGTGCTCGGACAGGGACGAGGCCTCCTCCATGGGCCTGAGGGGCAGCTACGAGGAGCACCACATCCCCTTCACACACATGAACGGGGGAAAGAACAACGGACGAATACTGGCCCTGCCGCGGTCCAGCCCCTCATAACATACTGTACACATCCCGTGCAAACACATCATTGCTATAGATTTGAATATATTTTTGTTTTTTGTTGTCATTTTATATATATAGCACACTTTTATCACACTCTCTACAGGAGCCCCACAGTGCATATCTCAGGACCTTATTTTTCTCCTCCAATGCCACAAAACACACACTACAGCAAGTCCGCACACGGATGCCAGAAGACACTTTTTGTATTTAAGGACGGACCCTCCCGCGTCCCTCTCGTTCATGATTGTAGCTTATATACTGTATATATATATATATATATATATATATATATATATATATATATATATATTGCCAAGTTTGTGCTAGAATGGGTGGATTAACGATTCAACTGTGAAACAAACTCTTGACAAACAAGAAGGCTGCTAAACCCCTCCCAAGTCCAGACTGTTTCCCCCTCCCCTTAATTCAGCAAGAGGCTTCATCCCCGGGTTGCTACGTATTTTGAAAAAAAGTGCCCTTCTATTTTGTCTGTGGCCTAAATCAGTTGTCATGGAACTGTGTCTGAGTCTTTGTACGCAAGCGGATGACGAACTATGATTGAAAGACTTTGGGAACGCTGTTGGATGGTCTGATTCGGTCCATCGTCGAACAAACTCTTATCCACTGGAGAAGCTGGTTGAAGTGGCCTACCTCCTCACACTCTGCAGTATTCCAAAATGGCACACAGGATAAACACAGGACTTTTGTTGGGTTATATTTTTTAATTTTTATTTACGTCTCTTTCTTTTCTTTTCCTTATTTGTTTTTTGAGTTCCCATTTACAGCTGAAGGATATTTAAACTGTTTTCAAAAACATGTTGGTGAACGAGTTCCTCAGATTGACCAATAGCTGCTTCTTATTT
The DNA here is from genome assembly GCF_902827175.1 of Gymnodraco acuticeps. Taxonomy (NCBI): domain Eukaryota; kingdom Metazoa; phylum Chordata; class Actinopteri; order Perciformes; family Bathydraconidae; genus Gymnodraco; species Gymnodraco acuticeps. The sequence goes on from NW_022989913.1 coordinate 1,460,569, forward strand.
TAGTGGGTATAGAAGATAAAAAATATATATATAAATATATATATATGAATATATTGTTGATGTTTTTGTACATAGCTGATATGTTGTCCTTCTTGAGGTATTTACGATCATAGAAAATGTTTTTACATGTTAGTCTCTGTTTATTTTTTCTAATCCAGAAAATCCTACTAATTCGCTTTTTTTTTGGACTCATGATCAACCAACAGCACTTGGTCTTTTTGCTACGCGATGCCTGGGAGTAAAGAGTGTTTGGCGTCTTCAGCTTAAGATGTCTGCCCGTCATATCAAGATCAAATAAAATAGTGCTGTAAATAAAGCAGCGAGGTGCATTCGTGAAGAGGCTCCTTCAGTTTTTTCTGATATTTTCCTTTCTTTCATTGATACTGTTTTTCAAGTCAGTTCTTTGTTTCTTTAGGGAGTACTGAGATTGTTAAATATGTGTGTATATAAAGGGAAGTTTGTGTTTTATGTCAGTGAGTATGGGAAGGTAAGAGTTTGTTCTCAACAGAGCCAGAAATGCAAACATACAGAGTAAACAAACTCGAGCCTGAGTGAGATGGGAATTTGGGAAAGGCCAACACAGATATTGATCTTTTTGGATATGAGAGAAATCCTTTGGCAGATTATTTTTGTTACACAACCACTCAACACTACAACCAATATTTTTGGCAATGAATGCTCAAATATGTTTTTTAGAAGATATTCTATTTTTTACATACTGATAATTTACTCATGATTAGGCTTTTAATTTGGAAAAAACTTGATCATAGTTGCAATCATTTTAAACAAGACAGCTAAAACTAAATACAACTAAGTAAAAAAAGAAATGTCCTGATAGATTCAAATGCAGCCCATAAAATGTTTATGTACAGTACTTTTCCATGTGTATGTCTGCCAATACGCCTATAGTATTTAATAAAAACCTATCCCTAGGGAATAAGACTAATGCATTTATCAAACTGCATATATTAAATGCTATGTGCAGTAATGTTTGTAATTGTTTATCATGCTGGATGGCTGTGCCATTGTTCATGTATTAGGGTTAGTACAATGATGCCACCTGCTGGACGCCAGTATATGGAAACTACCCTCTATCTCAGGGGTGTCGAACTCAATTTCATCTCGGGCCACATTAGCATCCTGGTTGCACTCAAAGGGCCAGTTGTATAAGACTATAAAAATACATATATAAATATTTAATATATATAAAATGTATTATATTACATTATTGCCTCTGAATTGGATTATTATCGGATGGGGTAATAACTTCATAATTAACTATGTCTGAAAGCAGAGGTCGAGGGCAAATAATTGCAAGTCTCTTCAGTGATCATTTGACAAAACGATTTAAAAAGAAAAGCCAAATTCGGGAAAAAAGTCAAAATAAAATTAAAATAAATGACATTTTGAAAAAAAAGTCAGATTCTGAGAAAAAGGCAAATTCTAAGAAAAAATGAATATTTTGAAGAAAAACAGTAAAATGTTGAGAAAAAAGGCAAATTTGAGATGCATTGTGGGACATGTAGTTTATGGGCTACGTTCTTCTGTAAATCGGCCTGTAACCGTATAATAAACATATTCTTTGCTAGCGCTTGTGGGCCACAGAAAATGAAGTCACAGGCCGGATTTGGCCCCCGGGCCTTGAGTTTGACACCCCTGCTCTATGAGATGACATACTACATGGCCAAGCTTTGAACAATTTACATACGTATTAATCCTGCACATAACTGCACAATATTAAAAACACATTTAATAATGAATCCAGATATGAAAAACAAGTAAGCTTCGAGGAAAATTGGTTTAACACTTCCTTATTTAGAGTTTAGATGAAGTCATGCATGACATGACATTTATCTGATGCTTTTATCCAACACGACTCGCAATAAGAGCAATAAACCATAAACGTTTCAAACGAACAAGGTATGCATAAAGGCACAGGTAGTGCTGCGTACCGGTACGCCGAACCGGTACTGGACTTGTAAAAAGTTTCGGTTCAAGTCCGGTTAAAACCGGAACGTCGGGAACCGGTACTTGGACTCGCAAAAAAACTAGCACTTACGTATATTCTGGTGTCTGTGGTTATTTAAACATTCCCTGATAAACGTTATTCAGCGTCAATAAATGAGTGCTAATCCCAGTGTGCTCAGTGTACAACATCACATGTCATTTCACCTTCGATTCACGGTTTGAAAACGTAGCATTTCACCACATGCTAATGCTAACCGAAAGTGAAGAATTTTCAGAATAAAAGTATTAAGTTAATAGTGTGAACTTCCGGTTTTTTCAGAATAAAACTGATTTAAATTAAATAGTGTATTTAATTCAAAATTACGCCATATCAACATTGATTTTAATTTCTAACAGTATGTATGTATATCACTATGTATGTAGTATGTACTGTATAATGTACACATGTAGAGTTGTAGAAAAGACATGGTGTACAGACAGTACAGTACACTCTGACTGTACAGTCACTACAGTGTAGTGGACTCAGGGACTGTTTGGTTACTTTAGTTTGGTAAATGAAATAAATGTTTGAACTGTGTAGTAGTTCACTGTAGTTGCTGTCATAAGTCATTTGTAGACTAAGTGGCAAAACGTTTTTTTTTTACATTTGTACTTTGTAGAGAAATCTAGACACAAGTTGGAAGGGAGCACAATACCTGACGAGTTTGAATTTGAGTTGATTATGAGTTAATTTTCACACAACTTGACACAAGCCATGGGTTCAGGTCCGGACTTATAAGTCCGGACCTGAACCTGAACCTCTGGACTTGAGTCCGGACCTGAACCTGAATGTGAGTCCAGGTACGCAGCACTAGGCACAGGAGCTTGTAAATAATATGGTGTTACAGATGAGCTTCACTTACAATGTGTATTTGCATATTGAAAGAGTTTGGTTAGGTTTTGGCTGCTCTTATTATTCCTTTTACTGTTGTGAAAAGATACTTTTAACAAAGTATTTCAAAGCTATAGTGAATTTCTTTGACACAACTTTCTTAGCACCAAGTGTGGTTATAGGAGCTTTCACTTATAGCACACTCTCTTAACCAGCAGGTGGAGTCACCCACTTGTTATGAAATTGTAGATTCACTTAAAGGCAAAAAAACAACAACACATGAATTAGTCAATTATAATTATTGAGGCATGTATGTGTGTTCATCACTTTAATGTTGAAGCTGGTAAAGGTGAAGTTAATTTGCTTTATATGCTGCTGGCTGGGTATATTCATGTACTATTTTAGGCTACTATTTTTTTTTAAGGATCTTCATTTGTGAATTACCTAAAGTTATAAAACTAGAGTTAAAAATACTATATCTTCCCCCAAAATCTAGTGGCGTAGAAATGTTAAGTAGCATAAAATGGAAACTCAAGAATCTCAGATTGTTACTATACAGAATGACACCACTGCCCACCTGTTTTCAATTTGATAAAAAAAAAAAAATGCTTAATGGAACATTTTACCTGAGCGCCTACCTGCATTCCCTTTAGTTGCCTACATAAAACAGGTTTCCACCCTTAGCGTGCTGGGCGCGGTGTCATTGTTTCTTACCGTAAAGGTCATCCTCAAATGTAATGTGATAATTCATGTCAATGCCAAATAATTACTGTGGAGCATGCAAGGTCACAAGCATGCATCATGTAGGCTAATTTAGACAAAGGTGGAAGATGTATTCAGGTTATAGCAATAGGCTACTGCAGTGTTAAAATACTCTGCTACAAGTAAAGTACTCATAATATATTTAAAAGTATTGTATTATACTTATTGATGCATTAATGTGGTCATCAGTTCAATGTTGCACTTAGTGTGGTCTATTTGAATGACTTCAATTACTACTGGGTGGCTTAACCTTTAAGAAATATATGATAATGTATTAATTGACTAACATTTTTGTATTAATAACATAGATCTGCAAATTAACTTGTAACTAAATATGTTAAATAAATGTAGTGGAGTAAAAAGTTCAACATTTGCCAACAAATTGTAGTGGAGTAAAAGTATAAAATAGCACAAAACGAAATAACTCAAGTAAATTAAAAGTACCTAAATGTTTTACTAAAATACAATACTTGAGTAGATGTACTTAGTAAGTTACATCCCCCACTGGATTTAAAGGGAATGTGAGCAGCTGTCGGTCCTGCTGGATGAACCTGCAGATTGTGTTGACTGAACTAAACCATTCCCACAATGCTCAGAGGAGGAAGGAGGGCTCATCCAGAGGAGGCTGGGATTTTAAAACGCCCTCCTCCAGCCATGCCTCCCACCTCCATTATATCTTAATGTGTGCACTTGTTCTTCCTGAAGCATCCTCACTGTGTCTCATTTATTTTGGACATTGTTGGAATATATTCCAATCCATATCTTGCCTTTCCGTGGGAAAAACTTGCTGCTGCTGCTTTATTTCAACACCAGGTGAGAGGAAACTATTGTTTAATTGTTCTTGTTAGATATGGCGGACAAGTTGATACACGACGGTGATTAATGTTAAAATGTGTTAGCAACGTAAATTAGCATGTTTTTGTTAGCATGGGTTAAGGTTAGCTACCTTTACTCATGCTAACTAACTTTATAAACATGTCGCCATAATGGAAACAAAAGCTGTTTCCTCTGTGTTTTGTTTCTTATTTAACTCGACATGACATGGGAAACTGACACTAATGTGTTACTTTAACTCTAAGTTGAGGTTAATAAATAACGACTTTGTAATGTGTCGTTGCTGTCGTCGGTTTAGTAACATTATGAAAGTTAGCTAAGGAAACTTCAATTTAATTTCCATTTATCAACTGGTAATGTTAGCCTTGGGAAACACAGGTAGCTAACAAGTAGCAACCTGCTGTCACAGCTGTCTCAACTCTAGACCTGCTTGTTCTATCTCCCAAAACGGACAAAGCACCTGTCTCTGTTCAGTAATCCGACATTATAATGGCTCATTTTAATGTTAGGAATCCAGGTCAGTAGCTCTCACCTGTCACCTTGGGATTCCTCACATACCCTACCGTTGATAACACAAATCCCCTTACGGTTTTGAGTACAGAAACATCCAGACCTTATGGCTAAATTACATTAATGTGAGCAGTATTTTTCAAATAAAACAGTATTGCCATTTAACCACAATGCAAGATAAACAAACAATAACCCAGGCTACATATTCAGTGTGATTCAAGTTTAAAGAGTTTTCTGAATAATGTTCATACTATTTGAAAAAAAGAAATCCAGTACAAATCTACAATTATTTGGTACATTTGGAAAAGCTCATGAAGAATGGACAGCTTACATAAGTTATAGTAAAATAGCTCAAATGTGTTATTAAACAAGGTCATTCATGGAGGGTATCGGATCCAAAGAGACTAGATTTGTTTGACAGTCTCATATGTTTACACTTAGAAAGTGCTGTAAGTTACACAGGGTAAATACTGCATTGCATGCACACACATGTCACTTTTGGTAAAGGGTATAATTCACCTGTTCACACTGACAGAAACAGATTGGCATGCATTTACACCTATGATTTATACACTACACCAACATTACAAAAACACAGACCGTGTCGAGAAGTTAATGAGCAAACTGTGTCAAGGTTGATGTGACGGCATTATTTGTTATTTATTATGCCTTTTGCATCAGCTTTTGTGGATTTAGAAAAAGACTTCTGTGATGATGTGAAACAACTACCCCCCAGGGTTTGTAAGAAACAAGAGCATTTCACATTACTTGGTTCTTTGTATCAGCTATTGTGACGTCTTTAGGCTAAAGGGTAAAGTTTCTGGGATCATAACCGTTGATGGTCGGTTTCACTTGTCTTGTCATGTTGAAACATCAACAGCTCTTACTTGTTTTTAATTGTGTTGTTGTTGTTGTTTTTCTCAGTGAAACTACATTTCACAAACTGCATTTAGCAGTTTTTCCTTCTTGTCTCTCTGTCCTCTGCAAGATACTTGGCAGACTTGCTGGTCTTGTTTTGTCTCTAGCAGGGAATGACCTGTATTTCATGCTATTCTGTTCCCTTTCCACCCAGTGTGGGTGAATCATTTGAGGTGTGGCTGTCACTCACAACAAGGGGTTTCAACCTACAACCACAGTTAGCTAATAGCATACGAAGAAGCTTGGAAACATAAAGAAAGAAATGTGATACGTAAGTGCCTGGGGAAAAAAGTGCTTAACTCTGGGCCTCACTTTAAAAGAGTTGCTTTGATGTCCTTAGAGAACAACAATGTCTATACAGACACAAATAACTGTAACTATAAATACTATATTGCTTCCAAATAGTACTATGTTTTCAGAATTGTAACCTTTTTAAATTATAGTATGATAAGAAAAATAAAATAAAAGGCTAACATGTAATAAATGGCTCAATCTTATCACAAATATATGTTTCTTTTGGAGTATTGTAATACAGTCTGGGGCGTGTGATTCTCCCCCATGATTTTGAGAACCCAACAAGAAATGTGTGGGCAGAAGAGATCGTAGGAGTATCAAGATATGAGACTAGATTACAGCTTCATCTTTTTTTTGGGCAAATAACTGATTATTTATTGATTGTCTGGCCTTTTTATTCATGCTAAAATCCATGTCTTATCCCTGTGTATTGCAACTTTTTCTGGTTGGTCTGTCTGTCCATCGTTTCCCCTCTTTGGTCCACAAAGAATGATCTCAAGAGCTGGTGAATGTTTCTATTGTCACCTGCGTCGTAATGTAAACATAAAAGGTTACCATTGTTATTGTGAGCATGTAAACATGGTGACATTTGCATTAGCTCAGTGGTTCTCAAAGTGGGGGGCGCAGAGGTATGCCAGGGGGGGCGCGAGAGACCAGGAGGAAAAATGGTTATAAAAAAAAATAAATCATAAATTGAACAATTATTTAATCGAAAATAATATGATGCAGTACAGTAGCTACTATTACGTCTGGGTCTCTGTATTTCATTAAAGCTCGGCTCTGTGTGTGTGTGTGTGGAACAAGCCATTTTGTGTGCGCGAGCGAGAGCGCACCGGTACCGGAGATCGTTGTTGTTAGCTTCTGGTGCTAGCGAGCTACGCTAACGGATATAAGGAGTTTTTTCAACAACAAAGTGGAGGAGAGTCCTCTCCTGTCAGACTGAGACGCTCAGTGAGCTAAAGGACTCTCTGAGTGTTTAGAAAGTTAACTTTAGTCTAAGTTATCTCAGTGAGTCTCAAACGTTTTGGTCACCATTAATGTAAACAATTATTTCCGAGGCACACGTTTTATATGATCATTATAGTTATACAAAAATAAGAGAATAAATGAAAAACAGGTATGAAATACTATATGACAGTAAAAAAAGAATAAAGTTTAAAAGGGTGATTTGTAAAATATCCATAAAGAAAAAGTAAATCTGTTTACAGTTCTGTTTCATCTGGGTGTTGAGAGGTATCCATAGATCTCTTCATGTTGCTCTCAAAGTGCACCAGATTGATGCATTTAACTTCAATATTTAAAGATAAATCTTCCTGGGGGCAACCCTATGTGAGGTCCACACACCACCTATAAAAATAGCACTTGACCCCTGCTTACACCTATATGCCGTGAGCTGATTGTCGAGCCTTCATTGTAACAGTTGCGGGTACATTGTGTATATGCGTGGGGAGTGTTGCAGTAGAAAATTCCACTGTAGCGCCCGGTACATTAATGGGAAACCCTAAATGTTTGAGCACCCTCTATGAAACGTCAAGCTACCCCACAGCACCCCCAAAACAAATCTCTGGCGCCGCCACTGAGCCTGACTATTTGTGTTGGGGGGGCTCGACTTTTTTTTTTCTCCAAAGGGGGGGCCTGACAGAAAAAGTTTGAGAACCACTGCATTAGCTCAAGGCACTTCTATGCCTAAGGTGCTTGCATGGCTGAATCTTAGTCTTGTGTCTTAGTCAATTGCTCGCTTTAAGCAATTCATAAAATATCACAATTGTAATTCTATGTTTTAGCGATAGTTGAAGGGTGGGGGGGTTTATTTACCTGTACTTATCGTCTATTTGCGGAGCCCATATCACCCATATCAAGTGTATTAGAAAAAACACCCACCTCTAGTAGCATAGTGAAGCTATTATGAATATAAGGTTTGGTAAGCCTTTCTAAGCAGTTGATACCATAGTTTCTACTCTTGTTCTGTAAAACATTTGGTTGTGTGTCGAACAGGTGGCCAGAGGCTAGCGGGACAACTCCTGTGTGACTTTGTGTCCCAACTTCTTTAGTCAAACAACTGTGTGTTTGTTTTAGGTGCGTCTGACTTTTACCAGCTGCTGCTTTGATACAATTAGAATGCAGTATGATATTACCACAAACTGTTTTCGGTCTTATTTGCCTAAAGCTTTGCTACCGCTGCATTGAAGGCAGGTGGAGGCCTTAGTACACAACAGTGGGTCTGTCTCATTGACTCTCATTAGCGTGCACACACACACAGATACACAGACAGCAGGGTCACTGAGGGCCTTTGCACCAACACCAGAACACACACCGCTTTCTGCTTTCTGACTAAGCACCTAATTCACTCAGACGCCGACCAAAACGCCGACTTTTGTTCTCCATTTTCTGCTCCTGATTTTATCCACCGCTTTAACAGGATTTTCTCCCTTTTTTTTTTTTACCAGTCTCACGAGGAAACAGTGTACACACGGAAAACAATAATATAAAACAAGTTGAGTCACTCTTGGTTGCAGACATAGAGATTGTTTTTATTTAGAGTCATTCAAAAATAGAAATGAGGAAAGATTTTTCTTCAAAGCTGGATTTGAAAGGATGTCAGTCATAGGATGAATATAGCAGCATCTGGCAATGTTTTAACACCCCATTCAGCAGACATGTATCACAGTAGGGCTGTGCGATTATGGCAAAAATCATAATCACGATTATTTGGGTCAATAATTGATATCACGATTATTTTGACGATTATTCATTGACCATTTATTGAACTTTAAAACAAATAATATTTTACCAATAAACAAGATCAAATATGTTGGAGCGCACTTCCAAAACCATACTAAACATATATTATTAATATGATAAATAAAAATAAATTAGACCAAAATAAATGAAATCAAACATGTTGCAGTGCACTGTCACAACCTACTGAAAACTCCTTAACATATAGCCAACATTTTGGTAAAACATATTCAACATATTCCACTAAGTTAAACGTTGAAGGCTGGCCCACCGTCATGGTCCAGAAGTAACAGGAAATAAATGTTGAACTACAATTTAAGACCAAATAAAAATGTTTAGGCCACCATGGCAAATGCTGGTAGGGCTGCTCATGTCATCTCTTAAAGATTGTTCGCAAGAAACACCAGCCTGTTTACATGGTCTGGTTTCAGAGATGAGCGCAGGCAGGTGACAATATTGCCACCTGTACTGAAGACCCTCAGCCACGCCCCGACACAGGGGTGACGCCGGCCAATCACAAAGCTTTGATGCGTTCAAGTGCATTATTCTGGCACAGGAAGATTATGTTACAGGACATTAACGATAAAACAGAATATTGTTGTTCTATTTTTAGACACATCTCGCGATCGACTGGTTGGGCACCCCTGGGCTAGACCATAGGTCTGTTGTGGTGGCAAAGTAGTCAGCTGAAGCCACATCTCTCTCAACTTCCCCACGGCATTTGTCATATAGTGCAGGCAGCGCAGACCTGCTGAAATAATACCGAGACGGCATCGCGTAACGCTTGTCCAACGTGTTGACAAGTTGCTTAAAGCCCTGGTTGCTAACAGGGCACATATCTTTAGCGATGTGAAATGTAATGGCAAAGTACTTCCAAATAGTGGAAATAATTGTACCCTTCTTTTTAACGAGTTGCTGCTCTTGTTCTGACATCTTCGCTCGCGCTGAACACTCACAACACATGTCACTCCCACGTGGCCGAGTGGGCTTTTAGGGAGGGGCGAAAGCGCACCCAGCAAAATAATCGTATTTTGTCAATTATGCTGTTTTCATAATCGTCGCAAACCATAATCGTAATCGCGATTAAAATACGATTAATTGCACAGCCCTATATCACAGTCACACGGAAATGCTGCACAGATCAAGGCTTGTTGACATTCATGTCTTGTGATGTCCCATTCAAGTCGAAAAGGAAGTTTGTATACATTTACTCACAAACTTTTCCCTTTAATTAATTGTTTCATTTGTAGTACAGCTGTGTGTTTGTCTAAGGGCTAGTCTGTCCCAGTTTGTCAAACCTGTTCCCTCTCCAGTGTTACATTTGCTTGTTGTCTGGATTTAGCACCGTGAAATTAACTGTGTACTGTTTCTTGCGTAGGTACCCGTTCTGTCTGAGGGCTTGTGAGCCAGCAAAGAGCTTTCAGGAACAAATAATAAAGGTATGTTTATTTGCACTTCCTGTTGAGTAATACAATCTTAATCCTGTAAAACCTCACTGCTTCTAATGTGGTACCGGGCGAGGATCTTTCTGTCTTTGTTACAGTCTGTTTTTCTCTCTGTCAGCTCTGGGGAGAGAGTTTCTCCCCCGGCCTCCCATGGCCATGCCTGTCTCATCAGTCCAGGAATGACCGTCACCCCTAAAACACACACTGCTCAACCTGATTCCTCCTTTAACAACGACACAAGGTTGGTGAACATCTATTTGAACAACTCATTTTCCTTTAAGAACCCTTTGTGTGTTCAGGGACATTTACAGTAAGGAAAGACAATCTCCTTGTATAGCTGCTATCTGGAAACAGTGGCATGCTTTTTTTTACATTCATCGTCACTCTGATAAAGAAAAGCGTTACAGTAACTGATTCTAAATCATCTGATGTTTCTGGTTGTATTTACTGGCATTTCCCCCTTTTGGCATCAAGGATGTGTTACACTTGGCATCAGATAGATTAGATCACTGACGGTGTCTGAATGTTTGCACACTGATATCATTGTTACATGTTGAGGTTCATCTCACCACATACCAACTAGATTGGATCCGGTGAAGATGGATGAGGTGGACGTCCTGCGGTTGAAGCCTTCATCTGAAGACGCTGTGTCGCTGGTTTCCTCGTTGGCTGAGCCCATCAACCTCGAAGGTCAGTGAGTCGTTGTCGGATCGATGAGAAGCTGCTGAAAGCTCCCTGTACCACCAACACAAACAAACTTTTTATAATTGAAACAAATACTCATATGAACACAGAGCACAATATTTGTTCGGGTTACACAAGTCCTAATGTGGCTTTCTGTGTGTTACCAGATTCCCATTATGCTTTGCTGCAAGGCGAGCTGGAGCACGACCTCCAGAGCCTGGAGGCGGAGTCTTGGAGCGTGGGAGTGGACCAGAGCTACCTGAAGGCCCTGAGCAAAGAGGCCGTGAAGAGACAGGACGTCATCTATGGTAATTTCCACCAGCTACATCGGAATCTGATCAAATCCCTCCAAAACAGTAATCATGTATGACCTTTCTAGTGTAGTACAGAGACTGAACTTTCTCATGTCAATCACCAGCTGAAGGAGATTCATCTTACACAGTGATGGCACGATTTAAGCAGAGATGACAGTGCCTGTAATTATGATGATGGGTAATGCTTATTTTAACTCGTATGACCTTTTCAACCACGCTGCTATAACAATAATGGGTTGAAGAATATAACGAACTACAGTTAACCAGTTACTGTACACTTTTGAGGTACTTGCTTCACCTATAATTGTGCGTCACTAACTTAAATATTGCACTTTAACATGAATTATTCAGTAATAGGTAGGGATGCACGATATTGGTTTTTTGAAACCGATACCGATAACTTCCTGCTTCTCAAGACCGATACCGATACCGATAACTTCCTGCTTCTCAAGACCGATACCGATAACCGATAATAATATAATATATATATATATATATTAAATGTACCTGTAGTTTTTGCACACCTGGTGGTAAAAAAAAGACTAGTAGTGAGCAAATGACATGAGCATTACTACTATGAACAAAACAAAGCCAAGAACAGTTTTGACTCTCAAGCGCCATCATTTCTATGATGAAGTTAGAGATCGTTTTAGCCCTGGGGTCGTCTCTGGCAAACTTCTTGCCTTATTCAAAAGCCTCGTCGATAGGTAAAAGCCCCGGTGCCTTTGCAGCTGGCTTTGGATTCGCCGCTAATTTAGCAGCGCCGGCGTCTTCGTACGCTTTTAACACACCATCGTAGCGATGGCGATGTTTCAGGTGACTAATCAGGTTGGAAGTATTATAGCTCGTTGCCTTTTTCCCTCCTCGTGGAACTTCTGCATTGCATTTGTTAATACAAATTGCAAGCGAACTATCTAACTCTGAAACTTTGAAATAGTCCCATATTACCGACGACATGTTTGTTTACTGTCCTGGCTTCACAGCCAGGCATGAGTTAGGGAGCGCTGGATTTGTGATAAACTCCCCTCTTCCTAAACCACTAATACCACAGTACTGGCAAAACGGGAGGAGCCGAGTGAAAAACAAGCGCCCCTCATCCCAATCCACCCACACCGCAGTATTTTTTTCTTTTTTTTTACCCAAAAAATATATTGTATATTGTCGGGGCTATTAATACTGTTATCGGGTTTATCGGGATGACGTCATAATTCCTAATATCGGACCGATAATTATCGGGCCGATAATTATCGTGCACCACTAGTAATAGGTCATACTAAAAAATAGACACTTTGGCTTTTGCAATATAGGTTTACTTTTATGCTAATTTCAATATTTAAGTAAGAGTATTTAACACTGTGGTATTGCTTCTTTTATCCAAGAAAAAGGTCTAAATACTTCTTCAACTGCAATTGTATTCATCTAAGAATATATTTCTCCAGTGTTTCTACTTATATTTACTTGCATGACTTTGTTTGCCTTCCTTCTCTTAATGTACCCCATACAAATATTTCTATGTTTTCCTTCTCAACCCGCACATCAAGACACTCTTCTTTACTTGTATTTCCTAGAGTTGATCCAGACGGAGATGCACCATGTACGCACCTTAAAAATCCTCCTCCGTGTCTACCTGCACGAGATGAGGCAGTCTGCGCTGATCGAGGAGGTCAGGCTGGAGCGGCTCTTCCCTGGAGCGGAAACGCTGCTCAACCTCCACCAGCACTTCCTTAACTGCCTCAAAGCGCACCAACACCAAAGTCTGGAGGAAGGAAGCACAAACAATTACCAGATCACACAACTGGGGGACATTGTCATCTCTCAGGTAGGGTCTTTTGAAAGCAGGTTTTTATGTAAATGATCAATCATTTGAACTGATCCTCTTTAATCGATGTGTTCAATAAGAGAGGGATTCTTTGACCCTCCTGTTATCCTCACATTTACTTTACACCCTTTATCCTCTGGGGTCAATTTGAGTTAGTTAGTTAGTTTACAACTCAAAACAATGATCATATTCCAAATTGTAACCAACATGTATGTCTCTGGTGCTTTAGGTATCTTAGTTGACTACCTAAATAATCATTTAAATAAAACATTACCCCAACCTCCCCCCCCCCCACACAGACCCCTTTATACATCCAGAATTCCTATTATGTGACTATCGAAAAATATATAAATCACCATAAAATCTCCCTGACTGAAATAAAATGTTAAAGTAAGATCTTTTTGATGTTGTTAAAGAACCAATAACTAAAGCTGAGGGTAGTTTTGTTTTACAATGATACATTTGCATGTAATAGTCACCTCAATATCATCCTACACAATCTACACAAATATGTGTAAAATATTGACATTTTTATAGCTTTTATACTACTAAAATAACCTGGGGTCAAATTGACGTACAAAGTGCTTACAGGACATTTAGAAAAGATCTTCATGTTCATTTGATGTTTACCCATTAGTTCTCACTAAATTATGAAAAGTCATGAAATGCTAAGCAAAAAAAATAATGTGAACCATTTTTTTAGATACGTTAAACATTGAATGGGGTCAAATTGACCCCAAGGATAACAGGATGTTTCTTAAAGAAAACACAGCGATTGAGATGTACTTTTCCATACAAGTGTTCTTCAAAACAACCGCAGGGAGTTTGGGCTATTCTTAAGGATTCCAGAAAGTTTATAAAAAGATCATGAATTTGTCTGAAAACTTTACACAAACATGTGGATAACATTGAACAATTGTGTTGTTCCCAAGCGCACTGCATCTCCTCTCTTCTTGTACGTTTGTACTGAAACCATTGCTTACAAATGCATCTGGACCTTTACTCTCAGGTCCACCGTTTACTACGTTTATGACTCCTAAATGCTATGTTTACATTTCTACACAGAGGCCTACGACAAACAGTCTCCCTTAAAATGTTGTCAGACATCTTATCCTACAACTCTGCTGTCATTAAGTTGCAACATGTTCATATTTAAATGACCTTTTACCATTTAAAAAAGAATGGGCACATGCATTACTTTCAACTAGGGCTGCAACAAACGACTAATTTGATAATCGATTAATCTATCGATTCATGAAACGATTAATCAACTATTCGGACTATTACTGTATGCCTTGCACAATTTCTCAAACCCTCTTATTTAGCCATCAACTTTTAGATTTAGCTTGAGGTTGTTTTAGGCATGTGGAAACTAACAATGAAGACAATAAAGATGAATACTTGATTCAAAAATACAAATATTATTAAATTTAACTAAACAAATTGTGAACAAAATGAACATTGCTTTTTATTTAAATTAAATAAATAATATTTCACATCAAAAGAAACAACAATGTTTTAACAAATCGTATTAAATAATCTGATGACAGAACTGTGAACAGAATAGCTGAAACTTTAACTAAATAAAGAGTAACTCAGTTACCTCTAATCATTAACCCAGGTTTGTATAATGTAGTTAACTCCGTGTGTTGCTGCTAGCATACATAACACCTGACGTGGAAACGTTCCTCGTGGATGGAGCTACAGAGCTGCTAGAAAGACAGTCGAACCCGGTGCATTTCTCCGTCTGGATGTGGAGCACTTTTGATAAATGTTTAGACAAATTGCTCGTGTTACCGCCGTTACATGCTAAACACTTATTGCACTATTGGCAACGAGCATTGTCCACCTCAAGACGGGTAAAGTTTAACCACACCTTGGAGCGCTTCTCTCCGCCATCCCCACAGTGTGTTGCTGCATGTAGCAGCCGCGTGTGTGTAAACTGCCCCGCCCCCCTCGCACACAGACGGGAGAGAGATGCCTGGATTGGAAAGATCGAAAATACATCATAGACGCATTTTTTTTGTCTTATTGCATATTAGAAACGAATTGGCGAAACTAAGACTGCGATATAATGTTTATGTACCAATAATACATATGACATATATACAGGGCCGCCCCTGGCCAACTTGGGGCCCCAAGTGACATTGTGAGATGAGCCCCCCAACCGACAGGAGTGAAAAAATATGTTTTGGAAACAAAGTAGGCTACTTTGCAAATATAATTCCTGTTTATTATTATTATCAACAGTTACTTTTTTATACAGTGAGGTAAATGGTAAATGTGCATGTATGCATTTACAGGTGAATACGTCTGCATTTCCTGCCAAATACTAGCCTCAAAAAGATTACAATATAATTAATGCAAATAAACTGCTTCTACTTCTACTACTAATAATAATCAATTCAATAATATAAATACTATATTGTATTATAATATAGTTGTAATAGTCAAGACAAAACATGCTTATGACATGCTCAAAACTGATATCTCTTAAATCTGTATTCAAATGTAGTTCCCTCTGTCAGCAATGTATCAACAACTACACACACATTTCTATCAGTATTTCTCTGTGTTGTGGTTGACATGGTGATGACTGTTAGGAGTTAAGGGGAGAGGCAGAGCATCACCATGAAATGTGCAAATTGACATAAAAATGAATAAAAGGGGAAAAATGCTCCATGTTTTTTAGGCTGTAAACTTTAACTGTGATGTAAGCCAATAGACAGACAGTGTATCACTCTTCCTCCTGTACATTAGCAGATAAAAGGCATAACTGAATGAATGGTAAATAAAGAATGCTGGAAATAACTGCATCTCCATTAGCCTATATGCTATGCAGAGACTGCCTTCTTCATGTCGTGGTGCGCAGAGAACTGCGCGGAGAACTGCGCACAGCAGCTGAGGCCCTCTGGGCGGGGCCCCCTGCGCAAGGCGGGGCCCCATGCAGCCTGCGTGATTGGCCTGTAGGGAGGTGCAGCCCTGCATATATATATTTTAAATGTCTCCAGTACCGATAAAAAGAAAGATAACGTAGGAGCTTAACGGCGCGTAATACACACGTGATGGCGTCACCAACTAATGGACGACTGAATTAGTTGGCAACTAATTTGGTCATCGATTTTAATCGATTAGTTGTAGCACCCCTAGTTTCAACCATTGCTTCCAGGGGCTCAGATCCCAACTGACAGACTAATTGGTCACCATTACCTGATATGTAGAATATTCAGGTATAAATAACTGTTTATGGTGCTATTTATTTATACAGTATGTTCAGTATACATTCAGTATATCTCTCTCCACCTCTGTCACTTAGTGCTGAGTGAGTGAACAGGTGTTCATGGGAATGGCTGGTATGTGTGATACAGGGACTACAGGTGCATATGTTTGATCCATAAACCCAGGAATGATCACATGTGTTTAGGATCACAGATGCACCAGAGCTTTGTGTTCAGAATTATTCCTTTTTGTAGCATTACAGTGAGAAGAGGATTTACAGACAAAGATTGAACTTGCTTATAAGTCATATCCAGTTGATAAACGTATATTTATTTTGTCCTTATTGTGTTAGTTCTCAGGTGCACTGGGAGAAGGAATGATGGGGTGTTACAGTCTTTTCTGCGGTAACCACATTGAATCCATCGGCTCCTACAAAGAGCTGGTGCAGAACAACAAGAAGCTGCAGATCCTCACTAGGGTGAGCAACATTCACTCATTGGTCAATTTACATACATGGATACGATTTTCTACACGACGCCAGTGAGGCTTGCATGTTGAAGAATTTGAAATGAACTAGTTGCCTCTCTAAAAGTATCTTTGACATTGGCAACTAACAGAAATAGTGTGTGGCAGGAATGTCTTGGAAAAAAAAACGTTCTTTATTTTAAAACAGAAAATAGGTCAGCTGCCTCTGGTGCGGAGGTTGGGAGTCCCTGAGTGTTTTCTGTTGGTGACTCAACGCATCACAAAATATCCAGTACTGTTGGAGCGAATCATACAGAACACAGAAGGTAACACCTCATTACACGTATCTGCATCTCAATAAGTCAGTATACTACTTTCAGATAACATTTTAAACTGAATTCCAATTGGCTTTTGCAATACAAATGCTTGCTGGAATGGTTTCATATATAAGGTGTTCTCTGCTTCTCTCAGCTGACACAGAAGAGCACAAGTCTCTGGTTCAGGGTTTGGCGCTGATCAAAGACAACATTTCCCAGGTGAACGCCCAGGTCAGTGAATTCGAGAAAGACGCTCGTCTCAGAGACATCGGGCAGCGCCTGGAGCCAAAATCTCAGGGCCGTATGAAGAACGGAGGAGTTCTCCGCAGAGAGGATCTGCTGCAGGAAAACAGGACGCTGCTGCACGAAGGCACCGTCACCTGGAAGACCTCCGGGAGACAAAAAGGTTTGTGACTTTGTTGGTGTTGTCCTTTTCAATTTCCCCTTCTCACAGTTATGCAAGTGATCCGTTTGGCTACTTATTCTGATTATAAGCAGAATAAATCTTAAATGAAAAAGTTTTTTTTTTTAATTGGCTGATCTGACTTGGTTCCCTGACAACTTGGCTCGCTCACAGCATTTACTAGACCAGTGGTTCCCAAACTTTTTGTGCCCAAGGCACACCAAAGGACAAGTAAAAATCTCAAGGCACACCTATTGTGCAAAATAGCCCTTATAACACGTGTTATCACTCATATCATGTAAAATATCTGTAAATGTGCAGAATTATTTACTAATGCCAAATAAAATGTGACAAAGACAACTATATTACTCGTGAAATATTTATTAATGAAGTATTTCAGAAATGAATTTGAAACTTTATCAAATTAGGCTTCATCAAAGCAGCAACACACTCATTTAAACCAGACAGGTCACAACATTAAAAATGAGGCAAAGGAAACTCAGAAGAAATTCAGCACGGAGAACTGTCAATGCAAGGAAGCTGCACTGCATGGTCCTAAACTACAAATTATAAATGTAACATTTCAGCAATCAGCATTGAAACATGTGCTATTGTAAATATTTTGCCGACTTACAAATTAGTGAGATACATGTGCCTGTCGGGGCGCGCAGAATGTTGTAATCCTTGGTGGCACTGAGGAGAGGGCCACTCGCAAGTCCTGTTCAACAGAGAGCCGTGACCTCCTGTTGTTCTTCATGTAAATCAGAGTAGAGAACGCCAACTCCAGAGATGGGGTCGTTACAAAAAAGATATATTACACTACTTCGTTACTTTACTCGTTACTTTACTCGCCGAGCACGTACAAACTGCGCATGCGTGAGTGGCAATAACTTTCCTTACCAGCAGGCGGCGGTAGTGTGTATTTGTCATTCAAAACAGGCAACAACCGGAAGACAGAGAAGAAGAACAGACTACGTGATATCAACAAACAACAAATAGCGTGTGCGGTAGCTTCACTTTAGCATGTATTCTTTGCAGGTGCTTGTTGAGGTTTGACGTGGTGTTTACAGCTTCTGGCCTGGACACAGTTTGCACCTCACCGTCACATTCCTGTATATTCTTCGGACGAACCTACACCTACAGTCTATGGGACGAACTCAAAATAATGCGCATACCTCCACCCCTCGAAAGTTATCGCTGACTCAGCCATGTTTATGCAGCACTGCACGTGGAGATATGGATGCACAAGTCGCGCAGATTACGTACATATAAACCTACAAAGTACTGATATAGTAAATTAAAAAATAATTATTTGTTGTGTAGTTGTATATTGCAATAATAACGTATGGTTGTCACAAAATCTCACGGCACACCCGGACTTGCCTCACGGCACACCGTTTGGGAACCACTGTACTAGACTATAAAACAGCTTTTTTGTTTCCCTGTTCCTTAATGCAGTGTAAGAAGGAGGAACAAGACATCAAGTACTACTTTTAATTAAATATGAACTTCATTCAGGTTCTTGCTGAAATGTCTCACCCTTTTGTACATGACAAAAGATACTTCCTCACACAACTTTACAGGGATGATGCCATAGGTGAGTGGAAGGTCACTGAATTACTGCAGTATTACAGGGGTGTTTTTTTGGGCATTTCTTCGCCAGATGACGGCATAGATATATAATGAAAAGGGAAGAGGCATGTCCCATAACAGAGGTCCAAAGGCAGTAATCAAACCTATGAACTTGCGGTTTTATGGCATGCACTGAGCTACAGTAGTTTAACTGCTTGGCAAATTGCTTTGTAAAAGCTGACAATAAGTCATTACTGAGGTGTGGAGGATTAACAGTATGCTGTATGATGTCCTTTTGTTGTTCTATTTATGTTTTTATGTTTCATGTGGAACTACTTGAGCAGGTCTCCCTTGAAAAAGAGATCAATGATCTCAATGGGATTCATCTGTATAAATAAAGGTTTGAAATTAAATGAACAGTCAGACAACATGCACAGTAGACATGTATCAAGTCCCTCCATGCAGTTTGACTTAGAACATCCAGCACTTGTTGATTTGATGCCGTTTGTGTCTCCCTGCAGAAATCCAAGCTGTGCTGCTGTCAGACGTGATCCTCCTCTTGCAGGAGAAAGATCAGAAGCTTGTATTTGCCTCTATGGTGAGTTCAGCTAGAACATTGACAAGCTATTATTCTAAGAAGGAAAAAGGTTGATATTTTTTTGTTCCAACTTTATCAAATTGTTACATTAACATCTCAGACCGTGTTTCTAAATATCACATTTATAAAAACCTGCTGTATTATCGTGGCTCATACAGGATAACAAACCACCAGTGATCTCCCTCCAAAGGCTGATTGTGAGGGAATTGGCTAACGAGGACAAAGCCATGTACCTTATCTGTGCGTGCACAACGAGTCTGCCGGAGATGTACGAGATCCACGCGCGCTCCCGAGAGGAATGCGTCGCATGGATGGCGCTGATTCGGGAAGCTGTGAACCGGTAAGCTGAAGACTTCTAGAAAAAAGATCAGAACTGGGTTTATTGGGATGTTCACCAAATGTTCTGGTTTAGTAGACCGCTATGAAAAGTTGTAACAGTCGTGAATAAGCATGTATACCTAATGTTGTTTGATGTAGGGACATTACATGTGAAAGAGCATCATCATTGAGTTTTATGGCAGTAAATCCTTCAAACAGTAAACAATTTGATTTGTGTATTCTTAGTTTATTATAGTACATTTGTTTGGCTTGAAGTTGATTCAAATCAGAATATCATTGAGTTGCCAAAATGTTAATCATCACCACCTTCTCTTTGCGACATATTGTAAATGTGGTATTTATAGGTGTGCATATAATAAGTAATGAGAGTGAATAGAGTATTACGATGATGGTTATACTTAGTAAGATGTCTGTGTGATGCAGCTATCCAGAAGAGCAGCAGTACCGCGAACTGACAGCCAGTCTGCAACAATACCAAGGTAAGACAGACGGGGCTACTCTCTCTTATTTTAAATTGAGATAATATCAATTAAGACTCATTCAGTCAAATATATTTCTCACCATAGACGTGTCTAGAGGATGAACAATGTGTTTATCCACAGCTTCTAGTGAGCCTGCTTAGCCGACTTAAAGGCCTTAAAGTAACACTGTTTTCATAAAGGAAAAAACGAGACTAGGGTTTGCAAGCTGTAAAAGAAAAATCCTCCTATGATGAAGACTTGTATATTTACGCGATGCATCATTCATTACATAGTGTTGGGAGTTTGTAAATATCAGTGTGTATGATATCTTTCTTTCTCTCTGCATTTCCACTAAATGTATAAGTTAGACATGTTACTCATTTTCTGCTGTTGCCCTTTAGACATTCTAAGAGTGAGGGATAAGCAGATAGTGCAAAGTCTGACAGAGAAGCAGCAGATCTTCGCTGCTCTCTACCAGACGATGACGGAGCAGGAAACCCCCCACAAAGGGCTGCTGCTGCGAGGAGACGCCACCCCCCTCCAGCAGGGGGCCACGCTGCTCAAAGGAGCCATCGATGAGGGTAAGAGCAAAATCAGCTCCTCTTCTCACTTTTGTTTGTCATAGTTAGATTAATAAAACGGCATTCTATCGATCATAAATCTATCGATTAGAACATTATAAAAGTAGGGTAGACATGTGGAGATTATCCGACTGAACAAAACATGATCCGTCTCTTAAATGTGTGTCAACCTCAGACCTTATTTCGAGCTATTTTCTAAAATCCTATGGAGAAATTGCATTGGTTTTTTGTCGAAGGAACCGATGCGCAGCTTACTTCCGGGTTTTAGACGCGTCACTGTGGCTCTCTATTTGTTCTAATTTGGTTAGCTATGAAAACATTGTCATGCCATAAAACAATCCATAGTTGATTGATTTTAAGAGATTTGTATAGAAGAAAATACGTTATACACACGGTTATTATATTTATATATTCTTTGCAAGAATAGAATAGAAATATATTGCTTAACTTGCACAATATATTCAAGCCTTCTTCTTAGCTTGCAGTGATTCCCACAGCATGTTAATACTTTGGGGGGCCCCCAAAGTATAATGGCTCCCCCCAAAGTATAATTTGTGTGTTTTTTGTTTTTTTTTACTCAGTGAGCACTCATTTGCATTTGCATTGGTGGCAATGAGTGCTCAGTGAGTAAAAAAAACTTAAAAAACCATAAATTATACTTTGGGGGGAGCCACCCATACATTATACTTTGGGGGGAGCCATTATACTGGTAAACAGCCTCTATGGGCGCGAGTCCAGACCCACTTTTGGAATCAAATGATGACGTCAGTGGGATTATCTCCTTTATCAACTCCTAAGCATCCCTGGGACAACATCACTAGCCCCGCCCCTAAAAAGGTGTGAACTTGAGCCAATCAAGGACTACTACTACTAGGTCGTCCTTAGACGAGTTTGCCAACGGGTTCGCCAATCCTCACGGTCCTCCATACACCCGGCCAGCTCTGTGGAGCTTTCCACCCCCACATCCTTCCTCAGCACCTCCACGTATGTTGGCGTGGGGCGCCCTCTTGGTCGGTGCCCGTGTGTTGGCTCCCAGAGTACTAACTTGCCAGCTGGAAGTTCCTGGTGTCGATGGCAGTGACCTGTAAATTTCAGTTTCCTGGATGCCACCTTGTCACTCAGCCTGGGTAGCCCACCAGGACTAGCCCCGCTCCTAAATTTCACCAGTTTGTATATAGTTAAAATAAAGTTATCCGGTGATTTGACGATCAGATACCAGTGTGGAGTTTTCTGTCTTAAATTTGATATAGATCATGTTCTTTGTTGGTTTGTGAGGATGTTCATACACACTTGGTAAGATGTGTGTGTGAAAGAAGACCACAAAAAAGACCCCCCACCCCCGCCCCGAGTCGTTCCCCCAAAGTATATTTCATTTCTGCGGGAATCACTGGCTTCTGTATAGCTAGCTCTCACAACAACAAAAAAAACCTTCTCAGTTCCCTCGTGGGTCCTTAAATGTGTGGGAAAGGCCTGGTTTTCCACACATTAAATGCGATGTGTATGAAGGTGTGGGAACCCTGCGTACAGCCAAGTACTGACTCAGAGAGTGCTCAGTAGTTCTCTCCAGGAAGAGATTAAAGAGTTGTTTTTGTCTTTTGTCTGCAGTGGAAATCCTGCAGAACCTGCTCTTCTTAAGGATTAGAGACCCAAACCTTGTTATTGACGGGAGTAACACACAGGAGGGGCTGCTGTGGGGGGGCGAGACCTCAGCTGATAATAACCCTGCTGCAAGCGCCATGAAAAGTAAGCAGACATACATTACCTATTTCTATGCATGCTAATATTAGTATATTTACACTGAACAAATAAATGTTGCAGTGACTGCAATTCATTTAGCTAACATATTCACTGACAAGCTAACAAACGATGTGTTTTATTGACTTATTTATGTGCAACTTCAGGATCAAGAACTGTTGTTATGCATTTGAATAGAGCAACTTTATTTGGAACTCATTCATAATTTGGGGAAGTTAACATATTGCTCACTTTTTGTATAAAATACAGTATTCTAATATTTGTTATAAACATGTATTGCATAGTTTTTTCTTACTCTAGGCTCAATCCTACTGTGATCCCACACGTTCACAGGGATTAGGTAACTGTAGACGTTGGATGTGTGTGGTTTGATTTTCTCAGATGGAGATGAAGCTGAGAGGCCAGATGGCAGCGAAGCATCGAGTGAGCCTGAACTCCAGGAGAGTTTCAGCTCTGAGAGCCTGGACCAGTTTGTGAGTGTGACATATTAAAATAATCTACATGTTATTTCATCTGGTATATGTTTAAAGTATTTACATTACTTGTGCTATTTTGCTTCAAGGCCAAAGATGACACACAAAATCCTAACTGCAAATTAACCTCCGCACATTTCCCTGAAGCAGAGGTAACCCTTCCAATACTTATTTGCTTTGTTATTTTCCTCATTCCTATTCATCCGTACATAAATATTTATATCTGTCACTAATGGTATTATGGTGTGTATTGTTGTTTTTCTGTAGGTGTGTGACAGGGTGATACTGCTTGCACAAAGGCTCTACAGTTTAGAAGTAAGACTTGTTGTAAATTGTTCTTAAATATGTATATTGTATTCAGCAGGCACACTAATTTTATTATTTATTTTTGCAAAATTGTCTTTTAATGTTTCGCTGTATGTGACTCTAAACGTGTCCTAACATAAGAATAACGTTAGTGTTCTATCACAATAATGAATGGTATGTTTTCCGATGTTAGATACAATGTGATGTTTAAATTCAATGTGTCAACGTGCAGGCAATCATCACCCAGCAGGACAGCCAGATTGAGCTGCTGCACGCTTTCCACACAAAGAGCAAGCAGCCGGCCCGTCACTACAGCAGCGTGCTGCTGGAGCAGGAGAAGCAGCGCAACCAGGAGAAGCAGAAGGAGGAACTGGCCAACCTGCAGAAGCAGCAGGTCCAGCATCGAGAGGTGCAGCAGCGCTGGGAGAAGGACATGGAGCGGCAGAGGGTTCAGACCGAGAGTCTGGAGGCTCAGCTGCGAAAGAGGGAGGAGGACTGCCTGATGTGGGAGGGGAAGCTGAACGAGGACAGGGTTGCGCTGGAAGAGCTGAAGGAAAACTACCAGCAGGACCTGGAGAGGCTCAGAGAGTCCACGAGGTCCGTGGACAAGGACAAGGAGCGTCTGAATCAAGAGAGGAGGCGTCTGGAGCACATGCTGGAGAAATACAAGAACATGATGCCAGGAAACTCCAACTATGATGATCCTTCACAAGTAAAGAACTGGATTTGATTAATACCTGTTTATGAACTTATTGTGTGCTTATCTGTCCACCACGAAGTATCATTTAGTTGAGTAACATTTAGTCAGCTAAATCTATATAATATGGATTATGAGATAATCAGAACTTGTTTGAGCCTTGAATTACAGTGAAACTTTTGATGATCAATGGCCTAAGAAAGCTGAAATTAAATGTGATATTAAATATTTGAAGTATCAACATTTTGTTGGAGTAAAATACAAAAGCACTGAACTCAATCTTCACAGGTAGAAGTCAAATGAGCGATCAGTTTAATTTGCTCCCTGAAGTTAACAGTTTGAGTTTTGCATTTCCTCTCTTTCTAGTTGCGGAGTCTGCAGTCGTTCAGGGGAAGTGTAGTGAACGGAGGTGGGACATTAAATTCAAACCCGCACGTCTTACCCACCAACTCGAATACCTTGGAAGTCCCTCCGAAGGTGCCCCAGCGCAGAGAGAGCATCAGCCCCCAGCCGGCCAAGCCCGAGCTGCCGCTCCACCTGATCAGCACCACCAACCAGGTGCACAAACCTGCATCCCTACTGCAGCAGATCCCCACCAAGCTGGCCGCTGCGTCCAAGGGGAAAGAGAAGAGCTTCAAGACCAAGAGGTCCCACCAGAGAACGCACAGTGCAGGTCAGGAGACAGGCCTGGGTTTATTGTCCTTTTCCTCAGATGTAAACAAAGTAACATTACAAGCAAAGAAAAAAGCAACACAACTAGGGGCAACCCGCAAGGAATTGTACTTTTAACTCCACTACGTCAATTTGACTGCTTTAGTTACAAGTTACTTTACAGATTTGTATTATTAGCAATTACAAACGATAAGTCAATAAACATTAAAACAAAGTAATAGGTTAATATCAGCAGCAGTCAAAATGTGATTAAGGTAAGCTGCACCATCACCACCTGTAAAATGCACATTGCCTTTGGTACTTAGGTATATATTTGTTACAATGCTTTTTTACTTATAACCAAGTAAAATGTTATATGCCGGACTTATCAGTGTTTGAAGAATTTATTATGGCTACTTTTACTTGCACCTCTGTCTACAGACTGAACAACATTTACAGCCATTGACCAAAACATAATGTAGTTATTATTGTAAAGAAACATTTAGTTGCAGCTGACAAAAATACACACCATAATACCAGCTGAACTTTTAGCCCTCCGATTCAAATGTCCTTAAAGTTTTGGTTAATGTGTCAACATGCATGGTTCCAGCACTGACCCACTCCTGTCTCTCCTCCCGCAGCCTCTATAGACGTGAGCCAGATGATGCCCATCCGAGTGATGGGGAATGAAACAAGCAGTCTGAGAGCCAAACGCACCGGCAGTCCCCAAATAAGAATCTACCAGTCAGGTACAGACGAGTCATCAAGAATCATACCTCCTGTCGACTTAAATTCCAGCTCCAAAAGTAACATTTAAAATAAGCAATGTCATTTTACTAAGGTCTATGTTTAGTGTTGAATATTGAACTTTGAACTTGGGTGTTGAATTCTTAGAGCTTAATCAAAGCCTTATTCATAAATGTTTAGAGGGGACACTGTGACTGTATATGTTGAGTTTTGATTCATTATAGTGTTTTACCGAGAGTGTGAAAGTGAATTCTCAGAAAAGCAGCAGCTGCAGAAGGATTACAAGTGCAGTAGTTACTACTTGCCATGCCTGTAGGTGGAGACATCAACATTACTACTTCTACAGATGCATTCCTTTCTTTCCTGTATGGTGCAGGTTGGCATGTGTAATCTAGCAGCTCCCCCTTGTGGAGAATCTGCAACCTGGTGATTAAGTTTGTGAGTTCAAGCCACTTTCATGAGGTGCTTGATGACCAAAAACAGGACAGCGCAAGGTTAAAACGTGATGATAGAACATCTCAAACAGAACAGGATACGAGCTGAAACACTATCTTGATATATGGCTATACATTACTGTCCTGGCCCAACACACACACACAAAAAAGGACACTTGGTATATATGCTTGTGTACCATTACTCCTACGACAGGGATGAGGAGATTAGGCATGCAGTGCAGAGATGGCAGGAATGGTTTATATGGTTAGGTGTTGCTGTGACTTTACATGTACCTACTGAAGACAATTATTCATCCGTGTGTTGCTCCTCCAGGTGCCTTTGACCCACCAGAATCTGTTCGCACTAAGAAAACGTCTCAGTCCTTCAGCACGCAAAAGAGGAGCAACGATGGTCCCCCACCGCCCCCGCCTCCGTTTCCCAAAGATATTCTGGTAGCAGGCAAAGAGAAGGTAATATTCCTTTAATCCTCAACTACACTCTGGAGTCTGGACCGGGCCTTGTCCACCATAACAACTCAAATGAAACACTGATGGAGCTGTTACAAGGACTTTCACACATGGAAAGACTGATGGATGTTATAAAAGACATTGGACATGACCGAAAGACGTCTCCATCATGAAGAGGACCATCACGGTATTTTATCCCTGGAAACCAGCTGTTTGCTTACAGATTGGTCAAAAAAGTAAATAAATACTGATGGACTTTGTAAAAATATAAAATATGTACAGAGATCAACCCATTTGCACATTGAGAATATATATAATACCATTTTGAAACAAAACCTTTAAATGCCAAAGTTGTTTGTTTTATTTTAAATGAAAGTAGGTTGCCTTTTACCATTAGCACTCATGTCTTAACTACTAAGCTTTACTTTTATTTTACTTAATGATACATTTTAGATGTAAGGTGCCAAGCACAAACTTTATTGCAGAGTGAATCCGATAACTGAGGAATTTGACCTGTAGTTTCGCTCTTTGGTATTTCCTGTAATCATGAAACTAAAAGTTATGTGAATGAACCTACTATTGTTTGTAATATCAGCTGTTTAGTGCACTTCCTGACTGGAGACAGCGACTCAGGTTGGTTTTCGTTTAAACGGCTGCGGGAAGCATTTATAAGAATGTAAGATAATTATATATGTGGCATTCCCTGTTAAATAAGATTCTGGCATAATTCAATATGTTGATGATAGACCTTTGTCTTTTTTTTCTTTAATTTGAATTTCCAATACCAACCAATGGTTCTTGGAATAAAAGATTGTTGACTTCAGTTTTTGGTTTATTGGCTTCATGTTGAAGAAAACCTATATGTTTTCAAAGAAACTAAACTGGAAGTAACTCAAAACCATAAGTGATGCTGAGGTGCTTTTCATTTAACTTTCCACATTCATTTCCTGTTATCCAGTGGACGTATTTCAATGTAACACAAATCCATCCACATTCATCTAGGCTGGCTGATAGAAGCAAATCACAACCAATATTACAATTGTTTTTCAATAAGTTTAGTTTCATTTTATTCATACATTTTTAGTTTTTATATAATATAATATATTTAACAGTATGGCTTTAGGTAGGATGAAGTATCATATACACACAAAATACATGGTTGGGGAATGTTACCTTGAGTACCGTTTCACTTCCACACTCATTAAAACATCCGGACCGTAGTTAGTAAAATTACTCCCGAGCTGAATAGTTTGGTTAAATAACATTCGATACATTTTCAACATGTTCTTGTTATTTAATTTTACTACATTAGAAAGCATGTGAAAAACAAAAAGATTATGGTATAGCAAAAACATAAAACCAACTCCCAGTATCAGTGTATGCGTGGTATATTCATGTGTACTGTGAGTAAAATACATACCCTGTGATAACAAAATAAAGATCACATACCTCTCAAAAAACCCACTAATATTGTGCAATTAAAAACAAAACTCACCAAATTCCAAATACAATGTATCTTTATTATATGTATTCCTCAACAGAGGCTTTAAAAACCACTTGGTGACAACAAACTGTTGGTGAATAAATAATCTGATGTCCTGGAAAACACATCCAGACAACTAATATCACATCTGACCAAATGATTTGTACTTCTTCCCTCAACGTCTTTACAGGAATGTTGAACTTGTTTTAATAGGCCTCGTAAATGGATAAGAAATACATTTATACTCGTGTACAGAGTGATGTCACCTCTGACTTCCAACACTAAATTATGATGAGTATTGGATATATTGACACCTTGGGTTCACCCTTTATGAGAATACATATACAGACATGAGGCAACAGCTTCACTCATCCCATGAATTAAAAAAAAAAAAAATTGTGCAAATGCTTTTTACAACTCGTACGTCAAACTGCAGCACATCATCATAAAGCAACTTTTACACATTCCTCTTTACCTCCCGACAGACTCAATAAGGCCAAACCAACTCTTTTAAGACAACATGGATGACTACTAGGGGGAACAGAAAAGCAATGGTTGACATTTTAACTGTTGCAGCACCAATACAGTCTACACTTAAGATTATACAGTGTTTTTTTATGAAGGGTAAAAACAAAACCATAGCATGCAAAACAAAAAGTATAGCAAAAACAATCTAATAGCTTTGGCTCAGTTAACAACCTTAGCTCCCCATTTTAAAACCTTAGTTTGTAATGAAAGGATAAGGGACACTAACTTGTGTTTGTGTGCTTTTTTGAAAAAAATGCATTCGAGCCTACCGTGATCTTTTAAAGGTCGTACCACATCGGAGAGTTTTACACAAGTCAGCGATAAACATGTTAGTGCTAATCTGTCACAGCTGATCTGTATACCTAAGGATAGCAACTAAAGATTATTTATATTGATTATTGTGCCATTTATCCAATTGATTATTGAATTGCCTTTTTTAAATGTCAGAAAATATAAAATGCTTAGTATGATTTCAAGCCTGCAATGACTTTTTGTTTCCTTCAAATAGCAGTTCAAAGATACCCAGTTGACTTGTATGTAAAGCCTTAAAATCCTCAACATTAAGAAGCTGGAGCCTGAAGATGTTCGGCCTAAAGCCTCAGCTCAAAGACTCATGAAAGTCTTTAGTGTAACAGCTTGTGTAGCTTCCAGATTTGGCTTTTATTCCCTTTTTTAAAAAGGAGGTAGGGTTTTTTTGGTCTTTTTTCTGAGACTTCAGAAAGCACAGATCCCATCGCTGTTCGCACCGAGTGCAAATAAATGTCTGAACTTGAAATGTCCATTAACTGAGACACAATTTATAAAAAATAAAAATAAAATAAAAACACACATTTTAAATATGAAGTGAAATGTAAAATGCCGTACTCGAAGTCCTTTCAGTTAGATTTGTTTCCCGACCGTTTCCTGAGGCGGTAATTGGGGTGAGTCTTCATCATCTTCTGTGGTTTGTGGCTCCGGTTTATTCAAATGATCCTCAGTCGGCGGTGCTGCAGATTGTGTACAGTTGATCGGTGCGAGCGCTATGGCAGGCTGCAGGGGACAAAAACAGTGTCTATATAAGATGGCTGAATGGTGTGGAGCAGAAAACTAAATGTAATGGTAACAGAAGACAGAAAAGGCCGTAGATAAGACAAACAAACAAAAGAATATGCAGTCATCCCAGTGTACACGGGTAGATTTAAGGCTTTTCATCACAACCCGATTACACCCAGTTAAAGGAGCCTTAATGTCATCAGAGGTATTCCTGTACGCAGAGATAACAAGTCCCAGATATGCACAAAGAAAAGTGGAAGCATATCAAAGAAAATCCCACATACAAAAACATGCGTATTGTTTTAGAAATAACAAGCTTTTCTAAATCACCGAGCACCACCAATATTTGCTTAATCTAAAAGCTAATCCCTGATGTGTGCACGCAGAAAATAAAAACACATCTACTCTAAAGGGAAAAACCACAAAAAAGGAACCTTAAGCAACATGAAGATGTTTTAATGGTAGAGAAGCAAGCCCAGATGGAGTACCTGCAGTGACATTCACAGACAGCTGAGCCCTCAGCAGCAGACTACAGCACACCCACAGTAAAATAAAGGGCAAGGAGCAGCGATGGGAGGGAGGGGACAGTAAACAGAAGCACGGATGGTATTATTAAAAGGGGTTACTCAACTTAAGATTCTACTTTACTCTGCATGTTTTTAACTTAAGATTTTTTTTTGTGTTGATGTTTTTTTGTTCTTCGGCAGTAGGCGGTCATATCAAACTGGTATTCACCACAAATCCACTTCCAGTCCAGAACTGGGGCAACTCCTTGCGCCACAGCGCCACACTGAGGCTGGTGAGCAGAGTGCAAGGCACCAGGTAGAGCAAGGCCGGCTGACCCATCTGCATCACGGCCAGCGCCACGAAGGTGATCAGCAGGCCCACGCCGTACGCTACAACCGGAGAGAAGGCAGACACCAGGTCAACATTTATTTAAATCCAGACAACACTTGAGTTAAAGCAGATTTCACTCCAAAGCCCCATTCTGATCTGAATTAGGTCTTCGGAGTGATTGACATTAGTGGCACTGGTCAGACATTTTATCAGCTCAAAGTGAAATGTGAATTAAGTAAGAACATAGGGGACATTCAAAAGTGTCTTTGCTAATCTGATATATGGAAACATGTTTCCAGCAACCTATTGTTCAACTTGGGGAGGGACAGTACATTAAATGGGCTCTTGTAATGTCAGCTACAGATAGTCTCTCTCGGCTGGTCCTGCAGAATCAAAATGTAACCTAACAACCATACCATCTTCACAACCCTTATAATACTTATTTATGTACGTACCGATAGTACAGGCCACAAAGTAGATACGGGAGGATTGTGTTAAAATGTCAAATCTGTGACAGTAAACCACCAGCAGACCTGAGAAGAAAACAGAGATTAACAGATCAATATAAACTACAATATTCAACCACCTTTAAATCAGTTTGAGTTCCTTTTTAATGACCTGGTACTAAGATATCCCCAAAGCCCAGGAGGGAGAAGGGCCGGTCACACAGAGCCAGAGGAGAGAAGTTCAACCGTGGCACTTTGAGCACCATGGGGAGCTGGAGGAAACAAACATTTGTTTATTAGCATTTACTTTTCCTCTGAGCTGAGAGAAGCAAAGGAGTCGTGTTAATTCAAAACGAGCGCACCTTTTCATGATGTGAGGAGTCGGAGGGACCAGTCGCTACCTCCACCATAATACTCTCCCCGCTCTGTGGAGGACAGGCCGTGGGTAACGTGAGTGTGACGCACAGTAACACAGACTGTAGACATTTCAATAGCCTTGAATTAAAACCGTCTTGTCATACCTTTGTAAAGAAGGGTGTAATAAATACGAAGAAAACATCGTAGATAAAAAGAACCGACAGTAATAAGGTGCAAGCCTGCAGAGACAGAAAGTAAAGTCAGGTGAGATTACAACTAACATACGCAACAAACAAACCCAATGAAAATGTTAAAAACAATATTTGATGTGTATGAGAGAGCTGACTCACCTTAAATGTGGGGAGTCTGACTGTTTTGAGCATGTAGAGACAGAAGGCGATCCCTAGGGCGTCCTGTAACACCCACGCCCACCTGGAGGACATGAGACTGAGTCAGCCAGCAGACCCTCATGTAATGCACCTCCAACATGTACACACACTTCAGAGTCATGCGACTTTTACACTGAGACCAACAGCGAATAAAATGTTTAAGAATACATTTGTATACACGTATCTTTGCACTTACTGGTCTTCATTGCGAAACACCATCCAGGTGATGCTGACAGCGATGCAGAAGGCCGTGAGCAGCAGCATGCGGATCTGCGGCCGCTTGTGCAGGTATGGCAGGTTGTTCTCTGGGACCCTGCAGCGGTAAGCAGTCCACACATCAATAAACATATATATATACACAAATCTATATCTAAGATGTACATCAACAGTGTAAAGGGTTTTTAAGATAATGTCATCTGTGTAGACAAAGCTTACTAAATGTCTGTATGTAAATTATACAATAATACATGACTTCTTTGGTCAGCTATGATTCTGAAATCATACTCATGTGAACAGTCTCACCTGCACTTGCAGAAAGGGATTCTCCGGACAAAAGGCCACAGGCAGCTGTGCAGGCCCACAGAGGAGGCCAGGCAGAAGATGGCTATGACCCAAATAGCTGGGGGGTGAGGAAACAGGGGAGGCAGGAGGAGATTGTTACACGTGATATCTGATATGTACATTTCTATGGGTTGTTTAATCTAGTCCAATAGGTGTATCAGTTTCACCGCTGTGTGTCCAGTATATAATGTACTGGAGTTCAAATGGAAAGCTTTTTTTATGAGTGAAATGTAAACTGGATCATTTACTCTTTTACTGCACAGCCAGTCTTTCAATGAGGAGGAATCTATGGTTTGAACTAAATGGAGGAATTATTAACCCATTTTTGCTCAAACCCAACATCATGATTTAAACAACTCATAGGGAGAGGTTTTCTATCGTTTTCAAAGCGATCAATTTATCCAACTTGGAATTACAATAAAAGAACAATAATAGCCAAGCCATTTGTGTGCGTATGAAATCAGCTATAAGATGTTACACTGATGTCATAATTAACAACACGAGATGTGGTTTAAAATGAGAAAAGGCTATTAAGTGGAACTGGAGTTACGGTTATTTGTAAAACATTGTCGACCACATTCTTCACATCCTGTTTCATGCATTATTGAGTCATGCCTGACCTCAATGGGTGAAGCAGGAAACACAGCAATAAATCATTGAGTCTCATGGAAGTGGATCTGACCGAAAAAAAAATTGTTTAACAAAATAGGGGTATGGACTAGGGCTGCACGATATTGAAACAAACTGACATTGCGATATATATTTTTTTCCCCTGCGATATATATATATAACGTTTTTTTAAACTATATTTAACCGGATGAAGGATTTTAGTCACGGACGTCTGGAAGAACCTTTTTGTATCCAAAATAGTTCCAGATGGCAGATGTTGCTTAAATCTTCATTCTCGCCGGTATTGTCCTCCTGTGCCTCGCTCATTTTTCACCGGTGTTTTGATGGTCTGCAAACTAGCGGGACGGGGCCTGCTGTGATCTGATCAAGAATGATTGTGATTGGTGGTTTGCTGTGCATGCAGAGCCTGCATGTCACTCACTCAAGTACCCCTGACATGAGAGCCGCGCAAGTTTTCCTTTTGTAGCAAGCAGCAAAATAATTGTAACATGACGTGTTTGAGTTAATTTACCTACTTAATATCGCACGTCCCTGCGATGTGAATATCGCGCATGCGCATATCGCCATGACACGATATATCGTTCAGCCCTAGTATGGACCAGCATGTTGAGTTATATCATCATTGATGTTTGAGTGTATTTGTCGTACCCAGGCTGTCGTAGAAAAAGTAGAGTAGCACCAGCATGCTGCAACACATGACCACGAACACACAGATCATGATGGGGGTGACGTCGACCGTCTCCTCGTCCTGCTTCTCCGCTCCGTCGTCCCTCTTGTGCTTCATGTATCGTCTGCAGGAAAGAACCCAATTTCAGAGAGGCGTGCTGGCCTGAGGTTCTTGTTTCGGACGCTCATAACTCGAGAGGTTCCAGCTTATTAAACAAAATAGGGTATGGCAGGGATACTCAAGTCTAACTAATACTATAACTTGGAAAACAATTGACAATAAACAGATAAGTCGGATAGTTCACTGACTTTGCATAGCCTGAAAGACTATCACACTATTTTAACTTTTTTCATGCGCCTTATTTACATAAAATCCCACGGGCACTGATTAAATAGTGTGGCGCGGAAACAATGGCTCCTTTTTTGGGGGCTGGTGAAGTTGAGTATAACTTGACTAGCGCAGCACAGATAGCTTGCTCTTAGGTTTAAACAGTATTTACTGATGGTTGGGACTTTCCAAAGCAGCCAGGATGATCACCTCATCATGCACAGATAATATTTACCATCACGTGGCTGCCTGGGCTTCTTCCTTCCTTAGTTCAACACACACACTTATACTCCAAACTGTTTTCTTGCCCGTGGTGCTGTGCGTCAGACTGAGTCACCGTGCCAAATCGGTCAGGAAGAACTGACTCGCATTGGCTCGAGCCATTAGTCACCCGTACAGCCTCAAATAAACAACGCTGCGCTTTGGGGGAGGAGCAGACTGAACACACACTTTACTCTTAAGAGAGAAGACTGAGCAATCGTATGCTCGTAGTTCTCTGCCAAGAGAACTGGGACTCATTTTCCCTGGAGACGACCCCCCTGGTAACTTCACTTTGATTTATATTTAGCAGTCTGTATTAAAAGAGCTGTATGTGTTAGGGCTGCTCGATTATGGCAAAAATCATAATCTCGATTATTTGGGTCAATAATTGATATCACGATTATTAAAAACGATTATCCATTTACTTTGAAAACATCCATTTATTGAACAAAACAGTTGATTACCCTGAACTTTAAGTATAATTCAACTGAAAAACCAATACAAAAATAAATAATAATAATAATTATTATTTCGATTATGTTGTTTTCATAATCGTTGCAAGCCAAAATCGTAATTGCGATTAAAATACGAATCATTGAGCAGCCCTAGTATGTGTACAGGAAGAAGGAAACTCTGCATCCTGTGATGTAACGGAAAGAACAACCAGCATCATCTTCTACCTTTTTTGTCTAGTTTCCTGTTTGGATTTAAAAAGTTCCAACCAAGAAAGGGGGTACCCTCTATTCTTAAAATATAAAACCACTGGGTTATTTCTGTATACATTGTAACCCACTTAAGCATTCAAAATGAGTAATATTCCACATTAAATCAGTCAGTTTCCTCCATCGTTTCACTCACTTCTTGGTGTCTCTGCTGCCGGCCCAGTATCCTCCAATAGCAACGGTTCCCACTGCCATCAGAAAGATGATCACCATGTTGTAGTCCAGCACCGGCTCACTGGGAGCGTACATGGCGACCTGTCTTTCTTCACCAAATTTCTGCAGCAGTGAGAAACAACATTTAGTCGAGGCTTTTTTTAAACTCTACACAACAAAATCCTCCTTAATAGATTCTCATCAAACATGCATTATTTAGCATTTGGCAGAGATCCACTTTCCTGTCTCTCCAGAGTCGGACTCTAAAATGTTTATGGTGAGTTGACTTTGCTGGGGAAGAGAAAAACACGGACACAGTTGAACACTCAGGTTTGTTAGTCTCCTGTTGAATGGCCCCTCACCTTGATAATCTCCAGCATATCAGTGTAGCTGAGCAGCGCTACAGGAATGTCAATCTCTTCATACTGAGTCCTGTTTCCTGCTGGGGGTGTCTGTAATTAAAAACAAAAACACATTTCCTGGTTGCCGAAGTGCCAAATGCAATGTTCTCTTGATGCACAATGTAATAAGCTACATCTTTAAGATTTAGAGGCAAAGTTCCTTCCTTTTCAGTGGAACACCATAGGACATTATTTTAGGGGGATAAAAATCGAACAGTTGTCAATCTAATTTGTTGATTTTTTTAAAATTGTGCTATGAGTTGCACATATGTTTGTACATTTGAAAGATATTGTTGCAACTCCAAAATGTAAAAGATTGTTTTAAAATTGTTGCAGTAGAAGACGGAAATAACAAAACACATTTGAAAGTTGCATAAATGAAGTAATATCTTTACCTATTCTCTCACTGCAGCTACAATGCCTGTTTCATATCGGGACAATTAACTAGCTCGCCGTTGCATAGCTACAGCTCTCGGCATGGCTAGACTTGTAGTGATTTACACCTCTTTTAATACTTGTTTCCTCGTTGTGAAAAGAAAAGGGAAATAGGGTTTGGTAGCAGTCAATCAAATGTCAGTGTTGGTGTTACAGCTGTTTCACTCAAAAGTAAATGTTACTATGCAAAAATGAAATGTTCTCAACTTTCAAAATGAT
Source organism: Gymnodraco acuticeps (assembly GCF_902827175.1). Classification (NCBI taxonomy): domain Eukaryota; kingdom Metazoa; phylum Chordata; class Actinopteri; order Perciformes; family Bathydraconidae; genus Gymnodraco; species Gymnodraco acuticeps. The sequence continues at coordinate 1,496,661 of NW_022989913.1, forward strand.
CTCTTGTTTTTATTAATGTTCCAAAATAAGGCACAGGGGTGGCATATCAGAGACAGGTGGACTTTTTAGAGTAATAAGCATGTTTACCAGTCTGTCCTTGCTGACGATGAGCAGGCCCTTGGCTCCGTTAATCTGGGCCAGTCTGACCTTTTCATAGAAAGTGCAGTTTCCTCTCATCACCATGGGGATGCGATTTGGGAATCCTCCCTCTGGGACGTCAGAGGGCGAGCACAGGACCGATGAAGTCAGGTCATAGATCGGAAGACGAGACTTTAAGACACACACACAAAGGGTGCAACGTTAAGCGCATTCTGTTAGGAGTCAACTCTTACCATAAATAAAAGGTCACAAAGTGTCTTTATGAATAGGCACTGCAGACACGTCTTGTTGCTCGCTCGTGACTTACTGCCTTGTTGAGGTCCTGAGGTAGACGGGCCCACTGAGAGTTGAAGAATATGCAGTAATCCTTCCCTTTGTTCTTGCCCATGTCACTGAAATGTGCCATGCCGTACTCTCCCACCACCTGTCAACATGACAACAACATCACTCCACGTCCATCAAACATTTATAAATTGATTTTTTTGTATAGAACATAGACTTGAACATTATTTCCACACACATGTGAACTGTCGTTGCTGTTCTGTAACAAGGTTACCGTAATTTTCGGACTATAAACCGCGCCTTTTTCCCCATTTTTCGACCCTGCGGCTTATATAACGGTGCGGCTAATCTATGGATTTTTACAGCTAACGGCCACTAGGGGACCTCCTAAATCTATGGATTTTACAGGTTACAGTCCATCACCTTTAACTCTATGGGCTCTATGGCCGGTCCGCGCCCCCCACCTTTAAGCGGCGGGCTCCAGCAGGAAAAGCTGGAGGCCGGAAAAGAGTGAGACAGGTAGCGCGCAAAAGTAAAAGTGGAACCGAGAGTGGTACGAGAGACAGAACGAGAGCAAGACAGACAGACATTACGAGAGCGAAACAGTTTGTGCAAAGGAAGTTTTCATGCACAAACGATCACTGCCGGTACGTGCGCTGGGAGCGCACCGTTTAAATTTGAAAGTTGAAAAGTTTGTGTGTCTGAAACGCTATGTGATACAGTAGTTTACACAGCACATGTTCTGTAGCTACTATGGCACTAAATGGTAACACTTGAATACGTTATGCAAATATGCAACTTGTTTGTTGAAATGTTAATAAATGGGAGCTTTCTCAAACAGCCATCTCTTTCCCGACAATCCCCTCTGTGCACGAACCCTTGCATATGGTAATTAAACATTAAAACACCTGCGGCTTATAGTCCAGTGCGGCTTATATATGTACACATCATTCAATTTAGCTGCTGCGGCTTATATTCAGGTGCGCCTTATAGTCCGAAAATTACGGTACATTCAAAACCATTGCTGAAAATGTATCATGTTTATTTGTATTTTCTAAACAATGAAGAATGTTAAAGTTGACACTTTGGCTTTGAGTTTGTTTTTTATGTATTGCAGTTTTTTTTTATAATACTAGCCATAATATATACATTTGGAGTTGAAGGGTAATTTGAGTAAGATAGGTAGCCCACTCACTTCTAATTAACTATATAATTAAACAACAATGCGCATGCTCGAAGCTGAAGTTGATGCCAGGTGTGGCTGATTGCCTGTTGCCCTGCTGCAATTTGATTGGCTGATTGCCAAATACTGTTTTCTAATTGGCGCTTAGCTGTCAGACGGCTGAATTTCACCTATAAAGATATTAACTTCGATCCCCATGAACAATGCAGAGTATTTCCTACAGCACATATAAGTATGCCTTTTGCTGAAAATGTTGAGATAAAACAGAGTGAATAAAAAAGGGCCATTCGTGAGTTGAACAGATATGTGCTCTGTCTAATTAGCATGTGTTAAACTCAGTGGGAAATTGGCAAAGTGCATTATGTCAAATTGTAAGATGTTGTAATTGACGAAGGTCATTAGGATTTGTACCATGGTAACTAAGAACATTTACTCAAGTACACTTTGGAGTATTAATGCCACGTTATACTACTACTCCAATACCTTTGGAAATCACATGTTGTAATGTTTACTCCACCCTTTATTTGCCAACATTTGATGTATTGTAGAAAAAACCATTTGGCAGTGTTTGAGATTAGCCCCTCCTTCAAAAACATACAGTATGAATGCATCACTAGTTATACTAGTTGAAATGGGCTATTCCTCATGAGTATTTTTTACATATTGCACGTTTTGGATCATAAGATGCAGAGTTTGGATCATAAGATTTATATTTGTCTTTGTGGTTTTAGGCTACTATTTAAGTAAATAAAACATAGTACTTGTTTTATTATAACAAAGATGATGTCAAATGTCTTACAGACAAGAGAAGAATAAAACACTTGGTAATACTTTAGAGTACAGTTGGTTTGATGACATTTATAAGGGCATTATAATCGGCTGAGAATTTGTTTTATCATCCAGCCCAGATGCTCCGACGCGTTACCAGAGATGTGACACAGTAGCAAGATGTGAGTTAATGGCTAACATTTTCCTAATGTCGGGCTAATCGATACTGAATCGCAGTCGGCCATTAAAAACTCTAGTGGTTAAACATGAAGCAGTGAATCATACATAATCCTGCTTGGTTAATTTTGCCTCAAAGTGTGAAAGATGTGCCTGTTTCCAGGGCCCTCGGTGATCTCCGCAAGCTAACAGGCATAGCATCGCAGCTAATACATCCCGAAAACACGGCTGTTTTTGCCAGCCATGTCTGACAATGCAATGTAAACGTGCAGAGAAACAGTTTATGAAGAAATACCCTCTGTCTCTCTCACCTTATGTATGAGAAAAGAGGCCCAAAGCAGTGTTTCAGGGACCCTCATGATGCGTAGCTTGTTGTTGTTTCCCCCATCAACCACCCAACGAACCGCTACACTCAAAGCGCCTTGCACTAACCCCCACCAGCTGTTCCAAGCCACGCCCATTTTGCTTTTTGGAGTTTTTTTTATTGGCTGTCACAGAACGAGTGAACACGTCCCTGATTGGTTGAAGTCAAAGTCAGTCAAAAAGAACACAGAAAAGTGGAAATATAAGGAGGCCTAATATTTCCACTTTTCTGTGTTCTTTTTGACTGACTTTGACTTCAGCCAATCAGGGACGTGTTCCTGATTGGGGACGAGTGAACACGTCCCTGATTGGTTGAAGTCAAAGTCAGTCAAAAAGAACACAGAAAAGTGGAAATATAAGGAGGCCTAATATGCCCCTTTCACACCAGCGCTTTTTCAGCTCCGGCTCGGAGCTGGAGCCTGAAAAGCGCCGGTTTTTCCTGTTCACATCGCAGCGGCGCCGGCTCCTAGCTCCGGAATTCGGTTCACTTCCAGCTCCAAAAAATTGTCGGTCTAGACTAGAGGCAAGAGCTTCGGAGCTAAGAGGTGGCGTCGCTTACGTCGAGGTGTGCAGGAAACTAAACCCACCTCCCCTGAACATGGGTCGACTGAAGAGTCTCGTCATGCCTGCCTACAAGCAGTAGTGCTTATAAACACACTTTATAAAGTCAGGCAACACTAACCAGGCTTCGTGTGATTCTGTTTATTTGTACCTTACTTTGACCATCCGTTCACTGTTATTGATCATTGTGGAGAGAGGCAGACGTTTTGTTTTGTATTATAGCAGCTATCAGTAGTAGAATCATAATAAAAATAGGCCGGTAAAATGTGCCTGTAGAAAACGGTTTATGCCACAATAGGATAGCAATAGCAAGTAGTCAGTTTAGCTTCGGTTGCTATGCTAACATCACCCATTTTATACCAGAGAAACTTTCATAACAGCGTTGTGATACCAAACAGCGTCAATTCAGACTGACACACATTCACTTAGGCTAAGGGGAACTGGGGATATGTATCAGCTGCTTGTGTGAGTCGGACAGTGAATACTTTAGAGCGGCCGCTGCAGTGTGAGCTAACCGGGAGCTAACGGAGGAGAATAAACTCCCGTGGAAGAGCAGCCAACACTGCAGCGGTCGGTAAATGCTGCAGAAACACATTAATAAACAATGAACCACGGCACTCTGGAGCAAAGTATAAGGTTGGAGAAGTCGTTATTCAATGTATTCTGGCTTCGTGTGATTAAAAAGCAACACGATCATCGACCCGACGCAGTTCCCCGTTGTTGTTGTTGTTGTTGTTGTTGTTGTTGTTGTTGTTGTTGTTGTTGTTGTTGTGAGCACCGTAATGCCGTTGGGGAGCAAATCAGCGATGTAAACGGTGACGCCATGACGCAGCAGCGGCAGCACCAGTCGGGTGCTGGGCGGTGTGAACAGAGCGGGAGCAGAAAAGGGAAACCGGAGCTGAACCAGAAAAGCTCTAGCTCGGAGCTAGAAATGGAAAAGCGCTGGTGTGAAAGCCGCAACAGTCTACCAGCAAGTCCTCAAAAAAGGCTTTAGTTTTCGAGATACCCCTACCCGAGGTAGAAGTAGAACAAAACACAACAATGATTTTTCTTATCTTTAGGGTCTCCCATTAATGAAATTGATTGTTGTCAAATTTTATTTTGGGGGAAAAACATTCTTTTTTGGTTGTTCTTTAGAACTACCCCAATCCCTGAAAAAGAGCCACATTAGACCAGGCCGAATATGGGAAAGGTGACAAAAAAGCCCATAACTTGAGAATGATCACTCTTTTCCTCTTCAGATTTGCTGAGGTATGATCCAGGTGGCTGTCCTATATCACCAAATAGTCAGACAATTATTTAACTAACAAAATACTGAATTATAGTCCTGTAAAATTAGCTTTAGTTTAGATGGAAATTGTACTTTTTGGTGATAGGAACATAGGACTCAATCACTTTTCTCTAATTTATCAGAAAAACAGTAATCCCTAAAAGATATACCATTACTGAATTGTCTAGGGTGCTATTGAACACTAACCAGTAGTTGTACGGACATATCTGGTACAGTTCTATTGCAAATGAGATTTCTTTAGACAGGCCTACCTCTTCTCTGATACAGTCAAATTCCGAATGGGGGAGAAGTGGCATAATAGCCTATAATTTAAGAATGCTCATTCTGATGGTCATCATATTTGGAGAGGGAAATACCAGGTGGCTGAACTACATCACCAAATAGTCAGAATAAGAGTAACCCAATCAAATAAAGTCTATTAGTTCTAAATTGCAAGTCTCTAAAACATAGGTAAATAGTACAGGTTTGATTGAAACTGGAACCTTAATTCAAAGTACAGTATACAATTCATCAAATTATTCTGTGAGAGGTCAAGTATATAGATACTATAATATAATGTTAAATGTCAGGTTCCTCAGAAACGTTAGGGGACACATTTTGACATTCTGCACTGTGAGGGATTAATTTTGTCTTTACTTAAGATATTTGACCTTTCGACCTGTTGAAGTTTACGACGAAGCCAAAGTCTGTTATCTGTCTTAAGGAATGGGAACTATCATCTATTGCTGCCATTATCAGTTTTATGACCGGTCAACTCTCGGTCACAAGAGCCATAGAGTCAGATAAAGTGATTCAGTGCCCCCCAGGTGTTCACAGATGCTTTCCCCAATATGGGGGTTGACTCTGAGTGAAGCTAATTAAAAGGTCTGCCAAGATGAGAAGGGATTCAGAATTGACATGGCAACCCACCTGTGCAGTCAGAACTTTCTGATGCTGTGACTTGTGATATTAATTCTCCGGCCGATGCTTGTAATAAACTGCCAGTGTTTGACATCAGAACTCCTGCTCGTCCCGTGTCTCTCTGAGTCCTGACTCTCCATTGCTACAGAAGTTTCCCTTACATGCACAGCAGGTGCAGAACTCCGTACAGGGAAGGCCAACAGAGAGGCACTGGCACTTTCCACTCTCTCCACACTTTGCATCTTTGCAATACAAGTGAGTAATGTCTCTCACTTCTGTAGGTGCTGGGGGTTTTGTAAATAGCAGTGGTTGAATGGCCCCATCTCTGACAATCCACCCCTTGCCAACAGGACTCCATAACAAGGGTTTGGGTTCGGGCTGTGACACCATATCGCTGTCTGAAAACATTGCTCTTCGTACATGTTGTTGAAATGCATCCTCTGTTGGCGGCAGATTTTCCGTGGCTGAATCTGTTGTTGATGCAATTATGAACCTCAGTTCATCCAAGTTTGTGCACATCAGTCCATTTTCCTTTTTCCATATAGCAGAAGCGCAAATTCTCTTGCGACTGGCAAAGACTCTTCCAAGCTGGCAGAGAGTCCAAAATGGGCCAGATCTTTGAGCTCGCTGAGATGGGTCTTGAGTTTGGTGAATGCTGTTGTCTTTCCTATTCTGTACAAAATACTTGTTGTGCATGACGTGCTGGTACACAGTTAGACATGTAGTTGCCGCCCAGCTTCAGGACCATCTCCAACTAAACGGCCTCTTTGAGAAATTCCAGTCCGGTTTCCGTTCCGCCCAAAGCACTGAAACAGCTCTGGTCAGGGTCACAAACGACCTGCTGATGCTGATTGTCTTTCCTATTCAGTACAAACTACTTGTTGTGCCACAGCCAGTGAGTGCACGACATGCTGGTAAACAGTTAGACATGTATTTTCCAATGTTCTCACATATGGTGTTGATGGGGACATATCTCTCTCTCATTCCATGGCCTGCATGCATGTACACTAGAGATGAACCAAACAAGTATTTGCTTGCATAATATATGAGCAGTACTTCCACATCTGTGTCATCAGAACTCACAATGATGCGGGAATATGACTCTGCAAGATGTATGGCATGGAGCACCATCCTTGTGTCTGCCTCCTCCTGATCACTGTACAGTGATGTCAAACTGCTTACTCCTGCTGTGCAGATGCTCTTCACCTCCTCCCCTTCGTTAAATCCTGAGGGTAGTCTCTGTGGGGCAGCAGTGACAATGTAGTTGCTCACAAACATGCACAGTGCAGTCATGTTTCCACTACTCCTCAAGTACTTCCTGTAGTTTGGGACATTCGAAGCCGATGGTTGGTTTTGGAGCGGAGGTTGCGTGTGGAGGTTTGTGATGTGAGTAGTTCCTTCAGGTATGGAGGAGCGTTCCCGTGGATGCACTGATGGGTGAAGAGTGCAACCTTGTATTCGATCCTGAATGAGACAGGAAGCTAGTGGAGGGAATGAAGGATGGGTGTGATGTGGTTGTACTTTCTCACCCTCATCTAGATCCTAGCGGCACTGTTCTGTACGTATTGGAGCTTCTGAAGGCTCCCGCTAGGAGTCCCGATGAGGAGAGCGCTACAATAGTAGGAAACGAAGGCATGGACCAGTTGTTCAGCATCTGACAGGGAGAGTGTGGGACGGAGTTTTGCAATGTTCCTGAGGAGGTAGAAGGAGGTTTTGCACAGGTGTTTGATGTGGGTGTCAAAGGTCAGATGTCGGTCAAATCTTACACCCAGGTTGGTAACTGATGTGGAGAGGGGTATGTTTTGGCCAGAAAAGGTAATGTGGGTTATGGGGGATGACTGGACCTGGTTTGGTGTGCCAACTAAAATAGCCTCTGTTTTGGAGCTATTTAGCTGCAGGAAGTTGTGTTGCATCCAAGCCTTTATCTCCTCAATGCAGGTGTTAAAGGATGTTGATGGGAATGGTGATGATGATGGTGACAGTGAGGATGCATGTGGGATAGGGTCTGTCTTTATATATAGCTGCGTGTCATCAGCGTAGCAATGGAATGATATTCCATGTTGGCTGATGACACGGCCAAGGGGCAGAGTGTACAGGGTGAACAGAGATGGCCCGAGGACCGACCCTTGAGGGACACCACAGGTGACAGGGTGTGTCTGGGACCTTGCACCTCCCAAGGAGACGTACTCTGTTCTTCCAGACAGGTAGGACTGGAACCAGCTCCGGGCGGAGTCAAAGAGTCCGATGGTGTATTGGAAGCGCTGAAGGAGAATGTTATGGTCGACAGTGTCGAATGCTGCAGTCAGATCCAGGAGGATGAGGAGAGATGGGGAACCAGTGTCAGCCGCCATCAGCAGGTCGTTTGTGACCCTGACCAGAGCTGTTTCAGTGGGGAACGGGAACCGGACTGGAATTTCTCAAAGAGGCTGTTTAGTTGGAGATGGTCCTGAAGCTGGGCGGCCACTACATGTCTAACTGTCTACCAGCACGTCATGCACAACAAGTATTTTGTACAGAATAGGAAAGACAACAGCATTCACCAAACTCAAGACCCATCTCAGCGAGCTCAAAGATCTGGCCCATTTTGGACTCTCTGCCAGCTTGGAAGAGTCTTTGCCAGTCGCAAGAGAATTTGCGCTTCTGCTATATGGAAAAAGGAAAATGGAAAATGGACTGATGTGCACAAACTTGGATGAACTGAGGTTCATAATTGCATCAACAACAGATTCAGCCTCGGAAAATCTGCCGCCAACAGAGGATGCATTTGTTTCAGAGCAATGTTTCAGACAGCGATATGGTGTCACAGCCCGAACCCAAACCCTTGTTATGGAGTCCTGTTGGCAAGGGGTGGATTGTCAGAGATGGGGCCATTCAACCCGTGCTATTTACAAAAACCCCAGCACCTACAGAAGTGAGAGACGTTACTCACTTGTATTGCAAAGATGCAAAGTGTGGAGAGAGTGGAAAGTGCCAGTGCCTCTCTGTTGGCCTTCCCTGTACGGAGTTCTGCACCTGCTGTGCAGAATGTCAAAATGTGTCCCCTAACGTTACTGAGGAACCTGACATTTAACATTATATTTTAGTATCTGTGGGGGAAACTTCTGTGTAGCAATTCAGTAGGAGTCACCGACTCATGAAGGAGACACGGTCTGACTGCACGGGAGAGTTGCCAAGTAAATTCTGAAGAACTCTACCCCAGACCCATGTATTTAGCTAGTTCAGAGAGAATCATCAACATGCTGCATAACAAGATAGAATCATAACACCTCTATCAGCTGACGCCAACAGGCAGGAACATAGAATCATAACACCTCTATCAGCTGACGCCAACAGGCAGGAACATAGAACCATAACACCTCTATCAGCTGACGCCAACAGGCAGGAACATAGAACCATAACACCTCTATCAGCTGACGCCAACAGGCAGGAACATAGAACCATAACACCTCTATCAGCTGACGCCAACAGGCAGGAACATAGAACCATAACACCTCTATCAGCTGACGCCAACAGGCAGGAACATAGAACCATAACACCTCTATCAGCTGACGCCAACAGGCAGGAACAGGGAGACAGAACACTGAGAGCACAGCAGCCAAGGTTACAGGTGCGTGTGCTCAGTCAGGACAGTTTGAACTGATAAACTGGGTCAAAGTTATGGGCCTTGGAAAATATTTCCCCAACAGTATCTATATACGTGACCTCTCACAGAATAATTTGATGAATTGTATACTGTACTTTGAATTACGGTTCCAGTTTCAATAAAACCTGTACTATTTACACCTATGTTTTAGAGGCTTGCAATTTAGAACTAATACACTTTATTTTATTGGGTTACTCTTATTCTGACTATTTGGTGATGTAGTTGAGCCACCTGGTGTTTCCCTCTCCAAATATGATGACCATCAGAATGAGCATTCTTAACTTATAGGCTATTATGCCACTTCTCCCCCATTCGGAATTTGACTGTATCAGAGAAGAGGTAGGCCTGTCTAAAGAAATCTCATTTGCAATAGAACTGTACCAGATATTTCCATACAACTACTGGTTAGTGTTCAATAGCACCTAGACAATTCAGTAATGGTATATCTTTTAGGGATTACTGTTTTTCTGATAAATTAGAGAAAAGTGATTGAGTCCTATGTTCCTTTCACCAAAAGTACAATTTCCATCTAAACTAAAGCTAAGTCTACAGGACTATAATTCAGTTTTTTTTTTTCTTAAATAATTGTATGACTATTTGGTAATATAGGACAGCCACCTGGATCATACCTCAGCAAATCTGAAGAGGAAAAGAGTGATCATTCTCAAGTTATGGGCTTTCTTGTCACCTTTCCCATATTCGGCCTGGTCTAATGTGGCTCTTTTTCAGGGATTGGGGTAGTTCTAAAGAACAACCAAAAAAACATTTATTCCCCCAAAATAAAATTTGACAATAATCAATTTCATTAATGGGAGACCCTAAAGATAAGAAAAATCATTGTTGTGTTTTGTTCTACCTCGGGTAGGGGTATCTCGAAAACTAAAGCCTTTTTTTGAGGACTTGCCGCTAGACTATCTACGATTACTTAAATTTAGTTCAATTTATAAGACTTCAACACGGTTTAGTTCCTGAGCTTGACACTTGACACGTTACCTTTTAATATAGGGTTTTATAAACTGTTTACACCTCTGTAGCCTATATTGTTTTGATTTGTTCTCATTATAATAATAATTCCTTTGATTTAAGGCAGCCTCTCACGACACCCAAGGACACCATACAATTCAGTAAATACTCTAAGAGGTTAAAAGCAACCGAACAGGATAAAACCCAAACAGGCTATCATGGAGGAGACAGAGTCTGGGAGCAGTGCAGGTAAAAGCCTGAGCAAAACACTTGTTCTTGTATCTGTTTATGTTCTTTAATGTCAATTTCTGTTCTGTCTGTTAATGCCAGGGTTATAAGAAACCAGTTAAAGAGAACACGCTTATTTTTATATTTCCAAAACAAAAGTGCAGATTTTTGTTTCAGTCAAAAGACTGAAGCCTTAGAAACAGATGTGTCATTTTGGAGGAGAAAATGGGGTAAAAATGTGTGGTTTTACCTCGGTAGTAATAGGTCAGCAGGGGTCGCTATACTGCAGGGAAAGTTTAAAAGTCATGTTATCAGTCCACAATAGAGAGATTGATATTGGAGACATAGGAACTTAAACCAAAGAGCATATATAAGAATAGATCTCAGCAGTCCTGCGTAGACTTCTGGTTGATCTCCTCAGAATCAGAATCAGAAACAGGTTTATTGCCAGGTAGGTTCGCACATACTAGGAATTTGACTTGATGTCATGGTGCATACATAAAATATAAAAAAACAAGAATCTTTTACACCGTAATAAAATACAGTTAAATAAGCAGTAATTTACATGGAAATAGAATGCTATGAATGAATTTTAGAATATAAACTATGAAATGTGAAATAAGAATATGTGCAGAAAGGAGTATGAACATTGTGTGCATTAATGTAATTCATATAGTCTATGATGTGGCTGAGGTAAAGTGTCAGTGGGGGGGCCGGGCCTTGTTTAAGAGGCCGGTAGCGGAGGGGAAGAAACTGTTCAGGTGGCGAGAGGTATTGGTCTTGATGGAGACATAGAACATAAGTTGGATTCAGTACTAAAATAACCCTCAGTCTTTACAGATCATACTGCTGTTATCACAAAAGTCAATCTGGGACCAATCAGACATAACTGTATCTGGGATTACTGGAAATTAAAAACACTCTTATTAAATACTGAATTTAAAACCGAAACTCAGAAATATTGACTATGCAGTGGCTTTTTAATGCTTTGCCTAGGAGTGTGCTGCAGCTTCTTAGATATCCAGATACTGAGGCCTCAGTGGTTGATCTTTCTAATAGCAGTATATTCCTTGGTGAAGTGGTCGTTCACATACATTTGCGAGCATTTGTTGTTAGGTTGCTGTTAGGTTAGCCCAGTCTAGCGTCATGATAAGACAATTCATAACAGATTGTTAATTTACATTTATAGAAGAATACGTGACATCAACTGTCAGTCCAGGGGGAGAGCAGAGCAGTAAGGTAGATATAAGAATCTAAGAGATATTAGAGGGGACTACAATGAATATCAGGAAGACAAGTCAAATGATATGTGGTCTGATTGACTAATATTCCAGTTCTAATAAGGTGCAAAATGAACTTCGAAATACAGTTAAAAAATATTATACTGTGCAAAGAGCATGGTGATTATTAAAAGAATAATATGCCACAGCTGACTGCCACTATCATAGGGGCGTCATTAAAGTGCAATGTCATTATTGTGTATTTTGTTGTGCAAAATAGCCATTGATGGAAGCAACGCATCTGTTGTCCAGACATAAACCACACCCTTGTTCCCATGTTTGACTCTAACCCTTTAGACATAAAATGAGGATTCTGATCTAATCTAAATACACATATTCACATCATGATGTTTCTGCCAACAATATCATAGTCTGTCATTTGTTCTTGCATTTAAAAAGTAAAATGTTTAAACCCTTCGTGGTTTTTGGGTTGTAGATCAATCCGTTCCTTCTACCCAGAACCCTCTATTTTCATATCTGATCATGTTTTTGTAACATTACCTCTCTGCTGACGTCTTTGCATCTTGGATCTCGTTCCTTAACCTTCAAGATCTTAGTCAAGTATTTGTATCCTGCAGGCAAACATGATTTATTGCTCTTCAATGGAACAAATCTGAAGCAGCAACTATTAATCAATGGATAAATAACCTTTTAACCTGCCTGGCCATGGAAACAGTGAAGTCTGCTGCTAACGTCAGACCTTTATCCTCTACCTGGAAAACAAGATACCCAACCACCTATGTACTTTCTGATGAAGATAGATAAATGTAGATTATACATGACAGAATGATGAACATGCTGTTTTTGTTTGTTTTTATTTGTCCTTTATGCTTCTGTGTGTGTCCGTCTATATTTGTGTTGCTGTTTGTGTCCTTATTTATTGTGCAAAAATATGAAATCCAATACAATTATAATTCAACAAGAACAGAAAAGTGCATGGACAATGTGAACTTGATCCATTAACGACTATAACTGTCATATATACTGACTTCATTAAATAGACTCTTGAAACATAAGTAGAAGCATTGCTGCTTCATATATCTAAAAATATACCACTTATTATTACGTCAGTGTGTTACAATACACAGAGCTACTGGAGTAATAATCGAGGTAGTACAGGCTTAACATTAAAATAACTTGGGTCTAAAAGCCTTCTCAACTATGCACAACCAAACAGCTGGTGATTTTCACCTCCGTGTATGATGGAGTGGAGTTGTGAAGGGATGGATGAAGGATGGCAAAGACATTTAAAAAGTCATGTGTGAATGAATATTAGATTTTTTTGGTAGCCACAGAGTGGGAAAAATCTGCATTTTCATTTAGCAAAGTTAAATGAAGAGCCAAATAATGCAAGGACAGCACAAATGACAACCATCTTGGTGTGAAAAGCCTTTCAGCACTGGGCTTGAGCAAACCAACTGTGGCTCATTAAAGTGACAGATCTCTGGTCCTTGGCTGGTAAGATAGAGCTGAGACATTGTCAAGGATGCAACTGTACTGAGTTACAGAGCCAAATATAACAGATTGCCACTTCCCTCAACCACGTCCATACACTACACACTGTTTGAGTTTGGAGCTGTAGGTGGGGATCTCTGGTTGTACTTCCGTAGTCAATGAACATGTTTGTACAGAAGCTGCAGAGCTTAACAGGGCTGACGCGTTACTATTGTTGCGAAATGGGCTTGTCTCAATATGACACCATGTATCGTGCAGGTGTGACATACTTGATAAGTCCGATGTGAAGGTGTTGCCACAGCAAACTTTATCAATACTAGGCATCCATTATTGTTCCCTGAGACTTATTGCTGTGATAAATGTGTTTTCAGTGTGAAAAACTGATCATACAGCAGTAAGTTTGAACACAGAACTGTACTGGCAGTGTCCAAATATCCCTTGCATGACATCAAGCACTTTAGGCTGCTAAAACTAGTACTAGTTTGTGTTCTTGGTAGCATTAATATACACTGTAATCTGTCCCACCATACCCATGTCATTGTGATGTATACTTAGCAAGACTTTGACTTTACTCCCAAGATGATCCTGTGGCTTTTCGGGGAGTTTTTACCATACAAGGAGAAGAGTTTAGTATGGTTTCCTGTGGGAGGGTTCTGATTTCTCTCACTCTGCATCTGATTCACCCTGTCTCTATTCCTCTCTCCTTTACCACCTCTCATTTTCTCCCTCCCTTGTCTCCTGGATCAGCTCCAAACCTCCTTTATGCTCACTGTACAAGCTGAAGGGAATCTTATTAAAGAAAAACCTCACTAAAAGACTTCCAAAATCAATATTTGTTATCTTGAATAACCAGAGCCATGCATTATCATAACATTGTGTGCAACCAGCATCCTGACAAACCAAATAAGGCACACAGTTAATCTCATGATGTCTGCCTGTGTAAACCAGAGGACTGTAGGGCTATCAAACTGTCACCACTTTCATAAACTTGTGCCAAAAAAGGCTGACGACTTCCTCCCCTGCTAGAAAGAATCCTAGCAGTTTTGGTCTATAACAGAAAATATGTGAATATCTATATATCTGCTGGCTTTCAATTTGGCAGATTCAGTCAGACACTGCGCAGTTATTTCCATACCTCTGATATGAGGCAGAACCTCACCGCAAATGATCTCAGCCAATATGACAGTCATGACTATCCCTATCAAAAAACATCATACATCTTCAAAATGGCCACAAACACAATAAGCTTGGTTTTGCAACAAAGCTTTTTTTTGTGTGTTAATGGCAATGGTTGAAATGTCCCAACACATAAAGAAAGGTAAACAGATTTCGATGGACAGCAAAAACTTTTCCTGGCCATCTTCCTCTGTGCTAAACAACAATCAGGACCATGTCTGTATAAGGAATAACATCAAATGTAAATGGATACCCCCCCCTTAGTGATCATGGCCATGAAACATGAAAATCAAAACATGCATGTGTCCGGGTCTATCTGCAGTCTCTTAAATGGTCACTCTATGCTTCACTTTTCTTTGAGTTTCCTTGTAATCTTTATTTTTAGTCGGGGCAGCTGGCAGAGAAAAGTTGAAGGCAAGCAGACAGTCATTAGCTCTGATGTCATTAGTATACAAACAGATATACACAGCTCCTGAGCGCTAAAACGATTTCAAAAGCAGCACTTTTTGCAAAAAGATGAATCATAAATGACAAAAATGTAAACATCAATGTGTAGTTTTCATGAGCATGACCCATTTTTCAAACATACTTCAAAAACACAATCTAAAAACACAAGTTAACAACAAGTCAACAATCCTTTTTTGATGTTGTGTGACTTATAAATGACAGAAAACAGTTCTAAATAAAGGTCAGTCAGACCAATAATAATTAAGGGGAGCTTAATTACAGTAGACTTTTGGTTTATGTCCATGCAGCTGCCTTGTGTTCGTCACACGCAGACAGACTCTTCCTCCAGAATCTTCCTCCAGAATCTGAAGCTGGATCATTTTTCCAACAGCCCTTTTTCATTCAGCAGTAGAATGAAAACTATGTCCTTCCTAACCAACTCTGGTATTAACATCAATTTGAACATTCCTGAGTAAGAACACAGGCATATAGATTTGCAGCCCAAAGGGGGGAAAAAATGTATCCTCCAGTAACTCATATTACTAATGTGGACAAAGTCTTTTTGATGTCTGAGTTCTGGACCTGCTTCTTATCTGATATTTCTCTCCTGCTGGGTTCAAAACAAAAAGGCCATGATCCAAATAAGGAGATGGGAGATCTAGAGCAAGTTGTTCCTCCAAGGAGCCTTCGGAGAGGTGAAGTTAAGATTAGAGAGGGGGGGCACAGTTGTAGAGTAGCCCGGGCGGGGATTGGCGGAAAGGGGTAAACGGTGGGAAAGGGCTGTCACTGGAGACTGGGGCTGTCTCTAAACATCCAGACAAGTTTAGATCACACAGAGCTCCAACGTCTCTCCGTCTGCATCCTCCTCTCCTCTCCTCCTTCTCTCCTCCTCTCTGCATCTGCTGGTTGCTCTCACCCTCAACTCTTCTGAGCCTCTCTTCCTCTGAGCTTCCGCAACAGCTATTCACCTCACGTTTTCATCCAAAGCCACTTCCAAGACACTGAGACCCAACTGTCACCATGGAGGCCATCAAGAAGAAGATGCAGATGCTGAAGTTGGACAAGGAGAATGCCATCGACCGAGCAGAGCAGGCTGAGTCCGACCAGAAGGCAGCGGAGGATAAATGCAAGCTGGTGAGACAAGCTGAAGGATGAGATGGAGCAATGTGTTCTTGTATAATGCTAATTTAACAAATCTGGAGTTAGCTTGGCAATAGTTAGATTCTTATTGTGACTTTCATAAATAAGATAACATGCTTTATACATCCCACTCAGAAAGAAGTGCAGATGCTACTGTAACAATACTTATACTTTGGTTTGAGTTATGATCTGACCAAATTGTACTTATAAAACCACACAAATATATAAAATGAATTCATAACAGTTTAACATCAACAAGATTATTTTAATTGTGATTTTGTGTTAATTTTATGATTTTATAAAATAATATTATTTATGCTGTTATTTTGAGTCCTATTTGAGTTATGTGGCATTTAGTTGCTGATCATATCAATTGGATTTGTGTTTTTTAGTCTGTTTAACCACTATTCATGCAGATGTATTGGGCTAGATTATTATTATATCTATAATAATACAAATTATTATTATTACTATTTATTTTGTTATTTTTATTTCATTATATTTATTGTATTATTATTTTTAACAGAACGTGGCTCAATTTAATCAATTTGCTATTCATATATAATATTAAATTATCTGTATGTTTTATATTAAATTAAAATGCACTTTCCCTCAAGTAAATACAAAACATACCAAACCACTTGTGCAGTCTGTAGAGGAACTTTATATCAATGACAAGTATTTCCCAAAGTACTGAATGCAGCCTAACAGAGAGCAGCTGATACTGAGCCCAGGGGTTTTGTCTTTTAGCGGACAGGAGAAGTAGAGGAAGTCCACAGGGACGCACAAACAGAGCGCTGAGTGACACCTGCTGGACATTTCATCAGCAGCGAACCAGAGGGATTACTTGAAAGTACCAAAAAGGATGCTGCAGGAGTTTAAATAACTCATTTATAGCAGCTGTTGCTCTGAGAACTACATTACCCAGCATCCTAATTTATAGGAGTGACATATCAACAAAACATAAAATCAGCACAACCATATTTGGTGTTGCAGTGCGAGAGCCTTAGACAGTTTGGTATTTCCAAGGCTGACTTCATGATAGTGTCCTTAAACCACTTGATACAAGCAAAGTAGAGTCTGGAGATGTAATGTGATATTTGAGGTTGTCTAAATAGAGGCAAACATTGCACAGTGGGAGGTGTTGTCATCATGGGGCTACGAGAGGAATGCTAGTGAGCAGGGAGTTGGAGAGGATCTACAGGATCTGCATTAAAGCAAGTGGAAAGAATCTTCTCTGGGGTTTCTAATGTCGTAGTCAAACCCTCAGAGAGCAAAATAAATGACAGTTGGCAGATATGGACCCCCAGCATGTCTTGCACAAAGGAACAGTCAGCATGAAATCCTAGAAGATTATGCAGAGCTCTTTAATTTGTTTGGATGGCATCGATACAAGAGATGCTTTCTTTGCCATTCTTGGCACGATGGGACAAACATAAGAGTGCAGTTAGGATGATGGAAGGCCCTGAATATACACAAAACTGAAACTCAATCTTAACACAAGTTACAAACAGTCTGCTGCAGCAATTAAAAGATCAGTTTATCCAAATAACAAAACTATTTTAAGAATTCAGCATTAATGTGGCTTTTAAAAAGCAATGCCCTGGTTTTACAATCCTTCGACTTCCTCACAAAGGGTTTGAATCGAAATGACTTTCTACCAAATAAATAGTTCTAATGAAAACCTTTCACAGCATTTTCTATAGGTGGTGGATGGATTATTCTGAAGTTGTGTTCATTCATGGTTCAGCATTCAGTCATGCATGGTTCCCAGAGAATGAATCCTAATGACATTTGTCCTCTGATGTTTCATCTAGCGCCATCATGAGGTTGATAATTTAACTTTAAAAAATCATTCTTCTACAACTAATGGATGCTTTGGTGTGACAATATTCATGTCCTACAAGAATTCATTGCATTCCTCCGGTGCTCCTCCTACACTTCATCTAGCACCCTCATAAGGAGAAATAAAAGTTCTTCCAATAGTTGGTTTTATGACTCAATACCTGTAAAAACAACATTCCCATCAGCCTTGGTGTTGAATGCTAAGAAGCTAATGCTAAACATTTTCCTCGTGCATGTAAGCATAAGCCACAAAGTTTAGTCCTGTTTTGAGAAATGTATCTTAACTCGGGACTGCCATGTCCTCAAGTGCTTCTGGTTTTATTGACCCATCTTACTTAAGTGCTTTCAACCTAAAAAAATTATAATTAATGATCATTTTCCTTCCCATCGCTGTATCGAAACAGTCCTGGATTTTTCCATTCAGTGTTTCATTCATACTTACTTGGTTTGGTTTTGCTGTGTCCTTCCTGACTCTCTGTCACGTTTGTCTTCTTTCAGCTGGAGGACGAGCTGCTTGCTCTGCAGAAGAAACTGAAGGGAACAGAGGATGAGCTGGACAAGTATTCAGAGGCCCTGAAGGATGCTCAGGAAAAACTGGAACTGTCGGAGAAGAAGGCCGCGGATGTGAGTTAACCACAACGCCATCTGAAACACATTAACCACATAACAGTGGAACACCACAACTTCTAAGTTTCAGTTTTATAACGTATTGATTACCACACTTTCAGTTGGACTAAACTAAATATTATTCCATGGTTGACAAAAGACCAGCGATAGAGACACATTCAGGGTTTGCAAAGAGACACAAATTAGTCTAAAAAAAGTAGATGCCTAATGCACTCAGTCTGAGTATTTCTATCACAGCTCACACTCCCAAAAGAGTCATGCCTGAACTTGCATTTTTGACGTTTGGTTGTTTCTTCAGTGATGAAACAGCAGCAATACGTATAACACTGACATTCAGATAATATAAAAACCTATTTTTAAAGCTTTTTGTGTAGCTGTAATCTTGAAAAATGAGGGGAAATGTTATGATTTAAACAAAAAAAGTAAACAAGAAGGCAGTAAGGAGGATCTTATAGGCACATGTTTGCCATCAGATTGGATTTAAACACAGGAAGGAAGGTAAGGTATTTCTTCCAACAACCTTTAAAGGAATCTTGAAATCACTGCACTTGTATCTTTTACTTTCGTGTTGAGAATCGTTGAGAATCACTGAGTTATTGGTCTTTGTGAGGTCTGTAATGGAGCCATTTCTCAAGCACAGACATAACTTGGCCAGCCTGTAGCCGACCAGGAATCCCAGGAATCCCAGGAATGCAACTTAAGCAAACAGAGAAGCCCATTCTGCAGTTTCTAATGAAATCAATGCTCTGGCCTTTTCTGGGGGCGGAGATATTACACTCTGTGCTTTAAATGGCCTTACAGTACAAACCTTAACTCATCGAAACCAATGGTGAATGACCATTATGTGATCTGTCTTTTACGGCAATGTCCCATTTACCTGAAAAATACTGTTATGGGTGTCTCTGACCTTAAGCTAAAGGTTAAGCAGAAATATGTAGACACAAATAGACTAGCTTTCCACTAAGAGTTAGAGTTTCTACTTTTAACCCTCCTATTGTCTTTGTCCCCCCCCCCCCCCCCCTTACTTTGGTGTTCGCGGTCAAATGTGACCGGTCCTGCTTTAACTGCTATTACATTAACAGATAAACCATTAATCATCACCAAATTTCATGTAACACCCTTTCAAACTGTAAATATTGTATTAGACTACTGGTATACATGAACAACTGCAGTAAATATACAAAGAATAGAATAGACACTGAACATGTATTGCGTGTGCCAGGTGTGATCCATGTGGGGGGATGGGCACATAAGAGTGGGAAATGTGTCAAATTGTTCTGTGTGTGTGTGTGTGTTTGTGCCAGGTGTGATTCACATGGGGGGATTGGGCACATAAGGGGGACACACACATCTAGAGTGTGTGTGTGTGTGTGTGTGTTTTATCTGGTCCGGATGGTTACTAATTCCATTTCTTTATGGCAGTCAGACCGGGAACACCATGGGTGTTTCAAAGTTGACTAAATCATCCAAAATTCAATGAAAGTGGTGATCAGTAATTGTATATGTTCAAATGTCTACTGTGAAGGATATCATAATGCCTTAATGCAATCGAATGTAAAACAAAAAAGTTATGATTGATGAAAGTAGTAAATCGGTCAGATTTAACCGAAGACAACAGGAGGGTTAAGGTCTAGATTTTTCATCAGATTTTAAGTAAGATGCATCTTGGTAAAAAGGTGATGCCTGTGGGTTGTTGCACACACATCATTACTATAGTTTCAACTGAGATGTATTTGTATTATTGATTATCTGATTATTTTCTTGATTATCTCAGATAATTGTTTTGTCTATTTAAGAAGTCAGAAAGTAGTGAAAAAAAGACTTTTTACAATTCTCACAACTGAGAAACTGGGACTAGTGAATGTGTAATATTTAGTTTATTAGAAAAGTTGCAAATATAATGTATTCTTCAGTTGGATGAAAGCAGAGGTAATCGCTAACTGCTGGGCATTGCAGCCAGCCGGTCCCACCTCCACAGGTGCCCTCGGGCCAGCTGCAGGGTCCTCAGCTGGGACCCCCCTTCACAGATGTTTGGCCCCTTTAATCTCAGTACATCTTGGTGGGACATCTCCCTCCCTCTCCCTGCAACTGGTCCTAAGATCCTCGCTTAACCCCCTTTGCATCTTTCTGTATAGCCAAAGCCAGACCCATGAAACTGAATTGAACACATAGCATTACATATAAAGTAGATTCCACAGTATGTCCAAAAAAACAGGTCAGATAACCCTAACCCTAACCCTCAGGTTAAAGGTCACATTACAATGTGTTCATTACAGATAATCCAATGCCAATTATCAGATTTGTGTTGTTCCAGCACTACTTTTTCTCCTCATAAGTTTCACACTGCAAATGATTGTGATACATGGACAGAAAATGACATTTAAGGTTTTTCTAAAAAAATGAGGAGGAGGCATAAGGGGGCGCTGGAGGAATGTGTCGCCACATTCCAAACTGCTGCATGTCAACAACCAGTTGAAAAGATTATTATCGCCCACCCTTCACCCTACCTTCTACATGTCTTTAAACCCTTTATTTCTATACAGTCTACAACTTGCCTCTTTGTCCTTTCAAAAACTTTTACTTTTCTTCCCCCCCCCCTCACACAACCATGTCCAATCTTGCATGATTCACATAAAGTGTCGTAGGAGTGAATCACACCTATGAATCAGATGAGGTAACTCTTCCTGATCTCTATGCCCTCCTCCTGCAGAACAAATGCAGCCTAAGCAACACCTTACGTTTGCCATATAAGTCCACAATAGAATTGACGTTACACACCTCTTTTGTGGAGGAAACGACCGAGTGCCTTCCCCTTCTGAATCCTGTGATGTCATCTGAGACAGGCTCCTTCACGGGATTGGAGGATTTCGCCATACATTTCCTGAAAACTCCCAGCCCTTTTCTCCCCCATCTCAACCCAGCACGTCTCTGACTTCCTGCCCTAGAAAAAAAGTTTTCCTCGCAGTCCGCAACTTTGAGGCGAATCAATAACTTTTTCACGGATACAGCCAGTCGATCCAGACTGCTACATTTGCCGGGCTACTTCTTTTTCTTTTGAAGAAAACAAAAAGCAGTCGATATTATGGAGGTCGTGAAGAAGAAAATCCAAACCCTCCAGCTACAAGTTGATGAGGCAGAAGACCGTGCACTGGCAGTACAAAGGGAGTTGGACACTGAACGGGAACAGCGAGAAGAAGTGAGATAATTAATCATGTATCCAACCTCAGTCGCATTTTTACTTTTATATTAACTTTTTGAGCAACTTGTATTGTGGACTGTAACTTAAGGGATTCACACGCTAACTGTCAGTGATAATGAGACACGCAACGCCCCTGTAAAGAATTTCGACCTTTTCCTGCGTATCTCATTTGAATTGTTGCCGTTTCTAACTTAAAATGTGTCAATATGATGCTTTTTAGAGGTTTGTTGGAGGAAATTGCATATTTGTAGAGACATGACGTATGAAACTTGTGTTCGGCTGCGTTATCTAACTTTAACCCGCCCTAGTTATGCCTAAACCACCAGCAAATGCAACGACAGCTTCAGTCGATTATTACATTAACCGTCAGCGTGGTTGCTTAAGGTGTGGCAGGCTTTATATGATTTTCTCCCAATTTATGTCAAAGGTTGTTTTGTCAATCATGCATTATTCCTTGTTCTGATCGCCCTTTGAGCTTTTTGTCCGAAAAACATTTGACACATTAGGAGCTGTAATCCCTCCTCTTGAGCCTCTACACAGGAAGAAGAGCGCAGACGTGGTTATCTCTGATATCAGTCCCACAGGAAACAGGCCCAGAACAGGCAATCTCTCGTCCCCCAAACATACATTCAAAAAAGTCAGACCAGATGTTCCACTTCAGATATTTCAGGGTTAAGTTTGGCCACCCTGGTTTTCTGCTTCAGCAGTTTTCAAAGTATCTGGTCAAGATTCAAAGTCCAGAACTCATCAGGGTTGTTGTGAAAACAAATACACGGAAGAAATCTGACTTATTGGACAGGAGGATAAAATTAAATGTATTTATGCACATAGTCTTGTGATTGGTTCCACAGAATGTAGGCATTATTAAATAATCTATAAAACACTCTTTATATTGAGATCAAGAAAGTATACATACACTGATTACTCTGACTACAGTATCAAGGAGGCATTGCACCAGAAACAAAGCGCCAGTTTTAAAAATAAATGGTATGAGTTAGTTGTATAGTTTGTTTCCAATGTGCAGCTGGCTCCATTCTCCACAGTATCCTTCCTCTTGAGGCAGCAGCTTGTTTCCTGGCTGACCTGTGACCTCTTTTCCTCTCTGTGTTTTGTGTGTGTGTGTGTGTGTGTGTGTGTGTGTGTGTGTGTGTGTAGGCAGAGAGCGATGTGGCATCTCTGAACCGCAGGATCCAGCTGGTGGAAGAGGAGCTGGACCGCGCTCAGGAGAGACTGGCCACAGCCCTGCAGAAACTGGAGGAGGCTGAGAAGTCTGCGGATGAGAGTGAAAGGTGAAAATCAACACTGCCGGCAGTCGTTTTACACTAACCACAAAGTTGTAGATGTATCTACAGTATTAGAAAAATGATCATCTCACAGCATCAAGGGTCACACATTTTGATAAGGAGCAGCGAAGAAGAGCCTTGCGGTATGACTTACTGTAGGCCGCAACATATTATTTGTAATATTTCAAGAAGATATAGATTCTAGTTTTGGAAATCTAATACAAGAAATGTAATTAACATCTCGATGGGATGTACGGTCAAGTTAGACGTTTGCTGTACAAGAAACAGACCAGATAAAACTTCAAAAGATACAAGATTAGAGCAAAGGAAGCTAAACTATGTACCACAATACATTAAAATGTATTTAAGAATACAAATAATTAAAGAATAGAAGTCATTCCAAATCTAATATTAGATTTGAGTAGCTATTTCAAATATCACAGTATAACCTTGATGATTAATCAATCCTGTAATGATTATGAGTTATACATGTTAAATGTTTGGTATGTCCAGAGAAGCCTATACTCATGTGTTGCTTTTATTGAGAGAAGGCCTAGAAAAGAGTTCTGTCACCTGCATTATTCTTAGACTCCGACCACAAAAATGAACACGAAGTCTGAACAAACTTGTGGTGACTTTTTTTGTCCTTTTGAACTAAAAGTCTGTCTCTTTGTGATCATCAGAGGAATGAAGGTGATTGAGAACAGAGCCATGAAAGACGAAGAGAAGATGGAGATCCAGGAGATGCAACTCAAAGAAGCCAAACACATTGCTGAGGAGGCGGACCGCAAATACGAGGAGGTAGAACTCAAGAAGATCACATTTCAGCTCATTTTCAGTTTGCAGACGTCATTTCTGTTAACTGTGTTGTTGTTTTTTACAAATCTAATGTCAGGTTGCCCGAAAACTGGTCATCCTCGAGGGCGAGCTGGAGAGGGCAGAAGAGAGGGCAGAAATTGCAGAACTGTAAGGAGAAATAGGAGAAGTTTAATGCATGTTTACCAGCATCATTACATTGTCAACATCAATCGTGTTCAGAAAATTCAGATGTGTTTCCTCTATTCAAACAGTAAGTGTGCTGACCTGGAAGAAGAGCTGAAGAACGTCACCAACAACCTCAAGTCGCTAGAGGCTCAGTCTGATAAGGTGAGTGTTGTTAATCTCTCTCTCCCGTGTGATGGACCAGCCTGCTGTTTTATCTTAAAGAAAACTTCACATATTCACAACCACTCAGCTGTTCCCCTGCAGCAGAGCATTTGTAATACATTTAATTGAGTAGAGGAAGTGTTACCCAGTTGTTGGCAATGAACAAGTTCCATGTTCCTCCAACAATGTATAATACAATATACTTAAAACATAAAAATGACATAAAATAGTGCCAAAGGACATTAAAATACATGTGGAGTAACTTGGTTTCACAATTAAAACCATGTGGTATTTATTGTGTTTGCAATTAATTTCCTTTCCTTTCTGTCTCTATAGTACTCTCAGAAAGAAGACAAATATGAGGAGGAGATTAAAGTCCTGAGTGACAGACTTAAGGAGGTAAGTTTATGACCACTAGAGCTCTGAGGGAATCTGCGTCAGAATGATTAATGTTTTTTTTTTTCAAGGCCGAAACCCGTGCAGAATTCGCAGAGAGGACAGTGGCGAAACTGGAGAAGACCATAGATGACTTAGAAGGTACACTTCATTTGTATTCTTGTTTTCAATCCTTTACTGACCGTTCTTTATTCAACCTTTGTTCAAATCTTTAATTTTCTCATTCTTAATCTCTGCTCTGATTTTTCTCTTTCTCCTCCTGATTTTCCATCCTGGTCTTCAAAATGTCTTCCTTGTCCTCCACCTGCTTTCCTCTCTGACCTTCAGACGAACTGTACACTCAGAAACTGAAATTCAAGGCTATCAGCGAGGAGCTGGATAATGCCCTCAATGATATGAACACCTTGTAAACGTTGCATTTACCTCACTTTCCCTTTGTCGCCTCTTCCCTGATTTAAAGCACTTTGTCTTTTATTTTCTCTCTTTGCACTTACTGTCCCTTGCTCCTTTTTTGTTAAACTAAAGCTGAATAAAGATATTTTCTCTCTTTTTACTGTCTCCTGTCATTTCAGTTAAGCCTTCTCTTCACCTCGTTTCAGCTGTAACATTTCCTTTGTTAATTTGCCATCATGAAAGGGCCGTTGTCGGGTTACTTCTTGTATACAAATGTGTTTTTTTTGTTATGTTAGTCTGCTTTAAACCGATTTTCCTAGCACTTATGTACTCATGTAATCTGTTCACTAACCCAGCCATTGTGTTTCACATCTACTGTTACTTTCTATTGCAGAGAACCTATCAAAAGAGAAAGAGCAAAACCTAGGAATGCAGCAAGTCCTGGACCAAACACTGCAGGATCTCAATAGCTTGTAAAATGCCAACAACGACATCAAACGAATACAAATAAGAACATTTGTTTTGTAAAGGATCTTTTCTACATGCCATCCATTCCATGTAATTCCTCTCTCTAGTCCTGGTTGTTAAAAACATGTACCCCTTTTTATATATTTATGGTTCTTTTGTTTCTTCCCCGCTTTTTTAATAATGGTTTCGGGTCCAAATGATAATCAGTTTGGTTGCTGGAAAATGTGTTGTACTTCAAACTCTGAGCACAAATAAAACTGATGAAGATGATGACATGAGTTTGATGTGTTATGTTGACAGTGTGTGTATGCACCATTTTGCATGCAGAAAGAGCTCACCATTTAATTAACATGTGCTAACATGCACAGCACCCTTTGCGCTCTGCATAGACAAAGATACTTCTTAGCTGAATGTTTTCCTGATCCCTTAACAGTAATGTGATTTACTGATATTTGGTTTTTTATGAAGGTGTCAATGTCATCTCATTAACCACAGCAATCAAATGACATATGACCAGATAAGTTCAATGTTAAAGATGACTTAAAAAAGTTGTCAATTGTCGAAATAACATACATTAAGAAGTCCTTATTCGGACGTTTATTGCCAAGTAGGTTTTCACTTAGCAATCGATCAAAGTGTATTTATATAGCCCAATATCACACATTTGACATTTGTTTCAGTGGACTTTACAGTTTGTACAGAATATAAATATGATGCCTCCTGTCCTTGGACCAAATGCTTGAAAATGCATGTGCCTTAACATAAGAAGGTGGATGTCAACAATCCTGTGGGAGCCATCATCGAAGAAGTAGCATGGTGAGAATCAGGCAGGACCACAGTGATAGGCTCAGCCACGACTCAGGATCCCACCATAGACAGACACCAACAATACATTTGGGGAAAGCCGGGTTATTTGGAACATGAGTACATAGGTACAAAGAGAAAGAAGTAAGGTAAAAAGTAAAACATTTCGGTAATAAGCTGTTGTAACGAAATATATTTGTGTGAACTGTGTACATGTAAATCAGAAATATATGAGCTAAAAACAGAATTGAAAATGAAATATTGTACAGGAATAACATTTTATTGTAATAATAAATAAATACAATGTAAGTATAATAATAACAATAATACATGGGATTTTTATAGCACTTTTCCTAATGCTCAAAGACGCTTTACATAAAGGAAATAATTAAAGTCTAAGTACTTCAAGAATGTGGACTATGCCACTTGGGTTAATGCTTCCAACACTAGACGGAAACAGTGACTGAAGGGTGAACGCCCACTGGTGACAGTTATAAACTGCAGGGAGATTCCGGGCCAGCAGGGGGCGTTATTTCAGTATATCTCAGTACCTCCACATCACTGGTTCGCCGGGCGGGATTTCCGCAATAATATCAAGTATGGCGAAGACATACGACTATTTGTTTAAATTACTGTTAATCGGCGACTCTGGAGTCGGGAAGACCTGTGTCCTCTTCAGGTTTTCAGAAGACGCCTTCAACTCCACGTTTATCTCAACCATAGGTACGGATTTGATAATGTACAATGTCTTTATGTCTGTTTACAATGGCCCGTCTCAAGGGCTCCGTCTACTTGCTGGAATGCTAGCTATGCTACATTTCCGGCTGAAAGTAGTTGATCTTTTTCATTAATAAAGACTGTTTGGTTCTTCGAGATGTCATTAATATAATGTAACTCGCAAATACGAGATGTCACGGGAACATTTCGTGACCTATGTGTTTTGAAGGAGGCTAGGAAATTGGTAGAAATATGTGTGTTTCATTGTAATTTCTTTGCCGGGTGCTTCCACTTGTTAGCGGACGTTTGCGGTTAGCCAAGTAGCTTTAGCGCTAGCCAGTAGGTTCTGTCTACATCCTGGTAAGATACCGGAAAACCTTACATGTAGCACACATGGTTAATTTAACCATCATGATATATGCGCTTTTATTCTTTTATGCTCTTAGTAATGCTATATGACACGATAAGACACCAAGACGCCTGTTAATAACTTTCCACAAGTGACGTGTTTTGTATCGCAGTAGGTGTCGGCCAATGTTTGACAGGTACCGCTAGCTAGCAAACTATCGCTATGATTGACATGCATCGTACTTCTTTATCCCTCTAGGCATTGATTTCAAGATTAGGACCATAGAGCTTGACGGCAAGAAGATAAAGTTACAGATATGGTAAGTTGATCGTTATTTATTACTTGTTTCAGAACATTTCATGCACTGGCAGGGTTTTTGTCAATATTTGGTCAGTAAAGTTCGGTGGCACCCACTTTTTTCAAGGCAACGTTAATGGTTCTCATAGATGTACAGTAGGATGCCTAAACGTCATTAACACTCTTAACGTTAGAGTATTCTTGATTTTATAGTCGTTCAATTATTTTAAGATGTATGTACGTGTTCCAAAAGGTAATTTTAGCATATATTATTTCACTTTTATCTATAGTTTGTGTTAATTACAGCCTACAAAATGAATTCATCCAAAGCCAACCTCTACATTCACCTGCAAAAAGTCAATTTAAAAAGAAATAACTTTACATAGCTGGCATATTTTACTACAGTTAAACAATGATTACAATTTTCACAAGTTTTATTATTTTTAAAACTTGTTTCTTGCATTTGGTATTGGTATACATTGAGATACTTTTTGTTGTTTCTCAGGGATACGGCCGGCCAGGAACGCTTCCGAACAATCACGACAGCCTACTACAGAGGAGCAATGGTGGGTGTCGTCTTGTTTTTTCAGACAAATGCAACATAACCCTTTTCCTCCTTGAAGGAACATAAAGTTGCTTTAATACTCAACACATTTGATTTACTGTTTTTTTTCTTCTTCAGGGCATCATGCTTGTCTACGACATCACCAACGAGAAGTCTTTTGAAAATATCAAGAACTGGATAAGGAACATAGAGGAGGTAATAACTGGCTCAAATATGTCCTATTTTATCCGCCTACTTCTTCAAATATCCAAATGACAGCATGTGTAGAGGGTTGTTTTCATTACATTTCTCTGCTCTGGATCCAGCATGCATCATCTGATGTTGAGAAGATGGTCCTCGGCAACAAGTGTGACATCAATGACAAGCGGCAGGTGTCCAAAGACAGGGGGGAGAAGGTGAGAAGCTTGGTTTACTTCAAATGAATACATTGTCTTCACATTATATTTGCTCATTAAGAATATTGGTATGATAAACAAATGAAAAAGACTGATGGTTACCTCCTTATTTATTTATAGCTCGCATTAGAGTATGGAATCAAGTTCATGGAGACGAGTGCAAAGGCCAACATCAACGTGGAAAATGTAAATATACATTCATCCTTGAGTTATAGTGTGCCTAACAGATTATAGATCAGCCATGTAATAACATTTTTTTTCGGTTCACAGTCATTTTTGACACTCGCCAGGGACATCAAATCAAAAATGGACACAAAGCTGGTAAGAAGTTGATAATACCACTTAGTTTTTGGAAAGGGGCAAATTGATGAATGTTACAATTGCTTTTGAGCAGCTGAAAAAACTATCCATAGGCCTCTGGTTTTAGAAAGTATTTGAGGACTGTAAAGAAAGTGGCTGAACTATATAAGACCAAGCAGTTCTACATGACAGCAGTGACCTTTTTATTTGTCATTTTCACAGGAGGGCAACACGCCGCAGGGGGGCAGTCACGGAGTCAAGATCTCCGAGCCTCAGAAAAAGAGCAGCTTCTTCCGCTGTAGCTTACTCTGAGGACCGAGGCCTTCGATACTGGCTTCCAGCTGGCTGGACAAAAATGGACTGTGCTTGCTCTTAGCACTTCCTTCCCCTTCCTTCTTTCTACCCAGTCCACACAATCCATTATATTCCTAGTAAGAGGAGGACTTCCCCTCCTCTCTTCCTCTTCTGAAAGCTTCCAGTGGTGCATCTCTTTCATTTGAAGGAGATCTGTTGTCTTCATGGGTCAGAATGCTTGACTGGTTGAGATAAAAACCAGGACCATTGACCAGATGTTCCTTATCACACAAAACACAGGCTTGTTCTTTTGATGTAAGTCTCTTTGTACTATGCCCTCATATTTCACACGGCCAGTAGCACAACTGAAGATGAGAGAACGTTAAATTAATGTTCTGGGATTGCAAATACAAATGTGACGTTTAGATCTATTTTTAATAGTGCTATTTCCCGTTAAGTGATAAACATCAACCGAGACTGAAAGGCTTGAACTGAAGTGAAACAGAGTTGCACAAGCTTTCATTGTCATTTGAGGAGTTAACACTCGTGCCATGCATAAAGCAGTCAAGGGTCAGAGAGGAATTGGATTCAAATATCTTACATTTGAGTTCAGTTTTCTGCCTGTAGTCATCGACATCATTTGAGTAGCTTAAAATAAGTTTTAACATCCGGTCCTGTTCATCGCACCCTGCCTTCCACCCTTTTATCTTTTTGCAGCAGCTGTCATGTTGAAAGGCAGATTGGCAATCCAGATTTCTCTTTAGATAAACTTCTGCTGGCACATTTTCAGTAGAACTTTGGTGAGGTGACGCGTTCCCGCTTTGACTTCCTCTGGTGTAGTGACCTGAAGGAAAGTATTGTACACAGGTGTGGAAGGGAAAACGTGCTGAAGGTTACCCTTTTACAGAAAGATATCAACATGTGCTCCCATTATAATTTAAATAACCCTTCAAAATTAAGTCCAGCGTGAAATGAGAGGGGGCTGCATTTAGCCATTATTTGTATTGATTATTCTGCCACTGCATTTCTTGATTATTCGATTTATATTTTGGTCTCTAAAACATCTACAAAGTGGGGAAATGGCTATTAAAGTCAAGGTGACGTCTTTAAATTTAAAATGTTGTCAGATCAACAGTCCAAAACCCAAAAGCATTCAATTTAAAATCACATAACACAAAGAAAATCCTCACATTTGAGAAGCTGCAACTAAACGTGTTCTATATTTGCTCTAACATTTAATATCAACGTTTAAATACAGTTGCATTTTTTTCTCTCAGTTGATTGTTTCATGGGATTGCTTTAAAGCGTTGGCCGTTTGACTTGAAGGTGTTGGAGCAGCTCTGATTCACAGTCAAGCTAAATGACGTCTCTGGTTATTTGATCAGAAATTAAAATCACTTTTGAATTTTTCACACTGTAAGCCCCCCCCCCCCCCCCCCCCCCCCCTCTTCTGCTATCCATGCAGCTCTCCTTGCACTTTACCAGTAACTCATGTTTTGTGTGTAGTGTGTGCCAAGTGATAGTTTTGCAATACAAGTACTTAGTTAAAAACATTTTGAGTCTTGGTAATATATTGGGCATAATTCCTAAACTCTTTTTTACC
This sequence comes from Gymnodraco acuticeps, assembly GCF_902827175.1. NCBI lineage: Eukaryota > Metazoa > Chordata > Actinopteri > Perciformes > Bathydraconidae > Gymnodraco > Gymnodraco acuticeps. Next base: position 1,527,298 of record NW_022989913.1, read on the forward strand.
ACACCTACTTATAAATGACTTGGTATCCTTTGCTATTTCACTTCTAGTGATCCACTGTCCTGGTATTAGTTCACTGAAAAACATTGACCCAATGTACTTATATATATTTATATAAAGAAAAGAAGAAAAAAAAGCCTGTTTCTATGCTACTGCCCTGCCAAATTATAGTTTAAAAGGTAATGTTTCTTGGCTTATTACATGAATGCTGGCTTGGTGAAAGCTCAAAGGTGCGCCCACTAGTATTATTGTGCATTTGTGTTTGATAGTGGCCCTTTAGTTTGACAGCTAGGTGGCACCAGAGGCACAGTATGCACTATAAACACCTGAACTCACATTTTAATCAGTATTTTATTCAGCGCGCGAGCCACAGTGAGCTATACCTGTGCGATCCAAACATGTACCCACTATTTGACATCTATTTCCACTGTTCCTCATGTTTCCTTCCTTCATTTCTCACCAGTCTGAAAATTGAACTCCTATATGCACAATATCGAGGGAGGATCTGCTTCTGCTTGCCTGCACTTTTTTTGTATTATTATTATCAATTCATTTGGGACCTCATGGCCATTTGTCTTAACTGCTAATACTCAGTTCTGTCATAGGTGAGCTATGCATTGTGAATCTTGGACCTGTGCATATTTGTGTGATGTAATTTCAGACGTAGACCTGTACAGTTGAATGTATGGGCTTTTTTTTGTGTCACTCGTTGAGCCAAAAACAGGACTGTAGAAACGGCATTGCAACAACAACGCGAGTTGAGTTTATCATGATGGAAGATTGAATAGAAAGAGCCTGTAAGTGTGGAGCTGTTTTCTCACTCGAGTGATACTGTAGCTTTAATTCATAATCAGAAACGTTGGGAGCAGACTTTAGAGAAACTGAACTGCGTCATTTTCATCTGAAATGAACCTCCGTCTTTGATTTTTGTTTTGAAATCATACCCTTTACTAACATAATGTACATCCCTTTTTACAGCCATATTTTCATTCCATCAATTTGTGAAGTACACGGGGAGAATAATAAAAATACATTTTGGAGAAAAAAATTGTAAATATCACATTGAAAAAAAAAGATCTACTTAAATTGTACTGTACTTTCTAAACCCATTATGAAAATGTATCTACAGTTTGTAGATATCTGTGCTTTTGATTTAATAAAATAAGATTATAAAACTAACTTTGTTTCTAGTCACTGTCTTTATTGGCTGCCAGTTGACCCCATGCAGCTTGACTGCTTGCACAACAAACGCTTCTCTATTGGACCGCTATAACCCTGTGGATTATTCTGGCATGTGTTTTCTTTTATAGTCTTGTGTAACTGATCCCTTTTTAGATACAAAACAGATCTGCTGTTGATGGTCATAACTAATGAGGCTTGTCTTTAAGGCTTCGTCCATGACTGGTGTTATTTCTGCAGATACGATAAAGAAAGAAGAATCAGCTCGGTATGTGCATACAAATCTAATTTGTCTTCATGCAAAATGTCTAAGGGATGATTTTCTCTGATATAGATCAGTAGGTTTTTATTGGGTTTTTAAAACAAAAGAAAACAAAAAGTACATTTTAGTTATTCACAAGATTAGATTTAGTTGCTTGAGAAGTCAGGATTCCCCCACATTCCAGACACTCAGTCCATCATTAGGTGGTATTAAGATTAAGAAATAAATGAAAGCTTCATTTCTTTATATCCGTATGTGGAAGGTGCTGTGAACAGAAATAAGAGAAGTTAGATTTATTCATTAGAAGTTAAAGTTAAGAACAGATATTATATTAAAAACACATATTGGATGACGGTCATTGATACAAAATATGTAATGATGAATTGTTCTTATGTATCCTTTGTAGGGGTTCATCATGTGGTTATCTCTGGCCTACCTCAGAAAGTCTGGAGCTCGGACGATCATGGTCTGGAAGTCCTCCAAGGACAGCCGTCCATCGTTGTCCAGGTCCGACTCATCGATCACCTTCTCACACACCATCCTCACCTCGTCCTCCGTCAGCTCGTTACGGGTCAGTTTGTTCAGAGTCTTCTCCAGGTCGGACTTGCAGAGAAAGTCATCATTGTTGAAATCTTGCAGAATATAGAAATCAAGGAGATAGGAAATTATCTGTCAATGAATTTTGGACATAAAAGTATGTTTGAATATGTTGACTAGGGCTTAGCTAATGGTGGATGTTTTCCACTATTTGGACATGTTATGGACCAAACTGTTGAATAAACAGATTCATCTCTAATAAACATTGTTTTCGTTCGTATATTCTGAACTAATCCTATCCAGGGTTACATATATTTGGTGACAATATTCAGGGTTTGAACTATATCTCTAAATAGCATTCATTATTTGTCTTACCCCGTAATGTTACTGCTTTTTCCTTATCCATATTAAGGCATTGTTTAAACACATTCTTTAAGCCTTACATACTCCCAGTCCGCCATTAGAGAGTTCATTTGAGGTACCTAGCTCATCATAACACAACCCTTCTGTTACAGTATGTCCTCCTCTATTGGTCTGAATAATGAATGAAAATCTTCCTTGACCCATGACCAAGGCCATGTGTATGTAACTTCTTCATCTGTCAGCATTTGTTAATTAGAGGGGGGGCACTATTGCAGAGCGCAAACTGGGCTTTGAAGAGCTCTTTGCCTCTATAATGGGCCCCTTAATCATTTATAACATTCCATGCACCATCCGTCATGCTTACAGCTCCCAGACCCGGCACCGTGGTTCATTTTCATAAGCCTGCACATTGATGAAATGTGAAAATATACTTGTGTTTAACAACTGTTATGAAACTGACTTCATAGTTCAAATGTTTACAAGGGATTAGATGAATGTGCTGCACACAGGCTAGGTGGTTTATCACACTTTCAAGTTAGGCCTACATGTTTCCTAATCTTCAGTTTGTAGTCCTGAAGATCCTGGACTGTCGTTAACAGCTCAAAAATCATACTTATTATATTACAATTACATTATGATCTGTAACCATTATTCCTGATGATATTTCTTAATTTTATTGGGTTTTACTTATAAATATGATTTATTTCTTATTCCTTTACACAAAGTGATGCAGTTTTTCAGGTTCACTCCATCTGGGTGGATGCAAACACACTATCTGTACAATACTGCACAATTATTGGTATTTGAACAACTTTTTGACAACTAATCTGAAAATATATTATAGCATATAAAACATGTAATGTTTTTGGTGTACTATTAATATGTTATGCTCATTTCTGCATACGGTCACCTTCACCATATGTTCAAGCCCAGTTTGAGACCACTTTCATACCATTCTCTGAATTAGGGTTTAAAAGATCAGAAGAAAAGAAAGAGGGGATTCAAAGTGAGAATGACGTTCATTTGAATTATTGCTCTTACACATAGACCAGTAGGATCTGTGGAAAATAAAGCCATTCTCAACTAAATATATATTTTAAAATTCAATACCCTCCATTTGATTTTTTTAAATGTCTATTACTTTATTTTATATTTTACCATATATTTTGAAAGCGTAGTAGGCCTTGAGGTCACGCGGGGCCATCTCGCTCATGACTGAAAACATGTCCAAGAAGTCGTCCAGTGTCATGTTTCCCTCTCCGTCGTCAGAGAAAACCTCAGCGATCCTCTGACGAAACGGGTTGTCCTGCACAGAGGGGACACCAGCACCTCTATAAGTTAAAACTGATGAAATCACAAAGCAATAAGACCTGTTTCCTGTTGGTCTGATGGCTTCGCTGTGCTGCAAGATTGTGTTTATGTTCAATTTATATATCATTTTCTTGTCGGTTTTTCTGTTATTTTAAGATCTCAAAAAAGCTCTTAAATTTGGATGAATGTAAGACAAATTACAATCTAACTCTCCCTTTCTCAGGACATGTCAGCGACAAGCATGTTAACACACATGTTTACCTCCCTGTCATTGTGTAAAGAGGCATATAATTGACCCATTTCAAACAAGTGTGCCCTGAGGGACGCACCAGCTTTCTTAAAGTTTAAAGGAGTCGGGTAACATATAACGTTTCAAATAATTCGGTCGATTAGTTGGCCATTAATTATGTATTGGGAACACAGGGAGTGGGTCTACCTTCAGCTCTGGCATGCTGCCAATCAGCTCATATGGTAGCTTCACATCTGGCTGGCAGGTGTAGTCAAGGGGAACGAGCTGTGGCGCCAAATCCCGATAGCGGTCAAACAGTCTAGGAAAGGTTGAACAGAAATATCTTTCAATATTAAATTACAAGATATCGTTTAATATTATGTATTTGATATTACATGGGGCAGATCGTATCTAAGAAATATTAAAACAACTCTATTTCTCTCTTTTTATTATCCACACGGAAAACAATGTCTTCTTAGCACAGTCAAGCAAGAATTTTAAAACAATGTGATTTCAATGGTAGCCTGCCCCACAGTAGAAGAGGCCTCATGATATTGTAGTTTAGAGTTACAGTAAAGTATTGTGCAGAACAGAACAGAAAACGTGCTGTATAATGTCTAACCAGCAATAACTTTGATACAATAAGATGTTGATACCAGCCAGATAATTTGATTCAGGAGAAATGCTATAATTTAATTTCTCACCTGAGAATTTCTTTCCTTGTAAAATATGTACAGTCCTGCAAAAACAATCAGATTATGGCAGGGATGTTGAGAAATTGAAAAAAAAGGTATGATGCAGCGTTTCTTAATCTAGTTTGACACTAGTTCTAGAAAAATGATTCGGCACAATATAAAAACTCGTAAAGGTCATGCATTTTAAACCATTTTTGTATTTTTAACCAAGATGTATTTGCCACAAAAAGTACTTATACTTAATCTTAATATCTGTGTATAATCTTAAAAAACATGTAATATTATTTCTAGGGATATTAATATAGGTTAGAAATACATGTAATATTACTATATGTATGTTTACCTTACTACAGAAGTAAGGTCAAATAAATTCCTTGTAGAGGTATAAAGTGGCAACAAATTAAAATACTCATATAAAGTACTATTGCCAAAGAATAACACTTAAGTACAGTACTAGAGTAAGGTATCTCATTAGACCAAATGTCCTTAGTGAACTTCCACCACTGATTTTACATCAAAACAGGTATCTAAATAAGACTTTATCACTTGATTAAAACATGCCACTATATGCATCCTGTTACTAACGTTACACCACAAATTACCTCTGATGCATTGACTGTAAAAAGTCCAAATACTTTCCTTTTTGAACTGCATATTTGGAGGTTGAGACATGACGTCTGACAGGCCTATTGCCCTTGTTTACAGATGCTGGGAGCTGGTATTGATAAGCGATGCACCAAAGAGAATGAGGCTAACCGTCTCAGTCAGAAAGGAACGGGATTGACACCAACCTGATAAGAATCGAGCTGCTGTGCTGTGAAGATGGTCTGTTTATTCCCCATGTCCGAGAGCACAAACGCCAAGCCTCAGGTCCATCGCTGCTCCAGCATCTACTGCTTTTTTAGGGTGTGTGGATATGTCAGATATGAAATGCTGGGACAAAAGGAAGCCGGAGCCAAAGAGGAGATCAGGTGTCGGGCTGCCACCGGGCCTTTGGTCCCCATTATAATGGCAGCATTTCATCGTTTTCTCCATTGTGAATAGCAGCCCCTCTGACAATGAATAAGGGCTGTCGTCCAGCATCATGCCAAGTGGTATCAACCCCTTTAGTGCCACTGTATGGCCGACGCCTCGCTCACAGCTCAGGTTACACTCTTTAGAGACGGGGTATTGTAGTGGGCAAATAGACTTTTTGATGGGAGACAAGTTTTGTTTTAGTTGAGACCTCCATTATTTGGTATATATCCAACTATTGAATGCTATTTCTCCTTCAGCTTTAGCACAGGTATTACATTAAGCTCAATGATAATGAATTGAATTGAACAGCAGCACTATACGATCAATGCATCCCACCTTCACCTCACTGTATTGTGCTCTGCAAAAGAAATAAGGAAGACATTCAATAGGAAGAAAAGGTTTTTAGTCACAAAAAAAAGAAAAGTGAAATGCTTATGTGTTATCCTTTAAAAAGTCCAACATGGTGCAGTTTCATTTGGAGATCGACTGTATCTCAGTGGGCACAGGCATGGGGGTCTGGACCTCTTAGTGGGCACAGGCATGGGGGTCTGGTCCTCTTAGTGGGCACAGGCATGGGGGTCTGGACCTCTTAGTGGGCACAGGCATGGGGGTCTGGACCTCTTAGTGGGCACAGGCATGGGGGTCTGGACCTCTTAAGGAAGCCCCATAAAATGTAATTGGTTTCCAAATCCATCTGTGATGCAAATTATGCTACGCTTTGTTTCCCCTTTACATATTCACTGTCAAAACTTTAAACCTCCATTGAATTCAATATTTTCCGTTGATTAATAAATCCATCAATTTTTCTTGTGCTTGTTTAGGACAAGGTCATTTGTTCAAAAGCAGTTTTTGGACAGTTTATTATTATATGAAATGTAGTATGTACTGTTTTATGATACAAATATGATTTGATGGTACTTTGGCCTGAAACAGGTATAACATTTATTTCTGTGAGGTATTAAAAATCTTTTGACCACCATTGCTCTTTGCTACTTTACTACACCCTTCACATCTTACTGAAACAGTGTTTTTTAAAAGGTTTCACGTTTACAATATATTGTCTCCTAAATGTGTTGTTTCAGTTATTGTGCGAGAAGCTCCTCCGGCTGCCTCCACCTGGTTTGACTCGTCTCTGATCGTTTGCTCACCTCCTGGGGGGTTTGTTTCCCCGAATTAATTATCTTTCAAGGATGCTGCACGCCCTGAACTGTTGCTGCTTTGCAAAGTGTGGAACTAGGCAAACCAGTATAAGTGTCAAGAGGGAACTATCCAGCTCCTAAAAGGTTTGATGCAAGGACTCCTTTATCGAAGGCTGATGAGGAATGTTGTCCTCTTCTTGTTTTCTGTAGACTAGCTTCTATGTTTTACATTTTAAACCATGTTGTGTTTGAAAAGTGTATACATTTTGTGTCTGCATTTACAATATATTTAAAATTCTGTTCTCAATGTTGGATATTGCATGTCCTCCTTGTCTTTTCTTCTGCCCTCTCTATTATAAGGTCAATAGTTCTGATGTCAACGACAGCCAGACATGCCAGGAGACTTCTGAGCTCTCAAGAGCTTTGTCCAAGAAAATATTCAATTTTAAAGGTTTCCTCAGGAGGAATGCTTTTGTTCTTCTCACTCTGGCTGCTATAGTCCTTGGTAAGTATTGTGTTTAAATATCAATGTTGAATGGATGTATTCCAAAAACATTTTCTATGACCTCTTTGATCTAATCTGAGAGAGTTCCTACTTGTTAGCTTTCATGCTATGCTAGCAGTAAATATTACAGTTAACCAAAACAAGCACTTGAATGGCAAATAGTAACACAACCTTTTTTAATCAGCTATTTCATGGAAACATTTTAAAACATATACATTGTTCATGGATGTTAAAATAGATCTGACCTTACAAAAGTCGTGGAGCAGCATCTGGTGGATTTGATCTGTGATAAAACCATAAATGGACGTAGGGTCCGTGACGTCACCCATAGGATTCTGCAGAGTTGCCGTGAAGCCCTTAGTAGGCGGAGTCGGCCACTAACGGCTCGACCAGCAAGTCCTCCAACTCATACGACCAAATGGGTCGATTGTTTAAGCCCTTATTACGACCAAATATGTCGTTTGTTCAAGCGCTTAATACGACCTATAATTACGTTTTAAAGTTGTCGGCCTCAAGTGCTCCCGTTGAATGCAAACGTTACAGAGGGTTGTTTATTCACAAATAACCCTCTCTGTAAAATCCTAAATTGCAGGATAGTTTGGCCATTAAAACGCTTTATGATTAGATTTCTAGCGAGAAGTATATATTGTACTTTTAGAATCCACGTCCAGTCGTTATGTAGGATCTATAGTTTGATAGATATTACGAAGATGATTTGAGGTTTCGTCAGGAGAACGTGTATATGCGGCAAGCTTCCATGTAAAGTTACGGGTTGAAAACAGTATTTCCGGTCTCGACGTTTTCATAATAAAACCAATGATCAAATGATTTAACAGTGATATCTGCAGTACTCATCCACTAAAAAAAAAAATCATACTTTATTCCGAGTGTTCTTGCTTTTCTCTTTGAAAGTCATCACATAACGGCATTGTAATACACGGTTCGGCTGCATTACATATCTGCCGTAGATATGTATTTATAGAGTCCTGATCAGAAGACCTTTTGACAAACTGGAAGAGATGCCGCCAAAACTGAATACGTGACGTGGACCATAAAATATCAACAATTAAACAACATCTTCCATTTCTTTTCACACAATACGTCTCCTTGCAGTATCAACACTAATTCGGCTGACTTTTATATTTGATCCAATTAGTAGATAGTCTGTATTTACACCATAACGGTGCACAGCTGATAGAAAGGGATTTTTTTTGTAGTTTTTAAAGATATTACTGATTTTCTGAACTACCTTTCCAACTCCTCATGCAGATGACTGTTACAGGTCTATACAAGTTTATGGTACAATGCATAAGCTTCACATTGAGAGACTGAAACTGTATTTTCCTTTAGCGTTCTGTTTTAATTTCACAATAAAGTGAATAGTCATATTATGTTTGATATTATTATGTTTTATTAACTACACCACTTGTTTTTTAAACCGCACCTCCTAGTGGTTAAAGCGCGTTATTGAATGTAGTTGTTGAATAAGTTTAATTTTTATGAAAACATTTAAATATTAAGAGTAGCCTACATACAAAATAGGGGTCAATGATAGAAATATAGAATAGAAAATATCAAGAAGATACTGTAGTGATCTCTACAATAAAACAGTTTAGTGCAGGACGTCCAAAGATATTAACAGGAGGATGTGCAAAACAGACAAACTGATAAGGCTGAATTTTACTCAGGTGTAACTAAAGTCTGATTTAAGGGTTGTTTATATTTCACATCATTAATCAGAATCTGCAAAGTAACAAAAATAAATGTAGTAGAGTAAAAATACCAGGTTGACCTCTGAATTGTAGTGGAGTAGAACAAAGTAGTACATGTTGCTGTAACAAAAACATTTCCCAACTTGGGATCAATAAAGTATCTTATCTTAAGATGATCGATGGCTACTGCCATATTTGCTAAATGTGCATCTGAACCTTGACAAGTGCATGTTTCAGGCTTATCAATTAACAACAGGAGGGGTCACAGACCTAAGACCAGCTGTTAAATAAAGCTCTTCTGACCTTAGCTGTCATGTGGGTATATTAATGCTGCCCATTATGGGCACAAGCAATTTTCACCCATGTATTAATTATATGTTTTAAATGTGATAACACCATTACATTACATTGCATTTAGCTGACGCTTTTATCCAAAGCGACTTACAATAAGTACATTCGACCAGGAAGACACAACCTTGAAGAAAACAGAATCATATAAGTACATCAGGTTTCATAGAGCCAAAACATTTCAAGTGCTACTCAACTGGCTTTAGATAAGCCAGTCCTTTATTAGTATATAAGTGCTTTGTTAATAGTTCTATCGCTCGAAGTGGAGTCGAAAGAGATGAGTTTTCAGTCTGCGCCGGAAGATGTGCAAGCTATCTGCTGTCCTGATGTCAATGGGGAGCTCATTCCACCATCTTGGAGCCAGGATAGCAAACCCACGTGTTTTTGCCGATGGGAACTTGGGTCCCCCTCGCAGCGAGGGCGCAGCGAGTCGTTTGGCTGATGCAGAGCGTAGTGCACGCGCTGGGGTGTACGGTTTAACCATGTCCTGGATGTACGAAGGGCCAGATCCATTCGCAGCATGGTAAGCAAGTACCAGTGTCTTGAAGTGGATTCTAGCAGTTACCGGAAGCCAGTGAAGGGAGCGGAGGAGCGGAGTGGTGTGGGAAAATTTAGGAAGGTTGAAGACCAGACGAGCCGCTGCATTCTGGATCAGCTGCAGAGGTCGGATGGCACATGCAGGTAGACCAGCCAGGAGGGAGTTGCAGTAGTCTAGGCGTGAGATGACGAGAGCCTGGACCAGAACCTACGTCGCTTTCTGTGTCAGCTGGGGACGTATCTTCCTGATGTTGTAAAGCGTGTATCTGCAGCAACGGGTTGTGGCAGCTATGTTTGCAGTGAAGGACAGGTTGTTATCTAGGGTCACACCCAGATTCCTTGCAGTCTGAGTCGGGAAACAACTGAGGTGCCGATGTTGATTGTTAGGTCAAGAGTGGGACAATCTTTTCCCGGAAGGAAGAGCAGCTCAGTCTTGTCAAGGTTGAGCTTGAGGTGATGAGCAGACATCCACTGAGAGATGTCAGCTAGACAAGCAGAGATGCGTGCGACGACCTGGGTCTCTGAGCGGGGAAAGGACAGAATTAATTGGGTGTCGTCAGCGTAACAGTGGTATGAAAAACCATGCGGGCTAATGACTGATCCGAGTGAGTTTGTGTACAGGGAGAAGAGGAGGGGACCAAGAACAGAGCCCTGAGGGACCCCTGTAGTTAATTGACAAGGGTGGGACTCAGACCCTCTCCAAGTCACCCTGTACGTACGGTCTTTCAGATATGAGGTGAGGAGGGAAAGTGCAGAGCCTGAAACTCCAAGTTTTTGGAGAGTGCGAAGGAGGATCTGATGGTTCACCGTGTCGAATGCAGCAGACAGGTCCAACAGGATGATGACAGAGGAGAGGGATGCAGTTTTGGCAGTGTGCAGTTCCTCCGTGACAGCAATGAGAGCAGTTTCTGTGGAGTGACCTGCCTTGAAACCAGACTGGTGCGGATCCAGAAGGTTATTCTGATGGAGATAACAGGAGAGTTGTTTAAAGACAGCGCGTTCAAGTGATTTAGACAGGAACGGGAGGAGAGAGACAGGCCTGTAGTTTATAACATCAGACAGGTTGAGAGTAGGTTTCTTTAGGAGAGGGTTTATTCTTGCCTCCTTGAGACTGTTTGGAAAGTGACCAGAAGTTAGAGAAGTGTTGATGAAATGGGTGAGAAACAGTAGAATATCAGGAGCGATAGTCTGAAGGAGGTTTGAAGGGATAGGGTCCAGAGGACAGGTGGTAGGGCGGGCAGAGGTAATGAGGGTAAGAACGTCACTTGGAGAGAGAGGGGAAAAGGAGTGTGTTTCGTATCCCCTAAACCTCCAGGGATGTATACAGTGTAATACTGGCAACTTCTAATTGTGGGAAATACGAAAACGTCTTATAAAACTACAATTCCCAGTAGAGACGTGCCATAGAACATATTGCGAAACACACAATAGCCAGCATGTGTAATTCTGGGGGGGAGGGCTGGGCTGGACCCGTCCAAGTCCAGTTTTGGATAGTCTGGCGTGGTTCCATTCCATTTCAAAGAGCTGTTTGACATTCGGCGTAACCTTGTCGCACTGCCACTCCAACATCCAATCACAGAGGTTGAGGGCTAATCACGGGGTTTGTAAAGCAAGGCGGATGTTGTAGTCCCAAACGATAGCTGGGGATTCTGAGTAGTGTAGTGTCTTCGGAAACTCTGTAGTGTCTAAACTCCGAAAAAACAATTTGTTTCTCCGAATCGAAGGTTAAAAACACAAAAGCATTGTACACAATTTAAACCAATCAATATTGTGTAATTAACAAGGATAAACTGATGTTTTTTAGTGGATGAGTAATGGAGATATCACTGTGTAATCATTTGACAGTGTGGGGAATACTTCCGGTTTTATTATGAAAACTTCGAGACCGGAAATACTGTTTTCACCCATGCTAACTTTACATGGATCCTACACATCCACTGGACGTAGATTATAAAAGTACAATATACACTTCTCGCTAGAAATCTAATAGAAAAGCATTTTAATGGCCAAACTATTCCACAATTTAGGATTTTCCAGAGGGTAATTTGTGAATAAACGACCCTCCGGAGCGTTTGCAATCGACAGGAGCATGTTGTTTCTTACACGACCACTAGAGGTGCTACACTTTAAAACGTGAGTCTGGGTCGTATTTAGCTGCTGAACAATCGACCTATATGGTCGTTTTTTGTAGGAGGACAGGCTGGCTCGACAGTGACGCCAGAGTTCAACTCCCGCCTGCTCCAAATAAGGGCAAAGAGGCGGAGCCGAGGCGGGACCTGCTGCCACCGAGCTGGAAGTTCCAGAGCTAGCTGAAGCTACCAAGCTAAGCTAACATGCTCCCCATCTGCACGCTGCCGTCGCATTTTACGTTTCTAAGATAAGCGGACATGAAACTATTCAGCAAAACTATAAATAATAATCTAAGTTATTGAGCTTTTAGCATAATACTTCAGAATCTTAAAACCCCTTAACGTTTGTATGCAATTGTGCTAAATTCAACACTGGAATCAAGCAAATATTAATATGTTTGCATGACATTAGTTATTTATATTTTGATATCACTTAACTATACGTTTAATACATTTAAGTCAAGCTAAGGTACATGTGATGGTAGCTAGTTAGCGCTCTTACCTGTGAGGCCTCCTCCAAACAGCATAATAACCAGACTATCATTAAAACTAAGTACCAGTTATAGATCCTTGACTTTAGACAAACAATTCAAAAGACAAAATGTATTTAAAGACCAATCTTTATTTGAATGTGCCTCTTAACCTGAGATATTAGTTATACAGTAATAGTATTGACAATCTAACAAAACTGAGCAACTCAACAGTCAACTTTATGTTTCTTATTGTCTAAAGCATTTATTATTTTCATTTTCCCAATCTCATATTCAGTGCGGACGGATTGAGACAGCATGGTGTCCAGAGAGCTGCTGAGACTTCAGGGAGAAACCTCCGTGTGATGGACGTCCTGTCTGTTGGTGTGGAGAGGACTGAGGGTCTTTCCTCTGCAAGGAGGACCGGGGCTGATGAAGGAGCCCATGCTGGGCAAAGCTGATACCAGCTGCACAGGCCTAGTCGGTCACTTTATTTGACTAAATGTGTTTAATACATTTAATAGGTTTACACCTTCTGTCCATATGTGCTTTTTATTTAAAACATTTGATTAACTTTTGGTTCACATTTCAATAAATTGTATTTGTATTTGCACTCCTTTTGTCCATTATTCTTACTGAAAATGTTAGATTACACATTCACATCTGACTGGACATCAGATTGGCCCATCAGATTGGCCCCATTTATTTCTGACGTTGCAAAACAAGGTACATGTTGTGAAGCTCATAAAGTGAGGCAAATAGAAATAATCAGCTGATGGAGTGTAGATGTGGAAATAGCTGCATTCGATCAGCTGACTGTTTTTACAATAAAAGTAGTTTCTTAGTGAATGTCCTGTACTGGTCTTAAAATCTCTTTAACATCAGCTTTTAATGTTCCTCTTGGACCCTCAGAGAAGGAGAAAATATCCTGTCTTTCAGGCATGTCCTTTCCTAACAAAAATGACAGGAAACATAAAACATATTATTGCAGAACAAGTGTGTTATTTATGAAAGTGGTGTGTTTGTGTGTTTAGGGGCTGTAGATATGATTATTTTGTAATTGTAATGGTTTTTTTTTATTTCAACAATGAGCTACAAAGACAATCAGATTATGAATGAACAGTATGAAGTTCATCAACATTGAAATATATGTTATTATCAAAATAATATTGAACTGTTATCAAAACGTAGTGCAACTGTAGAAGCTTGCTCTGTTGTCTCACTGAAAGAATCACTTTTACCACGTTTTTTCAGACAATATTGAGAGATAAATAATAGCAGTTCTCACTATGTGTTAAATATCTTTGCCTTCAATACATTAAATTAGAAAGCTGACAAAGTCATATTGCTTGTTAACAATAACATCTAAATGTAACTTTTTGCATGGATAAAACCCTCAACTTAACTGATGTGTAGGTGATCTAGTATTTAGTATTGTTTAATGGAATGTATATCAGTGTATTCAAGTCAATACTTCATTCATTTAAACCAATATCTTTCTTGATTCTTTGTACAGTATGAAAAAAAGAGTCTTTGTACCTGTGCTGAAGTTCACTGCTGTGAGGAGTCCAGTTCTGTCTCTCACTCTCTGGTCCAGCCTGTCTGCATCACCTGGACACCATAAACAAACAGATATATATATATGTAAAGTACCATGTGTACAAACAATATAACTGATTCTCTTCTGTTGAACATGTTGGATTGTGTATTGTCCGAGTCAGGGTCCTTTTTATTTTACTGTAACTTTGGAAGTTGTGTTACCAATGCTTACTGTTTATTTGATACCCATTTGGTAATGAAATTAATAAAAACAACAAGGTTTGGGTTCGTTCTTCAGATGACTGTGACGTTAACGTGTAAGCTCAATAATGCTCCAGCTCAACCAACCATATTGTAATATCTAAGTAATCATCTTGAAATATGACATTAATAATTGTAATATACACACATCTTATTGTGAGGTTGATTTCACATACACTACTTCGACGTTAGCTTGTCTACATACTTGAGCATAGCCAATTTAAATTAACCTTAGCGATGCATACAGTTCCTATACCTACATAATAAAATATCTCTCTAAGTTACAAGGATGACCTTATTTTATCAACCTCAAGCAGAAGCCGTTTGTTCTACAGTATTATCCCACTTAACGCTTAACACTTGTCTATTTCATTCTAACCTTTATATACAGTCTATGATTTTAACTTGTAGGCTACGATTAGCATCGTTAGCACCGATGTAGCTACCACTCGCTTACAACTAAACCAAGCCTTACCATTCATTACGTAGCCGATTAAAATCATTAACACATAAATAAGTACTCGAATTTCACTTACTGCAAAACCGCATTCATGCACCGTCTGTTTTAACCGCAGAGCGAGTCACAATAGTCCGATATATAAGCATGAAGAACAAACAACCACGGCCGGCTTCAAGTTGTGTTCCCTGGATGAGCTGAGCAGGCAGAGTCCCTGTAGCTTCACGGAGCAGGTAGCAGAGAGACAAGAAGCTAGCAGCAGCAGTCACTTGACAGAGCCGTCACTCAATGTGACCACGCCCTAATTTATGCAAAAACGTTAAGACCTAATATAAATAAAAGGGTCGTGTTAGAAAACAATTCACTCACAGATCCATAATCATGAAGGTTGAACCTAACTATATTCATAATAATATTTATTGCATCCATGGGTAGAAACATGTTTTTTTCTGCTGTAAAGTTGGGCATTTTAACATGGAGGTCTATGGAAATTGCTCCTTTCTGCAGTCAGTCCCTATCGGCCAATATATGAACTGCAGTGTGTGGCACTTCCGTATTGGCGTCCCGGCTCTTCCCCAGAGTTTGCCGCTTGGATAAAACTCTTCTCCGTTCCCCTGAGTCCTGTTTTACATCACAGGCGTGTTAATGGAGATTGCCTCTGTTTTTTGCATAATGCTATTTTCCAGCAGTACTTTGAGTATTGAGTGCAATGCATTTTGTATTTTTGTGAATGAATAGTCATTTGAGAAACACACGGACATGTTGACCTTTGTTTATATTTCTCTGAGGGGTTGGCTCTACAATACAGTAACATGACATCCAGAGATAAACAATACTTCACCTTTCCTGGAGAGCTGTTGATGCGGATGGATGCGGATGCTACAGATGCTGGTGCCTCCTCTCATCACATCCAGTCTGATTTCAGGTTAGATCCCCGGATATTAGACTCAAATGGCCCGACATACTCAGAGAAGTGGCTATTTTCTATAGTTGTAAATGGACTGCATTTCATACAGCCCTTTTCCAGTGTTTTGTACCGGTCAAAGTACATACAAATCAGCATTAACTCCATTTACACAGAGGCCGAGACTGCCATGCTCAGTAAAACTCCCCCCCCCCCCCATACTGTTGGCCATGCCATCGGGAGCTATTTGAGATTAAGTATTTTGAGTGTCCTGCACAAGCATAGTGGGCATATCCCCCCCCCCCACATCCCCGAAATTCTCATTTAAACAAAACAAATGTTTTATATGTTTGTCACACGATGGTGTTCAGTTTACCAGTAGGCTATGTTATGCATTTTCCACACCATACTATTAGTAATATTCTCAATATAATCCTATCCAAAACAGCAATATAACTGCAACCTCTTACTTAAATACATTCCCAGGAGGTGTGATTTATTGTTGGGATATTGGTTGACATTAAATTGACTATGCGCAGATCCTAGTTTTATTTTATTATTTCTAAATGATGACACCACTCTAAAATATGTTTGTGTGTGTTCAACTACTATATGTAAGGAGGTGTTTACCATGTTAAAAGGTTTTCCTTGAATTAGTATTGTTTCTCTTTGTATATGTTTTTTGTATATTTGTTGTGTTTTTTTACACCCAGATATCAGCTATCAATCTAAACAGAAAGGATATTCATGTGTTCATATGTTGCATCTTCTTTAGGGATGTCGTCTATGGACAAGAAGGCTTTTGGGAAATTGGGGCTCCAGGCTGTTTGCTATTACACGGTTACAACCCTCATATCTGTGTTCATCGGCATCGTCCTGGTTGGGAAATCACACGGGAACGCCTCAGCGCCCCCTGGTGGCGAGGTGGAGGCTGTGCAGACTGTCGATGCCTTTCTGGATCTCATCAGGTTAGTGTGCATCATAAAGGATCAATATCTAATACAAACAATCATTAAATAACCTTTACTCTCTTTCTTTAATTTACAGAAACATGTTTCCCTCAAATATTGTGGAGGCTTTTTTCAGGAAGGTGAGACCTGCACTGTTTTTTATTTGTTTTTTTCCTACTCATAATCCTGCTTGATTACAATGATGATATATTTATTTAATTCAGTATAAAACTGTTTATTCCAAAATCAAAAGTCTTGATGTCAGCAATCTGACTCAAACAAGTAAGTTCAATAAGAATTATGTTTCTGTTCTTTGTAGTTGTGATCAAATATTTATATTTATCTTATTAAATACAACTGTTATTATCATGACTTTTAACGGCTTTACTGGTAATCTTGCAGATGACACACCGGCGATGCAAGGCACCTCAGAAGGAGTCAATATTTTGGGTTTATTGGTCTTCTGCATTGCCTTTCGACTTATCCTGGATATGGAGAATTAGGCAAAACCTCTGAGGCATGTTTTTGACTGCCTGAATAAAGCCACTATGCATCTGATCAATCAGCATAGTAATCTGGTAAGAGAAACTTCCAACATTAAGACTGTGAATTCAATTATAATCATTTAAAGTTTGAAATGTTGACCCCTTAATTGCGACTAAGCCAATTACTCTATCAGTGAAGTTTGAAAAAAAACTAAAACACAGTACAATCATCATTCAAAAAGATTTGCTGGCTTTTACAGTGCTTTGCCACACTTTTCTCATGCAGGTACTCCCCAGTGGGAATCCTCTTCTTGATCGCAGGACAGATTTTGAAGCTGAGAGATAGTAGGGTCTCCAGATTGCAATGTATGCTCTCACTGTGATCCCTGGACTCTTCATCCACAGCTTGATCATCCTCCCCCTCATCTGTCTCATGGTCACACGTATGATACTCGAGGCTCTTTCCACAGCCTTTGGGACTTCATCCAGGTGAGCTGGAATTCCAGTTTTCATTGTTGTTTACAGGCTACAGCATAAACATTACAGTTAAGATGGATCAGGCGTGAGAAAGTATACAATCTTGCACTTTTTTGTCATACAGCACTGTGACTCTACTGATCGCCATCCGCTGCCTGGAGGAGAATCTCAACATGGACAAACGGGTGACGCGCTTTATGCTGCCTTTAGGGGCTACAATGTCCATGGATGGCACAGCACTTTAAGAGGCAGTAGCTTCCATATTCATCGCCCAGATTTATAATATGGAGCTGGATCTGGGTGAAATCATCATCATCATCAGGTATGATTAAATAACTTTATCTTTCTACATTGTATGTAAATTCATTCTTGCATATTCTAATGATTCCCGATGCAGCCTCTACAGCAGCAGCTATTGGGGCCTCAGGCATCCCACAAGCCGGCACCGTAACCATGGTGATAGTGTTGACATCAGTTGGACTCCCTCTTGAAGGTATTTCTTTTATCATCAGCATTGACTGGATGCTGTAAGTGTGTGTGAGTGTGTTGCCAGAATAAAATAAAAAAGCAACCATTAGTGTAAGAAATGTTCTATCAATATTTTGCTGTACTTAATGTGTTCAATGTTTCTTGGTAAAATGTGCATATGTGTTGTTGAGAAGAAAGCACAAAGTTACACATATTCTAAAAACAACATTGGACTTCCTACATTTATATATGTGTTTGTGGTGAAGTCACACTCACAGTCACATGTTCCTAACTTTAGAACTTCCTGTATTTGTTGATAGAGATTATTTGAGGACGACCACCAACGTGCTTGCTGACTGTATCGTGTGGGTGTTGTGCAGCATCTCTCCAGACATCAGCTGCAGAGCTCCAGTCTTACAGAAGAATGCTTAGTGGAAGAAAACAAAGAGAGACTTTCTAACTGAGAGGTAACACCACAGTGCACTCCTGCTATTCCTGCAGCAACAAGTTGAGATTCGTAGTGAGGTCAAATTCAAGCTGAAATTATCTTTATTAACATGCACAATGGCACTGGTGCAGACGTATAATATTGAACTTAAAATATACATGGACAAATAAATGAGTAAAGCTACATTTTTGCCACTTTTGATGAGGTTTTATGGTTTGGAAAGTATGTTTGAATTAAACAAGACTCTTTATTAATATACACAAATTACCGCACTTCAAAATATCGTATCAAAGATTTGGTAATATACGGTCAAATGATTCCTTAAAGAAATATTATTGAAAGCAACTGCTGTAACAATGTCTTAATTAACTCATTAAGTACTGATTGATTAACTAATCATTGACTCCTGCTTGTGTTGCCTGAACAGGATCTCACATGTATTATTCTGTCTACAATGTGTGGCATTTTTTACATGATAATTTTGTACTGCTTCTGGGGAAAACACACATTCTGTCATCACGTCTATGGTATCCCTCCTGAAATACAAAGTCTATGATGGATTCATTTAGTTTGAAATGTGCCGGTGACATTTCTTCTGTACCGAATGATTGTGTGCCAAAAAAGGTGATCAGACTGCAAGCATCCTTCCTACTTTCTGTAAACGCTACAGGGAATTGACTAATTTGTTATTGCAAGAAGTGGGTAACCTTTCATTTGAGCAAATAATGACTATTTTGATAGCTTAATAGTTTGTTGGCTTTTCATCATAGTCAATAATTACTCAGTTCAGTTTTTCTTAAAAATATGTCAATTTTTTGAGTGAAACGTATATTGTAAATAAATTCAATTTAAAATATTTGTTTACACCATTTATTCTGACTGTGGAACAAATCACAACAGAAAACAGAAAATATACACATCTTTCACAGGATATCACTTCCATCACTGCCATATATTATAATTTAAGAATATTTACATATATTACAACACCACATCTGGGACTATGCACATTACTCATTAGATGCAACTAAGTGTTAAAGGGCAGCTGGCTATTCATGCATCAAACCCTGATTTACATTGTATTTTGTATGTACAGCCTGACCCTGATGTGTCAGTGGCAGCCGCAGCTTCCTGCCACCATGTCATTATACTGTTTCAACACCACATTCTCTGCATCATCAAAGTAAAGCAAGTTGATGGAGAAGAGCTTGTCGGGGACGCAGCAGGGTGTATCGATGCCTTTGATCAGCTTCAGAGCGTTGATGATGGACTGGACGGTGGCGTGGTTGGTGGGCCTCATGTTCTGACCCAGGGGGAAGGGGCAGGAGCCTTTGCAGTGGTAGGCGTTGTAGCCGCGAGGAGACACGATCCAACCCGACCAGCCGATCTCCTCAAAGTCGACGTAGAGGGGCTGGCGCTGGCAGGGCGAAGAGGCACGGTCCTCCTCGCTGTAGTCCAGGGAGCGGGCGATGCGGGGGGGAGGGCCTGACATGGGGGCTGAGGGCAGGTCGGAGCTGACTTCTGTATCGTTCGGGTCTGTTTAGAGAAAGGAGAGCATTTTTGTTAGAAAACAGTCAGTATATACACTATTTTCTTCTGAATTGGAACACAGCATGTCATATTTCATGTCCTTTCTTCTTATATTGCACTTATTCTGAAGGGTTTTGGTTGTCAGCAGCAGAAGAATGTTTTGATAGCCAATAATAATTGAATGTCAGATTTTACTCTTACTATGTTTCTGATAACTGAATTAATTTACAAGGGTTTCCCCAAGGCCCCACAATTCTTATCTACGCCCCTGCTCATCAAGACTGTGTGTTGTTTTACTATCACTGGACATAATCCAATCAATCAAATGACATTAAGTTGACCTAAACTCACCAGTGTTTTCTAGAGTAGTGGAGCGGCTGCCATCGTCCGTGAAGAGGACCAACATGGGCTGTTTGCTCTGGTGATGGTTGCGTCCTGAAGCGAAGCGGATCAGCTTCAGATCCATCTGACTTCCTCCAAGAGTCTGAACCACCACATGGAGCCCCAGGTTACTGCGTTCATCGCTCATCCAGGAGCGGACCTATAAAAGAAGTTCACATTAGTCAACTACAACTCAGCTCAGGCAGGTCTGTAAAGAAAAGTCTGTATATGTGATTGAAGGCCTTAAAGGGGAGTAAATACTTACTGCTTGTGTAATGGTGAACACTTCCCAGCCAGTAGAGTGGATTGGAATCAGTCTAGAGGACAGCAGCTTCTTCTCCTGTGTGTTGTTGTTTTTGCTGGTGTCAAGCAGCTGATAAACACTAACCTGAATGAAAAAGAGGTAATGGATGATTAAAGTTCTGTCCCTGGAGGAGATGCATTGTGATGGGTTTAAAGCATTTCATAACATTGTTACCGTAATGTTAGTGAATGGTACATACCTGGCAGAAATGGTGTCTGTTGAATGTCAGTGTAGCCTGAGGTCTCAGCTTGAACAGATGCAGCTCTGCAGTGAGAATCTTCTCAGTTCTTGCAACCGTGGACAAATTGAACCTGAACTCCACCTGTTCACTGCGCACTGCAAATGAAATGATAACATTAGAAACAAGAACAAGCGTGACCCTATTTCATTGACTAAAAAAGCCAGCAAGAAACGCATGCATGCATGGATAAAATCTTACATTTGTCAAAGAAGCTGCGCACAGTATTCCCCTCCAGCAGATACGGGTCCTTTGTCACACCGTCCACATCAGCAACAGTGTTGTACAGATCGAGCATGTACTGAGGTGGCTGTTTGTGTCCATGCATAGCAGGAGGATCATCCATCCCAAAAACTTCCAGAAGTCTCTTGATTGCAGCTGAGCGTACTTCCCCTGACTCGGCGGTGAACTGATTCTCCAGGTAGCCGAGTGGAGGCCGTGCAGCGATGGTGCAAACTAAAGCGGCAAAGCTGATCACAAACAGCAACATGTCTGAAGGTAGAGTAGATTCCTTGTGCGTCGGTGTCCTCGGAGCACACAACCGGCCAGATAGTAACTTGGAGTTGGAGTGACTGCAGGATCCTGGAAGCTTGACTTTTTATATCAAATGCTCCCGTTCACTCTTCAGCCTTGGTAAACAGCAGTAAAGATGCTATTTGGCCGCCAATGTAAATCGCCAATCAGCCAACATAAAGGGAGACTAATGGCGGCGTTAACAAGGTGTGAACCCGATTGTAGATTTTATTCAAGCCCATTGTCCCGACGTCTGGTAATAAATGTTCAATAAACTAATTTCATCCTTTGAAATAGCTTGGTACTTATGGACCAGTGTCTATGTTGTGCAGGAATACATTTGATGTATCATGCAATAGGAGGTAAATGCAAGAAATGTCAACAGAATAAACCTGAAGCTGATCTCTTGAGGAAGTGCATTCACCATGGGAGGTCGACGGCCACTAAATGAATCCATTAATTTAGAATAAGGGGCACAGTGCCTTAGGTGGAAACCAATTACTTCGATAAAGAGACGGGTGTCCCTGTCTACACCTCGAGAGATTAACATAACTGCTTATCCTGTGACTGCTGGATAATCACCACATTTGTAAAAAAAAGAACTCCAAATGCAATGCGGTTAAGCTAAAAAGATTATTTCAACTTTAGTCAGTTCAATCATTTCCAATCCTAAAAACACCCCCCTTATTACATTCTCATGTTACTCAAGTTAATCAAGATAAGATAAGATGGACCTTTATTAATCCCCGTGGGGAAATTCAGTAGTTTAACAGCAACAGGGTAAGATTGAAAAACAGGACAGCAAATGTTCCTTTGGGTGTACATTTCCTGAAGATTTAAGAACATAATACCGTGCAGACAATTGTGTGTACACTGAACATGTTATGGTTCCATTCAGTTTACCTTTCAACACATAGATACAGAAATATGTATACATAAGATAATGCATTTTAATCAACCCTTAGTTAAAGACAACAATCTTAGTCATTCTTTTAACTTAAAAGTTTGTTTTTGTTTATTTGTATTTCTTAAAACCAACTGAATTCCTTCCTATTTGTCTGACAAATGGCGCACTGTGCCATTTGGTAACTTTGATCTTTACGCACAATTGCAAGAGCAAAACGTTTGTTTCCCCAGCTGTAATAAACAATTAGAGATCAAAGTGTTGTCTACATGACACCTTGTAAGCAAGTCATAAAACTTCTTCTCTTAAGATGACAGAAAAAAAAACACAAAAGAGTTTTTCGCACGTTGATATGAAAATAAGGAGCTATTAGCTACCTGCACGTGTGTTTTTTCAAAGGGACATTTGCAAAACTGGTGGGCTTTTCATGTGTTCCATACCGGTGCTTCTTCAACGGCTGATTTTAGCTCTTTGATACTTTAAACACTCACTTAGACACATACTGGTTTTGATTTGTTTCAGAATGTTTTTATCAGATTGTCTTACATCATGTCAACAGAGGTGGGAGAAGTACTCAGATATTGTACTTCAGTAAAAGTACATGTACCAGAGTGTAGAATACTATCTGAAAGTCGAAAAGTATTAGCATCAAAATAAACTTAAAGTACCAGAAGTAAAAGTACTTATTATGCAGATCGGTCCATTTCAGAATAATATATTTTACGTTTTGATTATAATGATTGATGCATTGAAGTGTTTATCACAGCTGGTGAAGGAGCAGCTCTTAATAACTTTGTAAACTGCAGGGTAGCTTCTGCATTTACTCCAGGTGTAACTAAAGTCTGATTTAAGTGATCATATTTCACATTATTAATCCAAATCTGAAAAGTAACTACAGGTACTGAATAAATGTAGAGGAGTAAAAGTAAACCATTTACCTCTTAATTTTAGTGGGGTAGAAATACAAAGTAGCATAAAAAGGAAATTACTAGTTACTTCCCACATCTGCATGTCAATGTCTTGTGACTGTTATATTTCCTTGTTTTTCTTAACTCAAACCCCACAGTAATAACTTTTTTTAAGTAATGATATTGATATAATAATGTTAAAGAAGGCTACACCTTGTATTTGCTATGTGGGGAAGTTTCTCAAGTGCTATTTGAGGTTATATTTCTTAGAAATATTTATTTTGTCATCGTTTTTTTTGGTACAAATACGGTGTTCCAGTTAACAAATACCTCACAGATTATTGTATTAAATTTATTTACAAAATTATCATTTAAACATATATTACATATAATACAAAAATACTTTAGGAGAGCTCATTCTTAAACGGATGTCAGAGTTTTTGGTGGGGTCGACAATGGACTGTTGACAACTCCTGAGAAGGGATTTGAAGTGGTTTCCAGTAGGGGGCGCTGTGGTCAGTTTTGACAAAGGCAGGATGTGATGGAGAGGATAGTGCGTATCTGTCCATGCTGGTCGAGGAAGCTGTGGGTCTCATAGCCCTCAGGAACACAGGAGCTGGACTGTTTTTCAGCCCACAAGTGGCAAACTGCTGGATCAGATTGATTTCTGCAAAATAAAATTGAAATAAAATGTAATTCCCTTTGTGCTACACATCAAATAAGCTGTTTGTTACCAGAAGCATACATAGAAAAATCAATAAAATGCCTTAATGAATGCCTCTGTTTGGTTACACTGTGAAAGTTAACTCCAGTATGTGAGGTTCTTGTATGCTTATATCAGCTTATGCCTGTCAAGTTTGAATGAAGTCATTATGAGTGTCAGTACTTCCACTATGGGATACACAAACACCATGCATTAAGACATGCATTAACCTGACCTGCTGCTGGCGCGGTGATAACAAATTCATACTGTGCACCAAAAAAGTTGTAAAAAACTCTAAAGCTTTAATTAATATTAAAGTTGAAAGACCAAATGTCATTACATTTAAATTAGCTGGCACTTTCTCTTAAAGCAACAATAAGTGTAATTGTGCATTGTAAGTGCTGGTGCCTTAGTCTCAATTGTCTTACATTTTGTTCAAAATGTACTGAATATTTCAGGTTGAATTTAGGGGAAAGATGTTTAAAACAAGTGCACATTACATCTAGAATACTTTAATTTGAAAGTGCTGAATAATGTTGCTATGATGCAGGTTTTCTTTTATTTGTCTGTGCACTATTTTCCCTCTCCAGCCATTCAATCAAAGTCCAATGATATTTTGAAGGAACTACATTACATTACATGTCATTTTGTTGGACGCTTTTATCCAAAGCGACTTACATACATTCAGTACTGAACTATTAGGTACATTTGTAATGGGGATCTCTTATCATGCCATATAACTTCATATACAATTATATACGGTATTTTCTTCTGCTTTGTTCTGAGAATGAGGCAGACTTCTGAAGGAGGGACATTTGGTTCAGGAATGTAACGCTGACGACATGCTGAGTGCAGAAAGTGTCAGAGCTCACAGGCAATTGTTATGAGAGGGTCCGAAGAGGTGTGGGTGTGTGGCAGCTGTGTTCATGCTTACCTAAGAAGGCATCGGGTTCCTGTAGTGCAGCCTCCCAAACATCTGCCAACGTCTATTTCCTGTGGAAAATTAGCAACACACAGAGAGGGCAATCAGCACAGCTGGTCACAAACATTGACCCAGTGGAGCCGGGGCCCAGCTGTTGTTTACGGCTCTGATCCGACACCTGCAGGGGCCATTTGTGTTTGCACAGTCACACCCTTGGTGCTGAGGCACAGCCAAACACCAACTCTGTCCATAAAATCAGTCTTTAAATCCTTAATCTAATAAATCATTCATCAAGTTAAGTCTGGGGTAAAGATAATAAATAGTTATATCAATCTTTGTGGTATTGATCTGATTGTGGATGAACTTCGCATTAAGTGCTTCAAAGCTTTTGTGAGGTTTGATAGAGGATAATGAGACTAAATCCTAATTTGCTACAATTGGGCCACAAAGCAGTTTAAATCAGGTTTCGATTGTATTTTTCTGAATTAAGTTGAGCTGGAACTCAAACCTGCCAGTCTCTGTTGTGTATTGTTGCTGGCTGTGCATGAGTTTGGCCAGTGGATTAGCTTGATTAAGTGCTGTCTTCCACATGAGAGTCTGATGAATAAAGATACTTCATTACTGTCTGGCACCCGACAAGACCCTCGTTTCCTCTGAACTCCACTACAATAGAGATAGTGTGAAAACGGCATCACAAATGAATCACATTTGTGGTGTTAAGTAAGCCATGGTAATCAAAGAAGAGATGAGAAGGCTGGAGTTGAAGTCATGCACATTTTCTATGAAAGTTTTATGTTTATATTTTATGAAAGTTAAGAATGTACACCTACTTTAAGTCTCTCCTCTTTGACTCCATCGTTGTGGACTACTTCATAGTGATACTCCATGTATGGGACCCTATAGCAGCTTTCTTTCAGCTCACAGGACACCACTGTCTGGATCAGCTCCACTTTGTTTGGGGTTTCCACCGACTCTGAGTCAAACTTAGTGGGAACACAGGAGAATCCCTCTGTGAAGGATTAAGAAAGGAAGAAATTGAGTTATATGGGCAGAAGGGATTACATTACATTACATTGCATTTAGCTGACGCTTTTATCCAAAGCGACTTACAATAAGTGCATTCGACCAGGAAGACACAACCTTGAAGAAAACAGAATCATATAAGTACATCAGGTTTCATAGAGCCAAACATTTCAAGTGCTGCTCAACTGGCTTTAGATAAGCCAGCCCTTTATTAGTATATAAGTGCTCTGTTAGCAGTTCTTTGTTAGTAATTCTATCGCTCGAAGTGGAGTCGAAAGAGATGAGTTTTCAGTCTGCGCCGGAAGATGTGCAGGCTTTCTACTGTCCTGATGTCAATGGGGAGCTCATTCCACCATTTTGGAGCCAGGATAGCAAACCCACGTGTTTTTGCTGATGGGAACTTGGGTCCCACTCGCAGTGCGGGTGCAGAGAGTCGTTTGGCTGATGCAGAGCGAAGTGCACGCACTGGGGTGTACAGTTTAACCATGTCCTGGGATCAGCTCAATAATAATATCTGATCCAAATTAAAACAAAAACAACACCAGATTGGCTTTGGGATCACTCTCACCCTAATTGATAGGTCTTTTAAATTACTAGAAAGCAATTTCACAAGTTTGTATTCTGATTATGTTACAGAAAAGGGTTTGATGAAGTGATTTTAATTAAACAGACAAACTCCTGAGTAAGTACAACTATTGTATTGTGTATGTTCATGTAGCTTGAATTGTGAAATGGCCCAAAAATGAGCATTGGGACTTTAATTGCATCAGCATTGTGGTAGATTCTGATGAAAGCAGTCCTGCTTCGACTATGGGCCTGCAGTGACTATCACTATAACTAAAGTAGGCCTATATCCTGTTAGGTTTTTTGTGTTTTTTTAACACAAACATGGTGCAGTTTCATATTATTAATAGTTTAACATGGTGACACTGTTGCCTATACCTTCAAATTAGTTTTGAGGTCAAACGATGATGTCAAATAAAGATTTTTTGAACTAGCTTTACTTAATGTTTTCTGTTCTAGTGAAAAATATCTTGCATCGTTATCTCCCTTAGATAATAATAGACTAACTGACTGAGTTCTGTTCAACCTATGTGTGTTAGGAAAGTCAGTCATATTTCATCTGATCAGCTGCTCTGCGCGCGCGCACACACACACACGCACGCACACGCACGCACGCACACACACACACACACACACACACACACACACACACACACACACACACACACACACACACACACACACACACACACACACACACACACACACACACACACACACACACACACACACACACACACACACCTGGTGAACCCTTGGACCGGGAGCAGCCTCCCACGTCCAGGACAGCCTCATACGGTGTCTCGCTGTAGTAAGTCCTGAGCGCGGGCACGCGGAGGCACTGGGTCAGATTGATCTCGCACTGGCACTCCTGGATGATCTCCACCTCGCGGGGTCCCTCCAGCAGCAGCAGCCGGTCCACGCGCACCCCGGTCGGCTCACACACCTGGTTCATCCCGCAGGAGGGCATCCGGCCCTGCGGCCCGGGGCTCTCTGGAGCTGAGGGTCCGCGCGCCCTCGTCTTTTGTAAGAGAAATAAGATATGTCAGAGCATGTTTCTGTGTCCATCATTGTGAGTGGTGGAAATTATTTGCAGAGTGCTATTACAATTAAAGTGCATTCATAATAATTTAAGAGCTATGCGGAAAGTCCTACTAAAACCATCAATATATCTTACAGAACTATCATACATCCTTTAAAAACAATATACGTGATTTGATGGCGCGTCAGTTATAACGTCATCCTAATGTCTATTTGAGTTTCAGTAGATAACTTTTACAATCACACAGGGACAGCGCCCCCGTGTGGCCACCTGGGGAAACTCAACTTACTTTTTTACTCCTAAGAAATTCCAGCATTGAGGAATGTCTGGAGTATTCCTGCTGCCCTGCTTCATGTGAGGGCCTGGGTGCCCCCCCACAGTGCGACCTGCACACCCCCACATCCACACTGACAGGACTCCCAGAGATGTCTGTGAGGAGAGTCACACAAAATAAATTTGAGGTCAGACAGCAAGATTAATAACATATAAAACATACTTTTTTAAACACGTAAGGCTAATCATGTCAGTTGCTTTTACATGTTTAAATGCTCCGACAAATTATACTGTGGCTTATTTTAGAGGATTGAAGACTTGCAGTTAATTGCAAATTACTGCTTTTACTGAAGAACATGTGGTTGGGTGTTACCTTCTCCAATGTAGACAAAGTGGCTCTGTCTCTTGCAGCACAGCCTCTGTGTGATCAGGTTTCTGTGATCTATGTGTTTACTAAACACTCCGGTCACTAGAAAACACAATCAGAAAGTTAACACTTTTATGCTTTTACTCAATGTATACTTGTATAATGTCACACTTTATATATTTCCCAAAATAGGCAGATTCAGATCAATGGGATCACACTGTTTTACACACAAGTTAAACTTAGGACACAATGGTTCAGAAATCCATATGTCCAAGTCTTTAGTTAATCAAAAACTGAAATTAGCAGGTACTTACGCCCAGACAGGTTTATTAATGTTTAGAATAATAGCTTTACAAGAAGAAAAATGAATGTTGGTGTCATGCATGACTATTATTCAGTGCAGCATCACCCCATCCACTACACTCATGTTTACCAATGTTATTACAAGGGATTGCAGGTATATTTGATCCGGTTGGTGTCAGTCCAGTCAGTGAATAGCTGCTTTAATACATGTCACAGCAGCAGCAGAGAATAGAGTAAACAGTACTTACAGGTCAGGTGGAGGGCACACAGGAGGAGAAGAAAAGGTCGGGGTACATCCATGGCTTTAATCCGAATCTGCTCCTCAGCTGCCAGATACTGAGTGTCCCTCTGCTCACTGATGCCTCTGATATTTATATGGGATCAAGCTTCAGCCCCAAATGTCATCCGAAAACAAGCTCTCAGACTGGTGTAGGGTCAGAAAAAGTGAGAGCTAATCAAATTTCCATGCGGAATGCTTTGTGGGATGGAGTTCTTACAAGCAGGGGCCTGCACTTCAAAGGAAATCTCCACAGCCTCTCTGTTTCTGCTGCGAGGACCGAGTGGCTCGAGTGTGTCGACCAGCCCGAGCTCTCTCTAATGAAGTGTTTAAGTAGCCTCGAGCCATTAAAGCGTCGCTCATTCAAAGGCCTTAATCATCTTTTATCTCAGGGGGAAGGTGTTTAGCACCTCTGACTTAAAACAAAACCCGGCCCAAACACATAAACAGGATCAGCATGGGGGCCTGAGCCTCCCCTTCAGAAGCCCCAGCACCTTTGTGTTTATTCAACATGACACCAAATGGCCAGAGCAAATCCCAGCTTCTTTTTCTCTTCAGAGAAAGGGGCTAAAAGAAGTATTATAATAACATAGATTTCAGACATTTCAATCTCTGTGTATTTAACATTTTAGAGTTGAATGTAAGCTTAAGAACACAGTAGACTGGCAAAAAGGCCTAGAATAAACCTCAAAAAATTAAAAAAAGGGCGACATAGATACCCTGTGAAGCTTTATTTACAGGCATAACACATATGGTCCAAATAAATCATCTTAATGTCAGGAAAACCACTTTAATATGGTGTAACGTTGGCATTTGACTTATTTTTCAATCATATCTCAACAAGGTGTTAATCCTTCTTTGAAGTGTTGATATGATCCCCTCATTTTCAGCGGGATCATCGTTCAGAGAGCCATCAGCACTCAGACCTGTTGATTAAGGTGACGCCTTCAACAGTTTCAATTGTGGATTGCTTTCACAAATCCTATTGAAATGAATCATAATCCTGGTTGAACCCAGATATAGTTGTAATCACTTGATTGAATTATGCAGATCATATGTTGTCAGGAAACTCTACTATAAAGATGACCACAATTGTTTTCCAAACTAAAGGGACCCTGCGGGAGAGCGGGTCCACACAGCTGTAATGTTGTTATTGATTTATAACTGTGTGCTTTGTTTTGTAAAATGTGAAATAGACTCACTTCAAAACAAATAATTGACTGTTCAGGGGTCAGAGGTTAAAAAGTTTGAGACTCATGACCAACAATCTAATGAAAAGCTGTGTGGTTTCTGGATCTGCTGATTGTCTCAACAATATAAGGACTTTAAATGTAAACCAGCACAATTCCTTGAGAACTGAGCAAAGTCTCTCAGTTAGAGAAGATATTGAAATACCACAGAAAGCTCCAAAGAAATTATAAATGGACATTGTGCTGAGATTGTTCATCAAACTGCCTTGTCCAAGGTCAAGAATGAACCTTTTTTGTATCACTTGAATCTCAAAGTTGACCCCCTGTTTATCAAAAATACTAATATATTTTAAAATACATTCCCTACATGAGTATGGTAATTTTGAACAATGTTTTAAATTATTATATTAACTTGTTATTTTCAATATAATTTGTCTTTAGAGACAGAGTGAATATAAAACCTCTTTTGTAAAAAGAATGTTTCCTGAAACCTTTGATAAAGTGAAGTCAACATTTACTGACTTTAAAGAATGACAAAGATCTCCCTACTTTCATTAGAGTCATGAAGTATTTCTGTCACATGTTAGAACAGTTATTTATGATCCTTCAAATGTAGCAAAGAGAAACTGGCTTTCATGACAGTGTTTGGGCTAAGGGGTAAACTGTACCAAATATGATGGCAATAAACATAATGTCATTTTCAAATAACTTTGAGGTGTGCAATACTTTACGACCGATTTGACCTCTTCCTTTTGGCTGTTGCTCTTTCTACGTTCCCATAAAAATGATTTATTATAAGAGTATGTTTGAGTCTTTCACACCAAACTTGCACAGACTTCTGTTAACATACATTTCTAGATGTTACAGTAAGTTAGGGAGATGGCAGCGATTTCACTTTT
Organism: Gymnodraco acuticeps; assembly: GCF_902827175.1. Lineage (NCBI taxonomy): Eukaryota > Metazoa > Chordata > Actinopteri > Perciformes > Bathydraconidae > Gymnodraco > Gymnodraco acuticeps. Next base: position 1,558,058 of record NW_022989913.1, read on the forward strand.
GATGTTAACAAGTTTGTGCTTTTTGGTCTTTATGTGCTTAATATCCAATTTCTTGTAATTCATCACATTTGTTTCAGTGTAAAGTGTTTGGTTCAGATTTTGTTTCCTTGTCTAATTTTTTCCAATCATGGTTTTCTTTGTTTGATTAAACAGGGCTTAATATTTCTGAGTACGATGCCAAGTAGCTGTTTCTTTCTGCCCAGGCAAGCAAAAGCAAGAAGCTCAGCACAAATGTCAGTCTGTTGAGATATCGACTGAAAGAAACGAAAGCCTCAGCACCAAAATCCTTTTCAGGTGTAACCAAATACTTTGCATCTGTCAGTCATACTGTATGTGAACATTCGTTAAAACATCAAACACAGGCCTAGTGTCTGATAATGTTACTACGATGCACAGGTCTGCAAGGTAACATGTGTGAAATAGGTAAATTATGAAGACAACACGGCCAATAGCATTAGTCATAGTGAGATCTTATCACATGCATGTCCCAGCAGTTCTTGCTGTTGCCGATGGATATGAAAGAAGAACACACATAGATCAATGTGGAAATCCAGCCTCATGGCAGATCAGACCCTGCTGGTTGTGAATCATCGCAGTCACAGAGACGCTCATTGAAGATTTGTGCATGCCTGCTTTCTTTCTGCAGATATGTTGCCCTGCAGTTTTAATCAGAATACTTCAATCTTGGCATTTTACCGGCTTACTTTGCGGTCAGCAGTGTATCATTACCTAAAAAGCACTGTCACCCAAAGAGCCACAAGGGAAAAAAGCACTTAATAGGCTATGTAAATATTGTTTATACATTTCATGTCTTTTTTAAAAATATATTTTCAAAGAGAAGACAAATAGGAATATGGGAATACACATGTATAACTGTCATCATGTTAAAGGCAAACAGTGTGTGAACGTATTATTTAAACGAGTTGTCAAATAAATGTGGAGGAGTAAAAAGTACAATGTTTGCTTCTAAAATGTTGTGAAGTAGAAGTATAAAGTGGCATCAAAAGTACATTTACCAAACAAATGTACTTAGTTACTATACAGCACTGTGTACAGCTTTAATAAAATGGTGAATGTGTTACTTTTGCACTGTAAATCGCTGCCTACAGCGGTTTTTTTTCATTTCAGGTATCCATAGTAAAACTGTTGTAATGATTTTAGTTACACATCTACTTATTACACAGAACTGTGTCATATTACAATTGTGTTTAGACTTTTGTAAGTAAAATACTGCCTGCATAAAAGTGTTTAATGATGGTAACATCAGGTGGTGAAGGAGGTGTGTTCTTCATCGCAGGCTCATAAAGAAACAATGTGCAGACATTTCCAAGAGCATTCAGATTGTAAATGCTGTGTGCCTCGTGAAAATACAACACACAATATGCACTTCCTTAAACAATGCTGCTACCATACAATTTACAGGAGGATTCTTATCCTCAAATAATTCAAACGCTTCATAAATAAATATGAGCAGGAAAAGCAATAGGGTGTTCCCTTTCCTCCTTTTCTTATTTGTATTCAAAATGTCCCTGTTTTAATGAAATATAGTGTTACAATGTTTTTGAATTAGTTCATTACAAAAAAGTGGGCTAAATAGAAAAACTGTGTAGAAACATTTATGTGAACATATTCTTAAACTGAACAACAATAGGGTTGATAAGCAACATTTATTGAAATAATGCTTATATAGGAACAAATACATATACAAAAAATGTATGAACAGACAGACAGTTTAACATTTCAGAAAAGACAAGAGTTTTTCCTTTTCTATGAGACAGATTTCCCAAATGTATTTACATTTAATGATTAGTGTTTGTATATAAACGATTATTGATGGCCATCTCATGCAAGAAGTACTCTAAATAGCACATGTTATCAGGGATGAGCGAAGCAGGCAGGAGACAAACTCAGACTTCTCAGAAAAAGCACCTTTATTTCAAGGCTAAAAAGAAACAAACAGAACTCTTCCCTGTGAACACAGTCCAACAACAACAAGGAACTCACAAAGACTAACAGAAAACACAGAACCTAAATGCACACAGGACTAATCAAACAAACAAGAGACAGGTGAGGAGGGAGGAGAAAGCACAGGGGCACCAGGTGAACACAATCGGGTAATCAGGCAGGAGGGAAAACAGACAGAAACCAACAGGCAAAACAGGAGGTGAACACTTTTCAAAATAAAACAGGAAACCAAAGACAGAAAAAGACAAAACACAACACAGACAGATCGTGACACATGTATTATTATCATTTACAATGATCACCATTTATTAAGCAGCTTATTGAATTCCTCATGTATTAAAAGGCAAGAAAACGGTCACAAAAGTATTCTCATTGGAGCAGCCATGCTACTGAAGGCGTTTATATGTCGCGGCCCGTCGGCAGCAGTTCATCCTCAAACAACAAGGTGCTGCTGCGATTCTACCCAAGCGTTGACCTTTATCTTAGTGCAGAGTGAAAGCAAAAGTAATGCTTGAAGATTTCCTTGGCCAGCCTCATCGACTAGATTCCAGAAAGACATCATAAAACCGTGTGTTGCTTAATGATAAGATTTGGCAGATGAAGGTGGGATGACTCTGGGCCATTTCAGCTGGCAGACGCCCTCAGCCTCTGTACGGCTGTGAGGAGAACAACACAATTAAATGTCAATTATTTTGAAAAGGGTATGTGTATTTTAGAGTAGCATGATGCCTTTTTGTTACAAAAAAACAACCTAAATGTCATTTCTGGAGACTATCAAAACAAGGATAGAAAAATCGAACGTCCTTTTTAAACCAGCATGACATGATGACATGGACAGTTTTGCAAACTTCCTTAATCTCTTACCTTCATGGGTTTCTTGTGACCCCTTGGGTGTCTGTCAATCTTCTTTCTCAGATCTGTGACCCATTTCTCTCTGGGGTTTGCACAAAACTCACGCCCCCTCTTCATGGTGAAGCTAAAGGATAATCGATGCAAACATTATTTTGCGCAGCAATGAGAGAACATGTTATGCCAAAGTTGAAGTGAGTTCAGTATCACAGTGGATGTTCTTATCGTTTTTTAAATCTTTACTTACATAACAGCAGGGATGTTGCAGCCTCCATCTGGTACCTGCAATCTGTAGGCCACTGCATGTCTTTGAGTGCTCCTGCCCAACTTTTTCACGTACTTCAAACAGCAGTCGTCATAGGTCGCTGAAGAATCAGAAATCCAGAGCAGTAAAGTCAGAAATCAAATACAATCCAGTGCCACCACAAAAACGACAGTAAAATACTATTCATACATCACAGTCAAATAATCAGTCAACAAAATGCAGAAGGTCCTCGATGCAACACAGTGAGGTAACCTTGTCTTTATTGTCGAAAACTATTTGACACTACAGTCGGATACCCGCTGCTCTATTTCAGTGACTTACTTTGAGCGAGTGCAAGGCAAACACAAGTCAGACTCAGCAAGATGAGCGTGTTGAACCGCATGGTGAGGTCTGTATAGCAGCTCTGGAAGAAGACATGAAAGCAAAAAGTAAAACGAAAGCTGATCTGCAATCAGCCTTATCACTCTCTGATAATTATCTCTCTGCTCTGCCCACACCTTTCCTATTCACGTTGGAAACCTTGAACCTTGAACAAATATTTCACAACACCTCTCTTTATATTTATGTATACATTTGTATCAAACAACTATGACTTTTTAACTCTATAACTCTCGGTTGTCAAACAAATCTATTTCTCTAGAGTCTAGTCACATTACACGCCTGTTGAATGAAGAAAATCATAGCTTTAAAACATTATCCAATTTGTTTTTGATTGCCATAAATGTTTAAATTATTCTTTGATATGTTCTCTTTTGGTAAGCAAATACATGTGATCTTGTGGTAGGACACAACATGAAATAGTATTGCTTTGAATTGCTTTTGGTGCTGTGAAAAGTTAAAGAATGATAAATAATCCAAACAAAACTGATACGAATTACATATTGTACTGAATCGAGTCTGATAACACACTTATGACCGTTACAAAATATGGAGGAAACTCCAAATGATCTTATTTTACCATGGGATTGCTTATAACTCACCTCTTAAGTTGGAGATGTATTCCCTTCTCTCTTCTTGTGTCTGTGCAGGCGAGGCGAGGCCGTCTTATATAGGGCTCACACGCACGCCAGGGATCATATTTCCATAAACGCAGCTTACCTTTGCACTCCATCTCATCTTTCTTTTTTCCGTTCAGGGGATTTTTTTTCTTTCCCTGATTGCTGTATTTAAGTATCAGTCTTACCTTTGGGAATTGGACCCCCACCTTATGTAAAGATGATTTTGATCATTGGGATTTCAGTCAAACAAGCTCATTTTCCAAAGCCAACATTTTTACTTTTACAGTTTTCAAACATTTTCAAGAAGCGGGGAATTCTCAGCATGCATACAAAAGACTTGTTAATTTGTGATCATGATTCATTTCATACGACCAAACAGATCTTACCATGAAATAAACTCCCTTAGTTGGAGTCTAGCCTGGTAAACTCTTAAAGGTCTTTGAGAAATACTTAGGCTTCCAAAGTGACTGTTGAAGGAAGGTGTTTAATGCCAACACACACATTTGTTTTCAACTCGTATCGAAAAGAGTTCCTTGGGTCGGTGGTGGTGAAGTCGATAGGGACTTGGCTTGGCAACTAGAAGGTCACCAGTTCAAGTCCCAGCAAGACCAAGTGCTACCGAGGTGTCCCTGAGCAAGGCAACGTTCCCTACACTGCTCCCCGGGCGCAGTTCAAAATGGCAGCACACTGCTCCTAACACTAGGATGGGTCAAATGCAGAGAAACAATTTCCCCACGGGGATTAATGAAGTATATCAATATCTTGGAGTAAATCCTTGTACTCAAGACAGCATTTAACAAAAAGGATGGAGTAAAAGACTTTAAAGCAATTGAGTTGTTGTGCTAACATGCAGCTGTTAAAGGTAATCCTGCCCATATCCTTAACTTGATAAGGTTTCAAGTTTTTTTAACACAAGCAACTCAACGATGTTTATCTTTGTCGGCAAGTTTTGTTCAAAGAGGGTAGACTTTAAGGGAAGGGACATCATATCTATATACCGATGTTATCAATAGACTACAGTATATGGATATGCATTTGTATCTAATATTCACTATGCTGAGAATTGTTTTTACTGTCGTTTAAATGTATACCTAACGTTTAAATGCACATACAGTACATTCACTATAACATTATTACATGTAGGTTCAACTAATTTAAAACAGGCAGAATAGCATTACTCACATCTCTCAGTAAACCACTTTCCCCTTTTATTAAACATGTGCCTCTTCTGCTTCCGTCACCACAGCCTATATCATCTGTTTCCATCTCTTCCTGTCCTCTGCATCTCCCTCAGTCACAGGAACCATCTGCATCTCCGCCCTCGCCCTATTCATCTTTGACCTTCCTCCTTTCCTATTGCCTGGCATCTTCAGCAGCATCCTTCTCCCAATATGCCCAGCATCTCCACTTTAGTGCCCCTCACAATCATGCCCCTGCACTGGAACCTGCTTCACCAAAATTATGGTTTACAGAAGTTACACTAAAATCCAGTATGACTTCCTATTTAATTTGAGAGACATCCTCAATATTTCCATATAGAAAACTATAACATGTCATAACGTGTTAAATATTTTTCAATCACGTTCAGTCTTGCTATAGAATAGTTTCTAAGCTGTACATTCTTGTATGCAAAGAACATGTGTGATCACTGTCTCTTGAAACCTCAAACATAGACTGTTTGACATTTACCAAACATTAGTTGTCGTACAGTATCGATGTGAAAGTGTTCACTTTTAATGTGTGTGGAAGTCCCCATGGATGGCTCACACTAAGGTTTTATCAGGCCATAAACAGTGTATCTCAGAATCAATAAAGCTCAGCTGTATCAACAAATTAAAACCTTTAAAGTATTTGAGACAAATGACGCACATACCATAAAACCCTGTGGAATTTCTCAGTTATACTGCCAGTACTCTCTGGAGAACCCCCCTCTATTGTATGAAACATCATTTCTACAGAATTACATATTAAAAACCTTCCTTTAGTCACATTGTGATCTGACAGATGAAAAGATATGCAATAAAAACAACTGTCAGCATATGGCGTAACCACCTAAAGCCTTTCCTGTTAACTTCTAAAAACAGGCTGCAGTGTTCATTCGTGGACTTTTGTTGAACGCTTTTTGACAGATATTAATGAGCCTTGAGGGCTTGAGTGGACATTGGATAGCGCTGTTCCCTGTTTATGTTTTACTCACATCCAAACATGCTTCTAATGCCTAATGAGGCGTTTCATGAACATGCCCTCTCCATTTCCTTTCTCTGCAGGATACTGGTGCTAACTTGAGTTGTTTGCTACACTTCTACTCAAGAACACACAACTGTGCATTATATGATAGAAATAATGTACTGTTTTTCCCCAGGTGCCACTCACGCATCAAAGCAATTCATATGAAATGTGCTCTTCATTTTCTTATTGCCTTAGTCTGTTTGTGCGATTCTCTTGATCCGTGCTAGGTGTGTCCGTTCAATCACAGTACAAAATAAAAAAGATCAGAATATTCCTGGGAAAAACAACTTGCATCTTCAAAGGGGCCTAATTATGCTAATTTTCAGAGATCATATTTGTATTTTGTGCCTCTACTGTGGAAAGTCTACACACTTTAATGTTCAAAAAGTGCTTTATTTTTCTCATATTGTCTGTGTTGCAGCACCTCTTTTCACCCTCTGTCTGAAACCAGAGCCCAGTCTGATCTGATTGGTTAGCTGGCCTGCTCTGATTGGGCAACCACTTAAAGATGTCCCACCCCTTAAGCCTATCACATACAATAGGCGCGTTCACACCGCAGTACTTTTCCCACTTTAGTTCCGAAATATCGCGTTCACACCAAAAAGAGCCGGAACTAAAATTAGTTCATGAGAACCTTTTCACCCCCTTTTCCGTCCCTGCTAGAGAGCAGGGACTTTCGTGGGAGAAAAAGGTTCCTATGTCTGATTGGCTGGGCGGAATGCAAACCACGCCCCGTAAAACTCCCAAAAAGTTTTGTGATGCCGCCATTTTATTATCCTCGCATTAGCATTATTAGCATTAGCATTAGCCCAGCGCAGAAACGCCATGGATGTATAATAAGAACTGGATACAGCGTGGGAGGTGGGGCCTCATTCATTCCTATGAGAGTTGCTCAATGGCTTATGATGACAAATGGCCCAACTTTTGAGAGAGCGAAACGTCACAGATTACCCGGCATGCCTGAGAAGTACCCGTATGTGCACTCATAGAGCATGCGCAACTTTAACCACGCCGCCCAAAAGGCTCGTTCACATTAATCACGTGAATTTGCGTACACGTAACAGCACCGCGCGTTCATGACAGCATGGTACTGGATTTATATTAACGAGGCGGCAGTTAGCAGCTAGCGGCTAGCTAGTAAATTATGCTAAATTACACATCAATCGTTATGTACTTTTATATTACGCTGACATCAGGATCTAGTGATATCCAAGCAACAGAGCTTCATTTAGCATGATACTTGTGTGGGTTGTACATGAAACCACTTGGTAATATATACAAATGTATATGTTGAAGCCTGTTATGATCAATTGTGAGTTAAAACTTTATCTAAAAAGTGAAGCTGATGATGGATTACTGTGGTGGAGTTAAAATAACAATAGCCTATTTCTTTTTGAAATGTGATGGATAGTAACTGTGATTATTCATGTTAAGTAGCCCACAAGTAACTAAAACAATTGCAAGTGCAATAAGAAGCTACAGGAACGTTAATCTACGTCGGTAATATTAACTTTATTTAATACAACATTTACGGTACAAGATTGACATCATACAGCCCATGTAGTATAATATTTTACAAATGATGAATTACAGCAAACATGTGCAATATATCCATTATTACAGCTCCGTGGGATGGCAGTAAGACGATATGGTCCGTTGTTATTGTGCATCCATGGGTAAAGAGAAACTCATGTAGTACTGAACACGTAACATGAACGTGCCGGGCGGCGCGGTCCCGTGGGTTAGATGCGCGTTCATAATGCCGAGGGAAATAACTCTCAGAATAACGTTATTAGCACATGTTTACAACTTGAGGAACGAATGTTTTTAATAAGGGCTATACAAGTGTTCATACTGGGTAGCTTATTTAGTTTAAAAAAAATTATCCAACGAGTTACAGACCACTCTTTCCCAATGTAAGTCAATGGGAAAAAGTGTTTCCGGGCCCAGCAACCTAAAGGAAGTGTAGTACCGCCGTTTGACCAGCACGAATATTTTCATCAGACTCCGGCGCACTACCTGGGGGCTTGAGAAACGCAGAGAGACTAACTTATGGCAACACAAAATAAAACATGGGAGCGGTGGAGATGAGGAGGTGTCGGCGTTCTGGCGATTTACTCTGAAGGCTTCAGCAGAAGCTGCTGGGAGTCCCAGCAGCTTCTACTGAAGCCTTCCCTAACTCCGGGGACTTCCGGCCGGGGACTTTGGGCGGCAGTATACGCCGTGAAGTGGTTTGCGGCCTTCCAGTATACCCAAAGCAGAAGAAGAAGAAGTGACGTCAGCGGCTTCATTTGCCTAATCCTCCCCCAGGGACTTATTCCGGTGTGAACGCGATCTGTACTTAGTTCATGAGAACTAAAGAGTTCTCATGAACCTTTGTGGGAAAAGTACTGCGGTGTGAATGCGCCTATAGTGTTGGAGCGCTAGCCAATAAAAGCGCAAGGTTTACATAGTGATGTTACCCAAATCAACGATAGAACCCAATGTAGGCGTTTCAGGCAGGGGGGAAATGTGTGGGAGAGAAACTCCGTCTGAAGAGAACTTTGAGATTTGAGCCTTTGCAGACCAATTACATGCAAAAAAATCAATATAACAAACAAAAGGGAAAAAAAACTCCAAAAAGTATAATAGGGCCCCGCATAGAAAGACTGTAATCTCTATTCCTGGATTCGATGCATTTTCAAAATGTCCTGATGGTTGAATGAATATTTGTCAGGAGATGATGGTCCACTGCCAAAGGAACTTGGACCCAGGCAGTATGAGGACACTGTGTTGTGTTATCTTCAGCATTCTTTTCAGACAATATGATATGTTGTTTTATCCCTTTGCCGTTGCTGTCGTTTTTGCATGCAAATGAAAGAAGTCATATCCCAGAAATCATTTATCAGTGTCTGAGTATCTTAACTTTGGCACGCAGTACAAAAAAAGCACAGCAGAGATGAAGACAGATCTCTGACATGCTGTAGATTGAAAAATGATTTAGCATCTACTCTTTTTGCAGCCACCCAGTTGTAAACTGTATATGCATGCAAAAAAAGAATACTTGCTGCAGTATGAAAGGTCGATGTTGTAAATACTTCTGCAATCGGGTGTATTTCCTTTTTAGACAAGATGTTTGTTTTTTGTGCAACCACTATTCAGCACAAGGTCTGAAGAGATGTCTTCACAGTTCATACTTCATTAGATATTCATCAGAACAGGGTTTGTTAAATTAGGACACGATCTTTCCCTAACCAACAGATATCTTAGACAGAGGTTATTCAAACAACATTAGACATTAACAAACATCATTTTCTGTTTGCACAAATGCATAATTATAAAAACATTTCTGGCATTATACCTCTGCAGTTTTATTCCCAGCAAGATATATCTAACAGGTACGCAGATATTAGCAACATTTACATTTTTTAGAGAAAATGAATTCATCACACAGTTGTTGTTTAGCTCCAACCAGAAGTTGTGTTCTTTAGTTCAAAAGATAAAATGAGATTATTCACCACACAACAAATGAGACGGTTTTGGGTTTTGTGAAAGAATGTGCATCATAATTACTTTTGTGTTTTTTTTTCTGTCAAATTTCCCCCTGGAGTATATTTTTAGGTTTTAGTTACAATAGTCACGAAGAATAATAGGTGTGTATATGTAATAGAGTGTGTATGAAGTGGTGTAACTGTACTTCAAAGCCGCTTTTATTATTATAAACATATTACACAAAGCAGAACAGGAAGTCAGCATGTCCAGTGTCTGATGCAGCACATTCTCATTGTTATAACAATGTAATAGACTTTGTTTGGATATCTGCTTCACGGGATGTTTACACAGACCATTTTGTCTGGCAAAACAAAAATGCACAAACATTTATCTGGAGTATAAATAGAGTTTAGCTCCCTGGCCTGCTGCAACCAATACAAATGTTGACTGTATCTGATTTACAGTGGACATTGGACAACGGCTTGAAAGGGAAAGAAGTGAAACTGTTATGGCTCGGAGCACAAGCCAAGCTCCCCTGACAGATGATGGCTTTTGTGGCAAACAGCATCAACACATGCAGTGGCTTGTTTGAGTTGTGCCTGAAGGGGAGATTCTAAATATGAATCTTGCAGAAAACGTTTGGTCGGTATTGTGCAATAAAAGCTCTTATGAAATGTCCTCTATTCACTGTTCCTTAACCGTAGTTGAACTAACAAGGCAAACAACTGTTTATGTTTATGCCTGATATGCTGTATATGCCCACTCTTCTTTTCTTTACCTGCTTTTTAATAGAAACATTTCATATGTGTTTGCGTGGGAGCTGTTGTTGTTTAATATACCAAAGTAAAACTTTTGCACAGCCATAAAACATATGGCAAGTGGGCAATAACTCATCTTGTGTGGTAACTTTATAGCTATGCTGAGGTGTTTGAACAAGCTGATGATAATAATATACAGTGATGTGTTAACTGTCCTGAGTATAAAAGAGGCTAAACCTCCAGCATTAAATGTTGTTGCCCTCTGGTGGCAGCTGAAGAGAATGACATGCAACGCAGCAGATTACTGTATTTCACAGTACAACATGCAATGTTGGAAATATCCATATAAAAACAAACTTTGGGCAGTAATGTGAGGAAAATATTAAAGGGGTCGAAATTCAGATTTATGCTTGCTATTGTACCAACCTACCTAGCTGGGCTTGATCCGTGTCTTTTCTGAGTTTACTGCTCTGGGGAACAAGCTGCATTGCGAAACAGTCCACGATGCTTTCATATCTGATTCATGCAACCCTCTATTAAAGGCACTATAGCAACAGTAAATGAGAGGGACACTAGCTACAAGCTAGAGTAAACAATGCTCTTTTTGTTCTAAAGAATTTTCCAACGTTTTATGACGAAGGAAATGTATTCAACATGTTTGTAATAAAGAAAAACACACCAAGTGTTTTGATGGGAACACCGATTTAACAACATTAACATGGTATCATTAATTAAGTCTGTTTAATGTCTGCAAAAGGCCATCACCTACTGAGAGCTTTAGATTTCTGCCTGGATTGAAATTCCTTTTGTAAATGTCCATGATAAACATGCATATGAGTCATCATTTCTATAAAGTGTCAAGAAAAAAGTAGTTTGTGGTGCTGTGTATCTAAGACTATAATAACCCATTGTTGTTCACACTGCATGAATGTATTACTTCATGACTTATGACTCACCTTCGCTTTGACTTAGGCCTACTATTCCCACTTTCACATTTGACTTGGGGTATTTCATTTTGTCTGTTTTTTCAGTTATTTCTTGGGAACTTCTCTTTAAGATCCATTATTGCTGCCGCCAGCATTTCTTCCTCCTGGAAATGTGTCTCATTCCTCAAGGCCTCAAAAGCTTTTGTTTGTATTTTGTTTTTATATCAATCTTGGTAACAAAAATAATGATGACAGCTAAACTATCTCCATGAAACTCAATAAACCCCATCCGCTTTGGAAGATTAGGCTATGAGATGTGGCCCCAGAGTTAGAGAGTACTTTTTCCAAGGTCATAAACAAACTAAATAAGACATATTGTATTTTTCTGGGCCACTTAGTGCAACCTTATCATAGTGTGCAACTTTTTTTTATTATCACAACATATTAGACTATATTTCATAGGGCATGAAGAGTTGCTTTAATAGTAGGCAATGGTGGATATTAACTAAATAAATGTCAAGTACTGTACCTAAGAGATACTTGTACTATATCTAAGTAGGCCTACTTATACTTCTGCTCCACTACATTTTAGAAGCCAATATTGTACTTTCTACTCCACTATATTCATTTGATAGCTTTTGTTTACTACATACAAAGTCTAAATCAATGAATAAATGAACTTTGACATATATTTAGTATGTGTAAAGATAACCAGCAGCAGCAGCAGCAGCAGCAGTATAGCGTTATTCAAATTAGCTGTACATTTACCAGTTGTGATAAATACACATGAATAATTATAATAATAACCAGGTCACTCTATACGTTTCTGAAATAGGCCATTATGCACAAGGGGTACTTTTACTTTTGGTACTTTATTTTGATGCTGATACTTTTGTACCTTTAGTAGCTGAATGCAATAATTTTTCTTGTATCAAAGTACTTTTAAAAAGCTACTTTAACTTTGAGTAACACATCTGAGTACTTCTCCCAGTACGTTAGGCTATCCAAGTAGTTATTTATGTCTGGTTGAAACGTGCTTCAATACAAACATGAACATATGACAGCCTTGGACAAATAGTATGTTTGTGTCTTACCGACGGGGCCAAAAGAGAGGAGGGGGTCGCTCACTGTATTGGTAAACGGAGGCAATGTGCTCTCTGCCACTGAAAACATTTCTGCCTCAACTTGTATTATCTGCGCGGTGGGTTGTGGGTGTGTGAGCGTCGAAGTAAAATGGCGGACTTGGCAAACGAAGGTGAGTAAGTGGCAGTATGAGAAAAACAATACAGCTACGGTGCCGCTATAAACTGTGACTATATATTGTCTGCATATTTGATCGCTGATGTGACGCTGCCTGGCCGTGTGTTTATAGTGAGTTATGGTGAAGTATAGCTCCGCGGCGTTAATTACAAGACTACAACGTTACCAAGCAGGCTAACAATGCTAACGGCTGGGCGGTGGCTAATATCTGGAATGCTTCGGAACGCCCTCGAATGCTGCCTGCCTCTAGCTGGCTTACCTCCTAACGCTAGCACCCGGCTATTTATAGTCAGTGTGTTTTGGCATTTGTATTAAGCCAAAACATCTAATGAGGAATACACCAACATCTTTCTACGCCAACGTTTCAAAGCACATTTGGTAACAAAGCAAATATAGTGATATTTCACTTGATATGAAACGTTTAAAGCACGACATCCTCCTTGTTTGGTGTGGTTAGCTCTCAGTGGCAGTATTGCCTGGCGTTCATTTAGGCGCGTAGAGTGAAAAACGTTAGCTAGGAGCCAATGCTTTGGTGTAATCGCTGCTTTCTTTATATGTATCTATTTAATGTGAACCGGTCTGACCGTCATTAGGTGGATCTGGGTAATTTAGCTGATATTCTTGGTGCCTTTGCTTGTCTGGCAAGATGACTCATGCGGGATGCAGCGCATTAGCAAGCTAACTATAGCCAGTAAGCTAAGCTAGGCTTGGGGCTTTTGGAAACAACCAGTGGCGCCGACTATTTGCTGGTACGGGTCAGATAGTGTAAATGCTAGCTGGTTATCATAAGCCGGGAGCATCTCCGGTTGCTTGAATTTCCTGCACTGAATCTCAGTGTTGCATGCAGGAATTCTTACATTCATTAGCAGAGATTGCAAGCTGCAGAAAGAAACAAAGCTGGATGTTAATATAGGTCACACACATGTTCTTGTTTTCTGCCATTATGCACGTTTCATACATAGGCCGCTAGTAATAGCCATGAGGTGTTGTGTTTGAGACGGTGAATGTTAGTCCAGTTAATAATTCTGGCAATGTGCTGTTGGCTTTTTGTCCATTAACGCATACATTTATGCCCCAGCAAGGCTAACAACGATGCTTAGTGTAATAGGCCCAACCTAGACAGAGAAAACCTTTGTCTGCTAACGTTATAGGATTACACATCTTATGGAGGTTACAGTGTGAAGGTAGACGCACTAAGTGGCCTAAGATGACATCAACTGTTTACCTTGCTTGGCGATTGTTATTATTGGTCATTTATGAAAAATGCCTGAAGCAGCAACACAATATTTGGCGATGAGCTGAATGAAGTCCACATTTTGATTTAAAAAAAAAAAAAAAGTAAATACATTTGCTATTTGGAAGTACAAAATGATTGAAAGTTTGATGGCTGTGTACTACATTTGGATTTACATAATGTTTTAAAATCTGTTCATATTGTCTTGTATTAGAGGATCTGATTTGTTTAGTTTCCTAGTAGGGTTGCATGATGAACTGCAGGCCTAGATTAAATGAGTTTCTTTCTTTTGACTGTCTGACATTGACGTAATGCTGTTCACCATTATAGAAATGTGTTTTCTTGGGTCATATTGTTCTCACACTTCCCTCTTTTACACTTATTTTTGGACAGAGCCAAATCTGACATTAAATTCAACTTTAAACAATAGTGTTTCTCTCACTGGAAGCTTCACACGAAGTATTTATATAAATGCAGGCACCAAAACACACTTTTGTCTGTCTACCATACTGTCTGGGACATAAGTATACATATATTTTGAATGATACTTTCACAGTGTATGTTATTACCATACATGTCTCATTGTGCCATAACATTTGGGGTTTGATTTATAAAAAACAAATGATATCAATACTATCAGAATACTAATGCACTTAAACATTCTAGCTTTTTAACAGTCATTGTGTCACTACTTTTGAGAGGATGATTAAAGCCCCATAATGGGTTTGATAGCTTTTTTATTTTCAAGTGTAAAGCATGTAATCAAACAGATGGGATTCCTGTACACATTAAGTTCATGCTTAAGTGACTAGCCTACATCTTCTCTTAACAGACAAGCCTGCCCTAGCGCCTGCTGTGTTTGTTTTCCAAAAAGATAAAGCACAGAAGGTAAGTGTCTCCATGCAGTTTCTCTATTCTTGATGCTAGTGATTTAGTGAAGCAATATTTTATCATTTTGAAGATTTTTTTTTTTTTACTGATATTCAGTCTGGACAACTTTTACTTTCAGAGATCTGCAGAGGGCTCAAGTGCAGAGGATGGAGAAGGTACATCTAATGTCCAAACTGCCACTTTATTTGTTAACATTATTGTTTTTCATATATTTATTGGAACTGCAACAATACCAATATTTGCTTACTTTTTCCAGATTCAGATAAAGACGAGGGAAGCTATTGCCCCCCTGTGAAAAGGGAACGGACCTCATCGTTCCCACCCCCACATTCTGGTAAGAGCACGTGGTGACTAAACACAGAATTAGTTTTTTTTCCTGATTCTTGCTTGTGGTGTACACATTGATTTGTATGCTGAGTGCAATGCCTCTTCGCTACTTTGCAGTTCCCAAGAACAATGTATTCATGCCCCCAAGTTTCTGCCAGTCTCCAACTGGGAACTCTGACTCTGAGCCAGGTGAGCCATCCAGACCACTGTTTGCTTCTTTTCACAGCTTAAAGGCCCTCTGCAGTTTAAATATATTAGTTTGACTAAACACAGAGTTCAAACATATAATCTAAGGCAAAAAAAAAACAATTCACAGATAAACAAAACCTTTTGCTAGCCCCGTCCTAAAATATATTTTTGAACATGTGTTTATTCTCTGTTTGGATATCAAAAGTAGCAAATAAGATGTTTTGTGTATACCCTTTCTGCAAATGCACGCTATTCAATCTGACCAGCTCTAGTCCATCTACATGTGGTAATTTTACTTCTGAGCTAGCCCTTCAAGTATCCACCGTCAAGGTCTGATGTTATTCTTGGATGGAGGAAAATGCACAGTAACAGAATGCAGAGCTCCATTTACATGGACAGCCAAATCCCCCGGCATGAAAGGATATTTTTAGGAATCATTAAAAATTATAAATCAATGTGAATACAGAAGTATTCTCTTGAATCCCCTCGTTAATATGTAGTAACATTACAACTGGAAGAGACTTCCCGTGAACGTTCATGCTGGTTGGTTTTGTTTCTGATTGAGGTTTTTTATTATTATTTTTTAGTAATTGTGATATCTCTTTCTTTTTTTTATCAGTCAGGTTTATAGCCAAGTACTTTTACACATACTAAGAAATGTACTGCTGCAGTAGTGGTCTGCGTGAGTTTGTCTCGTGTTGTGCAAAGAGAATATGCAGTATATTATACCCAGCAGATAGAGGTGAAGCACTTTAGTTGGATTTGTCTGGTTGGCTTCTGTCAGTATTGAAACCAATATAGCTTGCTTGTAAAGGGCTTCACAAAAGCCCCAGTAGTATAGAGTAGAATTTATTTTTTGTAGGAACATTTAATGACCCGTGACAATGGAACATAATGTAGTTCTATTCTGTTTACTGTATGACCTGCAGAGTTAAGCTGGCGTTATTAGCCACATTTATTACATAGGTACTTAAATATTGATAAGTGCATAGGATTTGATATTATAAGGAGCTATTGTGTCATGTGCTGGTAGTTGGCTGCAGTTTATGTCGTGACATGTCTGATGAATATCTTATGAGGGATTATTATAGGGACGTGTTTGGTGCTGGTTTCTATGTAGACCTCACTTGTATAATAGTTTTCCCCAGAAAAGTTAGTTTGTATTAAAAAGAATACAAATCTGACGTTAGATCCTCAACATGGATGAGCAGAATAGTTAAGGTTTTGTATCCCCTGTGAATCAAACATCCAATATTTAAACAGTTCACTCAAAATGTGCATTTTATTAGAGGGAGTAATACAAAACTTAAAGTTTCTGAAATGATGACTGCAGTGGGACTTTAACAACAATGAATGTGTTTTTGTGAATTATTTAAATTGTATATTTCTGTGTTATTTATATTAGATTGTAGATTGCATTCCTGAAACCATCTTAATTGTTAAGAGTTGTCTTTGGTGAGCAGTTAATAGAGACGACAGGGCATTTTACTTACTGTTTATTATAGTGCATAAAGCACTTTTTTGGAAATGAAAACAAAGATAAACACACTATTAAAGGTGGGGTAGGTACTTTTGGAGAAACCAGCTCGAGTGCGCTAGGATTTGAAAATACACAGCCGGAACAAATCAGCCACTTCCTTACAGAGCCCCTCCTCCAACACACACGAACGCGCACATGACCAATGAGGGCACGAGATAAGATTGTGCACAGATGGAAGGCTGACAGGCAGGTAGGCCATCCAGTTACTTTAGCCGGGCCGGTTCAGATGATTGGTCGTGCTTTTTACAGTACTACGGCTTCCACAGATGACATTTTTATTTTTTGTCAAAGCACTGAAGATATTCTTTGCTATCGGGATGTTAAGAGCATTCCATGGAATATAACAAAAAGTGTATCTTGAGCCGGTTTCTCAAACTTACCTACCCCACCTTTAATTAAAACAATGATTGAAAAACTATGTTTGTCAACTCTACTAGACTGATCATTTCAGTTTAATTGGACATTTTTACTTTTGTAGTTGCCATTTCCTACTGCACAACTGTGTCAAGTGTGCCATATCCTAGGAAATGTTGCTGCCTTAGTTTAGTTAAAAATGCCCAAAGAAGTAATGTTCAGTAGACAGGGTATTGATCTCATAAACGTTAGGGGTAAAAAAAAAAGAGCTCTCGGCTTTCTGATTTAGCACTGATTAGGGCCAGGTCACGTCGGGCTAATAAAGCCACTGAGATGGAGAGTCAGAGGAAGAAATAGATCAGAGGCTGTGGAGCCCGCAATGTTGGAAATCTGGAGGCTGTACAAGGGTTGCTGTAGTAACGGGTCTATGGTTGGAAGGGTGCAAAGACAGAAGGAACGTACCCTTTAATAGGTTGCTGTGTCACTCTTGGATCCTTTTTTAATGTCTGCCTTTTCTTCTCCTCCGTCTCACCAGAGGAGAAGCCCGTTGGATTCCGCTTAAAGCCGCCCACCCTCATACACGGACAGGCCCCGAGTTCAGGTTGGTGTTTGACGTTGTGAGCCTTCGTTGTGTAATATTTTCTCAATCTGAAAAAGAAACCCCATATTTATTTGCACCCTTTTCATATGACCCTTTTTATAAATGAAAATGGTACATCTAGACTTGAACATTTAGACTCAGAACATCTCATTGTGTCAAACCGTATGAGACAAGTTGGCTCTGTTGCAGGCGTCCCAAGTCAGAAACCCAAGGAGCAGCAACGCAGTGTCCTCCGCCCTGCAGTTCTCCAGGCGCCGCCCTCTAAATCACATATAGAGTCCAGTGAGTGCAGCTTGGAGTCACCTGCACTCATTAGTTAATACTAATAAAACATTCTCAAATATCATCAAAATCTTCTTTGTCTGATCATTAATTTAACTTTATTGATAGCTTTCAATGTACAATTGTTTTGTTTTTGTCTGTTTTCAGCATGTGGCTACATTTTCCTTTCGGATGGTAAAAATAAAAGAAAGTATAATTTCTTTGTCCTTTCTGTCTGTTGATTTAGATTCCAGTTGTGGAACCAACGGTGTGAAAAAGTCACCAGATGGGGCCCCTGGCTCCCAGTCCCTGTTCCTGAACAACACCGAGCACACTCTGACCAAATCACAGGTGAGGAGTAGCTTGGTATTAATCAACTAATGCCATTCAGTCAGTAAAGGCTTTGTTTAAGGAATAAGACAATGCTCTAAGCCACATGTGTCAAAGTCAAGGCCCGGGGGCCAAATCAGGCCCTTGGTGGATTTAATTTCGGCCCGCAGGATAATTTTTAATTACTC
Organism: Gymnodraco acuticeps; assembly: GCF_902827175.1. Taxonomy (NCBI): domain Eukaryota; kingdom Metazoa; phylum Chordata; class Actinopteri; order Perciformes; family Bathydraconidae; genus Gymnodraco; species Gymnodraco acuticeps. The sequence continues at coordinate 1,576,694 of NW_022989913.1, forward strand.
TGAGATCTGGCCCGCCGGTATATTGCACGCACACCTTCACTCCATCCTGAGGGTCTCCTCCGCTCAGAGCCTGACCCCAAACATTGATGACCTTGCACCCGAGATGAGATGCCAAGTATCTGGCTTGAGCTAGCATCACAGAGCAGCAAACTGAGTTTAATGGACGTTTCCTTCTGCACTTTGTTTCTCACGACAACAGGGCATGTTTGTTTTGTTCTTTGAGGGAAATTGTTTTCTGAAGCAGTTGTTGGCCTGTGGAGAAACGTACTCATAAGAAATGACTCCGGAAAAGCTGCAGATAGAGCCATAAGAAATGAATGCAACTGATTATTTAATGTTTAATGTTGTTTTTATAGGCAATAATTGAAGCTTTGTTAGTTCCAGGTTTAATATGTGCAATAAGTTCATTTCAATACGTTTTGCAATAAACATTGAACCAGTCCGGCCCTCGACTAGTACCCATTTTTTTATTTTTTTGGCCATTGTGTATTTGAGTTTGACCCCCCTGATCTAAGCTCTAAACTTTAAACTGTAGGCTATTTATATACAAGCTCAAGATTTGTAGATTATTTCCTGGCTCCTATACTATATTGAGTATTCATAAACATTTAAGCAAATGTTGGATATTACTGTTAGGGAAATATACCCTTATAACCCCAGTTGACCCTGGTGCTTTTTTTGTTCCCATTTCAGAAACATGAAAATGAGGAAGATGGAGCAAGTGGTAACAAAGATGGAGAGAAGAAAGATACAGATGTAGCAATATCTTTTGTGTTTGGGCAGAATATCAAAGACAGAGCAAAGGTGGGTTGTTTTCCACCTGCTTCTAACATACAGTAACACTTCATGCGAGAATGTGTGACAAACAAAAACTATTGCATGGCCAAGGGCAGACAGGAGGGTCTTTACAGATATAGGATCAGACATGGACAACAAGTTTCCTTGTCTATAGTTTGTTTTATTTGTGACTTTAAAGCATTTCCAAACTAACACGTCAAGGGTCTGGTTTCCTTTGCAGTGAGGATGCCCTGTTTTGTGACTAGTTCCTGTAAGAGGTGTTTTTCCTGTGGTGAATCAGAGAAAGTCTGATATTATTTATCATTGAATGTTTTTCGGTCTTAAAGTTTTGGTCATTCCTTGAATCATAACTCTAAATGCACACTTGTTTTGTTTCTAGTTGGAAGAGAACAGTACAGAAGGCAAGTCAAAGGATGGTTTGCCGCTAGACGCTAAAGAGGGCACTAATTATTTCTTACAGTACATCTCTACCCCAAGGTAAGGAGATGTGTCCTCCAAGTATTTTTAGCAACTTGTATTCATTCATTATTCACTTCAATCAACTCACAGTGTTTCTTTTCTGCTGTGTCCTTCCAGTCCAAAAAAGGCCACAAACAGTACAGACACTGGGGCAAAATTTGTTTTTGGGCAGAACATGTCTGAACGAGTTCTGGTAAGTTTATGCTACCTGTTGCAAAGTGAATCTGACATCCTTGATTTAAAATAAAACTCTTGATTATAAAGCTTTGAACAAGTTCCACTGATAAGCTTTGTTGTGTTTTCAGAGTCCCCCAAAGGGTGAGCCCCCAGTTGAGGAAACAAAAGAAGTTTTAGCTGCCCCTGCTCCAGAGCCCTCATCACAGGAAACCCCCCCAGAGAAAGGTAGAAACACACAACCCCAGCGATTACTGAAGAGTGTGATGTTTGGCTTATCTCCTGATATGTTTGGCTGCACTCCCGTGATAACTACAAACAACAGAAGCAAGCCCTGGGACAGTTTAAATGTTTAAACGTTGAAACAAATATGCGACCAACCTAAAGCGAATGTGTAATATGTTGTTTATCATTTGACGTTACATGATGTCTTTTAATAGATGTATCAGATACAGTTGGGAGCTCGTGTTTCATCATCACACCACGTTTCCTGAAACATTAAGGCAGTAACTGATAACGTGACACTCTTTAGCACCAGGAAAACTTCACTGCAAAGGCTGCTTGATCAGAACGAGGTTCAGCAGAGATTCCTCTTCCCATCTGTGCCAAGTGTGAAGGCTTGTATTAAGGGCAAAAGAAAACATTTCAAACGTACTGCGTGAGAAATATATTCACCAACACAGGGCCATGAATATACAATGATTTGTCGTTTTTAAAGAAAAGCATTTATGAAGGATAGACATTGTGCTGTTGGCAAAAGAGGATCCTTCATAACGCCCTGTCGGCACTTGGTAGTCCAACATGTTGCAGAGAATGTTGTTTTGGTCACTGCGAAAACAACATGTGAATAAGAGGAGGCTCTCAAACTGACATTATTGATCTGAGTGACATCACCACTGTATCTCCTCGCAGCAGCGAACAGCGTGTCGGAGTCTTTGGAGGAGTCTGCAGCCGCTTACACCAAAGCCACAGCCAAGAAGTGCGTCTTAGAGAAAGTCGACGTCAAGACCGGAGAGGAATCAGAAAGCAACGTTTTACAGGTACGCGGCACGCTCTCTTGATTCAACACGTGTGGTTTGCAACAGAAAGCAATACAGTTGATGTTTGTTGTCACTCTAACTTCAGATGCAGTGCAAGTTATATGTTTTTGAGAAGACTGCTCAGTCGTGGATAGAGAGAGGTCGAGGTTTGCTGAGGCTCAACGACATGGCATCGACAGAAGACGGCACGCTACAGTCCCGTCTAGGTAAACTCATCAAAAAGAGGTTCTTTGTGGTGGCTCTCATTGCCATCATTCTTCAATACCCATCACTGAACACAAGGGGGAGCCCACTCCTCTGCTACAGCCGTGTGAACTACGCACTAGTGCTGAGAAGTACTTGTACATGGCTGATGGTTGAATGTAGAGTAACAAGTGTGTGTCATTTAAGAAAGAAATCAAAAATAATTGAAGACAAAGCACATTTTTTGTACTGCTTTTTAAAGGAGCTTGTCTTTTATACTATTGTAATTCTAAATGATGTTTTGCGTCCTTTGCGCCTGTACCTAATTGCTGTTTTTGTGTTGCAGTGATGAGGACCCAGGGCAGCCTCCGGTTGATCCTCAACACTAAACTTTGGGCCCAGATGCAGGTGGACAAGGCCAGCGAAAAGAGCGTACGAGTCACTGCCATGGACACAGAGGACCAGGGGGTCAAGGTCTTCCTAATATCGGTATGCATGTTAAACATTATACTATGGCGGTGCAATCATTTCTATCAAAGTAGGGGAAGATTTGAATCTTTTCTTGCTCTACACCAGGGGTCTCCGACACGTCGATCGCGAGGGCAGCTTTTCAGTAGCTCTCCGCTCGCTGTTCACAGACTGTAGAAACCTGAATCAGTCCGTGTCGCTGCGGCTCAGACACACATGGATTTATGTTTTTTAAAATACTCGCGTTAGCACCATGTCAGGTTTTTGGTGGATGTAATCAAGTCCTTGATAGCAGAGTATGAATGTCCTCTTGCTGTTTTCATTTGATAAATACTTGTGTAACGTTTGTGAAGGCAGCCAGGAGGAAAGCTTCCACGATCCCCGTCTCCTCTCTGCCCCTCCAAACCCCGCCCTGAAAATAATGAGTGATAGTAACCTGATAGAAATGTTATTATTCACTTAATCACTGATTGAGATATGATGAAGCTAACTTAATCTCATACATTCATGGGATGTATGCAACAGTAAGACAGAGAATAAATGTGCACCCACATGCAGTATTTTTGTTTTTATATGCTGTTGTAAATACTCTTGTTGTCTGCTGTGTTCAGACTCAAGTCCTGTGTGTGATGCCACATTCAGGACATTCAGGCCCAATCGCAAACCACACCCTACCCCTCCGTTCGCGCGGAGGGTCCGCCACATTAAGTGCTGTTCCAAACCAACGAGTGTGGAGCGGTGTGGAGGGGGAGTGGGCTATCAAGCCCTCAAACAGCGAGTCTGCAGCGATGCTGAATTGAGACCGGTCTCTTCCTGACCGGAGTCACGCTGTGTGTGTCCGTCAGGAAACAAGCTGTTTACAAAGTAGTTCCAGCAAACATCCACTGATAAACTGCGATGTTAACAACCTCATGATAACCTCATATGTTTTTAACTTAGGATCGTACCTGTGTAGGGCTGCAACAAACGACTAATTTGATAATCGATTAATCTATCGATTCATGAAACGATTAATCGACTATTCGGACTATTACGCCTTGAACAATTTCTCAAGCGCTCTTATTTATTAACTTTTAGATTTAGCTTGAGGTTGTTTTAGGCATGTGGAAACTAACAATGAAGACAATAAAGATGAATACTTGATTCAAAAATACATATATTATTAAATTAAATTAACAAATCGTATTAAATAATGTGATGACAGAACTGTAAACAGAATAGCTGAAACTTTAACAAAATAAAGAGTAACTCAGTTTCCTCTAATCATTACCCCAGGTTTGTATAATGTAGTTAACTCTGTGTGTTACTGCTAGCATACATAACACCTGACGTGGAAACGTTACTCGTGGATGGGGCTACAGAGCTGCTAGAAAGACAGAGGAACCCGGTACATTCCTCCGTCTGGATGTGGTGCACTTTTGCTAAATGTTTAGACAAATTGCTCGTGTTACCGCCCTCACATGCTAAACACTTATTGCACTTTGTTTTTGAGGATGGAACAATTTCACTCACAGATATAGGGAGGCTAGATCTATACAATTGATTTATTATGGATTATAATTTAATGTGAAGACAAAGAAAAAGATGGCTGAACTGTGCAGTGTCAATCCCGTGGAGATGGAGGTTATAAATCTCCAAAATCATGTTCAGCTTAAGTCTCAGCAAAACTCACAACATTTGTAGACCCAGAAAACTCTTAAGAACATCACCAAGCAGCACTGAACATGTCTGCTTCATTTGGCTCTGCATGCCTTTTTTAAGAAGCAGCTTTTCTGACATGAATGTCGTGAAATCTAAATACAGAACAAGACTGAGTGATGAACATTTAAATGACTATTCAGGGCTCAACGCTAACTTTTAAGAGTGGTTGCCAGGCTGGCAACCAGGCATCAGCTTTTGGTTGCCAAAACTGAAAATACGGTATATCACTGAAAATTCACATAAATGTCCAAGAAAAAAAGACCATTTGTTCACTTGTTATTATGGCCCTAAATACATCACCTTAATCACCACCTTACTAGCATCTTCTGGCACATGTGTAAAATAAGTGCATTCACTCTCATCACAGTTGGTGAGATGACTGGCACTGCATGGAGTCCACCAGAGAGGTGTATGCTGGACCCACTTAGGTTCACTCTAATAGCAGGGCTCGACAGTAACGGTTGCCAGGTTGCTATTGGCAACCATTCAGAACTGGCCACTTTCATTTTTTCAAAGTAGCTCTCAGATGAAGAAAGGTTGGAGAGCCCTGCTCTACACAAATGTAAAAACACTAAAAGATCTCAACATATAGGTATTCTTTGTAGTTATAGTATATGACTGCTTCAATAAAAATAATAAAGTAAAGCACAAATATCTTATTTCGGGACAGAAACTAAAAGCTTTTGGATATTTCACCTCCTCTTGCTCTTACTGGTCTTCTTGATAAGACATCATTAGCTTGATAACTGCAGGCAGGTGGCTAGTAGGTGTTAGCTACCCGGCTAAGGGAGGTGACCCAGATTAAAAAGTAGAATCCGCACACTAATCCGTGGCCTCATGTGGTCAGATAAGGTCTCATCAGAAAACAAGGCGAGCTCAGATCAGGTTTTCTTCAGGTGGGGCTCTAGCTGATGTCGACAGATCTCATGACTTTTCAATGAAGGGAAACTTTTTCTGCATGTTGTAATAACTTTGTTTTCATGATGTAGGCAATAAGCAATATATCCCCCGTGCTACATGAAACCTCTTCATACTAAAGACAGACCTATGTTGTATCTTCCCTTTATTCTAGAAAGAAAACCACTGTCTGCTCCTGATTTGAATTGGCTTGATATTGTTTTAGTACTGCTCTCTTTCCCTTAATAGTTTCAGTTTGTGCCAAGCTGTTGGTAATACAAGTCAACGCTTCCTTTAGACTTTATTTTTTTTACATCAAAAGCCTTCCAGATGCTCAAAATGAATAACTCCTGTTTGTTTTTGTCAAGCTTTATATGAAATCTACATAGCGTGGTAGTGCGCTCAAACGGCACTGATAACACAGATTTAGTCTCTTCTTCAATGTGCTTAATGGTTTCTCCCCCCGTCTCCCCTTCAGGCTAGCTCTAAGGACATAGGTCAGCTTGCTGCAGCGTTACATCACCGTATCTTAGCCCTGAAGAGCCGGGCGGACCAGGAGCCCGAGACCCCGACAACAACCATCCCCGATGCCGAGGTACCGCAGTCCGACGACAGCGACGAGGAAGACAATGCCTCGGCTTCAGCTTCAGCCTCCACTCCTGCTACGAGTCAGTGATTTCTTTTTATTATGAATGTGTTTCAACACTCTTAAAGGTCACCTATTATGCTCCACTTTTTCATGTCTTTTATACATCAACATGTGTCCCCTCTGTGTAAAGAGGTTCTGAAAGTTTCAGAAAAAAAGATTCTCTCACTGTTTGTCCTGATCCATTTCTATAAATCTGTCTGAAATTGAGCTGATCAGATTTTGGCCACGTTATGATATTTTTTGTCTTGAGTAACCATTAGCCTACCAAGCCTACCAAGCTACCCCCCCCCACCTTATCACCTGAATCTCCTCCTAGAGCACCATTGTGTTCTTTTTAACCAAATATCTCTCAGAGGGGCGTGGGGAGGGGCTCCTTGTTTTCCTGACAGAGAATCAGCACATTTGAAACAGGGCTGAAACAGGGGATTATGGGATGCTGCAATGAACTGTTTGGTATTTCAGCAAAACACTTCAGAGACATGTTTTGTATATATATCTTGAGAACTATATTAAATTAATCTAAAACAGTATAATGGGGACGTTTAAACAAACAAATCCGGATTCAGAGTGTTCTGTGTGTGATGTTTATATTTAGACAACAGAAACCTTATCAGCCTTCTGTCCCTTTCCTTCCTGCAGGTAACTCCGAGGGAGGAGAGAGCCAGGCAACAGGAAGCACATAGCGTCACTCTTGGACAGCCTGCTAAGATGCTGCCGTTGAGGCATTTTGCTGTAGGCATCTCCATGGACACCCCTTGACCAACATGGGTCCTCCAGACCAGTACTTTTGGATATTAGAAGTCTAGCTCCAGGAAATAACCCCTTGTGCCGGAGTGTCTCACCCAACTCGTGCAGTTCATCTTCTCTGCATTCAGCGTAATTTCTGGAGTCGTTTCTTCCCTCCCTCTCCTGTTTTGTGTTTTATTTTTGTTTTCGAGTATTTTTCCTCTCCCCGATAGCAAAAATAAAGACTTCAAAGCTTTGGTTTGGGACTTTTCTGCTCATCATATTGATGAGTGTAAGGGTGTTCTCCTCTACATTTTAAAGTATGGCACATGTTAAGACTGCAGTTTCTACTTTGGGACCTTTTTACTCACTCTACAGTCGAGCCTCTGGAGGCCACACATCCAGAGGAGCTTCACTCGCGCTGTATTTGACTAGCCATCAGTCGGTTGTTCCTCCATGGAGTCCAACTCTCCTCCGACCCGCCCCCCCGCCCATCCCAACCAGTCTGTGCGTTAGGTTTTGGAAATGTAATTTATTTTGGATTGTCATTTTCATGAGGCATCTCAACTCATATGTGCTGTTTGTAATGGCTAGCCAAGACCACTCAAGTTGTCATTAATAGCAGTTTCTTATATTTCCTATTGAGCTATATTATACAGAATAAAAGAGTGAAACAATGCCGTTTCTGCTAATGTGAGTTAATGATGTGAGAACAAAACAGCAGAAGAATTCAATTCAAATTAGGAAGTTGTTTAGTCATTCACCTTGTGGGTTTTTGTAATGATTGTTTTTCCAAATCAGGCATTAAACTCATTGGTCTACATTCTGCATGTAACTGTTATTTCTTTTATTCTTTCAGCCTCCCAAGGGTTTACTGTGTTACATATTTTTATTTTGAAGATATACTTTTTATTCATTTTCATTTGAAGAACATGTTGGAATGAAGACTTAAGTTGATGTGTGGAAACTTTGAGTGATAACTCTAATACTCTTTGAATGTCATGTACATTTGAATATATCATTTAGAAGCGCACCATGTTTTCTCATCTTCAACTACCCTCTTTACAAAATAAAACATTTTGGACTGACATCTGAGATTATTCCTTCTGAAACCTGATTTTCTTTGCAAGACCACAAATGAAATGCAGAGCCAGACATGCAGAGTGTTGTGTACTTTAACGTTCATTGTCTCATGAGGATTTAGGATTTCTAACATCAAAACAACAGCCAGGAAAGGGAGAGTGGTTCATCTGTTTTCTATTCATGTGTTGGACCTGCAGCTGATGTAAGCTGTGCTCTGACGGCACAGAGCGGGAATAGGACCGAAACCTGCTCATATATACAGTATGCATCACGGAAGGTCATGAATATTTGATGCATGTATCAAAACAGCCTGACACAATCATATACACCAAACAGGAACCTAACTGCTGCTGCCCCTAAAACCCCCTTATCTGCCGTCCTGTGTTGATTTAGGAAAGTGTTTTTCCCATAAATGTCTCAGCGGTAGATTGAAAGGTAGAAATAAACATATTGCCGACCTTAGATGTTGGGACATGGTGCTTTTAAGAGGGAAACAACGGAATAGTAAAAGTGCAAAAGACAAAGTGGGGAGGCAATGAAGTGTACAACCCACAACACGTGTAATAAAAATAAGAGAAAGCCAAAGTAAACAGTGAAGTGGCCTACTCAGATCTTGTAATACCAATATCATTTAAGTATTGAGAGATAGTGTTTTTCCCAGGATGCCCTTGGCTGAAGGCACAGAGACAACAAGGGTAACACTGACAGCCCATCACTCACATTCTGGGGCAATTTAGAGTCTTGCAAAATAAACATGCAACCATGATGAATTCATGATATTTTAAAGCAGAGCATTAATGAAAGCAGCTCGATAAATCATACCATGCAAGGTTATAACATGTTCTCCAGTCATTATTGGATACAACAGCCAGACAACTCAAAACATCTCTGGATGGTTTCTTTTTTAGACAATTATACAATTACTTTTGTTCGACATACTATTCTATGACTTTCTTTTATGACATGTTCAACCTACTATACAATTACTTTTTTTAAAATATGATTTTATTACTTTTTCCCATATATTCTACTATTACTTTTGAAAATACTATACTATGTCTTTTTTATAATATTTTTTGACATAGGATACTTTGAGCTTTTTCATATTTTTTTCAACATACTATACAATTACCTTTTTCATGATCTTTTCGACCTCATATACTTAAACTTCAGGATATTTGATTTACAATCATACAAAGGAGGGCAAAGCAGGACACACCTATATACTTACAAATAATAGGTCCCATATTGTGAAAAGTATATGTTCATGCCATTTTGTCTAACTGCTGTATAAATACTGCTTAAGTATCAATATGTTCAATCAAATGAAAAGGTACAAGTTGCCCTATTTAGAAACTGTTCCTTTAAACAAGTGGTTTTCAGTCTTAATCTTATGTGCATGTGAATGACATCAGCTGACAGGAAGTAAACACAGACCCAAGCTGTTGCCTAGCAACTTAATTATTTAAGTGCTTAGGTGCAGCATTTCAGCCAAAGGGTGAATACAGGTATGTTCAGAGAGAAAGTACGAGACAAGTAATGTGTTTTATAAACATTAGAGAACATACAGATATTCTAAAAGAAGCCATAAAATACATGTATGAACGTTGAACGAACAGAACATTATGACCTTTAAGAAATGTGGACGAGACCAAGCTGCCAGTAAACAAAAAAAGAAAAAGACTCCAATCCTCTCCTGTAGATTTATGGGGTTTAGGGCTATTCTCTCTTCAAAAAGTTGTTGCCTAAGGAACTCGGCACCAGAGTAAACAAACACTGATCCGCTGGGAAATAGGAGGAGAATTTGTTGAATATTCAAAGGTGGTCCTCCTACCTGTTGCCTGGTAACATAACTGTTTGGCTCAATAACGCGGGTCCTTTTTATGGTATGCTTTACGCATTAGGGTCAATAATCACTGCAATAACATAACTACCATGCGTGTTGTCAGAAGTACTAAGCAACAATTTAGGGTAAATATGTATGGTATGGCAGTAGTTACCAACATTTATCAAAAGGAAACAACGATAAATCAAAATGAAGACACAAGCACACCACTATTATTTTTATAGAATACTTTACGATTACGCTTATTCATGAATTTATTTTATACCATACCCTACTATGACTTCTTATTGCATTCTATATTACAATTTATCTAAATGAAATGATATACTACTTCTACTACTTTTGAAACGACTTTTTCTTAACATACCTTTCTATTAATTTTTCTAGTGACACAATCTCTTACATTTTGACGGTATACTATAACATTATTTGTTATCATACTTTAATTGCATACTATGTAATTTTTAAGTACACTTATTTGACATACATACATACACTGTTACAGGTTTTGTGAAATGTTTATGGTATACTAAACAATGCCTTTTATGACAAACTGTACTATGACATTTGTATGCATACTTTTGTTAGATCTTGCAGAGGACATTTTGTTTTTAATATGTGCATTGTTAATATCCATGTTTCCATGCAAGTGTTGTTCTTTCCTTCCTTTGTTTGTGGGTAACCTCCACTTCCTCCTCTGATGTGTACAAGATAAAACCAAAAATAGGACCCACTGATTGCATGGCTCTGGTTATGATCAAAATGTTATTTCTAATGTTGTAACGTTAACTAAGGAATAAATAGAACTGTTCTTTGTTGTAGTTGCCCGAATAAAATTCCTCTGCATCTGCACAGAATTAATTTACATTGTTTTTGGATCAAATGAATATTCACACTGTGTTTTTCTACCCAATAAATGCAAATGGCAGTCTTTAGAAAACGCATTACTTCAGACCAGGTGGAAGCTGTTGTAAAGTGATACCACTCAGTTACAGCCGCTCCTGAATTTCAGTAGACTTGGACGACTTTCAAGCCTATACATGTCATGATGAATATGCATTGTTGATAAAGTAAGTGCCCAGGAATTAACCTCTTATGTCATTACTCTTACAGCTCCTTTTGAAAATCCCTTACAGAGAACAAATTACACCTGCTAACAAGTTCCTCTTATTCACACATTCAGCTCCGGTGTTGTAACTCTTTGAGCATGAAAAGAGAGTGCAAAATTCAAATGACCTCCTCAGACGGCATGTTTTTAAAGACCTGCTATCACATTTGAGCTCAAGCATGTTTACAAAAGACAGACCTGGAAATTAGTCACACAGTTATAGTCAACGTGGAACATTTTGGCAAGGCTTTAAAGAGGATTAAGGTCAGAAGGGGAAGTTTATAAAAGATTGTGATGAAAATACTTAGAAAAATAATTAGTGAAATGCTCGAATGGAGAAGGTGGAGTAATGTGAGTCAGTGAACAACTGAGGCAAATATTTATCAAAGTCGTGCTATATTCTTCCTTCTGAGAAGCTTGGATTAAAAAAACAATTCTCCAAACCAAAGTAACATTTTAAAAGGATCTCTCATAAATATGATTCTTTATCTGTGTCATGTATCCCCTCACAAGAAGACAAGACATTTATCAGAGTGCTCGGAAAATGAGAATAACAGCAACATGACTATTTCTTCTATGAGGCATTCCCAAGAAGCATCCTCCCCTAGGGTGGAGATGTTTTTATAAATAAAGAAAAGATTACTAACAGGAATGAAAGATTTAGCATGACGTAGATCTTAGTTATGTCCAGACCTCAGCGTATACATCAATAAATTACTCAACACTCAGATGGTGCCATACGAATACAATGTTTAATCTTTTCCATATTGAAGAAAATACACTGTACATATATACAAGTGTGTGCGAGAAACGTCCTGAGACCATCAAACATCGCAATCCATTTCCAAGAATTGAAATTGGATTGTTATTTGATCAACTTCAAATGTACTTGGGAGTGTGCACCACTGCAGCAACTAAAAGATCACTTGCATGCACTTCATTATATTTCAAAGGGAAACATTGTTCCTTCTCAGCCACTACTTTCATTTGAAAGCCATTGTTACAAGTTACAAGATGTTAAAAAATACGACACACTGAAAAACCCAGCAGTATATATTGGCTCCACTTTAACCAGATTCAACATTTAAACTATGCTTTAACATGGATTAATTAGTAGAATTAACCCAATTATATATTATATAACCTGGGGACAGCCATTCTGCCAGTTAAAGTACTTTCCTTATCTTTGTACTTTTACATTTCTTATGCAGGTAGTCTCAAAGTAGTGTCAGACAATGTATGGATATATTGACTTTAACCCTAACCCCAGTTAGATTGTAATTATTCTGTAATTCCACAAGGGGGTGCTGCCATAAGAACATTTCTATACCCAATACATTTTGTCCTAATACTGCAGGATTAAATTATACATTTCAGATTCAATACAGATTAAAGGAGCAAGGCAAACTCAACAGAGGCTTTAAATCAATTGAAATATGAAACCATGAATACAGGCAGCTAAAGGGAACTCTTGCCTCAGAGGGTCCATGTTGATTTTGTTAATTGTAATGACAATGTAAACTGTAGGGAATATGTTTTGTTGTGTAAATGTTTCACTTTATGAGGACAATGTAACCAACATCCTAAAAAAAGGTTTCAGTCATTTCACCGCATTTAGTGTCCTAATGTGTCCAAGTACAAAACTAAAATATAATTAGTCCGCCCCACCATTACCTTAACTCTCCTTCATTCCTTCTGTCTTTTAAACCTCTTTACCACGGTAAACGTAAATCATGTTTCTTTGTTTGGAAATTACAATCAAACATCAAATCTTTATCTCACAGGGATATGCTTTTTTTATTTGTGTAGATCGTGACATCGCATCAGTTAAAAAAAGAGAACATTAAACATTGGATGCAAGCTAAATAAACAGGATGTATCAAATCCTGGATCCAGGTAAACACATTAAATATGGAGACAGGAAGGATGTGTATACTCAGGTCCAATGCAACTATAAAGTGTGTGTGTGATTGAGGAGGGAAGAAGCTGCATGCTGAATTGATCTGCAGGATCATCATGTCTTCGTCCTTCATGTTGTACACCTTGCCCCTCTTCTCCCTCTGCTTCCTCCTCTAATCACCCTATTCCATCAAATCCTGCCGCTTCCAATCATCGCCCCAACCAAAGCCCCTATGAGAAACACTCATGCATCAAAAACTCACAATCCTGAAAATAAACATCCTGGCATGCACAGACATTTTTATATCTGACTCAAATCAAAAGCATTTTACCTAAATCACACCCTTCTGCCTGTACAGTGTTTGAACTTTGGAGCCCTGACGTAAGGAGAGGAATAAAAAGGAGGTAAAGCACAGGTTTCAAGGTGTGGAGCATTTTCTGATCCAGGGAACCAGTGACATAATAGCAAGAAACAACAACAGCGCACAGAAAGGAAAAGGCAATTTGACTACAAAGGCCAGACAAATCTCTGCGTACCATCAATAACATTAATGTAGATTGTAAAACAGTGTACCCATCTGCAAAATGTCCAAACAGCTCTGCACAGAGACCACTATCGGCAGCATCTCTACAACTACATTCCCCTCGAGCGGAGCCAAGTGAGACTGATGCAGAGAGTCAGACTGCAGGACATCAAACATCAGCAAACAGACGGTTCTCTGTGACAGATGTTGTCATCCAAGATCTATTTAGAGACCATACTGCCAAATGAAGCACCCTTTGCTCCGCCAGTGCCACCTCCTCAAACTTAAATCAGCGCTGTAGCCTGATGACCGGCAGACAACAGGACCCCCGTACTCTACCCCAGACTGTGTATTAATGCTGTCAACATGTCATAATACAACATTTACATTCAGTTATCATAAGTGGAATCGGCCATTCTTTCTGAAAAACATTCCTGCACTGTCATCTTGTTCAATCAGTAGCTGTATACACTCAGTCAATTATTAATGGTTATTTAGGTTTAAGGCTTTAAATATTTATGGATGCAAATAGGGAAATGCAGATGAATTATGAATAAATATGAGGAGTGAGCATGTACATCTCGATTATAAAACGATACATCCATGATCTCATATTTCCCCCATCAAGTCAACCTTGTATTCATTTTAAAATGCAATTGAAAATGAAACATCCAATATACTTTTTAAACAGCTTGTTTATTGAATATGTCTTAAACACATTGCAGTCTACAGGAGAACAAATAACAGTCCCCCCCACCCAACCCAAGACAATTGTCATATTAAAATAATATATTGTGTAAAATAAAATAAATAGAAATATAACTACACATGTCAACATAGTTGCATGTCTACAATATCAACATCTCGTCGTCAACCCACAACAGAATATGAAATATTTCCCAAGCAGCTACTAAAACCAGAGACAAGCATTGATCAAAGAGATGTGGTTTCCTTTGGAGATTGAACAATATTTTCTTATGATGCCATGTACAAAGAAAACAACTTAGAGACAGGGGGAGGATCTGCATGTTTCCAACAAAGCAATACATTCATTGCCAGCGATGGATAATTTAATAAACCACACCTTCTTTCTCTTAGCAAGAGGGATTTCAAATATGTCGGCTAGTAAAACTCATTGAGTTGAACATGGGATCTTAAACCAATCTCCAAATTGAACCCAATTATATTTTACATTTCGTGGACATTTGCGCAAGGTAACATTTCTCTCTAATTTATTCACTATGAGATCTTTCTTGTTATAAATAGGCTCCCTGTAAAAGCTGTACTGTAAAATCTTTGGGCAGCTTTTTCACATAATGTTTCCCTTCCACTGTCTCCAATACACTCCAGGTTTTTCTCCCATAAGGGTTTAGAATCTGTGAAGGCTTACATTCTGCTACATGGTGAATGACATCACTGCAGCATACTGTATAGTAAAATAGCCTGGTTTGTCCAGAGAATAAAATATGTGCATTAGAGAGTCGAGGTTATACATGCAGTTTGTACTGTCAATTAAATTAGAAAAAAGGCCCCAGGTTTCAGTAAATGGTCTCCAAAGGCTAAAGTCCCAAAGTTCCGTCCAGGGGGAGTTTCTCTCCCACGCACTCCCCCTGCCTGAAACGCGTCAATTGGACCCATTTATTAACACTACGTAACTCTCAGGCTTCTATTGGCTAGCGCTCCAACACTGTAGGTGAAAGGAGAAGGGGTGGGACATCTCTAAGCGGTTAACTAATCACAACAGAGCCGGCCAGCTAACCAATCAGAGCAGACTGGGCTCTGGTTTCAGACAGAGGGTGAAAAGAGGTGCTGCAACAGGCAGTTTATACAACTCCCCCATTACTTGGACTATTCCTTGCACCCCCTAGCATAAGCCCGAATGGTTTCAACCATATTGCAGCACTAACGTGCACTTATTGTGGTAACAAGATCGAAAGGATGCTAACGATCGGACAAATGAGTGTTGTGGACATGCGTGTGCGTGCATGAAAATGTAAGTGCATTATATTCTTGCCTAGTTCGGTTATTGGTGGGTTAATGTTCATAATACAGAGCTTACTCTGCAATAGAAGGCAGTTAGCAATAGCCGCTAACTTTGCCATGCTGACTATGGGACAGTGTAACAATGTAACGCCAAGTTGATCATTATAGAGACTTCATTGTGTGCATTCCTGTATGTTGTTCATGCGTGATTGTTTATAATAGTTAATTACTTTATGTAATAACTAGGGCCGGGACTCGATTAAAAATAATAATCTAATTAATTAGAGGCTTTGTAATTAATTAATCGAAATTAATCGCATTTTTAATCACATATAAATATTTGACCTGAGAACAGTGAGAAGCAATTTTTTTCACATGGATTTTAGTATACCATTAGGCGCATTCACACCGCAGTACTTTTCCCACAAAGGTTCATGAGAACTCTTTGAACCTGGGGGTGGATTAGGCAAATGAAGCCGCTGACGTCACTTCTTCTTCTTCTGCTTTGGGTTTACTGGCAGGCCGCAAACCACTTCACGGCGTCCCAAAGTCCCTGGCCGGAAGTCCCCGGAGTTGGGGACTGGCTTCAGTAGAAGCTGCTGGGACTCCCAGCAGCTTCTACTGAAGCCTTCAGAGTAAATCGCCAGAACGCCGACACCTCCTCATCTCCACCGCTCCCATGTTTTATTTTGTGTTGACATAAGTTATTCTCTCTCCGTTGGTGCGCGGGGCTAATGCTAATGGAGAGGCGAAGTCACGCCCATCTACTTCCGGACCATGGGACCCCGGAAGCGAAAAATGTACATTGAATTCAATGGAGAGAGAACACGTATCTTTTGATCCCGTTTGAATTGTGCCACGAACTACACATATGATGTTTGTCAATCTTAAACAATCATTTCCATGTCAAAAAAGTCACATTTTGTCGTAAAACTGCTGAAATATAAGACTATGAAAAATACGCTACTACAAAGACTACAAATCCCAAATCCCATTCTGGGTCGCGTAAGTGATGTCACAGGCATGCTCGGTGATTTATAATAAGACTCGTAATTAAAGCGAAGAAGAAAGAAGATCTCATAACTGATTTATTCCCTCCAATAAATTATAGATCGCTAAAAATAAATTCACTTTTACAAGATGCCTGTGTGATTTGTACCAGGTTGTAGTCATAAAGTGATCATACCACTTGCTCCTTCTATCGATTCCCGTCTGATGAAAGGACCAGGAGTCGCTGGATCAGACATATCAGGTAATATCATAGGTAATATACATGTTGTGCATGGAACATAGTCAAGTTAGCTACCTAGCTAGTAGCGACGAGTAGCGAGCACGTTAGTTAGCATTACATTACTTAGCCTTGTCATTTTTAGTAGCCTTACCATGAAGTTATTATTTTATTACATGAAGTAAACCAAAATGTTAAACAGTAACCAAACATGATGGTAAGTATTTCGTGAAACTTTTGAAGAGCAGCCTACTGCGCCCTCCACCGGGTGCTAAGGAAGCAGTTCAGGGAGAGTCGAAGGCAGGCAGGGAGCTTTGCATGTCATTCTTCTGGACGTGTTTCATTGTGATGACAATCTGTTTGTTGGAAAGACAGTCGTTGTGTGCTTATTGAGAGAAAATTGTTAGAAGAGATAATTATTCAAAGTGTTGTTACTTTAAAGTGTTGTTACTGACCTTTTTCTCTTTTATTTTCTTTACCTCACCTGTAACTGCTGAGATGTTGAGGAACATGCACATTGACCTGCTCTGGCAACCTGATTTCCACTGTACGTAATAGTATTTGGTTATGGTATATTATTTATATACATCAAAGGCACAATGCACCCCCCAGAGACACACATGTATTGAGTGTGATATTTTGCATAGGTCATGTGAAATCATCTTTACATACTAGAAAACTGTAGGAGCGGCAACTTGTTTTGAAATTGAATTTTTAATATCCGATAATAAAGTTGATCTGTTTTCTTTATTCTTCTCTCTTCCCAGCTCCATCCATCACCATTCTCTGTTCCTGCAGGTCCTGCTTGCTAATCAATGCTCATATTTTTTTACACAATTACAAATAAAGTCATTGTATTGTATGACATGAAGTTGTGCTTCATTCGGAGTCAATAATAAATTCATTCTGCCTTCAACTGCGCAATGATTGTGGACTGCACCGACATCCATGTAGCTGCCCCCCAGTAAGATGAACCAAGCAAAGAGGGTCCCCATCATGCCCAAGGACATCCAGCTGGCCCGCTGCATCCGCGGAGAGAGGGCTTAGACTGACCTGAGACCAGCACACCCAAACACAACAGCTCTTTTAAGAGCCACATACATTTTCAAAGAGTTGCAATCCTACGTTATTATAATGATTAAACTGGTTCATGTATCACTTAGTTTACTGAACCGTGATGAATGAAAGAAATGAGTGAGGTAGTGGTTTACTGAAGTTACAAATACATTAATATATGAGTAACAGGTCAGTGTAAACACAAGCTTCTGTCAATTATGGATCATTCAAACTATTTATATAAAAATATGTAATAAAGTTCTAAAACAAGTATTCGGTATATTCCTTGATAGCTTTTGGAGAAGGTTGTTTTTAAGTTTACTAAAATCTATCGTTTCAACTGTTTCACTTTATAAAAAGGGAACAGGTGAGTAAAGCATCATTGAGTTTCTTATTCTGTCAGTAAATTATCCAAATGAATGTTTTTCATTATTTTAGTCAACCCTAAACAAATTGATTGTACCTTTTAATGATGACCTTACATGGTCGGCAAAGTTAAATTAACTTCAGAAAATCAAATCTGTTCTGAGAAAAAACTAATAAATGTTTAAAGATAGGAACTTGCCATCCCACTGAAAAACAGTCCGTAGAGATTTAAAGGCGTAGTTGTAGTTCAGTCCAACGTTTCATTTGGATTCATTTGACAACAGTCAACTATTTTCATAAAGAATATATATATTTTTCAAAGTCAACTTTATTGTCAATCTTACTCAGTTTGAGAGACCAAAAAGACGTTTAAATAAAATTATACAATTTACAGATATGTATACAAATATATATATCCTATATACACCATCATGTATAATGATGGTGTATGATGTAGAAGGAAGTGTGGTAGATAACAAGTAAATATAGAGTTACATACAGATCCATGTTACAGCAAAAGATGGAATAACTAAGAAGCACGCAGTATAATAATAATTACATGCAACAATTAAATAACTGCTCAGCATCTCCACCACAATCCCAATCTGCTGTGTCCTGTTTTCCTCCCCTCTGCATAACACCCCATCACACATACCAAACACAACGCAGAGTCCGAGGGTGTTAAGAGTATGTTTATTGAAATGTCCTCCTCTCTACTGGCCAACACAGGGAGCATATGCTGGGTGTAGAATTGTTCCAGGAGGAGGAGATTTCCATGCCATGCAGGGTCTTTGGGGATGGGGATGATGATCGCCTCCTTCGTGGTCCACACAACAAAGTAGTAGAGACTCCGGTCTGTGATGTGCAGCTGCCCTTGGACCTGGTGCCAGTATGGGTGATTCTCCTTGAGAATATATGACCCACCCTCCTCACGGAGACAGAAGGATGGTAACTGGACTGCCTCCGTGATGGTCATGTTCCTCTGGCTGTGTGGACACTTCACCTCCAGCAGGGCAGATGGCTGCACAAGTCCATCGGGTGATGCTCCCAGAACACCCGACTCACTCACAAAGAGACCAGACTCGATTCGAACACTGTCACTTGATAGGCCTCCACAAAAGTCTTCACCCCTTCGGCCTCGTTTACAACCCCCCAGTTGACAGTTGGCGATGTCTCTGGCCAGTGGGTTGTATGTCTCCTCTCGCTGTTGGTAAAGTTGAGACACCGACTGGACTACTTTGGAAGTGCCAGGCTTCCTCCACTGGCACTCAACATCTGTGGAGCTGATCTGCCACATGGCAAATATTGCCAATGCTGCAGCGTGGCTGCATTTGTACATCTCCTGTGCACAATCACAGACAGCGCTCTGCATCGCGCCATCGTCTCCCATGCAGATCTGTAAAAATAAAGTAAGTACCATTTGTTAGCATGCTATAATAGATTGAATGAGCAATAATACAAGGATGGTCCGGATCTGGGGGTGGGAGGGTTTATTTTTCCATAGTTTTGTCCTCTTGTCTGTTGTTATTGTTTGTTTTTTCTGTATTTTTTGTAATTTGTGTTGTATTGGTTGTGATTGTACATTGTATTTTTCTAAATGTGTATGAATACATTTTTGAAAAACATTTGATCAACAATAAAAAAGGATTTGGTCAGGATCTAGACTCAGTGTGTAGTTTATTAATTAATCAATGCTCTCTACATTAGGAAAACACATACCGGTGTACCAGAGGGAGTCACACACAGCTGTGACTAGATAACCAAAATCCTTGAATCGACACACAGCAAATAAACTCAAATGACACAACGACAAAAAGGAGATCACACATACAGTATAGTCGATATAAAACTGGCCGCTTCAATCTGAAGAGCAACTAAAACAAAACACGGGAGTGTACCTTGTTCTTGTGAACACTAATGTTATCCACAGCATACACAGAGACCACGAAGTTCTTAAGGAGAAAACTAGTTGCTAAAACAAAACACGTTAGTGTACCTTGTTAGCTAATGTTAGCTAGCTGACATTAACGTTACACATTGCACTCATATTACTCACCGAAACCTTGTAAAGCCGGTCCCGCATGCTGGCTCTTACAGAACCGACTAACTCCCCTTTCATATAGGTACAGCTCTCAACGTGCCCAGACTTGTAGTGATTTTCACCTCGTAAAATACTTGTATTCTCATTCTGAAAGAATGTGGTGAAATGTGCTAACGTGACGGCCATCTTTATGTTGGTGACGCGTATTGTGCGAGACGAGAGACCTGTAGTTCACTGAGCGGTTTCACACGAAAAAATGTGTAACTTCACAGTTTTACGACACATTTTTATTTTTTTGACTTGCAAAATGTTCTTTTAAATTGACAAACATCATATGTGTCATTCGTGGCACAATTCAAACGGGATCAAAAGATAACCTTTCTCTCTCCATTGACTTCAATGTATAATTTTCCGCTTCCGGGGTCCCATGGAGGCTTTCGGAAGGGGAGGGACTTCGCCTCTCTATGCGAGGATAATAAAATGGCGGCTTCACAAAACTTTTTGGGAGTTTTACGGGGCGTGGTTTGCAATCCGCCCAGCCAATCAGAAATATAGCTCTTTTCTCACAAGAGAGCCGTACGAAAGTCCCTGCTCTCTAGCAGCTCTCTGCTCTCTAGCAGGGACTTTCGTGGGGGTAAAAAGGTTCTCATGAACTAATTTTAGTACCGGCTCTTTTTGGTGTGAACGCGATAAAAGAGGCTAACGTCCACGCTAGCTGCTATATGTTTTGCATTGAGGTGATACTTGAGGCTTGATGTGCTGCGGTGATATGCGAATTCCTTTTTGCATAATTTGCACACAACCGTGCTCTTATCGACGCTTCCATCCGTCCGTTTTTTTTAAACAACATTTCCCACTGTTGTTCACTGTGGTTTGTTGTTGTCTGAAGCAGTGCTTGAATTGGAATGAAAAAGGTGCCAGTACTCTAAAATCAGCAACTTTTTCAAGTCAATTTTATATATACAGCCCACAAACAAGAATTTGGCTACTATAATGCTGGTGGGTTTGTCTCTTTACTACTGTATATTTTAGAAAGGTTCACTGTACTTAACATTTTTTATGATAGGCAGCGGATATGGCTAAAGCTCAGTAAGGTCAATATTAACTGAAAATATAGCAATCAAAGTCTAGATCTTCTGCTGAAGACACATGAAGCAGAGACTTTTCAGGTGAGAGCCCCTCTGGTGGTGTTCAACATTAATGACAAGGAAACAAAGCTCTGGTCAGAAGCATTTTTTATAAAAAGCTTTAACAAAATTTAAGTATTTCTGTACATTTTGAATGCAATCTAACTTTCCAACTCAGAAAACGAAAAACGAAAAAGTGCCAAAAGTCTTCTCACATGGCTGAGCTGCTTTGCAATATACTTCACCACTGAAGAATACAAATATGTATAAAGTAAACTATGATGCAATCTAACTTTCCAACTCAGAAAAATGATAAAGAGCATGAACAAAGAACATGTAAAAACAAATGCAAAATTTGCACAATCTAAAATGAGAAACTGTAACTGCAAGTAACAAAGTCTGAGCCATGGTAAAGAGTTACATTGAACACCAAGCTGATCAGATAACTCCCTGGTTGGTCTGAAGTCCTTCTATCTCCAGGATCTGTACAAATCGGCACATTATGCCAAAAGTCTTCTCACTGGGTGAGCTGCTTTGCAATATACTTCACATTGTTAGAAAAGGCTCCAGAAGGCCTTGGGGACATCAGTATCAGGGGCTGGAGCTGGACAGGCTCTTTCATCAGCACTTCTCCTTCCCTTTGCCAGCCAGGACCTCACATACTGTTCCGGATTGAACTGTCCTAGTGATGGTCCATTACATTTAATGAAAACCAGGCTGGACAGTCGGCTGACAGAGAGAGCATTCCTTTTTGCAGTAAGGATATCGTTCATGCAGCTGAATGCCCGCTCACACTCACTAGTGGAGACAGCGATGGTTCGGACTGCTTTCAGTAGAGGCTCCATGGCAGCAGGTGTACGGGATGCCCTGGTTTCCTTGTATTCGCGAAAGCCCTGAACAGTCTCTCTTCTGTCCACTTTCAGCACTTCGCACAAACGTAGCACCTCTACGTCCCCATACTGTACGTCTAACTCCTCTTCAGGCCAACTTCCAGGATGGATAACTTTCATGTCCTGGATTAGCTGATTGTCCCGGGCCTCCCGGCCATGTAATGGGATTTCTCTTGTGCTGACATGAGAGGAGGTTGTGGAAGTCATTCTGTGTCTCAGATTCTCTACCATACTGCGGAAAAACTGACCTGCATGAATCTGTACAAGCCTGCCATTCTCACGCAGGGCAACACCCTTGAAGGACTTCTCAGCTAGAGCTGTATGAACTGTAGTCATGTGTGGGCCAGGCATGGTGACCATGGATTCAAAAACTCGTATTTCTCGAGTTAAGAGCCTATCTGCTGTAGGCAGTGTTATCTCTCTTTTTTGGAGTTGCCGAGAGAGGTCGCTGAGCTCTGTGAGCGCATCGTACATCAGTCCCAGATTGCTGACAAACGTTGCAGATGTGAGCACATCATCCAGGCCCTTGTACTTTGCTCTGTCTCTGGAATCCCTGCTCGTGTCGTTTGCAGCATTTGTGAAGTGATCATGAAGCACTCTGTAGTTTTCCCAGACTGCTCTGACGCTCCTTTCACTTGAAGCCACCCAGCGGATGGACAAAACACGCCCTATCACCAGGAGACGCTGTCCGACTGCTTGCGCACACTTCGCTAACTGCCTCTGATTTTTGGGGGAGGCATGGAACAAGGAATAGAGTTTGTCAAAAAAGATCTGGAAATGATTGAGCCCTGAGACTTCCTTGACCACATCCCCAACTGCCAGCTCTAGACGATGATTGGAGCAGTGCCACACAAACAGGCTTGGGAATTTACTACACAACTGGGTAGCAACGCCTGTTCTCTTCCCTAGCATGACTGAAGCCCCATCACATGCAAAAGAAACGAAACACTGACCTAAAAAGTCCTCGTTAAAATCTCTTCCAAGACACTCCATTAACGCCTTTGTGATGTCATCAGCCGTTGTTCCATCCAACTCGATCAGCTCCCAAAAAAACGTTTCGGGCTCAGCATCAGCTAATGCTGAGCGTAGACACACAACAAGCACCGTTTTACCACTAATAGTGGTAGATTCATCGACCAAAACACAGAGTTTTCTTTGGTTTTCTGTAATGTCTTTTGCCATTTTTTTCTTCAGCTCATGAGCTATGTGGTCGATGATTTCGCCACAGGTTTTATTGGAGTGCAAAACCCTGCCCACGTTCAGCCCATTCAGTTTCTGTACATTCAAATCAATTGGCATGTCTGTGAATGGCCGGCTATGTTTGCCAATGTTATATGCGGTTCGAAAAACTCTGATAGTGGTGTCTAATTCAGATTTATGCATAGACTGCACTTGATGTTGAATAGTTTCACGTGAAGCAGATGTAAGGATGTCAGCAGCTTTTACATGGGCTTGTGATTCTTTATGTTCTTTGATTTTTTTTCTCAGGCTAGCTTGTTGTTTGCCCTTGTCAACACCAAAATGAGACACTGCACACTCACCCCATTCAGTTGACAGTTTCAGTCCTTGTCCAGTGTGTATTCCCAACGATTTGACATCTCTGCATATCCGACATCCTAGCTTCTTATCTTTAAGAAGGAGCCATGCATTGGTCTTGCAAAA
The DNA here is from genome assembly GCF_902827175.1 of Gymnodraco acuticeps. NCBI lineage: Eukaryota > Metazoa > Chordata > Actinopteri > Perciformes > Bathydraconidae > Gymnodraco > Gymnodraco acuticeps. The sequence continues at coordinate 1,600,602 of NW_022989913.1, forward strand.
ATATTGCACCTGGTCCGTTGTCCAGCAGTCAGGTGCATCGCTTTGCCCGGTGTTGGTGGTGGCAGTTGCGCCAGCAGCAGCTAACGTTAGAGGCTCTGGAGGAGGCGGCGGAGCTAGTGCTAATGCTAATGCACTAGAACTTGGAGCAGGAGGATCAACCAAAGAAAGCTCCCCATCAGACACAATTTCCAACACAGGCACAGCATTCTCTGTATTTGAAATTTCTTCCGGCGACAACCGCTGTCTTTTTGCACTTTTATTAATCCACGTTAACATTTTAGAAGTGCTAATTTGTGACGTGACGTGCTTTCCTTCTCTCGGGGGCGTGCCTGCTCTGTTCTATCACTCTACATAGCCACCCACTGGGTGGGAGTTGCACTGCATAAACACAACACACGTGCATCTAGGTATGCAAATTGTAAAGCATTAAAACATGGTTTTACTAACAGTTTTCAGTATGTTGTTACTTCGGCATTATTATTATTATTATTTTGAAACGTGTATTACTATTAAATCACGGTCAAATAGGTTAATTTTGACATAGTCGTTTCCACCACAGTATTTACATGGAGAAGATAAGCCCCGCCCCCTCTCCAGCACGTTCTGTTTGAATGACAGGAGTAAACAGCTGACAGCCGCTGTGAAACTCCAGCGGTTAGAGTGATGAGAATGTCCGTTCGGCACCTCATGACGCATCTACTGAGTACCGGGCGGCTGTATATATATATATGGATGTATAATAAGAACGGCGGGAGAGTGTTGAGTACTGGCACGGTGCATGAGTACCGGAGTACCGCCAGCATGCCGGTACTGAGCAAGAAGTGCCGGTACTCCATGGGTCAGAACCAGAAGTGCCGGTACTGCGTACCGGTGAGTACCGGCCCAATTCCAGCACTGGTCTGAAGTCATGAACGTTAGTTGGTGCTCCAGTATAATCGGTACGCCTGAAACTCATCCAGTGAGAAACGTTCCGCGGTGCAAAAATAAGTGCGATTAAAATGCGTTACTTTTTTTAACGCGTTAATTTTTGTGTAATTAATTAATCTTAATTAACGCGTTAAAGTCCCGGCCCTAGTAATAACGTGTCATTTCAATCGCCATTCTGTTGCGGCCTGAGAATAAAATACCTTTTTCAACATTAAAGCATGGAGACATGTCACAGTAGAGCAGTGGTTCTCAAACTTTTTCTGTCAGGCCCCTGTTCCGGATGAACTGGTTCCCCGATCAACTGGTTGACAGATGTGGAGGCGTGGCCTTCGACTGAAATACACATTTCGATCGCTTCTTCTGTCGTTTTCATAAATCTTTTGGTATATTTGGCTGGATAGGAACACTTTGATGCACATTCAGTACCAGTGTGTGAGGTTGTGGTTACAATGGCGATATCCGGACGCGAACAGCGAGGACTACAACAATAAAAACGAGTTGACATGGGGATGTCTGTTCAAAACATTGCGAGCTCCAATAAATCATTTAAACCAGCTATTGTTACCAGACTTATTTCTGAATATCGTTCTTAATGTGATACCAAGTCCATCTGAGACCTGTTTGACACCTTCAGACAGCCTCCCAGTGAAGCGTACGTTGTTTACTCAGAGTTTGAAAGCAGTGTGGAGAAGTCTTCAGCTGTGTTAAACTGTGATCCTCTCAGGTAAACTGTGATTCGCTCAGGGTCAACTGGGATCCACCCATGGGAAAATGGGAAACAATATTAGGAATCCTCTATTCAAACTACATAATATTCAGTGTCCATCGACATGAAAATAACAAAAGTTCATGCTGGACTCAAACCCGAGTCCCAACAGCAAAAGTCACTCCAGCCCTGCGCGTTATAAGTGCGCCACGGATCAACACGACGTATCGAACCACCACACTATAATATTTTAGATTAACCTTGTTAAAAAGTTCCAGAAAAATGCAACCCGACCATCATTTATAATGTGAGCGAATGTATGTACACTTTAAGCCATATAATATACATATTATAATATAGTATTCTGACTGAGGTCTGTATCAAGCCTCATTAAGACCCACCGAGATCAGATATCCTAGTTTATCAGCCTGCAAGCCCACATTATTTTGTGATAAGTGTTAGTTTTACCGTGGTATCGTGTTGATCCGTGACTTTTGCTGTTGGGACTCGGGTTTGAGTCCAGCATGAACTTTTTTGTTATTTTCATGTCGATGGACACTGAATATTATGTAGTTTGAATAAAGGATTCCTAATATTGTTTGCCGAGACCAACATTAATGACCCATCAGCATTTTAAAGTCTAATATCCCTGCACATGCAGCAATGACATTTCTGCTGCTATCTTTGCAAAACGAGTTAACAGTCACATGTTATCTGGATGAGTGCTGCAGAATGCCGTTTTTATAAGGGATGTAGATGTGTGTGTCTTTCATATTAAACATGATCGCTGGTAGATAGCCACAGAAGTCGTAACACAGTTTAACCTGGGCGGATCCCATTTTCCCATGGGTGGATCCCAGTTGACCCTGAGCGAATCACAGTTTACCTGAGAGGATCACAGTTTAACACAGCTGAAGACTTCTCCACACTGCTTTCAAACTCTGAGTAAACAACGTACGCTTCACTGGGAGGCTGTCTGAAGGTGTACACATGTTTCAGATGGACTTGGTATCACATTAGGAACGATATTCAGTGATAAGTCGGGCAACAATAGCTGGTTTTAAGGATGTATTCGAGCGGATCACAATTTAACACAGCTGAAGACTTCTCCACGCTGCTTTCAAACTCTGAGTAAACAACGTACGCTTCACTGGGAGGCTGTCTGAAGGTGTACACAGGTCTCAGATGGACTTGGTATCACATTAAGAACGATATTCAGTAATTAGTCTGGCAACAATAGCTGGTTTAAATGATTTATTGGAGCTCGCAATGTTTTGAACAGACATCCCCATGTCAACTCCTTTTTATTTTTGTAGTCCTCGCTGTTCGCGTCCGGATATCGCCATCGTAACCACAACCTCACACACTGGTACTGAATGTGCATCAAAGTGTTCCTTTCCAGCCAAATATACCAAAAGATTTATGTAAACGACAGAAGAAGCGATCGAAATGTGTATTTCAGTCGAAGGCCGCGCCTCCACATCTGTCAACCAGTTGATCGGGGAACCAGTTAATCCGGAACACCCCCCCCCAACACAAGTCAGGCTCAGTGGCGGCGCCAGAGATTTCTTTTGGGGGTGCTGTGGGGTAGCTTGACGTTTCATAGAGGGTGCTCAAACATTTAGGGTTTCCCATTAATGTACCGGTCGCTACAGTGGAATTTTCTACTGCATAACTCCCCACGCATATACACAATACCCGCAACTGTTACAATGAAGGCTCGATAATCAGCTCACGGCATATAGGTGTAAGCAGGGGTAAAGTGCTATTTTTGTAGGTGGTGTGTGGACCTCACATAGGGGGGTCCGGGGGCAAGCTCCCCCGGGAAGATTTATTTTTAAATATTGAAGTTAAATGCATCAATCTGGTGCACTTTGAGAGCAAAATGAAGAGATCTATGGATACATCTCTCAACACCCATTTGAAACAGAACTGTAAACAGATTTAGTTTTTCTTTATGGATATTTTACAAATCACTCGTTTAAACTTTATTCTTTTTTTAATGTCATATAGTAGCTATTTCATAGCTGTTTTTCATGTATTCTCTTATTTTTTTATAACTATAATGATCATATAAATGTGTGCCTCGGAAATAATTGTTTACATTAATGGTGACCAAAACGTTTGAGACCCACTGAGATAACACTGAGAGAGTCCTTTAGCTCACTGAGTCTCTCAGTCTGACAGGAGAGGACTCTCCTCCACTTTGTTGTTGAAAAAACTCCTTATATCCGTTAGCGTAGCTCGCTAGCACCAGAAGCTAACAACAACGATCTTCATTACGCTCTCGCGCACACAAAATGGCTCGTTCCACACACACACACACAGAGCCGAGCTTTAATGAAACACAGAGACCCAGACGTAATAGTAGCTACTGTACTGCATCATATTATTTTCGAATCAATAATTTTTCAAATTATGATCTTTTTAAAAAAATCTTTTAAAAATAAATAAATGTATAACCATTTTTTCTCCTGGTCTCTCGCGCCCCCCCTGGCATGCCTCTGCACCCCCCACGTTGAGAACCACAGCAGTAGAGGCACAAAATACAACTATGAACCTGAGATTGATAATATTTCCTAGAATTTGCCTGAGGAGTATAAGGGGTGGAGTTTCCTCTCTGTACTTAAGACATGTCTTTCCTGTAAATGTTTATGGAAATTAAGATGGAAAGCCCAACATAACTTTGAAATGGTTTATTCTTGTTAAGGAACGCCCAATGTCTTGATGCAGTAATTTCATCAAAAACAAACAACATGAAAGTTGTTAATTAGTTAATGTTTGGAGAGTCGCGCAGGAAGAGGCGTAACACCTGCTCGCTCAACGTCAGGCTGCCAGGGTCCTCCAGAGTCACCGCTGCATCCTCCATCCTGCTATCTCCCTCTGAAGATGTCTGAACTCACCAATATGCAGCTGGACATGGGAGGGGGTCGTAAAATCTTGGCATGTTTATTGTACATCTTGTCAATGCTGTTACCAGTAACAGATGTCTCGTATACACCAACACTATTTTCCTCAAACATGCTAAAAATGTTGATATGAAGATTGAGGGAATTTCCTCTAAATCTGCAAACACTGATATTGGTATTGGAGCGGATAGGATAAGGAGAGGATAATAGGTAAAATGTGGTTCTTCAGTCAAAGCCCCTAAATGGTATAGAGTTTCACTTTTTTCAGTTTGGAAGTCTATAAACCCAGCTTGCCCAAGGTATAAGCCGCCATTATCACCCCATGAAAAATACGTCAGGAAAAACAAATAGCTGTAATGATTATTTCCACGAAAATGTCAAACCACAGATCAAGTGTGGCACGAATTCCTGTAGATTTATCATAGCTTGATCAAAATGGTTGCCATGTGTTTTAATGCAGTTGCATTTCCTTGCTAGTGTTGCTTTCATTAGCCGTCTTTTCTTCCCTCAGGTCCCGCTTTTCTTTGCTGTGGGTGTGTAGGCGTTTTGGTTGAAGGCCATTTACAGCAGTGGCAAGTAGCGGAAATATTTGTATATAGAAGAGGTAAAGTGGTTCCACTTTTATTGCTGTTGTAAACATTTTAAGCATTTTTTGGTTCTCCGGGCGAAAAAAAATACCAAGAAATTAGGAAAAAAACTATATAAATACAACATGTTGGGAAATACCTCCCAATCGTTCTCCATGTTCTTGTAACTTGAGAGAAAGTGTTCACTGTTTGGGAAATTCTTGCATATATTAGATTTCATTACATCCAAATGTCTGAGGGCGTGCCCTTATGATGGGGCATGTACCCATGTTATTCCTGGTTTCAAATATGAAATTGCTTAAAATACAAACTGTTGAAGTCATTTCTCCCACACAGCTGTATTAGATACAGTAAGTCCCAGTCAAACTAAAACATGAGCTCTGCTTGGCCAAATAAAAACCAAAGGGGAAAAGATTAGTTTTTTTTACTCGCAAAAATACAACAGTCACCCAAGAAGACCAACCATCAGTCAAATCTTTCCATGTGACCTGCCTCGGATCGACTCTGAACTCCGATAATTCAAGTTGACTTCTGTGTTACCTCAAAATGCCTGCAGCCGTGCTATAAACTCCCAAAGAGAGCTGGTGTGGTCTCGTTGGAGCTGTGCAGGAAGTCTTGTTGCGTTTTCTACGATTTGTGTCTCCTGGAGAAAACAAAAACGATGTCTTCATTCAAACATTATCCAGGGGGAGCCTTTCCTGCTTAATATAGCTGATACTTAGGAGATGAAATATGGCAATAATAACATGTTACATTTAAGATAACTTACCACCAAAGGGAAATACTGGTTTAGGTTTAGGGTGGGGCGCCGGGCGGTATGTAAACCTCTCCTCCAACATACACTGTTACTTCACTAGACCTTCAGTATATACACTATTTCATATTTAATCAAAGTGAGAGCTGGCATCTGCAGGCCTGGCATATACCCCAGACAAATATTGTTCTAGAATTACCCACATGAAAGATTATTTTCCAAGCAATACTGTATATTCCGTGTATATGTATGAGCTATCGCTGCCATGACGTGGGAACCCTCTGATTCATTTGGTGTGTTTAATGTTTTGACTTCAATTTGTACTATATCTTGCTCAAATATTTAAACACTGTTGTATATTATAAAACGTATTGAAAGAGTTGTCATGAGCTTTTAGCTTTTCTGACTAAACCACATCCCCTTAATCTGCCCTCCACTTTCTCCCTGTTAGTGATATCCAAGAGTACATTTCAATAATTATAGTTACAACAAGCCTTTCTTTCTAGCAAGAACATCCCAGATGTAAATACTTATGTTATGGCCAAGCTCCATTTAGGTATTCCAGAAAGCCATGTCAAATACCTTGGCCAAAGATCAGACAAATGTGAAAGGAATGAAGCTACAATTATTGACATTTATTACACCTGCGCTTACCTGCTATGACATGTCTTAGGGATTTTCCTTTGGAAAAGAAAACAACAAGTCATGGCCTTAAAGCAAGAGGTATTAAATTGTGTCAGCGATAGCTCCTGGTTTACGAACCAATAGGGAACAAATTATGATACAATCTGTTTTGTATGTCAGCATAGAATAATGAATCTTGACAGACTTGATTTATAATTTCCATGTCCAATCAAAGTATGATTCCATACCTTTAAATGTAAGATTGACTTGCTCGTTGACGACTGTTTCCCGGTTAAGATGTGAAAGAGGAGATAAACACAAGCACATCTCCTTCCTGTGCAATTGAAAAAGAAATGAACAATAATGAAGGCAATAATTGAGACAGTTTCAAATGAGATCAAGGCAGCTGTGGTTATAAGACAAATGCAATGCTGTAATGCACAAACTCAATTAAATCGACTTCCATTTTATTAGTCCATGTGACATTCTGCATGGCTAGTTCTAGTGGTGTTAGTAAAAAACAGAAAGTGTAATGTTCCTGTAAGAGTTCACAAAGTTCTCATAAAATCCTAATGTAAACCTTTCAGCTTGACTCAAAATTGCTATGTGGTGGAGCTAAAAACAAGTTTGTTGACATTCACCATGGAAAAGTTATTATTTTTTTGTACAAGGTTTTGGGGGATGAACTTAACAAACACATTTCCTGAAGGCCATCTTCTAAATATCCCCAAAACACACACTGTGTACTGAGAATAAGGTCATTTCACTGATGGGATAAAGTTGGCGTTATTTGATATTCTCAATGATTACCAAACCAATCACTGTCCCTCATCACTTTCTGAAGCTCCTGTCTGTGGCAATTGGTTCCAAATCAAAAACTTTTAATAAATTGGGTCACAATTATAGTTTGAGTAATTTCCCACAACAGCTAGTCCAGTTGTTTTTAGCACATTTCTCATATAGCAGTAAATAGTGCACTTGTTGGGGATTATTTTCAGCTGCGGATTAATACACATTTGAAATGAGTAGCTGTCACAGTCGTGTCCCTGATGATTTCTCCCGCCTGCCGGAGGGATCAAACTGTCTGGTCACAGCTCTGTTGTTTAAGCTTATGTCATCACTGCTGTTCAGCACGGGCGGCTGAGCTGCTGTATAATAGATGATTTCCAGGAGATAAGCTCACTGAGTGAAGCAGCAATCATCAAGAAACCTTCACATATTATAATGTCAAAGGTGTTGTTGTTTTTTCCTGCCATATGGTTTATTTAGTGTAATCGGATCTTTCCCCACATGAATCCCCATTGTATAATAGTTTATTACATTATAAACAGCATCCCGCATTATAAGAATTGTATTATTTTATTTATGTATTTATTCATTTTAAATACAATCTGAGTACAGAATATTTGTTTCACCCAAAGGTTGATAGTTTGGTATAAATGATGAACATCCATTCCTCTGAAATTATGTTTATTCAGCAGTCAATATAGAATGTTAGATAAAACATTTTTTGGCACAGTTGCTTAATGATCATAAGCTGTCCCGTTTCTGTGTGGTAATCTAAATAAATATGCAAAACCATAATTTACTTCCCAAATAAATACAATATAAACTACAATATAAGATGCACCGCATCCGCGCCCCACTCTGCCGCTCCTCAGGAAAAACAAAACAAAAACATAATTTATCGTACTTCAGGCAAACAGTTGCAATGGGTTCAAAACCAAATAAAGATTGTCCAAGGTGAAAAAGATGCTTCATAAGTTATTGCAATAGCTTATTTTACCCTAAAGTTCTACCAGGCGTTACAACAAGGAGGCATTTGATTGGGCCAATAGAAGGCTGTACTGTGGGCTTCATAGGAAGTTACAGGGTGTATTGGATGGGCGCAAACACATTTCCAGATCCTTATTCTACGTCATAGTTTTCTGTCAGCCAGAAGAAAAACCTGCCACTTCTGATCACTAAAACCATTGTTCTTGTTTCACACCTGTGCCTCAGTTCAGCTGAAAGTGTAAACGTTCATAAATTACACCCAGAGACGATATTAAAAAGGTTATATCATCTGGAACTGGAGACATGAGATGTTAACAAATCTAAGTTTGAGAAAACATCTTGCGTGTTGAATTTACTTGGTGTGTTTTGGCAATTCTTTGAGGAAAATAATTCCAGAGAATTATGGGTAATTACAATAATGGGCTATTTGGGAAAAGTATAAAAAAGGACTCAAACACGAGTGTGATGAGATTTTCAATGGAGAGCAGATGGGATCTATTTTCACTAAAGTGAGTGTGTTTTAAAACAGGCGCTCATTGATAATCTACACAACATCAACAAACACAATCATTAAATGTGGGGGCAAACCTGGAGCTATGGAAAATGATTTTCTTCACTCGTCAAATTCCTTATCAATAACGCTTATTCTTTTCCTTGTATAATAACACTGCAATCAGTAAGAGGATTGCTTGCAAGCAGGGAAACAGGGCACAAAGTCATGATCGCTGATAACAAGTCAACACTCCTTTAGGTAGATATGCTTCCTGTAGACAGCTGATCACTAAACAACACTTGAGGTCAATGGTCCAAACTTATATTTATGGATTTGAAGTAAATTATTGAGCTTTTTTTTTGCCTTAAAGGTGGTTTAGTGTCTGCATTTGGTCTTACTAAACTGAATGCCCATTAATATGGCGTGTAGGAGCCGCAGCAATCTAGTCCTCCATGACCCACAGTTCATCTATTGCATGTGCTAGCCAACTAGTAAAATGCAAGATCACAAACATACAACATTGCTACATCGCTGTTGTACCACAGTTTACAGTGTTACTAGACAGATAGAAAATATAATAAAAGCGTTTTTTGGTATGAACAGTCATTTTCTGTCTCTTTGCATGGAATCCACAAAATCACAGCACTTGCTGTCCACGTGATTTGGATCCAATTAGTTTTGACAGACGTCAAAAGTCTCCCTGTTAGAAAAAGGCCGCCATGGAACAGCCATGAACACATTCCCTTCCTTTCCTCTTTTCCTTGAGATTTTATTCCATAGTTTGTCTTTAAACAGCATTCATGTTCAACTCTCCCAACAGTGTCTGAGAGCAGCATGAAGAGGTCCATTTCTCGGGGTCATACACACCCACAGTTCTTCGCCGACATATTTCGTACTGTGTGGTGGAGGTGCTTGTTGTCCTGGAAGGAAAACTGTTTTTCATAAGCGATGGGCCGGCAGCAGGGCCCGTTGCTGACCTTGTCCTTGCGGCCCTTCTTTTTGAAGCCTGTCCGCACCATGTGATCCATGGTAAGGTCGTAGTTCTGCCGGTGTTCCAGGCATTTCCCGCTGCAGTAGCGCAGCAGCAACGTCTCGTCGCTGTCATAGCCGAGACCCAGTTCACTTACGGTCAGCTCCAGCTCCCTCAAAGAGCAGGGCTTGGGCCTCCGCGCTCTTTTAGTCCTTCGGGCCTGGTTCTCTCCCAGGAGCCGGCTCTTCCTCCTCTTCCTGTCCAGCAAGGCGCCGACCACATGCCGAAGTTCGCCCTCCGTAAAGCTCTGGAACATCGCAGAAACTATCGGAGAGGAGGTAAATCATACGTTACTACACAGGTGGTAGCAGGATTATCTGATTTCTGTGTAACAATAATCAGATATGGCTCACAAAGATAACATACAGTAGTTGACAGGATAAACTCATGTGCAAACAAAATAAAACACGTTTATCTGACATCATGGCAGCTTCCAATAAGTCTTATCGTTATCTGCATCTCTTGAAGCTGATTCAAGTTGAGGAATGCCACTAAATGAGTCTGTGGGAAAGTTAAGTGTCATCCTTCCATATGAACTATGAGGTGCTAACTGACTGTGTTGCTGTGATACATTAAAAAGACAATCTGTAAACACCAAAGTAAGATGTGAGATGTCTCCTGTCCCCTTTAACACAACACCTTTTCTCAGACAGACAGGGAAGGAAGACAATAACAGTTTATCTTACACTCTGAGAGGACCGAGTTCATCTCGTCTGCGGAGCGGGGTCTCCGTTTAGGCCCACTCATCTGCCGGGACTTCACTGCCGATTCTGCTGATGAGGAGGAGGGTGATTGCGGTGAGGTCTTGAAAGTTGATTGTGAGAATGAGGACAGTTTTGATGAGGATGGAGACGAGTACGGGTATTTCGATTTAGGTCTGAATTGTCCGATAGTGGCCATGTTTCTAACGAAGACGATGGACAGGGCTGCGCCACAGAGCACGAAGGCAAAAGTAACACCTTTCCATAACTTCATCTTAGAACGTCAAGGAGCATTGAAACTCTGTTGAGAGAGGGACAAAAAGGACAAACGTCAAACATGTTCACACAGTCACTCCTTCAATCTCCTTCACTTGTCACATTAAAGCAAAGAGAACAATGAAAAAATGGTTATCTTCTGTGCAATCACATTTCTTTGACCTCCCCGATAAATCCATTTCTCTCAGCAGAGCTTTTATTTTACCGCCAGTTTACTTTTTCTGATTCTGCTGTCAGCTCGTTTTCACTCTAAGTGGGTTCATGATCCAGAGCTTGGCATCTCCTGCTGACACATGAGAATGCAGTGTGTGTTTAATCACGGCTGCCTGAAGAGGAAAAAACACAAGTGCAATTTTTTTATTTGAACTGAAGGCAGGCTGGATTAGTTTCACAACCCCTTGCCCTTTGACACCACTAAGAAGTGTATGTATTATTTCAAAATACCTGATGTGAATGAGAATCAAAGCTTCCTCTCTTCATTTCTGAAGAAAACACTTTTTGTTTTGCAGAGGTAAATGTTCCCGAACCATCCTCTTAAAGGAGGGGAATCCATTCCTCCCCTCACAGGAACCACACCTATTTACAATGCTATGTATGATGAGGTCTCAACATGTGTGTTTGCACATCCCTTTATCTTATACCGCCGCTCCCTATCAGTAGACACTGCATCGCAGCAGCCGCAAAAACTCACTTGGCAGGAGTTATCCCTTATGTTTCCTCTCTTCTTAATGTCACGCCGCAGGTATTTGAGTTAAGTTTTACAACCTCACTTCTTTGTATGTTTCATTTCATGTCACCAGTGAGCAATACATTTCCCCAGAGCCGGAAACGGCATACTGGCAGTGTCTAACAGCAAATCCAGACCAGCCTCCCAAAGTGTTTTGCCAGATTGAATTCTGTAATGTACATATACAGGTTCCTGCAGTGTTTACAATGGGAAACAATGGCATATATCGTTGTCTAGTTTAGCAGAAACAAAAATGTGGGTTTTTCCTAGATCACATTAATGTTTACAAAAAATAAAGGAACATTTTGTCTTTATGCAGTGAAGTAAGTGAAACAATGAAGGACTATATGCAAATTGCAATAGTTCTCCAGAGCGTCTGACTGTTTGAGACACCGCAGAATGAAAATATAAAGAGTGAGTTGCAGTGGTATACACAGAGTATAAACATGTATAACCAGTCCTATCAGTCATAGCTTGACTCATCACTCATAATTCCATATGCGCTTGACGTGGTAATCAGCCTCTGCACAATGAAGAGGTGGGATGGTAATCATTTGAAAGTCAAACATTTCAGCTAGCAGCCTCATATGACAGTCTGCTCGGTGCCCGACTGCATGATGTTCCTCTCACTGTGGGGTTTAATCACCAGACATGACGGATAGAAGCCTCTGTGGAAAGTCTCAGACATGTTGCTTCTGTTGGTTCAACACCAGAAACCCTGCTGCTCCATTGATATGATACATTTACAATTCTAAATGAGTTTGCTATGATAAAGTGCAAAGGATGAGGTCATTGTTTTCCTGTGCTATTAATTGGTCAGTTTTCAACAGTTACTCATCCTTGAAGTTATCAGTTTCACACGGCCGGAGAGTATTAACGTCTGTTAGCTTTGTGGCTCATCTTAATAAAATAATTAGCTGGTAAAGAACAGAAGAGATGTCTCATTCGCTGACACAGGAGGAAGCCTGATCATCAAACACCTATCCCTATGTCCCTGAAGACACTTTGATTGTCATAATTACTGCACTCAGAAACCCATTAGTCCCATCTGCAGTCAATTGGCGCCAATAAAAGTGCCAAGGAGCATTTTGTAGCGGATTAACTGATGATTAATCAGTACAGATATCTAATATATATCACTGGCCCCCCACTGTCATGGAAATACATATACAGATATTGATAGCGAGAAAGGGGCACCAGTGTTTTCTTTGGAGAGCAACGGAAAGACATGAATGAGGAGCCCACTTCCTCAGGACAAATGCTGCTATTTTCCAGAAAACAGAAGAGCAACAGTGCAGAGGATATAGTGGAACCCCAGAGGACCCTCCAGCAGAAGGAAAAGCCATCCTTGAGCCGAGACATAACAGTGCAGATGAGTCGCAAAGACAACTAGAACAGCTCGCTCACACACACACACACACACACACACACACACACACACACACACACACACACACACACACACACACACACACACACACACACACACACACACACACACACACACACACACACACATACCATGTATACACCACTTCAGGGGACATTACATTCACTTACATGCATTTCCTGGAGACTTATCCTAACCTTAACCATAACCAACACATGTCTAACCCTTACCCTTAACCTTACCCTTAACCTTACCCTTACCCTAATCCTAAACCTAACCAAGTCTTCACCCTAAAATGAATGATTCCCCTCATGGGGACCTCCAATTTGTCCCCATAAGGGCGGCGAGTCCCCACACGTGTGTAAACAGATTTAGGTCCCCATAAGTATAGTAATGCTAGGCCACACACACACACACACACACACATCTGATGCTCACAAAGCATCCGTATAGATATGCCCATGCATGCTCCTGTGTTCAAAGATGAGGCCAGTTCAATGTGTGAGGCCCAAAACAAACACAAATATCATCTATTCACAGGGAGAACAAGAAACATTCGCATGCATGATAGTTCTTTTCAGGAGTTTGTTTTTCTAGCGAGCGTAGAAGTGAATAAGGTATGTATGCAATGTGCACCTGATGTTTGCTGTCAAACATGAGTCACCTGAAGTGCTACCAGCAGAGTGAAAACAGTGTCAGATGATCATTAAGGCAACCGTGAAAGTGAAATGCCTCGCCAATAATTCCTCTGTCTGTGAAAGCCATTCCTGAGACATTATGTATTCTCCGACACATGCATTTGTCATTTGGAGTCCCATCCTCAACTGAGCTCGTGTTGTGACTCAAAGATCTCATTATTTCAAATGACACAATGAAATTGATGTTTTCCAGGAATAATTGGGTCAGTGGCGATGGCGCTGCTAAGCTGGCGGTAATGTAATTACAGCAGCATGGCACTTGTTTCCTCGCCTCTCTCCCATGACACTCAACAGAATGCCACAGCCGATGGAGGATGAACTAGAGATCTGTCAAAATGGAGATAAGGGGCGTCTGTGGTTAACACTTATGAATGAGGCGGGCAGACAGGGGGTGCCTTCTTTTCAGATAGCTTGGATCTAGAACAGTGTGACAGCCAGAGAAGATCACAGAAGAGAAATGAATGAAGAGTGTCTTTGTGCCAAGAGAAAAGCGGTTACCAACTTTTATGTCTGACCACCAGAATTTGCTCCTATACATTCCCTAAATACAGCCTGTTCTGTCTCACTCACTCACTCTCCCTCACTGTGACCAAAGTCTATGGCTGTGACTCACACATACCATAAACACACACAGGCAGCACTTGCGTGGTTTCACTTTTCCCAAATCATATGACACAGGCTTGTGTAGGAAACGAGACAAAGTCTAACCTTCCATTGTCGTCCAAACACCCACTTCACTTTCAGGGCGCACTCAGACTCCCAGCAGCACCATCACATAACACTAGATAATCCAGTTTACATAACACTGCCGCTTTTTCATATCTACAAATGTCCACAGGTCTAACCCTCGTGTGTTTGGCAACTCTCAACCCGAGGCCTCTGCCTACAGAACATTGTTACCACGCTGTGTGTCAGCTCAGTTCCACCCATGTGACCGGCTGTCTCTGTGCTACTTTGAACACACCCCGAAAATACCTGTACTAAAAAGATAACAGAGGAGCATAGCAAATAGCAGGAAGGCACCTACTGTGTTGTTCCAAGGAAACAACGTGCTTTAGAGAGTCCTAGAGAGGCCTTGTCTTGTATTGTCCCTCTTAAGTGAGCATCAGGAGGCCTGGGGACAGCTAGAGAGTGCTTGTGGAGGTAATAGGGACATATTCCAAAGATCAGGGCGGGATTAGCACTAATGCCTGCCGGCTTTATCTGCAGTCACGTGGGTTAACACCTGGCTGCAGTGCTGGTGGCGGAGCATTGGCCTTACTGTAAGTGTGTGTGTGTGTGTGTCTGTTTTAATCCGCCAGACACCTCGAACTCAGGGGTTATGCCAGCATGCACTGCCTACTGAAAAAGCACCAGCAGGCACTGCTTCTACTTCTAAAACCTGCGTTCAATCAGAATAATGAAGAGGAAAAGTAAGGAGTTTGGTTAGTTGGATCCGTCGTGTTGGCACCACAGAGGCTGTGAAATAAAGTGGATGTTCTGAGCCAGGATTGGCTGTGCTAAATCCAGCCTCGGTTCTAATGCAACTGAAAAAGGCTTAGGTTTGACTGCGCTGTCATTTTGCTGGGCAACTGCTATGGTTGGCTTGCGTTCTGTCACTCAGTAACCAAAAGGATAATTAAAACAAGGCTGTCCCCTGTTAGTGCGAAAGCTGCCGTTCATTATCGAGGAGAAAGAAGGGGAAACCATGTGTGCGGGATTCAAGACAAAAATGTTATAACTTTAACACGCATTCTGTAAAATACTAAAGAGGTTTCCTGCATCCTTGGTGGAGGTGAGCTGTTTAAAATATTGCATGGTTAACATCACAAAGATTTATAAGGATTAATCCGGTAATCTAACAGCCTAGCACGAAATCTCACAACTCAAAGCTGTGAGGGCGGCGTTAATGAGGCGCGGGAGAAGGAACACTTATAGGTGCACATTTGACCTCAGTCCCGATTTGTCTACCCTATTGCTGGAAGAGATGAGTCAAGGTATAGACCTGCATTTAAATAGCTTTCCAACAGACAAAGAGATGACATGAGGCTGGGCAGGAAAACCTCACCTTGCCTCATCATCTTGCAGTGAGCTGGTAGTAAGATTGATGATTGTTCTGGGCTACTTTCTAAAGAAGAGTCCATAAACTGCTCTTCTGGCTGCTAATCTGTCTATGTCAGATCCCTTTTAACACACCAACATCGCCTCTAAATCCACGTTAAACATGTTGATGTTGCAGTTACAAAAGGCTGACTGCACTCTGGCACACACTGAATGCTACTTTCAAATATGACCAACGCGAGCAAGCACAAGCAAGTACAAACATCTGAAATATGAGGACATTTTACGTGTTTATAAGCTTGTGCTCTCTTCACAGAGCTATCGTACTAATTATTTGGATGCACAATATACATTTTGGCAAGGATCTCAAAGAGAAATGCAGAGGAGTGGTGCAGGAGTTTAGCTTTCTCTTCAGTTTCTTCCAGTTATGACCAGCTCTGGCAGGTTATGACAGTCCAAAGGCTCAATTGACTTCAGGCTTAACCTCTATCCGGCCTCTTGGGGCTCCGCTGGATACAGTATAATCTCTAAGTATGATATGGGCTTAGTGAGAAGGGGATCATCACTTCAGTAAAATGCCCAAAGTGAGTATATCAAGTTAGCCTCTCTCAGAGTATCCTTCATTATATCTTTAGATGACAGGTACAGCAATTTGATCCTGCTCCGCTTAATTATTGAAACAGGTAAAGGCGCAGCTATGCCAAAAATGCCAATCTCCAAAATGATGAAGGCAGAAAATAATAATTATCTGAAATCACTATTTCATAAGCTTTCAAAGTAGAGCTGCTCTTTTTGAGAAGGGAAAGTCAGAGAGTCTTAAAGAAGCAATGATGCGTGATAATGAGGTGAACCACCACACTGATGAGTAACAGAACAATTAAATATTTCTCCCTGACAAAAACAAACTTGTCTGCGTGGTAAGAGGTTGTTCAAATTCTGCAGAAACTGAGGAGAATTATTTATTTGACTTTTCCAACTTGCCCCTTTGTAATCAATGGTTAATGCTCTGCAAACATTTCGTGACAGGCAGCTCTGCTCTATTGACAAGCATTTCCAGTGAAGGCCCGCTTGTTGATACAGATAATCCAACGTGTGTTTTCTGCCACTCAAGCGCCTGGTGAGGCATCTCTGCCAGCGGCTTCTAACGCCTTCCCCGTAATCTGCCGGCTTAAACCAACAAAAGAAGATGTGGTGTCCTTACCGTTCGGCCGGCTAATCCAGATTTAGCTGCGTGGCGTCGTCTTCAGCTGACCTCCACAGGCAAGTGTTGGCTGGGTAAATCCATCATCCTCACAGGCGAGGAGCTGCACTCCTGCTCGTTCCCCAGAAAATCATCCCAGCTCCCTGAGCCTGCTAGTAGGGAGGTGTCCGGGCTTGATTCAGGTCCAGATTGTATTATTCTTTTATCATATCTGCATTTCATTCGAAATCTTTAAGATCAAGCTCGACATTCCTCTGAGTGTAATCATGCGCCTCATGGCACTCAGGATGTTTCATTCACAGAAAAGGAGAGTTGGGTCTTCGGAGGAGTCCCCGACTTGCCATCTGGTTCACTTCAGAGAACTTCTGTTACCATGTCTCTTCACGAAGATCATCTGATCCTCCTTTTTGCACAACCCTGAACCTGAAAAAAGACAGAGCAACACAGTGTCATGTCATGAAGAGATTTTACAGATGCCTTAACTTCTTTCCCATCTGTTGTGAAACTCCTACTTCAATAACCCTGATCATTTTATCTCCAAACAACAGCAATCGGAAAGATAATGCACATGTCCTTACCCCTATGCCTGCAGCAGGTCTTCTCTTCAGCTCCAGGGAGGGAAACTCTGCGGGTGGAGAAGATGGGTTAGGTTGAGGAGGGAGAGCGTGGTTACCGTAAGTGGAGCAGAGAGCTTCTCTGATGCCTCTGCCTCCTGCCTCCCCCCCTCAACTGTTGCTCCTCCTCCTCCTCCTCCATAGTTGTGCTTGTGGGCCGAGTCGGATTACTCCTGACATGATAATCTCCCTGGCTCTAGCTCCAGGAGCACTAAAGGATGCTTTGGCCTGAGCAAGGGCTTACATTTACCTTCTGCCGCAAAAGAGTCTGCCATCTTAAGTGGGAGATTGGTAGTCGCCTCAATTGAGATCAGAAGGGTCTGCAGAAGCAAGTGTTTTCCAATCTTTCAGAGGGAATTAAGAAAGTGCACAATTGGTTTAAATGCTGCTAAGACAACACTAACGCCAGTTAAATGGAATTATCACAGTGGAGGTATTTCATGATGATTCAATCCACGGTTGGCTTGAGATAAAACCCAGGGTGTTGTTGTTGAAAATCTCAGGTTCACGTCGCCTCCAATACGAAACTGTTTTTTAGCCTTGGGCGGCAAATGAGGAGCAGATGGTTGTGCTTTTGAAGGTATCAGGCACTCCAGACTGCAATCTAAATAAACTCCCCATCCAGGGGGGAAATGCGTCAGGTGTGTGGGGTCAGTCGTATGTAAACAAAGGCCAATCATTTTTGAGACAAGTGAAGCCCTTCATGAGGTAGGAACTAGGGAGGCGACCTAGAGTCTTAAATATGCTGTTTGGTAGAATAAAGCAGTCAATAACTGTACAGGTACATTGTTGATCTAACCAGATTGGATGGTTTCACAATTGGGGCCACAGCCAAAGATATTGAAATACAGCAGCTATTGCCGCTAGAGTCACAACAGGAAACGTATTATTTGCTCACAAACATCTCATTCTCACGCTATGAGTCATTCTGATATCCTCGGGCCAAATTATACACAAATCACGCTATGCAAAGATCCACTAAAGAGGGAGAGATGTGGCCAAGAGCTAACTTTCTCAGACTGTAAACCCCTCAGTGTGGACTGAGAACAAAAGTTATTTATCTGAGCTTTGTCTCATACCAACATGTGAGTATTGATGGATCATTTCTTAGATTGTTATCTCAAGTGTACATTTCATTTCAAGTTTGAGGCGAAGCCAACCAAAACTTTCCACTTAGCCCTTTCAGCGCCCAACAAATCAAAATAATATTTGTGCTCTTCTTCACCGCAAGAGTATTTTAGTCAGCAGGTGCAAAATCATGACGACCCTCCCCTCGAAAAACAAGAGAATTATGACGTAGAACTTGTTTGACATTCATCATTATTGGCGGTAGGAGCCCACATAAAAGCATAATGACTCGCTGTTAGCAGGGGATATCGTGCTTTCGTAGCCTTGAACAGGAACTATCAGCACAGAAATATTTCCTGACATGGGGCAGGAACATTTCTTCTCTATACATATTGTTCACAGATGTGTAAAGTTTTCTTAGACCAGCCTTCGCTACAATAAAAGTCCAACAGCTGTTAATTGCTAAATGGAGTCAGAGACAATAGGAGGGCTACACTTGATCTGTATACAATGCAATGTCTCACTCAACAGCTTAGATTACATTAGTCATGAAGACAGTCTGACGTTCACTATAAACAAAAAGAAGAAATACAGCAGAGTATGTTTCCAATTTGAACGTGATAGAATCCCATACACACCGGATTGAATCTTTTCCACTGGCTGTGGATGAGTGAAGAAACACATTTTGTTTAGGTTTGGGCAAGATTTTAAGGAAGCCCTCAATCAGTAACACTATAAACACACCATTCCTGTCGAGGTGTCATTAGAAAGGCTGGAAATAAGGCTCAAATGTTGCTACTCCGCTCGTCTTGCGCAAGATGTGGTTTGAGGATTGGACAAGTAGCCGTTAGCCAAATGTCATCTCACAGAAAGGAAAACTACTTTTTAGAGAACCATAATCTAAACAGGCATTTGTGACAAAGATGCAATGGGACAATGAAGGCTTTTTTCTCCTTGAGAAAGTGGCAACAAGGTAAGTCCAGCCTGACCCAAGAACAAATATACACTGCAATTTGCAGATGTGACCAGCTGAGGCCCCAGCAGTGCAGACGCCAGAGGTGATTAAAGAAATCAGTGTGTGTGAACTCTCAGACACTTTTCCTCAGCGCTTAAACACCTCCGTTTGTGCAACAATTTGTACCTTCAGCTAAAATGTGTTGTAGTCTATTTACAGTCCTTGCAGTGCATGTACAGTGCATGTACTTCCTACATGACAAGGGTGAGTGTTTCAAATAACACAGCTGTGAACACAGCTTAATGCTGCCCTCATCTGTCAGTGGATTACAACTACATGCAACACAGAATAAACAGTCCCTCACCAGGAGAGACATCAAAAAGTAAATAGCCTTTTCAGTTTAATACAACAAAGATTTATTTATTTCATCAGCTTATAAAATGTCGGAGCGTGTTGATGCTGCATTGTTCTGCAACTGTTAATCTGCACAGGTGGTCTTTCTGCTTCCCAGAGAGAGTTTGCGCTCCCCCTGCTGCCGCGGCCTCCTTCTGCTCTGAAAGCCCTTGGTGCTGTCGGGGCCGAGGGGCTGACGGACCACCGTCTGCATCAGGCAGTGCGCGTTCATGTGCAGCGCCACCTTGGGGTTTAATACACTGGCTGCAAATTTGCGCCTCAGCACCCAGGGGCTCTGAGAGCTCTCTGCGTCACCGTCTCCAGAGCACCAGTTCCTCTTGCTGTGCCTCGGATTCAGACCGGAGAGGGACTTGCTGTTCCAGTTGCTGGAGATCTGCTCCAAGGTTCTTTGCACAGAGTTTTCCACAGACTTCTGGGGCTGAGATGTTTTGTCATCCTTGACTGAATCCTCTGGGGTTTGATGAGGATGTTCCTGGGAAGGTGTGTCCTCAGGTCTGACCTTGTTGGTTCCCTCTGATGATTCCCCCCTGTTGATGTGGTGCATCGACTGGAATCCCAAAGGCACCACGTGTATGCCGTCACCGCCAGACTTCTCCTCCTCTGCTTTCAGGGCGCTGTAGGTCTTACGAACTTCCTCCAAATGATTAAACTTCACCACTACACACAGTTGTTGGCCGAGCTCTTTGTGGCGCTTGGCGTAGCACTGCAGCTCCTTGGGAAGCTCCTCGCCAGCATGCAGGATCCAGGATGAAATAATGCCGCCATGGGCGCTGAACTTCTGGAGGATGCTCTTTGAGAGGAAAGCCTGCTCCAGGCCTCGGGATGATCCATTGTCTCCGGTTGAATTCTCCACAGAAGAGTTCCAGGCGAGGAGCAGCTTGCTGGTGGGGGAACACAGCAGCCTCTTGGGAAGCGGTTCCATCCGCCTCACTTTGGTGCCTTCATCGTTCACCTCCAGGAGCTCGGAGTACTCTGCTCCTGCCAGAGTCATGTACCAGTTTGTGGTCAGGACCTTTATCTGCAACAAACAACAGCAACCTCAGGTTTGTTTGCTTTTTTACTGGACTGTAAACATAGCAGAAAGCAACTGAAACCTTGCAATTAACTAACATGATTGTACCTTTTTCAGACAAGTGAGGAGCTTGAGGCTGACGAAGCCCTGCTTGTTCTTCTGCACATGTTTCAGCAGGAAGCCGTCCTCGGCCAGGTGGCTGTCGGTGAACAAATCCTCCAACTGGGCCTTAATCTTCAAGCAGAGCAACTCACCGTCACAGTCTTCTTCATCCCGGGCAGATTGGGCATCATCTCTACACAAAAACAAGAATCAGCATCTTGATATACTGCAATGTAGATTAGTCAACCATATGTTTTCTAATTTGCTTACCCAATCGGATTACTCATTGTATCTCCAAAGGACAGTGATAACAGGTCGCTGAGCTGTGCGGTTTATTGGTAAAGTAAAGATGGGTATTAGGGAAAAGCAGCTAGGTACAGTCAATGCTCCTGAGTAATGAAAAAATGCACCTGGACACAGTTGTCAGTTGGTCAGTTGGGATCCAAAACAACATTTTGTAAAATGCTAAATTCCACATTCCACAATATCACCTCTACTATCAACAACTAGCACTCAAACAAAAGTTCAATAAATGCTGAAAAAACGAGAAACTGTCAACATATTGTTAGCTAACATAATCATAAGAACCTTATAAGTGAAGTGAAAGTCTACTCCAGCAATGTATCAGTGTTCATATCACAACACACATGAGCAACAACATCGTTAAGGCGTGCATTTCTGCAACACTATTCAGAGCTAAGAGCACAATACAACACAAATAAAAGATGATATTATTGCTGGATTCCCGCAGCAGTAAAGAACAAAACAACCACAGTAATCATCCCTTAAATCCAGCTTTATATCCTGTGTTTGCTTTTGTCTTGAAATCATTTATTCTCTTCAGCGTGTTGATGCAACAACAAATCCATCTGTTACCTTAGCTGCCATGTTTTAATTAGCATCCTCTCCATATGTTACGATCATCACACACAGGATAAACATGCGACCCAAAGCTGTCTGCTTTTATTTCCCGCTCATAATGACACTGATTTAACAGACTGTAGGCACACATGGACATAAGACACATGTAGAAAGAACACTCTTGGTTCTCTATACATTAAAATGAGTGAAAATCATCTTTAAATTGTATTTGATGAGAACTTAAGACATCTGCATCTTCAGGACTGTGTGGGTGTGGGATTTGATTAACTAAATACTCTAAAGGGTCCTTAAAAACTCTCCTCACCTACTCACTAAATTATATAATATATCAAACACTAATACAGTGTTTAACTCTTTAGTGAGCAATCAACTGATAGAATACACTTTTTAATCCCCCTCATTTCCTCAATCACTTTTAAATTGCTTGACTGTAATTATTGAATCTAGAAAATGAGATTGCAATGTAGATTTTTTTTTAGCAGTGGATATTACTGCCCATTGCTTTTTTCTGTCAGGGCACTGTGTGGAATACATATATATATATACATATATACAGTGGATACATCTCACAATAAGAATTGAGACACATATATATGGTGGACTATTTAGTAAATAATGATTTAGTACAGTCTCAGTCACATCCTCCATCAAGACTGCAGGTGTCTCCATGGCAACATAAAGCAAATGACCTTAAATCAATACATTCTGATTTTCTTAATGTTATCTTCTGATTGGACCACAGAACACTGTGACATCATCATTCTCCAACAGAGACCCGCCTCTTTCAAACCAATTTGAAGAGCACAAATACAAAACATATTAAACCTTAAATTACCTAACGATAAGTGATGATGACTTCATTCTCCGTGACAGTTGGTTGCTGGGGGCCTTTCGAAAAAGGACAACTCCTAGATACACCCCTGCAAACAAATACAAACACACACACACATATGCATGTAATGTTGCATTAATAAAATAATGAATGCCTTGAAACAGAAGACAGTGAAGGATTTATCAGTTAAAGAGGCCCAATTATGGTTTTGGGGATTTTCCCTTTCCTATAGTGTGTTTATATCGTTGCATTTTTAAATGGTCTTCATAGACTTAAATCCCCGTGTTCCCTCCCCACTGCCTGGAACACCTCCATTTGACTCCTTTTTTACTTTCAAAACATGGTGACATCACTATGTAACACTCACGCTTCTATTGGATAGCTCTCCAACACATTGTATGTGATAGGCTAAGGGGCGGGACATCTCTAAGCGGTTGACCAATCACCACAGAGCTGACCAGCTAAGCAATCAGAGCAGACTGGGTTCTGGTTTCAGACAGAGGGTGAAAAGAGGTGCTGCAGCACAGGCAGTATGAGAGAAATAAAGAGCTTTTTGAACATTAAAGCATGGAGACATGTCACAGGAGAGACACAACATACAACTATGAGCCTTAAATTGAGCACAATAGAGCCCCTTTAAGACTTTCGCATTTAGTTAAAAACAGGGTCAAGAAACGAGGCGTCACAAGCCAAGATTTGTACAAAAACCCAATTATTTAACTTTATTAACATCAATGTTTTTTCATTTTCATCAACAGTTTCTTTTTAAATTCCAGTTCTTTATCCACAAATAGAAAACAGACTGTGTGTACAACAGATCGAACCCCTACAGCACTAAGCATTCACAAGGTAAAAATGAACATTTCAGCTTTTGCGCCAGCGTTTTCAAGTCCCCCCTCCCTCCCTCCCACCGCCGCCCCCCCCACCGCCACCACAACGTTTAGGCCTCTTCAGACGCTCCCTCCTGTGGCTCGTGTGGGAGAAGATGTGTGCTTGAGTGGTGCGATTGGGTGAGGAGTGGTCCATCTTGATGGGTGGGGGGTTGTGCTGTTTTCCCTCATTCAGACGGACAACCAGCTGTCAAAGTTACTATGGTAGTACAGTAGATACAACGGTGTTTCCATTAATACACTCTAGGACAGCAGGCTCTCTGCTCTGTCTCTAGGGTTGGTAGATCAGCAGAATGTATCCTTTTTAACAATATACCATTGAAGCTGTGTATATATCTATGTGTAATTGTACATATATATAATCAATCATAATCATAATTATATATATATTTATAGTTCTATTTCAGTATAAAATAATATCAGGTTTCAGTCCAAAGGGCCGAGTCTCTTTCCCCTCTGGTAGGAATGGTTGATTCTGTACAGCTTGATGCTCCTCCATGTGAGCCGCTCTCGCTCCTCTCAGCCGCTCGCCTCCAGAAAACTGACCAACGGGCAGCGAGGAGACGGGAGGGACTTGAAGAGCAACTTTATTCAGCGATCAGGGAGTTTATTTTTCGGTCAACTACCCGTTGGGTACAAAAGTCTGTTTTCCTCAGGTAATTCTCCGCTGTGGAGCATGAAGGCCTCAATGCCATAGGCTTCTGATGAAACATAACAAACAAAAAAACACGTAGAAATAATGTGCTTTCCATTTCTGTACACTTCTGATTTAGTGTCTCGTTAGCTAATTCATTGCTTGTTTTTTAAGTAGCTACCATGTTTACAGGCCAAACTTTAGCGAGTGTGTGCTCTTAAATCAGTTTTCTTAAAGTTGACTTTTTTTATCCAAAATGGCAAGTGACAAGGCAATTTTTTTTTGGAGTTATTGAACTGAGTAAGACCAAACATAACGGTTATGACACATAATGGATAAAACAATAAAGTCATGTGATAAAAGAAATCTGACAGCAGCTCAGAGAACAGGGGTCCTCCTGTATTAGTATCTAGGAACGTGTTAAAAATACATGTCCCTTGTGCTAAAGTACCCTAAAATAACAGTAAAAACCCCAAAAAGTACCGATTATGATAATAATGCTTGCCCCAGGCTGGGCTGTTTAAGACAGAAATAATGTCTGATGTTAAAATGATTATTAAAAACAACAAATATGCTAAACAATAACATTTGACAAAATGAATCACAATATTGACAGTAAAATGAACATAAAAAGAACAGAGAGAGGGCTCTCTTAGTGCTACCAGTAGCCTTTGACAATCAGGGAGGTTTGGCTTGGACAGAGCAGAGCTGTCGCTTCTGTACACGAGTTGTCACGTTTGTCATAGTCATTGTAATGTTTCTGTTATTATTTTAAAGCAAAAATCTCATGTGGTTGGTAAAGTCGGCATGGATCTCTGTGATTGGATAAACCCGTCGCCGGGTTTGCAAGCGCTTCCCTTTCTCCTCCCCTGCAGTAGCGGTGAGGGGGCGGGGCTTAGGGGGGTCAGGTGGGTGTATGGTGGCTGAGATGGGACACTTGGCACACTCCTGAGAGGTCTGACCAGGGAGGCTGCTCGCTGGGAGTGGTTATGTTGCATAGTGGTCAAAGCTGCCCAGGTACTCCAACGCTGCCCTGTAGCACAGCTGGTACTGGTCCTGGGGAGAGGAAGAGGAGGAAGAAGAAGAAGACTTGTTAAAAAGGTTGCAAGCATGTCTGGAATATCACATATCAAACCTGTCATTTCACTATCCAGCTGCATACACACGACATCTACTGAATTTCTCTCCGTCCTAGAAGAGAGATGGTCCGTTGCTCTTTTGGGGTTTTTAAGTTTTTTCTGTTAAAAGTCTTTTGATGGGAGTTTTTTTTTCATCCGTCTAATAAACATTTCTATACATTTTTGGAGGGAAATGTACAAGAAGAATCTGGTCATGTTCTCTGCTCTTACCAATACTTATGGGAACTGATCATTGCATTCTGCGTATGTAATTCTGTTTTCTAGAATAAAAGTGAACCAACAATATGTAAATATATTTATATCTGGTTGACTATAGCTGTAGTTCTTTGGAGTGTTTGCACTACAGGCAGCATTTAAGTCACAGTAACCAACATCTGAGATCATGTTATTTGTATATTAACGCAAAACGTTGATGAAATCAGGGGAATTCTTGCAGAGACCTCCAGGCCAATGTGGATTTGTTGGCTGTGATATCAATAAGGGCACACAATGATAACTTCTTTAAATCGGCATCATTGCTGTCTTCTTTAATATTTGCCTATTTATTAAAGAAATTATTTATTGACTCTTAATTTGAGGAAGGTTAGACACTGAGGGTTTCTGAATCACCTCTAAAACCTCTACTAAAGAAACATTTGTAAGGCAGGAAAGGACACTTACTAGATAACATCAGGTTGTCACTTTAAACATATTCAATGTTGACTTTGGAATACCACCCTGCTGTCACCGTGGGATATTAAATCTGATCTGTTCTTACCTCGGTCTGCACCATGGCAGGCCGCTGGGTGCGAAGCGTCTTCACCGTCTGGAAGAGGTCGACCACTCCTTCGTACCTCATCCTCTCCAGCACGATGCTGAGCGTGATGAAGACTCCGGTCCTGCCCACACCGGCACTGAGGACACACAAAAGAGTCTTTATAACTCCTGTCTGCTGTGTACTGAGAGGAGAGTCTGAACTGTGAGTATGTGACATGAATAATAAAACCTTTTTATGTATCTTTTGCCATTATAAGTGCTTTCCTGGCGCAAACAGCAATTTCAGTTTAAGACAATACATTCAGTTAAGGGTATATTCAAAAGATTTCTAACAACAAATTCACATTATAACCTTTATAAATGTAGGACTTATCACCAACCTAAGGCATTAGTCTGCATTACTTTCAGCCAGGTGTACCTAATAAACTAAATATAATAATAATAATTCCTTACATTTATTATAGCGCTTTATCAATGACTCAAAGCGCTTTACATATACACACATTACACATATATGATACATGCAATGGTCAGATACTGTGGACAATACCCACAGGAGCAAGTTCAGGTGAAGTGTCTTGCCCAAGGACACACCGGCTTTACAGACGCAGCAGCGGCGGGTTTCACCCCTTGATCTGATGATCATTGCACAGCGCACTGCGCCACACCGTCCATCTTCACGCCTCGAGGTCATCGAGGCGCTTTTACAGGTACACATTAGTATTATACATGTACTGTGGACAATACCCACAGGAGCAAATCCGGGTGAAGTGTCTTGCCCAAGGACACAACGGCCTGACGCAGTGGCGGCAGGAGCGGGTTTCGAACTGAAGTTCCCCAGCACTCGCCCTTGATCTGATGATCGGATGCACAGACCACTGCGCCACCCGACCCTAAATATGGTCTTGAGAAAAGTTAAGGATCAAGGTGCTGAGAGCACTTCTGAAATGTGGTTTACATCTCCGTCAAATCTTAATTCCCTTACTTAACACAATTTATATTAAACTCTATAGAGAATTATTCTGCTGCTGCACAACCATGCTCGAATCTCAGAAATAGCACCCCTCCTTAATGTGTACAGATTTGTGATAAACAATATGATTGATATGATCCACATTCCCCTCCTCACCTGCAGTGTACAGTGATTGGTCCGTCCTGTCCAAACTGTTCCTTGGTTTTGTGCACTTGTCCAATGAAATCAATGAAGCCTTCTCCAGTTTTTGGCACTCCTTGTTCGGGCCAGTCAGTGAACTGGAACTGGCGGATTGTTCTGGACTGTCCGTCCTGAGGGGCAGCGAAGCACAGAGTAAGTAAGGAGCTTTCTTTGATGCTTTTATTAATGTCTCTGAGCAAATAACCCTCGGTTCAGTTTGTGCTTCACGCATCTCTCTCTGCAGCCGCCGCTCACACACCACATCAGCACAGCTCCTCACTCGATGTCCTTGACTACCAGAGCCCTGCTGCTTTCACCGCAGCCTTCTAATCGTCTAATTTACATCTGCAAGAATACGAGTAGAGCTGAGGACCTGGCACAAGAGGAACTCAGCAGGGCTGTGGTACACGACTGACACACACTTAACTGCAACATGGAGTCACACATTTCACTGTGATGTCAGCATGTGTGAAATTAAAGCTTTCATGTATTTTAGGAATGTATTTCTGAATGTTTTTCTCTCTTAATGCACAAACTGTATATATATATACATTTATATATGTGTGTGTGGAAGAAGGAGTGGATGTGGGATTAGAGTGCTGTGCTGTGGGCCCTCTGATGACAGTAAAGTATATTTATAGCCCATTGAAACCACTGTACTGGCCCTCGGGGATTGAAGGCTATGCTTTTCATGTATTTTCACAGTGATCTCGACACACACACACACACACACACACACACACACACACACACACACACACACACACACACACACACACACACACACACACACACACACACACACACACACACACACACACACACACACACACACACACACACACACACACACACACACACACACACACACACACACACACACACACACACACACAGTAAACTTGTTTGATGGTGCATTCACTTGATGTTAGCATGTCAGGAGAAATAACATGCGATACGTTCTGATCATCTCCACCTTGAATCACAGTCGGTATAATTCTTAACCGTTAACACGCGACTGTGAGCATTTTTACCGACCTAACATTAAGATAGATTTCAGTTGAATGGTTGTATTGTGTTAAAATGCCAATCACTCCTCCTCGGAAACACCAAGCCTCACAAGAATAAAATACACACACGGGCAAGCCCAGAGATTGGGACACAACATACCCTGGCATCTGTGACTTTGAACTCTCTGAGGATGTACTGGGGCATGTTGTACTCGGCCATGGGGTCCACCACAAAGTACTGGTACCTGGCTGAGCGCTCCGCTGGCCAGTACTGATGGCACTTCTCCTACAAAAGAAAGGCAACATTTTGAGCACTGATATTTGAAGAATCTCTTTCCAACGCACAGGAAAAAATATACTTTTACATAATGAATGCTTCGTGCAGGATATTTGTAGTACAGTGTTCTGTATGTTATTAGTATCTGCTTACAAAAAAATAAATAAAAAAGAGATTCATCTGTGGTTTTGAAATATTGTCTGATTCATTGGTTTGTGCTCTTAACTACAGCGATGATGTGCATGAGAGCTTTAGTTCCTAAACTGTGCTAATTAATGAGAGGGTGTTGAAATGCTGTTTAGTGGTTTCCGATTCACTCCGTAATCATAAAAAACAGTAAATATAAAAAAATCTGATTAAATGTTTCACCATGTTTGCTGTAGTCATGCTAGCTTAAACCCAGATGTATTCCACTCATGGTGATAATGAAGTTAACTCTCAACCAAAGTTGCTGTTCAGGGTTGGAATGAATTGATATTTGAGCGGTGTGGCACAGTAGCTGAACCAACCGAGCGCATAAACATTATTATCATTCCCTGAAATGGTCCGCTGGCCTTACAGGTGCTGCATGCATTTCTGTTCAGTCTGTGTTAGAGCATTACCCGTCCCATCTCCCGTAGCTTGGTGAGCATGACCACGATGGTGGAGTTGTGCTCCCATAGCATCCTCCAGAAGTCCTCGGTGGTCTCTGCCAGGGGGCCCTGGGTGGCCAGGTAGGCCTTCTGCTGTCTGTGGACATAACAGCACAGAGCAGGCAGAGATTAAACACAGTATTAAGACATTTATGGTTATTTTACAACCGGTGTTAAAAAGTACATAACAAAGCCAATGCCAGATCTAATGATTAAGGAGTACAGTTGTTAAAGATATAAGACATGCAACAAAACTAGAGTCTAATAAAGTGTTTAAATACCTTCAGACACTAATTATTCTGAAGTTAAATTCAAAGGATGGGGAAGAGATGTATAGGTTACTCCACAAGACACACCAACCATTCAGGGGACTCTTGAGTTATATACGAGGCACCTCGGTGCCATCATTATAGGAAAGGGATTCAAACCCCCTGTGCTGCTCAGAACAAATTAAACTGCCAATTGTTTGCATAAGTATGCATGGTTCATTGTCCTCTGTTCAAATCTACCCTAATGCCAACATGACAATATCCTCCATGAACAGAGAAATAATCTTCGGCATATAGCACCATCATTGATCTATTAAAGCCCGTATAGATCCTAGTCTACATCTTCCTCCTTCCTCTCCGTACGGCAGCTCAGAAAGTGAGAGTGCGCTTGATATGCTCACAAACTAGAGATGAGCTCATCCACAGAGCAGTGCTGGTGTCCTACGTGACTTCTCTTCAGCTGAGCACTTTCTCTGGCAGCCAGCAGGTGGCAGCATCGCTCCGATACACAGAGCGATCCTGCACGCACACCCTCACATGTTTGCAGCACATGTCTCATTCAGGTGTAGCATATATATACGCATGCAGTAGTTTCGCATGTATCTTCAGACACGCTACTACACGCACGCAGTCACACACTGAGCTACGGCTGAACAACTAATGAAGCTGCTGCAGGCAAGACTCTAATGTGGAACCGGGAGATTAGAATATGCTCTCGGCCTCGCTCGCACAAATAAAGAGGAGAGGAATGGAGAGGAGAGAGGAGCGGAGGACAGGAGAGGAGGAGAGAGGAGAGGAGAAGCAGAGGAGACGAGGGAGGAGGAGAAGCAGAGGAGAGGAGACGAGAAGGAGTGGAGAGAGGAGGAGAAGCAGAGGAGACGAGAGGAGGAGGAGAGGAGAGAGGAGGAGAAGCAGAGGAGACGAGAGGAGGAGAGGAGAAAGGAGACGAGAGGAGGAGAGGAGAAGCAGAGCAGAGGAGAGGAGGAGAAGCAGAGGAGACGAGGGAGGAGAGAAGCAGAGGAGAGGAGACGAGAAGGAGAGGAGAGAGGAGGAGAAGCAGAGGAGACGAGAGGAGGAGGAGAGGAGAGAGGAGGAGAAGCAGAGGAGACGAGAGGAGGAGAGGAGAAAGGAGACGAGAGGAGGAGAGGAGAAGCAGAGCAGAGGAGAGGAGGAGAAGCAGAGTAAGGAAAGCAAAGCCAACAAGTCGATGAATGCTTCATTTCAAATTGTAAGGGCGGACCCCTCTAACCTCCCCACAATGCAGCCCCTAGCCAAAACAAAAACAATTCTAAGCGCATCACACAATAGTGACTTCTCTGCCTGAGTCCTGATGAGCGCTGCCACACAGCTCTCTCCCCACATGACTGCAGAGCTCGAGGACATAGCGTTTCATTTCAGCCTCATTACAATGCTAAAACTCCAGCCTGCATCGGAGCGTATCCCGGGCTCATGGCTGGAATCAATGCTTCGCCTCTCATTAGCTTAGCATATTATTGGCTTTTCTCGAAGACGCTGAGGTGAAGGACACTGGAGGCCCCTGTTTAGTTTTTATTTATGCCCGAGCATTTGAAAGTGGCTTAATCACACAGTGCCGTCGGTGCACACAACAGGTCCCCACCCGGATATGTCAGTGTCTGCCGTGACGTTTGGACGGAAAATTAAGATGACGAGTGAGAGAAGAGGGTGGGAGGAGGAAGGGTGCTGAAAGAGGTGCGAGACAGATTAAGGAAGGGAACAGTGTGAGATAGAGAAAGGGTACAAATATAAAAAAGAGAAAGGAGGAGGAAAAACAGAAGGGAGGGGTTTGGAAAACACACTTCATTACACTACTCTCTTGCTGCAATTATGCTATTTACACAGCAACAATAGAGGGTCTGCCTCTGTGGAGCACCGTCTCATTAACAGCAGGACTGGAGGAAGAGGGGGGAGTCGGGGGGGGGGGTGTTGTCTCTGTCATGGCCTGGTACTAAGCAGAACCCCATATCGATTGAATGGCATTTCAGGCGGGCAAAATCCATCCCCTCGCAGTAAACTTCAACCACTGAAGAGTCAGCCTCTTTCTGCCTCTGTCTTTCTCTCTGCCTTTTCATCTCCCCCCTCTAGGAAGCCATTTGGACCCACAGAGCACACAAGGACACGCAGTAGCTTGGATATGGAAGCGGTAGTGGCTCAGAGTAATTCTTGCAACTGGATACTGCCCACTGCGGACTCGTCGTCAGTCCCCTCCCATACATTTTCATCCTGTCCTCTGCGAATCCCCACTGTGTTTTCCACACCTGTAATAATCTATGATGCCTAGAAAACAACTGCAGACACATTCAGTGCCGTCCCGAGATACTATGACACTGATGCAATTCATGTTGTGCTGGCTTTGTACTCCAGGACATCGGATTTAAAATAAGACAAGTACTGCTAAGTTAAAGTTCAGACTCAAATGTATTTTCAGGATGTTTACCTTTATGTCAGAGGAATCCTGTGGGGATATAGCCTTATTTTAGAGACAGAAAGTCATTTGAAAAAGTTACAGGAATCCTAATTATCTGTTTCAAGTGACTATGAGTAATATATTATTTTACTGTTGTGCCATGAAAAGATTGTGCTTCGTATGCAAGCTTAGGACAACTGTCCTGCTCCCTTGTCCTTAAATTAGAGAACAGAAATAAGGTACAAATCTTATCTTAAGGTGTGAAT
The DNA here is from genome assembly GCF_902827175.1 of Gymnodraco acuticeps. Classification (NCBI taxonomy): domain Eukaryota; kingdom Metazoa; phylum Chordata; class Actinopteri; order Perciformes; family Bathydraconidae; genus Gymnodraco; species Gymnodraco acuticeps. The sequence continues at coordinate 1,632,771 of NW_022989913.1, forward strand.
AAACTTAAACACCCTTAAAGGATAGGCGTATGTTGTCTAGCTATTCCACATGTCATCATCAAATCAACAATAAATTGACGTATTGCCCCTATTGGTAACATTTGCTAATTCCAAGCCCTAAGACTGTACAATTGAACTGTTTTTTAAGATTGACATCTTTGGTAAGAACACATTGGCTTTGGTATAAGAGCCACATGTGGTGTAGCTTGGGTAGTAAAGTTTGAAGTATTGAGAAATGTGCTTATGCATGGATGGCTTTAGTCTTTTCATGGGATGCGTTTATGAGATAAATAAAGAAAAGAAGGCGGCCTGGACTTTTAAAAGCTCAAAGTCCGAACTTTAACCTCACTCATTGGCATTAAATGTTGAAGATGAAGGCGTTTGCTGACCTGTAGCCGTCGATGCAGCTGGCGTTGATGTAGTCGGAGCCCTCGACGCCACGGATGGGCTGCAGGCAGACGCGCGTGGACTCAAAAGGCATGATGTTGACCAGGCGGTTCTTGAACTTGTTGCAGGGCAAGTTGGCGCTGATGAAGCGTGACGTGTGGGCTTTGGAGTTGGCCAATCTCTGTTTAATGAATGGAGGGAATAAACCAGAGGGAGAGATATGGAGGATAACAGTGAGTGACCTGTGACCTGCAGTAAACAAACAAGGAAGTCTGAAAGGCTTCCCTGTCAAGTCTCTATTTAGACTAAAGGATTCATCTCAAGATGAATAAGAAATGCTGCTTGTAGGTATAATGAAGTGTCGAGAAGTTGTCTCTCATAGAGCCCCAGAACCTGGAGGATTGTGGGCGGGACTAGCTCAGTGCTGGCAGCAGACAGAGCGCAGATGGACAGCACAGGACTGTGTATGGACAGTCATGGCTGAATTTGTGTGTGTGTTGTGGCCACACTGTGTGTGTGTTGAGGCTGTGGCCCCCAAATACACCGCAATCATTCTCTCACTCTTTCATTCTCCATTGTTGGCAGGAGTGCAGATGCTATTATCACTTCAAACAGAATGGATCATGCTCATAAGAGGGCTAATGGCAGAGCGGCGCAGGGAGGAAAGTGTGTAATAACATCACAGTCGATGGCTATTGACAGAAGGTGTGCGTGTGCGTGTGACTGCGAGTCACCTTGAACACCAGCTGTGTGTATGTGCCAGTGTCAGTCATTTTGTAATTCTCCACATGTAGGCGTATTGATGTGTTTGTGTGTTCCGGTCCATTTGTCCCTGAAACATGTGTGTTGGTATTTAACGATGCTACTGTAGCTGCTGAGATGCCTCAGCACCAATGTCAATGGGACAAATTCATGTGCATTGGCCTTATTTACTAAATTAATTACTTCAAACATGCTTAAATACCGGCACAACAGCGACACCCTGGACAGAAGGTCAGAGCTACTGCAGTCTGAGGCCATCTTCATGACTTTGGACAAAGTAAGTGTGAGCACAGTCTAGTGCTTCCAGATCAGAACAGATTGAGAATATCTGTTTTGTTGACAAAACTCACTTCCTGCACTGTGTTGCAATGTCATTCCTGAAAACTATCCAGTGCACTATAAAGTAAAGAAAGCTGTTCTGAAATGACTTCTCTCAAGTTAATTGCTTCATTACAACCTGCAGGAGTCACTTACAGCACCGGCTCAAATGTTTTTTTTTTTGCAAAGTCAAAGTAATGACATAAAACATAATAGTCTGAGGTGCGTGCTGATCAGTCACCTTGAACTCCAGCTCCATGGCAGTGACCGTCTCGCCGGGCGGGGGCTGGGTGAGTTTCTGGATGTGTGCGTACAGGTTGCGTGCGGGGACCTCCGTGTTTCCGCAGGTGGCGGCCTCCAGCAGAGCCTCGTGGATAAAGATGTACTGGTCCTCGGTCTGGACCATGTAGTTCCTCTGGGCACGCATGCACGTCACATGGCCGTAGATGTCCACAGACTTCTCGAGCTTCATGCGCTCCAGCATGGCATCGATCACGATGAAGCAGCCAGTCCTGCCCACCCCCGCACTGATGCAGAGAGAGAGAGGAGGGTCAATAACTTTATGTTTCACAGACTCTCACAAACACAGTGGTAACATCGAAAGAGAGAAAACAACTTAACACAAAGTTATCAGTGTTGTGAGGTCAACCAGAACAACACAATCACAACAGTAATGAAATCATATATCGTCTAAGATAAAACAGGTTTGTATCCGAAGGTGTCTGTTTTATTTTAAGAACTACATTTCTCTAACCTTCTCATTTGCTGTGTATATCCTTGTTGTGAAATGTTGGTATCAAAATGCAACTTCACATTTAATGAGGTTACATATTTGTATCAATACTTATCTAAATGTATAACAAATATATGCAGATCAAAAAATCGAGTCAAGCCGCATTAAGAATATGTTATGTAAGGTATGTATTTTGAGACCCGCTCTCTGCTTGACAGCTGAAAACTGGACATTTTGCAATCAAGATTAGTTGATTTACACCCTCTAGCATGAGAGCTGGACTATAATTAAATTGTTGCCGCAGATTGTGCACAAAGTGTGTGCATGTAATGGCTTAAGGACAGGCTGGAACATAGACAACAACAACAACAACATATTGAGCCAAATTCATGGGGAAGGAAAAAAGTGTTGAACCCAAAAACAGGATTTCAACACCTGCATGTGTTGCCCTTTACGCTGTGTTGGCACGGATATTTTGAGGACACAACCCTGTCTTTAATCCTTTAGATCCATGAAGAAAACAAGCCATGCACAATATGTATACATGTGGTGGTAATTGGCAGTTAATTTGCTGTTTGCACGCATACTGAGCACAGTCTGCACCCACCTGCAGTGGACCACCATGGGGCCTGCATCTGGAGGATTGCAGGCCTTTACCCGCCGTAGGAAGGCCAGGATAGGGGTGGGGTACTCGGGCACCCCGTGGTCCGGCCAGGCCATGAACTGGAACTGTCTCAGCTCTCTCTTCTCACTGGAGCCGTTCTGCAGGAGAATCGGAGGAGTCAGAAAATAAGAAAGGTGTTTTTGTGCGCTAAGTGAGTTAACAAATAAATTGTTATTGGCTTTTTTTTTTAAACGGGTCATGCTAGGGGAAAAACATGCTTTTAGAAAGTTAAGGTCAGACTGTTGTGTTAAGAGGTAGTCACAATTCTGCAGTTGAGAACTGAAAAGCATGAGGGATTTAATCAGAAATGAAGCCATTTTGAGCAAATGTCTCGAGTTAACTCATTACTTTGATAGCAGCACATAATGTGCTCTGCTTCATGGCTGTGATCATCCTGCGAGTGTAGGTGCAGATAAAGTGTATCATTTTGGAATTGAACTCAGCAGTTTCTCGGAAAACGGTTTCTTGGCATCGTCACCATTCCTGATAGAAGCCGCTCCAGTTGGAGACTTGCATTTAATTAGGAATTATAATAATGTTCGAAATTAAAAAAGTAATGGAAAGAGAACGGCAAGAGGAGAAATAAAGGACACATCAGTCACATCATCATGGCACTAAAGTATATGAATCAAAGTGAAAAACTGAAATATTTGATGGTCTTTTAGAGAACAAGAGAGCAATCTCGGATGTTAGAAACCAATTACGGCAGTGAAAAAATGATTCCAGTGGTAATACGCCTTTATCTGTCTTCAGAAAAATATGAAATTACATTTTTAAAATGTGACCCCAGTAATGAGGTACTGCAGTTACCTGCTGGGAAACACGTCCTTAATAAGCATGTCTCTCTATATGGTTAGGTGCAGATTCTGTACCTTGTAGAGGGCGAAAGTGCGGACGCTGTAAGTAGCCAGCTCCACGGTGTCCAGCATGGTGACCTGGATCATTCCATAGGTCTCTGTTCCTCGCGACGGCCAGTACTGGTCACACTTCACCTGGCAGAGCAAGAGAGAGGGCACACTGTCAGGCTGCCGCTAACATCCAGCACGAGCCTGAGAGGCTTGTAGGATCACACTGATTAACAAGGAGGGAGCGTCAGAGAGGTCAGATCAAAGGCTTTGTCCACCGTCTAATTAAAAACTGAAGACTCAGAGTTAGCTCCTGTATCTGCAAAAAAAATTGCAATTGAGAATGTGCATGTGCAGCCATGTGTGTCAAAAGGGTATTGAAAAGCTCACTTTGTCTTTCACCGGCCTGTGATCATTTTCAATTAGCTAATTGCCGGGTGGCTTGCAGCTTTGTCATGTATGCTTTTGGCGTATTTCAGATGATTGGGCTCAGCATTGTGGAGGGAGATGTATCTGAAAGCCGTTTTCTCGGCTGTCGTGGAGGGACAGCAGGTCCGGCCACCTGGTCCATGTGGGACAGGACTCACTTCACTGTGAATGAGGCTAAAGATCCTCCACACACCGCCATTGAGTGGCTTTGCTTCACTCGCTCTGTGTATCTATAAAAATGACAAACTGACCTCTAACACATATTTGAGTTGGAATACTGTTAACAGCATTCCAACTCAAATATCTGTTATTCTACGCACGAAAAGTTTATTATTATTCCGCCGGTATTTTGGCCCTCTTCTCCTCCCACATTGAACATCGCAGAATCTCCGTTCAAACATCAAAACGTTCAGCTCGGTCGGGAATCGATGGCTATTACTTTTCTCATTCATAACTTTCATAATTCCAGAGATACATCCCATAATTCATCACATTTTTAACATTGAAGTCAATGGAGGAAATCTTCAGACTTCAACTAATCTTCATGAGACTTCAACTGCTAACTGTTCATTCATACTTTCACTCAGAAACATCATTTAAAATGTTACACATCTTTCTGACATTATTCGTGTAAAACAACTTTTAAATCTGATTCTTACTTTTAGAGATATTAAATATTGTTCAGACCTTGTTATAGAAGTTTTCTTCAGATTTTAACATTAACTAGAGTGCGTGATGTCACAGCTAGAGGGTAGAAAATCTTGAAATTTGCCTTCATATATTTTTTTTAAACTGCCATAATTCCCAAACCCTACATTCCTGAGACATAATTTATCATGACAAACGTAAGAAAACATCTCGTAGCTTGAAAAATGACAAATAATTAAGCAAAAATAATTAAACAAAATGCCTCTTGAGGGCATGAAGTGACAAAAACTTTCAACATGCCTCCATTAAAGCCCATTGTAATTTCAGGCAGATATTTCCTCACGGCAGTAGCCGCACACCTTTAGTTACACTGCCAAAAAGGCCACATTATTAACCCGAAAGTACACAAATTACACTTCAGATACTCAACTTCCTTGACATGCTTCACGTTTTGAAATTTCACAGATATCTGTTACGGTTCTTCCACAAAACGTTCACATGTAAGAAGTTTATCTCTCATTCAGAACAATGAAAACCTGTGATCTCTGCACACCTCGTTAGCTCAAATATAAACACCTGTGTAATGGAACACGATGATGTCATCACTCCAACTGACATGCTCAGAGCAGCAGACTTCAACAGTCCAGCGTGAAGACATCTTTGAGATTTCTTCAAATGTCGTTGCCATGGCAACACATTGCTCGCCTTGAAACACGGTTTTCTCATAATTTCAGTGAAAATACTCCAAACAGCCCAGAACTTCACAGGTTTGGTAACGATGCAGCCATCAACGCATCTAAGCGTATTATGGGGTGTCATCAAATGCCGTTGCCATGGCGACAGACTTCTCGCCATGAAACAGGATGTCGCTGTAAGTCCAATCGACACGGTCCAATCGTCCCCCAATCTTCACTTGTATATCACCGGTCCATGCCTCAACAGCTCTACGACAAATATGAGATCTCACCATATGCCGTTTCCATGGAAACGCATCCCTCGCCATAAAACATGATGTCGCTATAACTCCTATGAAAATGTTCAAAAAGTGCTCAAACTTCACATGTGTGCCAACAGTCCAGCTGTGAAGACATCTATGGGACAGTTTTGAGATTTCTTCAAATGCCATTGCCATGGCAACACAATGCTCGCCATGAAACACGGCTTTCTCATAACTTCAGTGAAACTGCTCCAAACGCCCCAAAACTTCACAGGTTTGGTAATGATGCAGCCATCAACGCATCTAAGCATATTATGGGGTGTCATCAAATGCGGTTGCCATGGCGACAGATCATTGCCATCAAGTTAGTTCAGAAGTTTGCAGTTCAAATATTCTGCTGCTTTTCCAAGCCTTTTCCCTTTCTTTTCTTCTCTCATCACACATTCAAGCCCCCAGTGTTCATGTATCATTTCAATCTAAATTCTTCACTTTCTTCTTACACATTACATTTCAGCATAGAAGTTTAGCATCAGATTTTCAGCATAAAGCATTCCCACTAGCAATTTCTTCGGAATTGCATTCTCTAGTTCAGTTTGTTCCCTCTCTTTGCTAACATGTATTGGCATTAGACTGGAACAAAAGAAGGACTTGACCTCTTCTTCACTCAAACATTTACATGACCCCTCCTGCACCAGAGTGTTGAAAGTCACTCACTGCTGGCTTTCACTGGAGTTTGTCTCTGGATTTATAACAGGAATAATAAGGGGCCTGTTTTTAAACGTTGGGCAAAAATGTCCCAAACTACTTCTGAGTCAAATATAGGCCATGCAGAAGCACAATCACGCTATATTTGATTACTCCAATATCTAATTTTATCGTTGTTCACAAGGTCTGCAAGTAACTAGGGGCGATGAGTAACATCATTATCTAACCACTCAGCACAGCCCGCTGATTGGTCTTGTTTCTTGCTCCTAGGCTTAGTCGATTATCTGTGGTTGCTTTCATGACCAAAATCTTGTTTGGAAAAACAGTCCTTAACAATTTCCTCCACCTACTCTGTGTAAAAAAAGAGACGCTAAACCCATTTCAATCAGTCAAAGGCACTCTGATAATAGCCCTCCCTAAAAGAATCCAACATTGAGAAGTGTGTGGGAAATGTTTGTCAGTTAACAGCATTTCTACAAGACTGCTCCACTCTCTTTTTACATATAGAAATTGAGCAAAGGCTGACAGCAGGCAGGGACAAGGACTGTCTGCTATTGATTTGAATAACATTAGAGGAATAGATGTGGCGCGGGTAAGCTAATCATATTGATACCGCAGTAGCGAGCTGACATTTGGAAGCACCTTGGCTGTCAGTGCGAGCTGGTACAAATCGACAAACAAAATGCACTAAAATTCACCCCCTCACATTTCACCTCCTCTGGTGACAACTCCCATTCAGAGGCAGAGCCAGACCTTGCTGGAGAAACTCAATTGAGTGATGGGGAACCGCTCGCAGTACAAACATATGGATTAGCAGTCACCACTGTAATGAATATCTCTGTGCTGTCTGAGGTTGGGTGGCATATTCTCCCTCGCAAACACACACACACATATGCACACACACACCCCTATCATCTGCTTCGGCTTTGAACCTTGCTTCTCACATGTCGTTGCCTTGCCTTTTTGCAGAGGACACAAAATGCTATGTGTCTAATCAGGAGTATTGTCAGTGTTTTGTTATGCGTTGTCATATTAAATCTCTATTCATTAGCAACTTTCAAACATTGTTTGCCTAATGCAGTTTGCAGTCTGATAGGATTTTTCAAGACAGTTATTAAACAATTTTGTTTTTTTTGTTGGACTAACGCAGAAACAATTTCATCAATTTAATTCACAGTTTGACGCCTAATTATAATTTAAATAAAAATGTGCTGTTCTGTAAAGTGAGGAATGTAATTGTGATTTATACAAACCAGTGTTCAAAGAGTAATTGAACACAAACATTTCTTATTCTAGCAGTAAACACAGTTAATATATATGGAAATGTCTTCGAATAGTATACATGTCAGCAATGCAGATAAACACCTCACATGCTCTTCTTAGAGAGGGTAATTAAACAACCTACTGGTATGGCTGTTCCAGCTCCAAACCATTTGATGATGTTATACTGAAGATTTCAAGATACCCTGACAGAAAAATGGAGAATATTTTTGTTGAGCTTGGTTCTTTACATCCGTCTCCAAAGTGTTGGTTAGCCAATTGCTTCTCCAATGTGTGTAGGGGGTGGGCACAGGTTGAGAGGCCATTTCATTTCCCTTTAGGTTCCTTGTGTTGTGGTGTGAGGATGTTTTTTTCCTGTGCATCTTATGTGCGCCTGAGAGTCTGAGATCAAAGCCAGAGAGCATGTTCATCCGTCATAAAGCTTGGAGATTTCCACTCAAACACACTTAATACATGGAAGGATATCTGTGAGGAGGTGTATATCCTCCCAAGGATTGACTGAATGTGTTATAAAAATCATGTTATGAAGAATATCTTAGGTGTAGATTTTCTCTAAGGTATGAATAAATGAGCTCTGTTCCACAAAGACATTGTGTGCCCTCAATTTGCTTAAATTATTGATTGCATCGATGGCTCAAAATCACAAAAGATGATGGTACGATTTGAAGGAAGTCATTTGAAGCTTTACTTGACAAAACGATTGCTTTATAGAGACTCACTATAGATGCTGAATAATGAACTGAGCTTCAGGTAATGATTCAAACCAACCTTAAAAACAAAACAACATCGATGTCTAGGATTTTGGAAATGAACTTCATTTACAATCCCGGTAACTTCCAGTTCTTAGTCTGGGGACTCTGTTTCATTAGGGCACCGAGTGCACACACTAATAAAGCACCACATACTGGCAGAGCTCCACACTGATTTATTTCCTCCAAGGAATTCATGAGCATGATTTTGTGAAGGTAATTAAATAAACCCATCCCAATTTTGGATCTCAATTTACCCTCATGCTCTATTTTTGCTTTTATTAGCTTGAATGTATTTTAGGAAGCACACAGTATTGTTGGGAGACAATATTCTTAACTCCAACTTCAGAGTTTTCATTATACTGCGTGCCGAGTCTTTCGAAAGTCAAACTCAGAAAGTGCACACACAATTTCTACTGACTGAAACTTTGGCTAAAATAAATATGGAGCAATCAAGTATCGAAACTCTCTGAGAAGTTTCTAAATAACAACTGAAAAATAATTTGCATGATTGTGAACATTTAAATGTAACTATACTCTATTGAGCTGATTTTCAGTCGAGGGTATGCGCGTGTTGTCATCATATGCAAAGTTGCCATGGTTATTTAGCCATAAGTGGCAAACAAACAGCAGGAGGGAAAATGGAAAATAGTAGAAAAGCTGTTGTGCAATTCTTCTTCACAAACAGATTTAGACTGAATTCACGGAGACGTTTTTGGAGATTGCAGAAGAATCATGAGAGAAGCAGTAATACAAAAATATCCTTTGAAGTGCTTAAGACTTTGATCAGGCTGACAAATCCTGCTTTTAAGTAGGGCCGGGTGTCTATATGCATTCAGGTTTTTTTGGGTGTAATGTTACTTCCCTGGTGTTGAACTACATACAAATATATACATTTATATGTCAGGGGGATCCATTTCTGCCCACATTTCAGCTGATACGTCTGATACGGTTGACTTCAATGGCCTTGAGTTGTACACGATAGTCATCTGTTCTCCTCTAGTATCACATTTCGTCCGATTCATAGAGGCCACCAGTAGTTTTAAAGGGTGTGACTTCAATCATACCTTGTATTTGACCATAATCTGCTCCATGTAAATGCTTTGAAATCTACAACATGATCAAGTATTTCTGGCTTCTTTATTGCATTGTATTTCACTAATTTATTATGAGGAAGTCATTTTTTTACGACTTACTATTTACAATTTCTAATGATTGACTTCATGTGTTGTTTATTGTTAATACATTACCTAATATGTGTAATTAAATGTTTTACTATGCACATGTCAGTAAATGAATACATCATTAAGATTGAACTGGTATGAAGTCAATGATTGTCAGCGCTTTATAGTACACTAAATGACACCGTCTCTCCTTACCCGGGACTTCTCCTCCAGTCGGGTCATCATGACGATGGTGTTGGACCGTTGTTCCCACACCATCCTCCAGAAGTCACTCAGGGTCTCCGGCAGCGGCCCCTGAGTGGCGATGTAGGCATTCTGCTTCCTGTAGCCGTCGATGTAGTTGGCGTTGATGTAGTCACTGCCTGGAACCGCTGTAACAAAGACATAAATGAAGCAACTAACGGTTATATTACACAGTATGGTTTATTGATCTGATAAGTTTGCAACACTCTATATTAAAGCAACAACAGTGTATGTGTGTACGTGGTTAAACTGGGGATTTCTAAAGCAGCTGTAGGCATACTAAATGTCATTGGTATTTGTGAAGTATGTCGATGTGACGGGGCGGAGAGGTTACCTGAGCCCTTACCATCAACAGAGGTGAGCACCACTCTGGAGTGGTCATAGGCGATGACGTTTGCATAGCGATTCTTTGGCTTGTTGACTTCCATGTTGGAGTTCTCCCAGGTAAACTGCTGCCCCGGATCAACGGACTGTGAGAGAGGGAATGAGAGAATAAGAGACAGGAAGATGGAGAGAGAGAAAAAAAACAGAAGCACAAAGGAGGCTCTTGAGTGTTACACGGATAAAAGGTAGCAAGACAGAAAGAGTGTAAGTACACTTATTATACTTTCTGCTGTCACCCATTCAATAGCAGTATACTGTGGTCAACAAAGCCTTTAAATGGAACATGTACCCACATCATGTCTCTTGAAAAGCCACAGTAGAGTGCTACAAGTGCTTTTATACAGTGTAGGAGATTGTGCAGAGTAAAGCTATTAGATAACAATGGCCCCTTTTTTTTATTCCGCAAAAAATATCCGCTGTTGTTTTGTTGCTGAACTAAACTACGCCACTCTCATTCTACACGGGTGTGTGATTTTAGAAAGCATTAAAGGAAGCAAAAGAGGAGTGACTCGTAACAAAAAAGCACTTGGTGTAGTGTGTGTTTGCAAGTTTAGTTCTGCCCTGCCGGTTTTCCCTTTTTCACAGACGTTAATTCGGCTCTGTGACTATCTCCACTGCTGGTTACGAGGCTGAGCAACTATGCCCCCAAAATCCATCTCTGTACCTTTTATACTGAACAGCGAGGCAGACGAACGGCACCACCTTAAACAGGCTGTGTGAAAGAGGCTAAAGTGTCATGTTGCCGCATCACTGCAACTACAACAGGTTCATTATTTGCATGACATTAGATGCCTTGAATGCTAATGAGGAATAAACGGTTTCGTGATTTAAATCAACAACAACTAGAAAGAGCCACCTTCCACGGATTGTTTAAACAGGGCAAACATATTCCTCCAATTCCTAATGCCAACATGATGAACATATAGATTTCAGCTGGGACACGAGTAAAGGTTTCGGCTAAGCTTGCAGGCGACCACAAACACTCATCCTCTCCCTCTAGGGCGGTCCTATCGAATTACCTAATTCTGAGAAGTCACATGCATGATTTCCTGTGGTAACCATTCAACTTCTCATCCTCTGTCTTTCTTTCTTCCTCATCTTCTATTTCTGTTGCCCTTTCCTATCTTGTATTTTGGTTCCAGCCTCTCCATGTTATCCTCTCTGTTTCTAACCCCTTGGTTCTTACGTCATTTGTCTCCCGGGCTGAGACGACAGTAGACTGCATACATATTGATCGGGGGAGATATGTGATGGCCTCCCATCCCTTGGCTCGATAATGTCACAGAGTCTCTTGTTATTCCGAATCGATCTCCCTCGGCTCACACCGGAACCATGTCCACTAATTCCCCAGACCTTTCGCCTCGCAAATCCAGCAGGAGTCAGAATGACACCTTTGAAAATCCTTCACTTACTTAACAGAGCTGTAGCACTAATTTAATTATTAGAGGTTATCTTGTGTCAAAGCGGGACAGCTCACTCATAATAATCATAATTATTGGATTATGATAAACTAGAGGGCACAGGGTGAGGCCTGGAGCGTGTGGAGATTCAGATCCAGGGCCATAAAGTGATGAGCAATGTAATATTTTTAACACTGGAGTCCTAAGCTAGACTTGATAAATGTGTGGTTTGTCTAATTAAAACAATCAAGATACTTTAAGTTAATTTGTAAATCACAAAGTACAGGAAATTAGCTTTTAATTGCTCTCCTGTGACAACAGTTACTTTTCAGTTATCACTATCTATCTTGTCTTATTACGTAAAGTGACACCTAGAATCGGTTATATACAAGCTTTGTTATATTCAAAGTTAATTGCCAGAGAAAGTCATGTACATGATATTTGTCTTCGAACTAAATATGAAAAATGTGTAGTGCTCATATACAAGAAATGTTCCACTACAGCTCCAAATTGCTCAGCACTAAGAGTCATGCGGGTATAGGCCTGTTGCTGCTGATGAGCTCAGCATTGCCAATTTTCTCAGTCCGTGCCCGCCAGTAAGAAGACAACGATTTAATTTGCAGTCAAAAAAAGTCATAGCCATTTGAAAGCTCAGTGAACACAGCAGGCACACTAGGCTCATGACAACTGGTAAACAAGTTAGATAGAGATGCTAGAAAGAGGTGAGAAGCAAACGCCCAAGGTATTCTCGCTGACATATTGGAAACGCTTTCAAATGGACATAATGATGCTATGACGACTGCAGCGTGATGTTGCTTCCTGCGTTAAAGAAACAGTCGGGGGGGGGGGGGGGGGGGGGGGGCGGGGGCTGAAGCATGCCTGATTGTCAAATTCTGCTCATTACCCGCTGTGCACATTGCTCAGTGTTATGTGGACTGGCGTTGGTGGCTAAGGAAGTGTCATTCCGCCTAAAACATCGGGGAGAGGAAGTGGTGAAGCCTCTATAAATTCTGTTCCTTTGGGTAAGGCTCAACGCGAGCAGCCGGCGAACGTGACAAAGCGCTGTGAGCTCCGCCTCGGCTGGCACAGAGATAGTGGGCCATCTGCCGGGCCATGGAGGGGGTCTTCCCTGGCTTGGAATGACTTGCGGAGAGGGAACGGGGCTGGGCCGGTTGCCTGCAGTCATACAAGCCACTTCCAGGGCCTGATTCGTTTACACTAACTCAACAGGCTGGGAGGGTGATGTGCTGGATGGCTCTGAGTAACACAAGACAGCACTTAACTGAGTGCAGACTTTTACCACGGCCTAATTATCTCCCCAGTTAATTTGATGGCGAATCACTTCAATATGTTTTACATCATATCATATAAACTGTATTGTCATATAAGTATTTTTCTACACATTATAATGGCTCCTTCTTACAGATTATATTCAAAATTATACTTGTTTTAGTCTACCCTCACTGATATAAAGGAGGTTGAAAAGTATTAGAAACACCTCTCAGTATGACAATCACCACAAAAAGACATTGAAGTCAAAGTAATGCCACTCCAGCAGTTTCAACAAAAACGTGGCACCCTAACCTTCTTGAAGGTAGGATTTGCATGGTTGTTAAATTAGAATACATTAGTTTTTGTACTACAATTAAGACAAGCTCATGCATGAAATCTGAATTAATTTAATTCACCTCATTCATGCAAGACCAAACACTCAATAACATTGGATGTTATTGTAAGCACCATATAAGGTTGTAAATTATTTTTCTTCATTGTGACAATGGCACAGGGTTTATAACAATAATGTAAGTTTATGGAATAAATGTTATTTTCACATTTTTAACAGAGCATTAATAAAGGTTTGGCTTGTGGTGATGCTGGAGGATAGGTCATGAGGTCACCAAAATAAATTAGCTGTTCCTCTGGGGAGTTCGAAATTAAAGAGCACATTTCATGCTGTAGCAACACATACTGTACACACTTTTTAGGTGAAAGTAAAAAAAATATGTCTACAATTGTTCCAACGGCCAGGCTGACCCATCAATGTGAGGAATAGAGCTGATTAGACAAAACGGATCGAACGGTCAGAACAAATAAATAAAAGACGGCTCTTGTTTTTCTGTATTCTAGGATGCCTTTTCTCTTCACCTGGCCTTGCTTCGTCCCCAAACCCACTATGTGCCACTTTAAATGTAAATGTGCTCCCTTTTTTCTCTCTAGTAAGAACACTGACAAGAGATAATCCCTCACCGAGTTGCAATGGGGAGACCGCCTGCAAAATAACATTTTCGGGGGAAACATCAAGACGCACACAGATTGCTTAAGCAACTCGCCACCTGCTAGTTTTGTGAGAAAGCATCTTGCAGCATTCATTGTAAGTGTGAGTTTCCTGGTGGGATTGGTAATAGAGTTGTAAAAATGACTGAAACATTTCTGTGAAAGAAGTCTTTCATAATCCATTAGAATACATGCATATGGGATCAAAGAGGCATAATGACAACAATTCCTTTCAGACAAAATAACAATGAAACTCATGTATATGCTTCAAAGGGACACTTTCATACATTATGAGTGCACGGGTCTTACCTCATACTCCTGGGAAAAGCGGAGGCCGTCATTGGCCTTCAGTCGCTCTATGTGGTCGGCCAGGTCAGTGACAGGAATGGGTGGGTGTTCCCTCATTCCTGGGAAAGGAAGAGGAACAGGGGGAAAGACAAAGAAAAGAGTGAGACCGAGCTGTGCCTACACCAAACACGCACATCGACACAAACTATGGTTGGACCACGGGGTGAATGAGGCTGCCGGTGGGACCATGAGGTGGCTGTGTAACGGTGAAGAGAGTGCACTTTGTTCAACAATGCATGAAGAAAGAGAGAGAGAGAGAGAGAGAAGAGAGAGGTGAGAGAGAGAGAGAGAGAGCTCAAAAGTTGAAACAGGCTGGTGACATTTGTTGATGTCGTCATGCTAAGTGAGGAGGACAGAGGTGGGGTGGGCACGGCGATGCACATGAGTGACTGGGTGAGCATGCTCCTGGAGGGAAGCATGAGGCAGACATCGCTCTGATTCCACAACACTCAATTGGTGGCAGAGGTGGAATCAGAGCAAGAACCCACAAGTCTCTACAAATCAGTCACACTTTCACTTCCCACAGAAGAAAAAGAAACTCACTGGTCATCAGCCAAAACTCATTTCTTTGAAAACCTCTTTCCTTACAATAGACTATCTTACGGCCCAGCCTGGAGTGCTTGGGCTGGATTAATCCAACAACCCTCCCCCTGTCATTCTCTAGATTTCTCATCGAAGAGTTATTGGACGATTTATTGCTAATCTACCGACACAAATTCCCTCTGTGCCTCTGAACTTGGCAAGGCTCTGTGCTTAAACGGATTGCTGGGAACTTGCCTTGTGTGGTAAAAGTCACTGTATGCGACGCATGAAGAGGCTCTAAAAAGGTATACACGGAACCTCATTAATGTAGCATAAAGCCTTCAAGCCAAACAATCGTGCCTGTGGCTGAGCGCATCTGTAAGGTTATGGGTCATTTTTGATTTATTTAGCCTTTATTTATACAGGTGTAAAATCTCATTGAGATACAAGGTCTCATTTTCAAGAGAGACCTGTCACTACCACACAAAGTTACAGACAGACAGGACACTAAACACAGAGGCAACACTAAAATACAACATCGTAAAAAAAGTAGTCATTGAAATCCATATACAGTTATAGCAGGTGCAAACACCCACAGATGATTTCTCCAGCTTTTTTAAAATGAGTTTAAAATCCGTGATCAAACTGGTCAGCTTAAATTCCTGCTTTTAGATGAGCAACAGCTGTAAGCTCATTTATGCTGTAATGCTAATGGATAATGGCTGGTAACTATGGCCACTGCACAAGATGAAACCTGACCAATTACACTAATTTAATACTGTAATTGCACTGAGGGACCTATGAGCACATTAACATCAGTGTGTATGTGTTTGTGCATGTTCACCCAGGTCTTCTACAGCCGTGTTGTTGCTTAAATGGAGAGTGAAGCCATAGATAATAAGGCTAATGCACAGCAAGAGTAACTGTCCGCACTGCTCAACTATCCATGAAACCATCTAGTCCTCTGCTTCCGCACCAAAAAGGTGTCGTGGGAGGTTCCCAGCTAAAGAGAGGACCTCGCTGCATCCTTGGAGCGCCAGAGGCTACAAGCTTGTGGGCTTGTGATGTCTGTCAGGGGGCAACGGGGGAATGGGATCAGGAGAGAGTGAACAGGGAGGGGAGACTGCATGTGTGGGAAATACACAGTAGGTGAGAGAGCAGACTAACTTGGAGTGTTGGGGCAGCGATGAGAGCTGGGACCTGTGGAGAGAGGAGAGTGAAGGAGGGAGGAAGAAGAACACTCAATCAATGAGGAAGACTCAGGATCTGACCAGGGCCCAACAGTATCTGCAAATAACCTTTCAAGCTGGTTGGAGAACGCAGCAGGTGGTGTTGGATCTCAGGACAATTCAAGCAGTGTTGTTTAGGATGTTTATCAGAACCCTGCATTTATAACACTCCCCTGCGACCGCTTAGTGGGAACTAACTACTGAACACCGGGCATTACATGTTCATTTTTAGAGGGAATTTTTACTTTATGGGTGCCTTTTCATTGCTTCAGTCATCATTTTGATGGAAATCAGTTATGATAATAACAATGAAGTAATTACTGAGATATGGGAACATGAACAGCACTTCACTTTATTTGGAGGTCGAATTAAATTTAGTGCACCCAAAATGTTGGTAATATCCCCTAATTGAATATTAAAATAGTTATTTGTGACCACTTACTGTAAATTGCCCTACTGCATATACCACTCGCTGTATCTGAAGTGAAACACATTTGATCCTAGTAAGGTATTTGCAAATACTATCTGAACCAGGTCTGGCAAGGATAAAGCAGGTCAGTTACTCAAAGAACCGCACGTCTGCTGCTGAAGTGTCAAAAAGGGCCGCTGCAGTCTCTTCAGCAAACATGCTAGACATGAGCGGCAATTGGCTAGACCACTTAACAACACTCAGAATCAGAGCAGGAACGTTCACCTTCTGTGGATGAATCAAAGGGAGAAAGAGCTAGAGGACAAAAGAATGGACGGTTCAATATTTGCTCGGCTCAACCTTGGAATCTCAACCGTTTTCACAAGCTAAACACAGCCTTGGTGATTTTTTGATCACCACTCATGAAGCAAAACAGTGAGGGGGAAAGGGGTTGTCAAGATGTTGATGTACAGAGAGAGAGAGAGAGGGACAGAGAGTGAGAGAAAGAGAGAGAGAGCGATTACCCTACAGGGAAAATGGAAGACAAAAGAGGAAAGAGGTGGAGTACTGTTTAATTCCTCTGCAGGGGTTCAAAGGGGCTCTGTGTGTGTATCTGTGTGTACAGCGAATGGGATATTTAATAACCCGTGAGAAGGGACACACACACACACACACAGAAAACACACAGAAACGCGCACAAGCGCGCGTGCAACAAGGTTGACATTTTCTCTCAGCTCCATTGTTCCCTCCGCCTGGCTCACCTTGACATCAGAGGCAGCAGGACTCATTACCAGCTAGGGGGAATGAAAGGAGCTGATGGAGGGAGGAGGAGCGAGGACCAGGGGAGGAAGGAGGAGATCAGGAAGAAAAAGGAAGAAGGCTGATGCTGAGGCGGGCGCCCTGACAAACCCCCCCCCCCCCGCTGTGCGTGGATGGAATGTGAATGCACTCTGACTCCATTACCGTCCAGCACTCGCTGTGATGGTGAACGTGATTTGTTTATTTTCTCTTATTGACACATTTTTCTTTTTTTGAGAGCTGGTCAGATTTACAGCCTGAGGATGAATAACAAAAATATGAATTTCAGACGGCAACACCTGCTACAAAGCACTAATAAACAAAAGATCCATCAAAAGAACAGCATTGCAGGAGTAGATTGCTTTTGGAAAAGCTGTATAGAGTTTTGTTGATAAAAGGGAAACATCATTCCGAAATGCAATATCTACTTTTTGAGGGGAAACAAGCTAGAAAGTACATGATACTTAGAAACCCTGTTAAATGAATTCCCTTTAGATATTTCCCTTCAGCAGAGAAGAAAGGATGATCTGATGAATTTCAGGGAGGATTTTCATTTTGGAATGAAGCTGTTTGAAATCCTCAGTCAAACAGCAGCATACCATTTTTACAATTTTGTAATGAAAGACTGACTGAACCAAAACACCTGATTAAAACGCACACACTTAATATACAACCAAGTTGCCCAATACAACTTTCCTCAGTTTATCACTATGGCGCTAAGAGCAATTGAAGGTTGATTATGTTTCCATGTCATATTGGAATTATGATGACTTCATGATACCCACTTGTAAATACTGTTCATGTCAACAAGTTGTAAATGTGATGGTTTTGTATTGTCATAACATAGTATTTTAATCCTGACACAACCATCAAATTGTCAACAGGAATCTTTCCATCTCTATCAGCCATCCTATATGTCATGAACGCTGAAGTTTATTTTAGGGTAGTTGCTGAGGTAAAGAAGTAAAGTTGCCATATGTGGCTACATGTACGATATTTTGACCGTTGTTTATTACCTGGGGTCTGGTAGTTGAGTCTTCTCATCTCCACTGGGTCGGAGGAGTTGGCCAGCAGGGAGTCTTTAACCCCACCTGATTGCTCATCTTTAGGTAGGGGAGACGCCCGCTTCCTGAGGTGGCAGAAACAGACAGTAAGGTGTTAAACACATCATACCAACAACACCTACATGCATCAACTTCTCAAGCTAACTGCAAGTGAAATGACACATTTGATGAGGTTAATGGTTCTCAAAACTTGTTCTGAGGACCAGGAATTCAAGAGACACTAGTTACCAGGGCATCAGCCTCAGTTTGCCAACTGGAGGTTAATGTGTTTGAAGAAACGCAATCATTTTCCTGGAGTGGCAAAGGTTGGGTTTGTTTGCTGCTGGATAGGTGACAGCTGCTATGCGGGTATGTGTACATGAGTGTGTGTGTTTGAGTGTAGACAATATTTAATTGTGTGATTTTAGCTGCTGTGTGTGTGTGTGCTAACAACACATTGTGTTTACTGCTTTCCAGATTGAGAGGGAAACAGGCGGATGCTGTAATTAGCTCATCAGCTGGGTGGCACAACACTGGGTAATTAGACCGGTTCTGCAGCACCTGCGCTGCCAGACCCGGCCTAGCTGAGTCTAGCACAGCACAGAACTGAACAGCTCGGACTGGCTCGGCTCAGTCGACCGTAGCGTTGTCCATGAGGCGGAGATAGGAACAGAAAAACGCAGCCTGCCTGTATTCTAATGTTCAGACAGCCGGCATCTGCTGACATACACACACAAGCAGGCACACAGATGCATGCTTTCCCATCTCTGTCACAACTACACACACTCTCAAAGATACAGCTGCAGACTCACAAGCCTTCTGACTGCAAATGGAAATGGGCGGAAGGAACCATCAGGGCGCCCTGTGGAAATTTCACATCTCATTGCACTCCATTTGCAAGTGGCAAGTGTGGGTTTTAGGCAGGAGCAGGGCCTTCTGTTGAAGCCAGGCGTGGTGAGAATACATAAAGCTGGCGGTGCACACACAGCTTTAAAACAGTCCACCTCAGCCCTGGGGCCCGGGCCTCACCACCACCTGTTATCTTATGCTGCAGCGGCTTAAGCTAATGCTAGCAGCGTGACGGGGCCGTATCCGGTTTTCCCAGAGATCACGACTGGTGCTAAGCTCGGCTGTGGGGAGGGGGGCAGAAAAGTTGGGCATGTGTGATCTGTTCTCCAGACCCCTCATCTCTCCGTCTGACCCAATCAGATGCCAATCTACATCACACTTTAGTGCTGAGCTAAAGTAAACACGGCAGCAATCTGAATGGGGTTATTCATCTCAGGCTGAAAGTGAGGGTTAAGACGTGTGAGAATGTAAGTATACCCAAACGTATACACACACGCACAGTGCGAGTGTGTGTGCAGAACAGAGTGTGCTTAATGAGGATAGAACAGGGCCCTTTGTTGAACCTCCTGCCATGAGGAAGCAGGGAGAGGGGAAAAAAAGGCTAAAAGTGGAGGAATGGGTCTCGGTGGAAAATGTCAGCTTAAAAGATGGGAACGTTTCTTTTACAGCAGTTTCCCAGTCTGGCATTTAGTTCTCAATGGCCATTCAGCAGCAGGTGATGCCTTGGCATATTCAGATGGGGCCAATCGTGGTGGGGTGTGCTGACACTGGCTGGATAATGAGACACAGCACGGAGACAAACCATGGCAGATCCGAGGAGGAACATTTGCACTAGACGTGGAACATGCGCTGCTACACAGACGTGACCTAGGGGTTTCTTTGACCCCAGGTATCAACGACTGCAGAGTCAGCTGCTTCTCATCTCCTTCAATATGCACCAGATCAGATTAAAGACATTTCCTTTTATTTCTATATGAGAGGAGCTGAGAGGAAGCTGACCCTGCAAGAGCTGATGAATACCACCAAGTTCACAACACAAATGAAAGGGACTTGGGTGATGGTAGATGGGGTTGTGACTTATGTAACAGTGAAGTACCCACCTTTCCTGTTTGCTGCTTTCACAGAGGGCAAAAAGAGAGGGAGGGGTATTAATAGGTAATAGTTATCCATATGAACCTATAACTTCTTTACCCAGTGTTCTGCATCTGTACTATTTTCAGAAAGCTAGTTCCAGCTCTTCCAAAAATGTTAACCACATCTTGAAAGCACAGCGTAAAAAGTTATCTTAGCTGCACACTTTTTAGAATAACCTCATCATTGTTCCCCGCATGTATTAGTCTTGGCGTATATGTAGGTAGCAATAACAAGCCGAACTAGAGCGTTATTATTCCTGCACATTTACTGCCAGTCCACAGTGAAAAGGGCACACAGCCACCTCCCCACAGTCCCTCCTGTCGATCTGTGTCTACATGGAGAAAGAGCTTCCAGACAGAGGGTGTGCTACTCAGCAGTGTGCTGTCTCCAGGCCTATTATTAACCAGTCCCTTTGTAAGTGTGGCAGTATTGGCAGCCACGTAGCTGTCTGCAAGGCTGTGGATGGCAGGTCGGAGAATAGGTATGATATGAAATGGAGAGTTCATAATGAAGCAATCAGGGGAAAATAGGGAGGTGGGACTCAATAAGTCAATCTTTAAACTCTCATCTAGATGGTATTTCTTATAGCGTCCAAACCACATTAGGATTGTCTCCTCTGTAAAAATACTAACTAGCCTAGAGACAGGCCAAGTGGTTCATTAACTGATTAAATAATCGATAATCTTTATCAATTCCAAGTCATTCTTTAAGTGAGAAGCAACATTTTTATAGTTCCAGGTTGAGAGTCTAAAACCTACACTTTATAAAGAAATGTAAGTCAAAAGAAAAGAAAAATCAACAGTTAAGTAGAAGCCAGCAAATGTTTGAATGTGCTAGTTTTATAATGATCCATTTATCTGTACCACCCCAGTACCTTTCTGGCCTGCGTGTTTCCACGGTGTGCTGGACAGTGACGGCTTTTAAGAGATATTGACTGAGCTTTTAGTTAAGCCCTCTGTTGCAGCCTTCTGTTTATTTTTTAAATGACCAATGGTGGCAGCCAAAACACATTTCTCACTCCTAACTAAGGGTTTTTGACAGCCAAGCTGTGCTTTTCATTAGGGAGGCAACGTCAGCTGCCATTTAAAACTGACACTTCACGTTGTACTGTCAAAAAGGACTTCTTTCTCAATCTTTCATGGAGAAATTATGATTTTCTGAAAGACAAATGAATCTGCCTTTGGTTACTTTTCTCATCTTACTGTATATTACGGTAAGGAAATTGAATGTAACGGTCTGGTGTGAGCAGCCTGGTGCAGGAAGGGAGCACGCTCATTACCATTCCTGATGCAACCAAAAGAAACCAACAATCAAAAGTGTCAATGCAGTTCAACCTCACACAAACACAGAGGAGAGAGAATACAAATA
Source organism: Gymnodraco acuticeps (assembly GCF_902827175.1). Classification (NCBI taxonomy): domain Eukaryota; kingdom Metazoa; phylum Chordata; class Actinopteri; order Perciformes; family Bathydraconidae; genus Gymnodraco; species Gymnodraco acuticeps. The sequence continues at coordinate 1,654,414 of NW_022989913.1, forward strand.
ACTTCTTACTTCTTAAAGAGCAGGATGGCGATGACGATTAAAATGATGAGGACCACAGCCAGCACCGGGCCCATGACCCACAACATTTCGGGTTGCTCCATATCCTGAGTTATGCTCGGAGAGGCCTGGATCAGGTCTGAATAGGGACTTGCTGAGAATGTCATCTGTGAGGGAAAAGAAAAAAGAGAAAGTGCAGGTGTCACTTTGGAGTATCAGATGTATGCAAGGTTTTCCCTTCTTATGGAAATGTACAGTAAGCTTTAGACTTCCTTAAAAGCAAAAAGCCAAGGAACGTGGTGAAGGTAAAGTCAACATTCAAAACATTTTTTTTTTATGGTTATTTATTTATTGTGTGATTGTTTATTTTATAAAGTTAGAATTTAATTTATTTCAAGTATACTGGCTAAGTGAATTGCTGTAGGTGCTTTTTACTACAATAGAAGCATCAACAGACTTATGGAAAACATAATCATTATCATTTTTATAATGATAATGGTTTTTGGTAGCACCACTGACACCACTTCTGTAGACCTGGGTTCCTTGCATCAGTACACCAAGCCCACCGTTACGAACCTTGGTATTAAAATGGACCGTGAACTCAAACTTGAGAGTCAGATTAAGTCGGTGGTAAAAACGAGCTTTTATCACCTGAGGCAGCTAGCCAAAGTAAAACCTTTTCTCTCCAGACAGCAGTTTGAGACAGTAATCCATGCCTTTGTCACCACCCGGCTGGACTACTGTAACTCTCTCTACATGGGGGTCAGTGGGTCCTCCCTCGCACGACTGCAGCGGGTGCAAAATGCCGCAGCAAGGCTCTTAACTGGCACACGGAAGTATGACCACATTTCCCCTGTTTTAGCTTCTCTCCACTGGCTGCCAATTTATTTTAGGATCCATTTTAAAATTCTTTTATTTACTTTTAAATCCCTAAATGGCATGACCCCACCATACCTTGCTGAGCTGCTACAGCATTACACGCCGAACCGCCCTCTCAGGTCAGCGGACCAACTGCTCCTGAATGTGCCTAAAACCAGGTCAAAGCTCTGTCGCGGCTCCCAAACTGTGGAACGCTCTGCCCCTGGAGATCAGACAGGCCTCCACACTGCCTGATTTTAAATCGCTTCTTAAAACCCACCTCTTGTCCTTAGCGTTTTAACATTTGGCATTTCAACATCTTTCAGAGTGTTGCTTTTTTGCATTTAAATTGTTTTTTGTTTTTACTTGTACTTGTTTTATGGTGTGTGAGCTGAGCTGTGTTACTTTTTTGTATGCTTTGTTTTATCTATTTGCCTGTACAGCACTTTGGTCTGGAGGTTTAAAGTGCTTCATAAATAAAGTTGTATTGTATTGTATTGTAATGATGATAAGACAAAGGGAACAACAATGTTTAATACATAAAACTAGCTTTGTTTTAGGGCTGCTCAATTAATCGTATTTTAATCGCAATTACGATTATGGCTTGCAACGATTACAAAAACAACGTGATTGAAATAAAACGATAATATTTGTATTATTATTATTACTTTTTTTAAACTTTTTTCAAAATTGTTTTTTCAGTTGAATTATACTTAAAGTTCGGGTAATCAACTGTTAAAAACATACTGTTCACATTTTTTTCTCCAATAAATTGATGTTTTCAAAGTAAATTGATAATCGTTTTTTAATAATCGTGATATCAATTATTGACCCAAATAATCGAGATTATGATTTTTGCCATAATCGAGCAGCCCTACCTTGTTTATTGTGATAAGAACAGGGAGACAAATGACCAAACTATCTGCACATTTCTAGTTACTGGCAGCCTGAGGATGAACTTGTTTCCTGTTAATGACAGACCATGGTTCCGGGATGCAGCAGAACGAGCCATAAAGCTATAGATCTAACTCAAGAGACACTTTCGCAAAAACAATAACCATCTCGGCTAATGAAGTTATGTTTCTATTAAAGCAGTGCATCCCGTTAGAGATGATGACAGAGCAGGTGTGAGACAGGAGAGTGAGAGAGGCAGGGGTGAGTGTGCATGTCCCTTGGCCGCTGAGATAAATGGAAGCACAGGAGAGGACTCATCTCTTCTTCATTAGTGTTCACACCGTGACGGAAGGGGAGGAGGAATAGGCGACGGTAAGGGTGCGTTTCCACCTTGGTTGTAAATGAGACCTCTCTATGCTACTTCGTCTTCCAATGACGGAGGGGGAGGAACGGAGGTGTGTGTGTGTGTGTGTGTGAGCGGAAGTCTGAAAAGTGGGTGCACGAGGGTACGCAGTATGGTGTTTTGAAGTGTGTGAAAAAGTCCAACTGCAAGAGAGCAAGGTGACAGAGGAGAAAGAGAAAGAGGGAGGTGTGAGGCGTCTGTCATTAGAGCTCAGCAGGCCTTCTATTGCACGACGATGGGAGACGCAGGTCCTGGAGGGGAGGGGGTTTACGGAGGGGGTTTACGAAGGGGCATGGGTGACAGATCGCAGCTCTGGAAGGGAATTGGTCTCCCAGCATGCAGCGGGAGTGGCGGGGCGGCAGGCAGCAGTAATCCGGATCATTAGCCGCACAGCAGCCTGCTCTTCGGCACACAGGCAGATATTAATTGGAAAGATAAGCTGAGATGGGCTCAAAGAGTTCTGCGTTCTGTCATATACTTCTGTTATCTCTCATACTCTTGGGCAATTGCCGTAAAAAAGGACAGTATGTGTGCGCGAGCATGTCTCAGCCGTGTACGTGCAAACCAGCATGCTCTGATATTAGGCCCTGGCACAAGATAATTCAAGTAGGAAAGTCACAGGAACAGATTGTTCCTATTACAGCGGTGGTATATAGAAGAAGAAATTGTTTTCATTTGTCTTTGTCTTTACACACACAAAAACACGCACCAGCCACATGAGACCATTTCTCTCTCGTCTCTGTGTGCCTGTGGGAGAACCGTATTATTTAAGAACAAAGAGAGAAGGCACAGCAGTGGGACACAGCTGATGTGACGACACCACAAGGCTTCCTGTTCCTTTGGGAGGGCCGAAAAAGGCTGTAGGATGTGTCCCTGCGGGGATCTCCTGGGAACTTTTTTCTTCATGGTGTAACAAATGACTGCAGCTGTGCTTTTAGAGAAGTAAAAGTGAGGAAGACATGAGAGAAGAGGGACAGAGGGAAAAAAGGGCTTTTTGTCTGTTGGTCACGGCCGAACACTGAGATCATCCATTTGAACGGGCCTAATATCTGATAAAAGCTCAGTCACGCAGCTCCTAATGCCTCGCAGAGTGGTATCACAATGGAGCGATGGTGCAGTGAAGGAATGTGTGAGACTGAGAGTGGGTGAGTCAGAGACAGTGAGAGTAAGTATATGTATATGCATAACACTCTGATTCAGTGTGTTTATGTACGTGAGAAGTAGGGTCATCTTCAGGTTAATAACATACCATTGTACAGTGCATAGCATTCAGATGCATATTTCACCACTGCAGATAGAGACCTTGAAATGATGTAACTGTAGCTAATTCATCTTGATAACATTAGATATTTGAATTATGGCAACAGGATTGTTTTTTGGCTCTTGTCTGTTTAAGCTGGAGCTGGTTCTCAGCTGAAGGGAGGTAAGGATAGACTTTCAGGTCAGGCTGACAATTTGTGAACTGTAATCAAGCTGCCACTCAATACTGAAGTGCCTTCTCAAACAGCAGAAAGTGATTACAGGTCTCCATTTTCTCAAGTTGCTTTAAAACATTGAAAACCAAAGCTCAATAGATTTGATAAAGGAAGCGAATACAACAAATATATTAGATTCTTATTTGATCACATCCTATTAAACCCCATCCCTACTTTTCTTTTTGTCGCTGCTTTTAATTGAACTATTCATATCTTAGACTGCACTGTAACTTTTATCCATGTACTTTTTCTTTTAATGTTTAATTGAACTATTCATATCTGAGACTGCACTGTAACTTTTATCCATGTACTTTTTCTTTTAATGTTTAATTGAACATTCATATCTTAGACAGCACTGTAACTTTTATCCATGTATTTTTTCTTTTAATGTTTATTTTATTAGCTTTTCTTTTTAATGACTGATTTTAAATGCCTTTTTCTTAATGTCTTTAATTTTTTGTAAAGCACTTTGAATTGCCTTGTGTTGAAAAGTGCTATATAAATAAACTTGCCTTGCCTTGAGAACAGACAGAGGAAATGAATGTGACTATATTTGTTAAAACTGCAGATGAGTATTATTACATTACTGTTTATACTTTATATAAAACTGTGGGCATTATAAGTTAATTCAATGGTAAATGGACTGTACTTGTATAGCGCTTTATCCAGTCTTTACGACCCCTCAAAGCGCTTTACATACTACATGTCATTCACTCATTCACACCCATTCATACAGAGCAGTGTACCTTACTCTAAGAACTAACATTCACACACATTCACACACCGTTGGCCATGCCATCGGGAGCAACTCAGGGTTAAGTATCTTGCCCAAGGATACATCGACATGTTGGGATCGAACCCACAACCTTCTGGTTGAAAGACGACCGCACTCCCTCCCGCACTCCGGCTGCTATTGATGTATAGCTTGTGTCAGTGAGAGAAAGTGTTTGATTGTGTGTAAAGACTGTACACTGATGTGTGTAAGAGCTTGTGTGTGAGCATCTCAAGATCCTTTTGAGCCTCCACAAGTGTGAGTATTGTCAAGGTAGCAACCACTGAGTGAGTAGTACGTGTATGATTGTAAGTGTTTGTCTGAGACAGCGTAAGAGAACAAGAGAGAGTGGGTGATAAGAGATGGCAGTGAGGAGACAGAGGAAGAGAGAGTGAGGCAGAGGTGTTATGGTAGTAGCAGTAAATGGAGCCTGCTATCTGGCCCGTGGGCTACACAGCTTCGCCAGTTAGCCGCTGCTCCGCCATCCCCAGAGCTCAGTATCCGCTAAGCGCAGAGGCACATTTGTTTCAACTCGGTGTGCTCCATGTCTCCTCAAAAGTGGCTTGAATGAGCTGCAGGGGTATGCGCCAGACAAACAAACAAGCAAAGACGCCCACACTCTTCTCATTGTTGTATGACACGGGGAAAGACAGCAAGACAAAGTGAGAAGGGAAAGAAATGGAGGTAACAAAGATGATAACATGTGTGATTAATGTCAGAAATGTGGCCTCGGGGTGTGGACTACCCTCTGCGATGACCCTTCTCCTTTTTACTGTAGTTCTCCCTTCTTATTTTTTTTCGGTTTGCCGTAGAAATCTCACATTTCCCTTTGGCGCTGTCTGAATACCACGCGTACAGATATCCAGAGGGATTGCTAGAGGGGGGCGCCGCCAGGAACAGAAGTGATACAGCACTGCTGGACATCACGTCGCCTATACTGCTACTACCCTTGTTGAAAAGTTGGGCTTATGCTCATGCTCTAGAAAAAAATTCTTCCTTCCTTGATATTGTTTGTCAAAGCCTTCTACATTTAAAAGAAGCCTGTCTTCCATGTTAAGGATGTTTTGAGCCCAGAGCACCAACAGAATTAGTGCTACAAAACCAATTCTCGTTAAGAGTGAGTGGAATATGAATGCCTGGATGACGGTGGTAAACACATCTCTGTTTTTGGTTTCTATCCACGCCATAAGCTCACCCTCTCCCTTATCAAAAGAAAAGCAGACATTAGCACACTCTTCTCCCCGAAACACTTCCTCTCATTCGAGGTTCACAGGCTGGACGGGACAACAATTATGCTTTCCTCTTTTCCTCTCCAAAACCACCCCTCCCCTCTTTCTCACATCACACAATATTTCATGCTACCTCCCTCCCTCCCTCACTTCTTGCATTAAATGATACTGTTTATACACACCCAGCATCTATCATCCCATTTCACACTTCCCCCGGCTTGTTTATCTGCCTTGGGTGCTGGGAAGACATGAAGGCACTTTCTTTTCCTTCTTCTCTCTCTCATCCTCATTTGCCTTCCTTCCTTCTCTTCTTCCCTCAAACCACTGCTGGCTGCTCGTGTCCATTGATATATGCGAGCTTATTAAGCCCTGGCGGTCCTGTTTGATCTACGCTGAGGGAGTTTGGTGGTGGCGAGGAAGTATAGTAAAGACACAAGTCATTTACTGCAGTTGTCTTATTCTCCAGGGTCTTGTGAAGATCTTGCTCGAGGCAGCTTCTGCCTGCCGCTCGATCTCGCTGCACGCTTTACCTTCTCTACCCGCTTTTGTTTGGTAATAAACGTTAGCAAGTGGCGCGTTGGGGGTGACAAAAACAAACACTGCTGTGGTATCTGAGTTTCCCAAAGAGGGCGGTTGGGGGATTTGTGCGGCGATCAATGACAGCCTGCCTGTACTCACCACCTTAGGATTCAGAACGTTTTCATGCACACAAGACATTGTAATGGAAGAAAAGAGATAATAAAGGTGTCAACATGCACTGCAGTTATCTTGTTAATGTTCATCCCAAATTACCTAGGCCGTTATTGAATTTTGTTCCTATCCCCTGCTATATTTTTTAACCATAATGGCATATTTGTGTGGAAATGTTGACACAATATAATGCTGCAGCCTGAAGAGAGTTTAAAAAAAAGAAGAAAATAAGCTGTCAGTTATTCCTTTTACTGTGCACATGTGTCTGATTTGTTACAAAAGTCTACTGTTCAGCTATGGATGTCAATTTACTCAGACTTTTCATCTCAGTCTCAGTGGATATCATTATTTTGAGTACAAGGATGCACTGCGACGAGTAACAATCTCTTCTCTAATCCCTGTCAGAGGGACACCTGCTCTGTCTCAAGGCTTTGGGGATGCACATGAGAACATATTAAAAACCTGGATATAAAACTGTTGGAATTCATCAGGGTGAATAATAACTTTCAGTGTTGCCCTGGTAACTGACCTTCTATAAACCTTTACCCCAGTTAAAGCTATAATCAGGTGTTTGATTTGCATGAATCTTAAGAAAAAAGATTACTGCAGAAAGGCGTCGATATCCAGGTTACTCAAGCGAAAGTAAGCACACTGATTGACTCACAATGTGAGTGAAGCCTGATTAATCTAAGCGATTTATGTTTGGAGCGGGGAGGGGGCTACACAGTTTAAAGAGGGGGAGTACACAGAAAAAGACAAATGTTGAGCGCCACTGATCCAACCTGGTGTGTCTGGCAGGTGCAGTGAGAGTGTTTGTGCAGCGATGGGGTTTAAGCATCTTCTTTGAAGTCAAGTGTATCATGGCTGCCCACTATAGCCTCCTTCACACCTCCCTCCCCTCTCAGAGCGAAGGAGTGTGGGATTATTGTGGGGGTTGGAGGCTTTAGGGACATTTAAAGCAGCATTTCAAGGGAATCAGGCCTGCTTTACAGACTCCCTAGGCCATGTGACTAGGCCCTTGTCTCCCTCTTAACTCCAGCCACAATAATCAATCTCCTCTGCTCTCTTCACGGTGGGGAAAGATGGGGAGAAGGAGAGAAACACAGGGAAGTGTGCAGAAGAAAAAGAGCTGAGAGGGAAGAGAGAAGAAAGAGAAAAAGGTGAAAAGTCTGGGATTTGGTTTCGGACATGGAGCGCTTGCTCTCTCCCCCTCTGTGGCTGCCCAGGGCCCAGCTGCTGAATATGCATGTCCGGGGTAGAGCAGGAGCCCAGAGCAATCGCAGACTCTCGTTTCTCCTGCAGTGAAGTTTACTCCAGACCATCCCATGGAGAGCTGGGCCTCCGTGTTAGTGCTGTTTGACGAGTGCATGGGGCCTCCACTTAAAAAGCCAAGAGCCTTGTATAAGCATTGTAAAGAGATCAGCGAGGGCCCTGCTGTATGTCGAAAAGGCAGAGCTCTCTGATGTCATTGTCGACTGATAAGGGTGTTATCAGGACAAGCTGCAGTGACTTTTAGAGGGGTATTAAAGGGTAAGTGGTTGTAAAACAACAACAATTTGGCTTGACACTTTGGCCATTATGGAAACGTTTAAGGGGCAGCCTGGTTAGAGGCTGAGGAAAAGTTACTCATTTGAATTGTTTGTCTGAAAAAGGGTTGAACAGAACAGGGCAGAGATAACTGAGTTTCAATCTCACAAATACAGGAGTGGCCTTTACACAGAAAGAAAGTATTATGAGTAATGCTGTTGAGATGGATTGCCTGTTCTGTCAGATAACGATCATTTTCATCACTTATATGTGTGTCTTACATAATTAGAAGTGCTGTCCGTCCCTTCGTTTCGGAGCACAGCCAGGACAAAGAAGAGATACTTCTGCGCTCCGGCCAGGGGTTTGTTGTAGAAGCCGTTGTTCATCTTCTCATCCCCCACGATGAAGCTGGTTGGCAGGGAGGCAAACTTGGCAGCGATGTAAGGCTTGGAGGAGTCCAGGTGACGTCGGCGCCTCAGTGCAGGGCCTTCACTGGACTTAAGCAGCTGTGAAGAAAACACAGAGAGCAAAGGTTAAGGTTGTATTTGTTAATGACTTAATATACTGCATCATAATGTAGGGTCAACCATAAATGGGAAACTGGGAAATAAAGGCTTTGTGGACGGTGTGTTAAAAAAAATCCTGTCTAATGTATGTATGTGTATTCATTAAAGGTGGGGTAGGTAATTTTGGAGAAACCAGCTCGAGTGCGTTAGAATTTGAAAATACACAACCGGAAAAAATCTGCCACTTCCTTACAGAGCCCCTCCTCCAACACACACGAACGCGCACATGACCAATGAGGGCACGAGATAAGTTTGTGCACAGATGGAAGGCTGACAGGCAGGTAGGCCATCCAGTTATTTTAGCCGGGCCGACTCAGATGATTGGTCGTGCTTTTTACAGCTCCACGGCTTCCACAGATGACATTTTTTAATGGATTTTGTGTCAAAGCACTTCAGATATTCTTTGTTATCGGGATGTTAAGAGCATTCCATGGAATATAACAAAAAGTGTATCTCGAGCCGGTTTCTCAAACTTACCTACCCCACCTTTAACTTCTCTCAATTTCTCTAAAGTCTTGGAAAAAAGAAAACACTTTTGCAGTCAGGTCTGGTATTTACTATGCATCCTAATAAAATATAATGAATCCACACAGCTAAAGTGCCCTTTGCTCTGTGCTATAACTTCTCTAACAATGCAGCCAAGTTACGAAGTGAGCAATTAGCACTTGCTCCAGCAGACAATGTCAGCATGACTGCCAGCCTGCTTAATAAATGAGCAGGGGCATACAGCACTGCAGCATTGTGTTTCCAGCAGCATTTGTTTTCTGTCAGTGATGTCTCATGTGCTGCGCCAGATGTAGCTTTATTAAATCATTATGTCGGAAGGAGGAGACAATGGACTGCTCAATGTTTAATGACTTAGGGAGTCTCTTGGTCTCTTCTGCTATTTTCTTCAGGGACTTCTTCTGGCGCTGCTTGAACAGTAGCGATCCAAACCAACGATCCTCACAGTTTACTTAAAAATGATGCTATTCACATTTAGGGATGTCATTTAGCTTGAATTCTCCTGTGGACGAGGAAGACCTTTATTCATGATAAAGAATAATAAATTAAACAATAATAAAGCAGTCATAAATCTTTATCCTCATCTGAATACCTTATGTAAGACTTTGTTTTAGCTGTTATTCCCTGAATATAAAGACTATAAAGAAAATATGGAACCAGAGCAGTCATTTGTTATTACTGTTTAGAAACATTTAGTTATAGACTTATTTCATGCTCTTGTATTCAGCAGATGGGTATTGTCTGCAGACCTGGCATCCAATCAGGACACTCCCCACCCGCCGAGTGAGTCATTGTCTCAAATCTCTCTGCCTTGCCACCCCCCCGCCTGAGCCTAGGAGGGTGGAGCTAATTAGCTACAACCAGTGACTTCCTAGCCAGTTGGAACAGGAGAAGCTATTGGTGACCTCTGACCTGGCACATTAGCCAATCAGCCACCGGCTGGCACTCACCTCGTCCAGGTCCATCTCGTCTGGATTCTTCCACTGCGGCGTTGACGGGGACACAGGCATTACCACGATGTAGTACCACCTGCCAAGAAAAATAAAGCCTGTGTGAAGACAGACTGGCTGAAGTACATACACGCTGAGATCAAAGCGTGCCAGGCGCATTAATAACACTATCAAAACATTTAGTAAGACAAAGTACTTTCGCTTTGCTGGGCTGCATTAAAAAAATTCGAGTGGTACAAGTGGGTCCGACCAAGGTCGAACACCGGCAGATTGTCACTGCATTCTCCAATTAATGTCTAATCACTAAGAACATCTGCCATGTAGAGTGGAACAAACACTATCCTAGGGAGAGGAGCCTTTAGCTAATAGAGATCCCCATAGGATCCCTTAGGTTAATAGGAACAGCTATGTGACCGCTCGTGTGTGTTATTTTACCGTGTCATTATAAGCACCAAAAATAGAAGGGAAGAGAGACATCAGAAGGACATTTAGGGTCAAAGTAAGGAGTGAGGTAATGGATAAAGGAACATGCTTGTGAGTACTCAATGTACAGACATCTGTGTCTGCGTGTATTTATGTGGTGGCTCTCCCTCGTGTTCTCCCCCAGTCTGTCTTCTCAGCTCAAAGTTTTTTCCCCCACTGCGGCATTCAACCACTTGTAAAATCAGAAGCTGCTGACAGTGAAAGCAGCTGCTTCTCTCCCCTTCTCTCCAGGCCTCGACTCTGTGATTCAACAGTCAGTCAAGTCTGGGAGTAGGAAAAGACATGAAGAACTCCTCAACCCCTTTCTCATCTGCACACCCAGACCTCCATTATTCACCCCCAATCACGTGTGCTCTTTGCTTGTCAATCTGAGCTGGAGCTTGCCCAGCCCTGACAGCCCTGTAATCTTGTTACCAATCAACCCTGTGCACTCTGCTACTCAGATGTGTCTGTAAGTGTGTGGTTGAAGGAAAGGCTTTACTCGTCCGGGTCAGGCACAATTGTGCTCTTAACAATTTGAGTCAAAAGATAATACAGCTCAACCTGAAAAAAAAAAATCACGATTATCATCAGCCGCTGTCATGAAGTTGAATAAGATTAAAAGTTGACGCTTTCAGTTTCAAAACAGGTTTAGTATTGATTAAAAAGTGTGCCACTTGCGCTGATGTTGCCGGAGGAAAGGTCATTCAGAGTTGAAATTGAATTAGCTCCCATTTAATAAACTCACAAAACACCAAGTGGCCATTTAGGGGCCCGGGGCCAAAAAGGGCCCAACATATGGAGTTTTCAGGTAAAGATCTTAGTTCATTTACTGCCTCCTTATGTAGTTATTTATTTAAAAAAATAAAATGTTTTGTTATTCAGTAACTTAACTGCTGGATGATTATTTTTAAGAACATTTGCAAGAATTCACGTGAAAGTGCTGCTTATTTGAATATTATCATATTTTTTTACTGATAAAATAAGAAAATCAAATGGGGGATTCAAATGAAACCCGATAATGCTTTCGATAATAACTCACAATCATATAAAGGTGTTAGGATCTGTCTGTGTTGTAGTTTTGTATGTCTGGTTATGGGTATTTTCATCCTTGTATATTGTCTGGTCCTTCTTCCTGTGTTTTTCTTCCTGTCGTTAGTTTCCCTGGTGTGTCTAGTTGTCTGATTGTTTTCACCTGTGGCCCTTGTGTTTCTCCTCCCCTGCCCAGCTGTGTCTCGTCTTGTGATTACCCCTTCCTGTATTTAGTCTTGTCTCTTCCTGTGTTCAGTGTTGGTTCATCTTGTGTTGTGAGTAAACTGCGGTGAGTGTTCTGTTCTGTCTCTGAATATTGTAGCCTTGAAATAAAGGAATTATTTTGTCACTTAAATCTGCATTTGGGTCCTGCTTCCTGCACACTGTAACAAAAGGCTACTCTTAATATTTCAAATTTGTAGGTAGCCTGTGATGGAAAGCTTGGTCACTGCAACAGCCAATAACACAAATGCAGCTACATTCTGCATTATATTAATAAAAGTCTACCAAAAATTCAGTCTACCGGCCAAAATCAGTGATTAGTTGATTTATGTCCAGTGTCACAGCCTGTCTTTCTGTTCACATGTTTCTAAACACTGACCTGACACGTGTGGTGGTCTGGACCTTTGGCAGGTTGATGGTCATCTTGCCACCCTTAGCCTGAAGTGGGTTGGGCTTGGTCTTGATCAGGTCAGGGGCAGTGCGGATGGACACCTGCTGCTGCAGACCCCCAGCAATGTTGCCCCTGCTTGTCAGCACAAAGGAGTAGTCTGTGTCTGGCTGCAGCTGCGAGATCAGCTTCCTCTTCAGGTTTCCCTGCACTTCCACGCTCTGCTGGTTGTACAGGATCTGTGAGCACACCAGAGAAAACTTGGAATTAGACACAAAATGCATATCCTTCAGACAAATGCAATGCTGCCTCCTCTAACTGCCTCCAACACACACACACACACACACACACACACACACACACACACACACACACACACACACACACACACACACACACACACACACACACACACACACAGTAGTCCTAAGGGAGGTGCTCATCTCATCTGACACCTCATCCCATGTACTTCAGTGTCACACTTGCCCATTGGTGCATGGCAGATTTTTTTACACTTCAAATTGTCTTTGCTCCATTACCGTGGGGTGGGAATTGATGTAATATAATTTTGACAGATGATTACACCTCATAAATGAACAGGAATCAGTTTTTTCAGATATTTCAGTGCAGGAAAGTCATTGCATCACACCTTAATGAAAGTGTTAAGAGCTGATAGCCTACTGTACAATTGCAATGTAACAAAAAGTTATACAGAACATGTTGCACATTATGTTGAAGTAATAATGACTTTTTATTAAAAAAAGAAAACACATTTCCGTTGTTGTTTTATATTTTGGTGGTTGTAAAATTGAGGTTTTAAAATATAGTATTTTAGTTTATGAAACCATAAAAAAAGTTTATTATGATAAAGTTTGTGTCTATGCAAATGATGTTCATGGTGTAATGTTGTTTTTGTATCAATCCCTGGATACATGTGGGGATTTGTTTTAGCATTGCTGAAAGCTTGGTACTCACCTTGAAAGGCACTTGGGATTTGTAGTTTGCTGGCAAATCCCAGGTTAGGAGGACAGATGTTTTCATGACAGCTTTGACACCAAAGTTTATGGTGGGAAAATCTAGGATGGGAAAACGATTTAATTAATATCGCAAGTCCAACATTAAGTCAACTCAAAATGTTATGTCATTTATCACACTACTGTACAGCAAGTAACCCTCTCACTGGATAATGAGAACATATTCCATGGTGATACCTTATAACCAAACTTGCCACAGGGGTGTAAGGATCATCAAAATTATTATTCACGCCATGTTATAGATTACATAAAAGTAGCTTTCATCTCCCTAAGCATGTTTCATTTATTACACCGTGTTCATAGCGAGACAAACACAACAGGCAGAGATCCCAGTGATTACCAAGAAATGAATATGGCAGTAAGATGGCAACACGTATCTTAAAATAGGCATTGTGCACAACTGGTTATACATAAGAAATCTTACATTTAAATAAGATTAGAAAATGCACGAGAAGGTGCATGCTGGGTATGCTTCAGATTTGTGTCTAATGGGAGGGAGGGCGGGGATGCATAATGAGATTAGTGCTCTATAAATCAATTAACACAGTGCTGTACTTTACTGAGTGCTAGATGAGAAAGACATGGCACTGATAGAGATAAAAAAAGAGATGGCTATAGTGTTCAAAAACATAAGCAGGTCATATAGTGTTCATGTATATGTTGTAGATAAGGCTGCGTGTGTAGATGTACATGTGTAAGCGCATTTAATAAACCCTGATTCTGTGTTTTCAAATCAAACACCTCTGATATGTTTGTGTATAAATGTCAGTCATGTGTCCTACCAATGGACATGGTCCTGCTCTGGATGCTGGGGCTGAGCGGTCCCCCGCCCTTACTGGTGAAGGCCTGCACTCGAATATCGTAGGTGGTGTCAGGATTTAGGCCATGGATTGTCATGTGCGTATCTGAGGTGCGGTTGGTGCTGTTCTGCTGGCTGTTGATGTCCCTGTACACAACCAGGTAGTACACAATCTTCCCGTTCCTCTCGGCCACCAGCGGCGGCTCCCAGGTCAGCTGTGTGGAGGACTGGGTCAGTCCTGTCACCTGGAGGTTGAACGGGAAGCCTGAGGGCACGTCTTCAGCGGTGCCGATCTCCTTCATGTAGGCCTCGCCGATGCCTGCGCGGTTACGGGCGCTGAGGCGGAAGACGTATGTGGCGCCTTTGTGCAGCCCGGTGACGGTGTAATGTTCCTCGGTCTTTCTCAGCTCGCGGGAGGTGTAGGTTTCCTCGTCGGTGCGCTTGTACTGCAGCTGGAAGCCCATCAGCTCGCCCACCATTTCCTTAGGAGGCTGCCACTGGATCAGCGCTGTGTTGCCACTGGTGGTGCCACTGGTGGTGCTGATCATCATGTTGGGCTTGCCTGGCACTGAAGAAAAGAAGGAAGGTGAAAGAAAAGAGTAATGTAATTCTTCTAAATATGCAAAACCTTTTTTTAAATTAAAGATTCTCTCATAACTCTCAAAAAGTTCCACATTTTAAGAAATATGCTTATTTACTTGAGAAAAATATTCAATTTTCATATTTGCCTAATAAAGTACAGGGCTAGTGCCAATGGATAGTTAGCTTGAGACAGCTTATCAAAAGATTACCCACCTCAATAACCACAAACTTTAAATCACTAATAAATCAATAAATTATAAGTCACTAATAAACTAGATATGAAGGTTTGAAGGTTACAAGCTTCGCTCATACACGGCACTTTACCAACAGTTAGTGCTAACTAGTCTTTGAAGCTAATATACATGTAGCATCTCAATACAACTAACATGACTATCCAGTCATACAGGCTTTCACTCATACTACAAGAGTACAGAGGTTTTCAGATTCAAGCCTTAAAGATAACACCACAGTATTCTGTAAACAGATAGCACTTATCCTGTGTTTTACATGATAACCCAGATAAAAGCAACTCTGACCTGCTCCAGTCGTGGTGATGACTTTAGCTTTGCTACGAGCTCCATCTCCCTTGGTGGTGTACGCTGCTACAGTGACAGAGTAGGTGGTTTCAGAGTGCAGTCCAGCTATGATGGCCTCCTGCGAAATGGAAAAATCACAGGGTCAGAGTTCAAAACGAATCAGTGGGTCTGAGCGGGACCGCCTCAATGGCAAAAAACAAGCAAACAAACCCTCTCACACAAGCTCCCATCCCCTCACAAAACACACAGCACCAAAATAAACCATAATAATATTAAACCCCTCTTCTCCATCCACTTGTAGTTTCTTTATCAATCTGCCTATAATAGGAAACAAAACTTCTAAAGCATTTAACAGAGAAAGGTTTTGAAGGCACACAAACAGGACCAGAGATTTTCTTGACCAACTTTTCTTCGTCAAGAAAAACTCTTTGGCCCAATTTTAAGGCACACACTGAACCCGTTAACCAACCAACCAAACCATTGAACCAGAACATCACCAGTGTATCAGTGTTCAGGGCTGCTGCATGGATAAGCATGGGATTATACCCAGAGGAGCGTAGGATCATCACTACACTATAAAAGCCCACAAAGTGTACACTTCTGTCTGTCGGACATATTGTAAAAAAAACTCTTAATGTTAAAAATAAAACATCAAACAGATGTTGCACTTTTTCTTTTTCGTTTAAATAGCTAAGTTTAGTTTTTAGGTATTTACTATCCTCTGGATTTCCATGCAAGTTGGGGTGGGCAGCCTCAAAAACACAGACACACTGAGGTGGTCGAACAGATCAGTAACTCAACAGCAACAAACAGACAGCAGAAAAAACAACAAACAACTGAGATAACACTGTTATTGGTAACCTGCTGCAGTGCTGGCACTCACTTCACCAGACTGCATCAGCCTGAATAAAAACACACCCACACGCTGGAATTAAACACTGAGCTTGAACAAAGCCCATAAGTAAACAGAAATAAATACACATAGGTGAATGCACATACTCACCGATGTATAAATACTGTATATAAACACACAGCAAAGTATGCATGCAGGTAGAGACACACCATGAATGTTCACACACACACACACACAATGATGCACGCAGACATGAGCTCACACACTCAATACCAAGAACAAATGAACGCCTAGGGCTTGAGCACACACGCTGGAGTTGTCGGTTTCTGACTGGGGCCACAGAGAGGACGAACACGACAATGCCTACAAGCCTTCCTGCCGGATCTCCTCGCAAACTTCTCACACCCTTAGAATAATATCCAGCCGAGCTCTAACGCTGTTTTTCTAACTAATGAAGTTTTAATTTCCTAACTATAGAAGAACATGTATTCGTCTATATAAGCTAGCTCTGTTTGACAATGCTTTTAACAGCCATTCTCTTTTAAAGGGACATTTGGTGCTCCCATACTAACCTTAAAGAGAGACGGGGGAGAAAATGCTGAATTACTGTATCATAAAACCATTCTAACTTTATGGAGGGAGTCTCATTACTTTAATCATACAAAATGGTTTTAACAGTCTCAGCAGTGGCAGTCACAGAGATCTTTTCCCCCCCTGTTCTGGCAAGGTCAAATCGGGTCTAGTAACACTGTTGAAACTCAGCAGAAATAGAAAAAGCTAGGCTTCAAAGTTTCCTTCCAAGCTAATGCTTAGAGCAGCACCAAAGGGCATTACAGAGATTATAAAGTCGACTAGTTATAGAAATGGATTCTTCTCTACAAGCCTCTCTACGCTACTATCCTCAGTAGGATAGAAAATGTCAGGGGAAAATGTGTGTCATTGTTTCAAGTAAATATATATTCGCTTCATACTATTTTTTGCTACAGAGCCCTTGACATTTGAGTTACAGTATGTTCTATTTGCGCTCATTTGCATTAACAAACCTTAATTCCTACTGCCTGTGAACATGCCATGGGTCAACAAGAAATGCTAATGTTTTGGTTGTTGACATCTGTCTGTGACTCACACTACATTAGTTACCTGGCACACCGACTGCTTTCGCCCAACATGGCGGAAACAGAAATAATAAAGATGTGTGAACAGATGTCTTCCTCTGACAGCGTCTAGCTCTATCTGTCAGGTGTTAATCAACACATTAAGCGGAGAGGGAAAGTAGGCGATCCTGACTCATGCCGGCATGTGGGTGTAGCTGGAGGAATCTGGTCATGTGTGATGTGAAAACAGATTTCTCCTTAACTGGCAAATAAAATGATATGTAAACATCTCACCTGCTCTTTTGTAAAGAAATAAATAAACATCTAGTGTTGATATATAAACAAGTCACTAAAATGGATTGAATAACCAGGTTTCTTATTTTGAGAAACAGAAAAGGCCCAACATTGCTTTAGCTAACAAACAAATGCAATTAACATTATTTAAACAACGTGCCCTTGTTAAAGTGCTGACAGCAGTTTTTGTTATTCTGGCAGGTTTCTTTTGAAGACCTGACTCCCAACAGTAAGTGGCTCTGTATTTATGCTACTGCAATATGACGTCTTGCATAAGCCATAACAAAGGGCTCAGTGACAGCCGTGGAACAGTGAGCTGCCACCCAGGCAAATGAAAAGAACATGAAAGGCTGGTAGCAATCCTGGAGATGTGTGGAGCTGATAAAAACACACAGCTCCTCCCCTCAGATAGACATGTCATCTGGAACAGTGGGGGAGATGGCAGGTTAGGCGAGCCTGATTAATGTCAGCATCACACTGGAATACTGACACACAGCCTTTGACTGCACTGTACGCTCAATGACGGGGAAAAGCACAGCAGTAAGTGGCTCAGATCCGATTGAATGCCCAGCTGTTGTTAGGAGTTTGTCTTGTGGTAAAATGTTAAAATATTGTATTTGTACTGAATCATCAGTGGAAATAATCCTCAAGCTTTTGGTTGTAGAGAATATTACACACACCCACACCCACACACACACACACACACCCACACCCACACCCACACCCACACACACACACACACACACACACACACACACACACACACACACACACACACACACACACACACACACACACACACACACACACCAGGAATCATCAGGACACAAATGTCTTGCTGTGGTTATGATCCAACATGAGTATTCACACCGAGTGGATTGCAAGCATGGTTTATAAAAAAATAAAAACACACACAATTGATAATCCAAATACACAAGCACACACAGCACCCCCAAATTGCAGAGGGGAGAAGAGCCTGCCCTGCATGACAACCCAGCAGCACACATGAGGGTTACTCACATGCTCGGTGGACTCCTCAATATTCCACTGATGGGAGAGAAGACACAGGACACAGGATGGGGAGAGAAATGAGTCATAGACAACACAACGGGAAAAAAAGCACTTGTCTTTTTTTCGCTTAAAGATAGATGAATGTAGGTGTAAACAGAGTCATGCAGTAACTAAAACACACACAGCAGGGATGGAAGTGAAGGAGTAAAAAGGTAAGTGGTAAAAACTAAATTGTGTGGCTAAGTTGAGCAATGGCTCTTAAACTCATTGTTGTTTATGATGCACTGCCTTGTTTCTCATTAACCTGTAATAAAAAAATCTCTCTCCCTCAATCACACCTCCATTCAGTATGATAATGATCTCTTTGTTGTCTCTGAAGCAGTTCCTCTTTCCAGAAATGGAGGAAGGACCTTTTATTCATTATATTTCAATATGTTTTCAAAATGTTCTCCGTGCTCTCTGCACTTGGCCAAGTGATTCCCGGGGGAAGTGAAAGCCCATTTCGTGCCGCGGGGCTCCGTCGGTGCCGAGCGTGAAATCCTATTACTAGCGCTGCTATGCTAGCCCTGTGACATCAAACCCCGTCGATGCAGAACGCAACTGCTGGTGTTTACTAGAAACCCGCTCCACAGTTGAGCTGCTGTAGAGGAGTTCACTGATGGGTGGCCGGCTGACAAGGGGCAGGAGAGATGACACTGATGTAAGACCAAATGGAGAACATAGAAGGGAGGGGGCTAGGGAGGACGATGGGTTAGAGTGCTGTCGGCAGGCAATTACATTCGGACATTAGTGCGCAACTACAACATGAGCTGCTGGTGAAGTGGGCAACAATGCAAAATAGTGATGTCCGCAACTAAATACATTATTAGAAGACTAACGGCCCGTCCACACAGCGGCGTGCGTTGACGCTTGCTGACGGGCGTGTCTGACACTCGACCAACAACCAATCACATGAATCTCCCGCCCCTGACACACAAGCAGCGGTTTGATTGGCTAGAGCTTGTACTGGCATATGATTCAATTGGCTGACGCTTCTGCCGAGGCGTCAAAAGTTGAACATTGCTCAACTTTTGCAGCGAGCCACGCCAGCAACGCTCCACGTCGCTTCCCACGATGCAGTTCGGCTAAAAGTGACGTCACCCCATTCAAAGTGAATGGGCAGAAGCGTTGGAAGCTTCAACGCACGCCGCTGTGTGGACGGGCCGTAACACTTGTGATTTTTTCTACTAATCAACTGCTTGATTTAATCGAGGTCTTTATGAACAAGTTCCTAATCAAGCAATAGTGTAAGACCACCACTTTAAAGATGGTGTTACCTGAAAAGTTCAAAAGTAACAAAAAAGCAATGCTCATGAAATTGAGTCGGTTATCCAAACATTTAGAATTAGACCATTTTTGACCATGAGAGTAAAATCATGCAGCTGTTGCATAAAATACAAATGTTCTGATTATTTATTTTGAGACATTTTCTTTGCAAAGTCTTCTTCTAAGTTGACTTTTTCTGCAGCTAAAGTGTTTGAAAAGAAGAGAAACTGGGAGGCCCTTAATAACAAGTAAGTACAATCAGATATTGTTCAGACTTTGAGGCAGATGCGTGTCTTAAAAATTTAGCAATTATAACAACACTTTAGATACCATGAAGATATCATTAGACGTAATCAAGAAATGCTGTCTTATTTTATTTTAGTTGAACTTTAAGAAGAACAACATGAAGTTCAGACAGTCCACACATGCCTTTCCAGACATTATTCAGCAGTGGTGCCTGCTGCCCATCTTTCCCTTTTTGCTCTCCAGACTTTTAGAGAGGGAGTGAGCCTCACACACTGCTGATTCATTGTGCACTAGAGGGACGTGTTTATCATCCTCCATTGACTGTTGGCATATGAAAAGACAAAAGACCAAACTTCTCCGCCCTCCTCCAATGTGGAAGGCTCTTTATCAAGAACCAGCTAACTGAAGCATAAGCTACGCCTTTGTCTGGTCCCAGTTGCGACTGGTTGAGACTCTTGCATCAGAAACTGCTGCTTCATGCTCCCCTGATGTAGTGGAGCACTAAAGAGTAGCATTTAAGAACAGCTGCTATTTAACTCCATGAATAACAGTTTGCTACTTGCCTAATGGCTTAATTTGTTTACCGTCGACTCCACTCAGTATGTCAACAGAGCAGCGAACACATTAAGGTTCGCAAGAGTTCCTATCTCATCTTGGGCTAATCCCTTTCTATCGCAACTGCTTTTGCTTTCTGCTTGGATCCATTGGAGAATTATAAATTATCCCCCATTTATATTTTGAATCCCAACGCAAGCTGAAAACACATCATTGCTGATAAGCGTCGTTTGTGGAAACGGAGCGGTATAATTTGCAGGCGGGTGAATGCAAATGTGATGACATGGGCTGAGATGTGTGGCTATAAAAATGGGAGCGAGTGATGTGGAAGAGAAGGAGCTGTCATGATTGATGGAGTGAAACAGGCTGAGGTGCTTCTTTTCTCTTTTTCCCCCCCCGATTCACATTCAACTTCAATCTGAGGCATTGAAGGCCGCAGACGCAGTGAGGCATTGCCTTGCTCGCTCGCTCCTACACACACAAACACACACACACTTCAAAAACGCATGAGTGGTCAAACTAAATGAACCTGGAAAAGTATTGCTAGATAAAGGCAAACTTGTGCAAAATGTATAGAAAGGCGGTTGGGTTAACGGCTTCCAACTCAATCACGCCGTTTTAGGACAACTTATACAGACGGCTATATGAAACACATGAGCCTGGTGGTTGCTATGAATGCATAGTGATGGAGCAGGCTATGTGGTGTGGAGCTGCCCACTCAGGTTCAGGCCACTTTCCCAATAGAAGCATGGTTAGAAAGAGGTCGATAACATCATAATGTTAACATGGCCTCTGGTTTAAATTTAGCAGGGAAATGAGGGCGCTGTGTGGGCTCCTGCTTGAAAGGAAAAGAGGCGCTTAAAACACCCACGCACAGACAAGCTCTACTCATAGCGTTCAGCTAACCCTGAGAGGGGGTGAAGAGGAGAGAATGAGCTCGAAACAGAGACACAAAGACAAGGGGAGAGGTGATAGCCATTTTGACAGAATCTGCAATCCAATCCGTCTGCTCAGATTTATTATTGAACCCTAAGGTGAGGTTGTGTTATGTTGTGAAAGCCCTGGAAAATCAGTTCTTTCTTCCCCCCCCTGGCAGGCTTACTTAGCATTCATTGCAGGTGAAAAGGGTGGATATGGAACTGATTTCACAACACGTGGGATGTGGCAGGATAGAAGTCAATTGTTTTCTTCCTGTTATTCATCATCAATTACAGGTGTGCATTTGTGCCGTTTGCATGAGACTGGTATGAGTCATGAACTTACTTGCCAATGTTGATCTAACGGTGAGCATGTCTGTTCATGCTAACCGGTCGTTTTTCCCACTTGTTGTTAGGGTACGGGAAAGGAAAGACATGTGAGAGAAAAAGGGATTGTTCTAAATCCAGTTGGGTGAACGTGGCCAAGGGAGCGTCAGCGGACTGTGCGGTCTGTAGTGACGTCTGGGCAGGTCCATGCAGGTTGGCTACTCAGCGTTGTCTCATAGAAAACAATCTGTTGAGATGACTCAATCAAGGGTAACCAACCTGCACGCAAGCCTCTGGTAATTATTCAACGGGCCTCACAGGCAGGACGGGTTCAAAAGGGGGACAGGAGAGAAAGGGAGGGGAGTTAGAGATAAGGAGAAAAGGAATAACAAAGGAGGAGGGTGGGAAAAAAATCCTGTTTTTGCCAGGGGGGGAACTGTGAGTTTGTGAAGTGTCCTGGACTTCAAACTGGATCATGAGAGCTTCCCTGAGTGCCACGTTGGAGTGTGTCTTATTGTTTATTGTTTGAACCTGGCAGGAAAGAGACATATTGTTTTCACAACAGGTAGGGTCATGTTCAGTTAAGTTCAGTTTTAACGCAAAACAAAGTCACACTAAACATGTCCAAAAGCGCTTCTAGGAAGACAAGCAGCCCCCATGTTTTTGACTTTTTCTTCAGAACAATGATGCTGTCCTGGCTGTCAGGCCCTCTGGTACACAGTCAGGCAACAAAGAACTGTCAGCAGCAGCTGCCAGAAAAATACTGCTGCAAAACAAAGGGCCAGGTATGAAGACAGCGACAGGTAACATCAACCAGAGCTTCACCTACGCAGTTCTCAGTTATCCAAGTGAAATCTTGCCAAAATTGCAGTCATTTCTTTACTTTAAATTCCCATGTGAGATATTATTTAGTCATTATGTATTTATCACTGAATTCCCAGCTACACAACTGGGATCTGCAAAGTCTGCTTAGCGTCACTTGGGGGTATCACATCTGATGCATCGTTCCAAGGTGACTTTGACAGTGCTTCCTCCTCTGCAACGATAAGACTTAAGACAGCGGGGTGTTTGACAAAGCAAATGAGGGTTAATAGCTCCACTCAAGGGCACAGTAGTGTGCACTGCCTGGGAATGAACCAGCAACCTGTTGGTCTCCCTAAATGCTGCCGCAAAGCATTTATCACCAAACACTGCTCAGAGAGACATGCAAGGCTGTTCAGATTTTCTGTGGTGTTCCTGCGGCCAGGGAGCGCTTACTTGTTCAAATTAGATGTTTTTCTGTGAGGCCATCGGGGGTGTGAGTGAATGCGTGTTCGCGCAAATGTTACTCCCGGCAAACAATCCGAAGGAGGCTCTTAAGCTGGTCTCTCCTCTCCCGGAGAGAGGGAAAGAGTGAGAGTGGGGTTTTTGGTTTTTAAAATATTCATGAATCTCTGAATCCCTCTTAAGGATTACAATCTCTCATCCATCTCATGGTGTCACATAGCTTTGGGCGATTCGGAGCAGCTTGCATTAATGTGTAGAGGGCGGCGTCGGGAAAATAACTCTAATTTATAAACATGGTAACAAGGCAGTGCATATGTATTACTGCTAAAGCCCGCAAAAAGAGGTGCATTGATTCCACTAAGCCCCATCCCGATGTAACACATATCAAATATTTAATAGCTATTACTGTATGATTAGAATGGATCTTGTTACGACAGCTAATCCAAAGCTGTGGGAGCAGGGTACCAATTTAGAGTCAAATGTCACATATGGAGAAAGATGAAAAAATAAAAAGGGGGGCGGGGGTACAGCAGTCAACTGAATGAAATGTCCATGTGTGTCACCCGTTACGGGGGAAATGAAGTGTGAACTCACAGAATGGAAGGGAATACGGGAGCGGTGGAGAATGAAAATAATGGGAAATGAACATAAGACAGATATCGAAAGAGAAAGAGAGACTGGAAAAGAATAAGACATCATCCAGTACCTGTGCCTCTGGCAGAGCCACGTCCATGATGTTAGGCTGGCCACGAGGTTCACCGTTCTCCAGCCGAGAGAAGATTACTTGGTAGCCTCGGATTTGGCCGTGCTGCTTCCCCTGCAGGGGCGGCTTCCAGGTTACCCGGATTGCTGTGGAGTTAATGGCCTCAACCTCCAGCCTCCTGGGGGGTGCTCCCGGCACTGGAAACCAGAAAAAAACAGATGGGCAAGTGAGGGAGAGAAAGCAGAATGCAGACCGAAAGAGAGAGACAGACAGTCAGAGAGACTCAGAAAATGTGCTGAGTTAGTTATTTTCCTCACTTCCCTGTTATTGCGATGAGGCGCCAAAAACAAAAATAATCACTCCTGAGTATTTTTTATAGTCTTTGGTGCTCTGCAAAAGGAAGTGATACGAGATTCGGCCATTAATCAAAATCATCTCTACTCAGTTATTCTACACTGCTCCCATTTTTCATGAGATGAACTCAAAGATCTAAAACATTTTCTATATACACAAAATAACCATTTCTCTCAAATATTGTTCACAAATCTGAAAAAGTCTGTGATAGTGAGCACTTCTCCTTTGCCGAGATAATCCATCCCACCTCACAGGTGTGGCATATCAAGATGCTGATTAGACAGCATGATTATTGCACAGGCTGGCCACAATAAAAGGCCACTCTGAAACGTTCAGTTTTATCACACAGCACAATGCCACAGATGTCGCAAGTTTTGAGGAAGCGTGCAATTGGCATGCTGACAGCAGGAATGTCCACCAGAGCTGTTGCCCGTGAATTGAATGTTCATTTCTCTACCATAAGCCGTCTCCAAAGGCGTTTCAGAGAATTTGGCAGTACATCCAACCGGCCTCACAACCGCAGACCACGTGTAACCACACCAGCCCAGGACCTCCACATCCAGCATGTTCACCTCCAAGATCGTCTGAGACCAGCCACTCGGACAGCTGCTGCAACAATCGGTTTGCATAACCAAATAATTTCTGCACAAACTGTCAGAAACCGTCTCAGGGAAGCTCATCTGCATGCTCGTCGTCCTCATCGGGGTCTCGACCTGACTCCGGTTCGTCGTCGTCACCGACTTGAGTGGGCAAATGCTCACATTCGATGGCGTCTGGCACGTTGGAGAGGTGTTCTCTTCACGGATGAATCCCGGTTTTCACTGTTCAGGGCAGATGGCAGACAGCGTGTGTGGCGTCGTGTGGGTGAGCGGTTTTCTGATGTCAATGTTGTGAATCGAGTGGCCCATGGTAGTGGTGGGGTTATGGTATGGGCAGGCGTATGTAATGGACGACGAACACAGGTGCATTTTATTGATGGCATTGTGAATGCACAGAGATACCGTGACGAGATCCTGAGGCCCATTGTTGTGCCATTCATCCACGACCATCACCTCATGTTGCAGCATGATAATGCACGGCCCCATGTTGCAAGGATCTGTACACAATTCCTGGAGGCTGAACATCCAGTTCTTGCATGGCCAGCATACTCACCGGACATGTCACCCATTGAGCATGTTTGGGATGCTCTGGATCGGCGTATACGACAGCGTGTTCCAGTTCCTGCCAATATCCAGCAACTTGGCACAGCCATTGAAGAGGAGTGGACCAACATTCCACAGGCCACAATCAACAACCTGATCAACTCTATGCGAAGGAGATGTGTTGCACTGCGTGAGGCAAATGGTGGTCACACCAGATACCGACTGGTTTTCGGACCCCCCCCAATAAAGCATAACTGCACGTTTCAGAGTGGCCTTTTATTGTGGCCAGCCTAAGGCACACCTGTGCAATAATCATGCTGTAAAATCAGCATCTTGATATGCCATACCTGTGAGGTGGGAGGGATTATCTCGGCAAAGGAGAAGTGCTCACTATCACAGATTTTTTCAGATTTGTGAACAATATTTGAGAGAAATGGTTATTGTGTGTTTATAGAAAATGTTTTAGATCTTTGAGTTCATCTCATGAAAAATGGGAGCAAAAACAAAAGTGTTGCATTTATATTTTTGTTCAGTGTATGTCTACTGTGTCCCCAAAGCACCCTATGCGGGACACCATGTGGTCTAGCGATGTCTGTAATGTCCTTGATTTCAGTATGAAATTAGCTGTGTTGCAGCAAACTTCAAACACATTAATTATAGACAAGTCTCTCATAGGAACAGCCGCTCTCTATCAACAAAACGAGGAAAGAGTGAGGAAAAAGAGGCAAGAGCGATAGAACGGAGTGGGGGGGATCTGCTCCACTTCTATTCCTCAAAACAGAAGAAAGAACTCAAGAGAAGCATTCAAACAGGGAGAGCAGAGGAGAGTGGTGCAGAGCTCTGGCCTGGGGCGATGAGCCTTCACCTGCCAAAGATGTAAAGTGGTAAAGCTACAGAAAGCGAGCTGGAAA
This sequence comes from Gymnodraco acuticeps, assembly GCF_902827175.1. Classification (NCBI taxonomy): domain Eukaryota; kingdom Metazoa; phylum Chordata; class Actinopteri; order Perciformes; family Bathydraconidae; genus Gymnodraco; species Gymnodraco acuticeps. Next base: position 1,680,312 of record NW_022989913.1, read on the forward strand.
GAAGAGGACAAAAAGAGAAGGCGATCCTCTCTGCTACCACCATCATTGACTCAGAAATGACCATCAGGCCACACAGAAATTTGCAGTAGAAGTTAAAAAGAGTTAGGGAAGAAAATGACTGGCAGCCCCAAGCAGAAAGAGTCTCAGAGCGCTCTGCTTCATGGAGTCTCCACCTACCATCCTCTCTGGTTTTCATCCTCACTGGGGCACTCTCGGGGCCCGGGCCCACGTCAGTGTGAGCCCTCACCCACACCTGATACTCAGTCCACTTCTCCAGGCCTTCCAGCAATAGGCTAGAGGCGTCTGCTCCGATGTCTGGCACCTCATGCCGCTCCGTGTCCTCCCCCGCCATGGCCTGGTAGCTGACTGTGTATCGCACAATGGCGCCGTGGCGGCTAGCGGCGGGCGGGGCCACCCAACTCACCTTGAGGCTGGTGGAGCTCAGGCTGACCAGGTGTACATCCTGAGGGGGGGCGGATGGGGCTGTTGGGGGAGGGGAGCACAATAACATGGACGGGGGAACGGATCAAGCAAACGAAAAAAAACTAAAACACAGGCAAACAAAACACAAAACTGTGGAAGCTTTTTGAACTGCCAATATGACAATTATAATGTAGTATTTTTGAGTTTCACCACCTTCAGTGTGAATGCAAAATAAATCTAAACATGAAGACTCAAACTGTATAATATTTTCTATTGCACTAAGGCATAACACATTAACCTTGGAAATAAAAAGTGTCGTAGGTGGTCTGAGTCTTTTAAATGAAAATGTAATGGATCTGTATGACCCTTAGTGTATGCCTATCTGTTGCCCCTACAGTATATGACACAAAACAGATATTCATTCTTTCTGAAGTACATGAAATGGTCCAGCCAACATATTCTATGTTTTGAAGACATTATCGATCTTGTAACAAAAGATTTTTGAGTCCCTTTCTAAGCTAGTGAGAATCACATATTTTGCACTCATACTGTAGGTTTGAATATAACATTTAATTGTTATACTGAGTACAAAAAGCTTTCATACTAAACAGGATGGTGCCTCCGGACTGAGAGATTGGCTGCAAAAACACATTACCAGGCTACTGCTAAAGATGAGTTTGGCACTATATTTATGTGGGAGGCCATGAAACTACAGGGCGGGCTGTTCCGAACAAAAATGTGTGAAATCTTTACAAGGCTATGGTTTTATAAAGATGTCATTTATCCCTAACTGTCGTGCTGCCTTTCGCAGTATGTAGAGGCAGCCATAAAGTGGCCATAGATGTGTCAGTGCGTGAACAAGTGCTTGACAGTGTTGAATGGTGTTCACACATCAATGCTGGAGCTCTGTGCTTCATACTAACTGTAACTAGTAACTGTGTTTGTACGACCCTGACCAGTTATGCTGCTGACACAAAGCTATCATTTTATAATCAATAACAGCCATCAGCATTTCAACTATTGTCAACATTTGGTTGATGAAAAACAATATTGCTATGATTAAAAGATGGGACATATTCCTAAAAGTTAAGATTTACTACAACAACATGCTTTGATTTGAATGACTATAAACAAACCAGCAATGTTGCAGTTGTATGACTTAGGTCTTAAGTGACAGTCCAGCAGGCCATCAAATCTTTGAATTGAATGTCTAGATGTAATATCAATATGCCATATTATTATTTCAGCAGCAGTTAGTATATTTGTAAGCTCTCAAGTCCAGAGGGAAAGACAGAAAACTAACAATTTAAAAATATACGAAATAATAACACTGTAAACAAACACAACAGCGTGCATTTCATGCATCTAACTCAACTTGTAAAAAGATTAAACTTCAGGAGAATAAAATGAAACAGGAAAAGGAACATTTATACTAAGGTGATCTTAGAAGCATGCCTATGAAATGTATTTTGTAATAAGCAGAGCAATGAACAGTTATCCCAACATATGAATCAAATAAGCTATTGGCAGAACATGAAATTCCCCTCGAGTCTCCTCAGGTAGACCCTGGTCCTGGGATTGGGCAGGAAACTACAAAGACAAGACAACACCATGTTGTACCAAAGGTGACTGAATCTTATCTACTACATCAAAGTCAAATAGGAAGAGGGAGGACTGCCTCTAAGGCAGAAATGAGCAAGACAAAGAAGGACGATGAAGAAGATGAAATACTTCTATCTGCCCCCGCTTCATCCACATGATATAGCCCAATATATAACACAAATACAGAACCGCTGTATTGTTATCAATATAAGTTATCTCTGTTAGTTTTATAATGTCCTGTTTCATTTCAGGCGAAGCAGCATCATGTTTCATCATATATGTTCAGTTGAGTTATGTTCATTGCTCTGAATCTTAAAACAAATGTATTCTAACCAATTAAATGCAGCACTGGAAAATGTCACACTTTGCCACTGCCTATTTGCCTCAGATTCTTCCTAAGTCTGCAGCTCATATCAGGCACACCATCCTCCAGCCGCATGACATCCAAATAATGTTTTCCAAATTCGGTGTCCTTGTGAATGCTGCTGTCAAGAGGCCCAAGGATATGGACTCATCCCCACCTGGATTTTAATTGACAGTTATATAACTCTGTGGTTGTCAGAGGCAATAACTCTTCAATAATATGTCTGTCCGAATGCGGAAAGATTTCAAAAAGAGATATCCATATATTGTGCAGTATTTTTGTATTATTTTCCAGCTCATTGCGAAGTAATAGAAAAAACAGCCTGGACGTGTTGCAGCACTCTTCAATACAGCATTTTGCAGCATATGGGAGTGAAAATTAGAGTGTTTGAAGGTGCAAATCAGTTGAAGTGCACTCAAATCAGCTGTTACTAATTAACGTTAATTCCATGAGTAACTTGACAGCAGGCTGAAATTAAATGTCTCTGTGCTCGGGTTCATTTCTCTCTGCAAACCAGTGTTTATAATAAACTAAACCTGGTGATACGTCTTCTCTCTCTAGCAGATTGTGTCAGTTAAAGGTTACACTTTTATTTGTATTAATTATATATATATATATATATATATATAAGCAAAGTACATTTTATTCTTGAGAAGATTTTGTTTTAAACAAAAGGTAGTTCTGTACAGGCCAAATGCATGGCACGAATATACTGTATAAACCTCCCGGGAGGTAAAGTACAACGATGGTGCCACCGTAGCAATAATAACAGCAGTCGTCTGGCAGAGAGTGACATTTTGAGTGCTGGCACTGTAAAAGCACATAATGATATGAGGAAAAAAACACAGCACAGCTCAGGAATGTGGGAACAGGACACATTGAACCTACCTTTGACACTGAACACAGGGCCTGCCCTCAGATAGACGGACAGGAGGGTTAGTGTTGGTGACAGAGGGGAGGTGGTGGAAGCGTGAGGCTGACCGGGATGGCTGCACTGTCAGCACTTTATGTGCTGCTGAAATGGACTTGACATTCAAATAGCCAACTCTGTCTTATTTAAGCTATCCATAATGGTCCTGCCTAAACCTAAACCTTCTTCAGCTGGTTTTTGGGGGACGGTTGCACAACAAAATAGCTGGTTAGTGGACAACAAGTAGAAAAGACAAGAGGGGGGAAATGGCGGACTTACTGGACTGGGCGGTGCGAGCCTCGATGGGCTGGGTGAAGACGCCTAAACCCATCTCTGATCGGGCTGCCAGAGAGAAGCGGTACGAGGTGTCAGGCTTCAGACCGTCAACAGCATAGGAGCCAGCTGGGTCGAAGATCACATGTATCTAGACAGCAAAACAGAGAGACAGAAATATACCACTGAATAAATAATCAAAGACAGTCAGACATGTCTTTTCATGTGTCGAGCTATATGGGTAGTAGTTGTTGAATTGTTTTGACATGGAGGAAATAATCTCCCACTGAAATCCTAAAGCCTCGACTGCTGTGTCTCCTTCCTACAGGCACACAAAGCAGAGCACGCAGCCAAATGTGAGAGCAGCTCGTTCCAAATACAAATTGTCCTCTAGTTTACAACTGGTGCAGTGGTCCAGCAGAGTTGAACACAGGGCTACCAGACAGAGAGGCAGAACCAAACAACTTTGCTGTCTGTTACCACAGTAAATATTTCACATCGGCTGGGGAGTTGCCGGCATTACTACAATAACATTGCTGCAGATGAGGCTTCCAATTCAGAGAAATTGCATCATAAAATGCAAGATGGATCCTCGTGCAAATGAGATACAGCAGATAGACCGATGGATAGATAGATGAATAGAAGATATATAGATAGATAGATACATAGAATATAGATAGATAGATGGAATGATAAAGAAAATGCTCTGTAGGAGAGAAAAACTAGGTTATACAAAAGTTAAACTTCATGTTGTTATTCTAACCTTGGTCTCCGAGCCGGACTCCCAGTACTCCAGCTCATACTTAGTTATGGGGTCCTGTACGGGCCACAGCCATGTTAGCATGATGCGGTTGTCGAGCTCGGCATCGGCCTCAAAGCTGGACGGCTGGGCAGGGACTGGGTACAGAGGGGCGAGAGGTTAAACAATGAATGGAACAAAAAGAAAAGCACGTTACTAAAGCTGAATGTTCTCCACAGTGTCAGCAGCAATAACCAATTCCCAAAAGCGGAGACCTTATGAAAAAGCATTTGCAGCTTAGAACCAAACAAAAAGACAAATATTATTTAAAATGTGTTGTAGTAACATGCAATACATTCAACGCTGAAAAACACATAAATTACTTCAGCTAACTATGCATGCCTAACCGAAGGCATCTTTACATATTATGAACACACGCAGTGGTTGGCTGCTCACCTCCCTGCTGGGTTTTGACTTGCAGGACGTCAGAAGGTGGCCCGTCTCCTACAGAGGTGAAGCCCAGCACCCTGAGGCTGTAGGTGATATCAGGAGTCAAGCCTGAGATGGTAGTCAGGCTGCTGTCGTCGGTGTTGTGTTTCTGCCAGGCGCTGAGCGGAGCAGTCAGATCCGAGCTATAGTAAACCCGGTAGCCCCGGATCTGCCCGTTGGGTTCCTCGGGCGGTTCCCACTGCACCAGCATTGTGCTGGCACTCAGCATGCGCGCTTGGACATGCAGAGGTGGCGAGGAGGGGGCCTGCTCACCGGTGCGAGTCTCCACGGGGTCGCTTGGCGGCCCGCGGCCAATGTTGTTGACAGCCATGACACGAAACTCATACTCGGAGTAGGGGCTAAGTCCACCAATGCTGTAACGGGTAGTTGCCACACCTTCCACTTCCTGGAAGCCATTCTCTGAGGACTTGGCTTTGTACTGGATCATGTAGTAGGAGACGGGTTCTGGGTTCCCAGAGTCCCAGGTGAGAGTCACACTCGTGGCTGTGGTCTCCGTCACAATGAGCGAGGCGGGGGGCTTTGGCAATGCTGAGGAAAGAGAAACATGGTATTAGCTTTGATATTAAGAATAGGCTTTTATTTTTTGGACATGTGGGTAATTGGAGAGAAATTGGATGTCTGACACATTTGAAACTCTCAAAATGTAGGCACAATATAGCTCAAATCAGCTCTTGTGGAGAAAAGGCATGACTGGTCATGTAATTCTCCATTCAGTAACTCATAGCAGTGAAATGATCGTTTCATAAGCTAATCCTTATAGTGCTGTCAGCAGCCATTATCCCCACATGAATAGAAAAGCTAGAATGAAAACTCAATTTCGTATTTCTTCACCGGCCTGGTCATTACCGACAATACAAGAAAATTGCAAGAGCGGTTCCCGTTTTGACTGTACAACAAAAACAAACCAAACAGAGGGTCTGCTTTACTGTGGACTCTCTAAATAACTGTGTATCGATTAGTTGAGGCATAAGTGGGATCAATACAGACTACAACTGATAAGAAAGACTGCGATGGATAGACAACACACTTGCATGGTCACAAACACAGAGCCACTTTCACACAAACTCTTAGATTAAGAAAGAAAGGACTCAAAGAAACACAAAGAAATAAATGCATACCAGCCGTGACATCGATGCTCATTGAGAAAAAGATTGCAAATAGCATTTGTACCTCTCAGCGTCAACAAAAGCCAAATGCTACAGCACAAGGCCAGCAGTGATGATTATTACATTACATGTCATTTGTTAGACGCTTTTATCCAAAGTGCCTTACATTCAGTACTGTGGACAATCCCCAAGAGCAATTTGGCGTGAAGTGTCTTGCCCAGGGACACAACTACATGCTGACTGCAGTGGGACTCGAACCCGCTACCCCCTGATTCAAAGTCCAGCACTCTATCCACTGAGCCACAGCCACCTGATTATGTTCAGAAAGTTCCAGTGGCCTTAGGTGGTTTATTCTGTTTTACAAAATGTAATTATCAGATCTGAGGGTGACTCAAATCAATGGTAAAGTTTAACAACATGTCCTCACCTTTGACAGTGACCTGGGCGGTGGCTTCTATCATGCCCAGAGGGGAGATGGCCACGCAGGTGTAGTTGGCCGACACGAGGATGTTGATGACCTCCAGCACGTTGCGTCCCATAGGCATGTCCTCCTCCTTGGTGATATCAGTTTCCCCAGTCTTCCACTTTACATAGGGCATGGGCGAGCCAACTGCCACACATGTCAGGTTGACGCTGCCGCCCGGCATCACCTCTTGGTTGGTGGGGGGAATGGAGAATCTGGGTGGGACTCTTCGTACTGAGGGGATGAAAAGAAGCAGGAGGAAATAGTGAATAGTTAGGATATGACAGGAGGATATGACAGTTTTCTAAGATTTCATGAATGGTCTCGCTCTACCTCAAGGCTAAAAGCTAACTCAGAAAAGCTGCCCGAACAGAGGGCTGATTGCTTTTGTACTAATGTGCAGACGGGCACAATGGGAATAATGGGACTGTCACAAAATGGCTCTGGCAATTCAGAAGAAAAACTTTGAGGGGGTGTTCTATCCTCCTGCCTACAAAAGGGGGTATAAGCAAAAAATAGCCCAGTTTTGCTGGAGAATATGTCTGGCCCTCTTTTGTCAGAGTGTCAAATGGTAGCCAGAGTTGCATCATTGAGGGACCCTGTGGAGATGGCATTGTTTGATTTCTCCTCCCGCTCCCTCTCTCTGGCTCCTTCTGCTCAGCCTGTCTTTCTGCCTCTCTTTGTGCAGTTCTGATATGCAGATAGGCTGACATTAAAAAGGGTTCCCATGGAGACAAGAAGGGCCGGTTGACGTCGCCAGGGACTAGGCAAACACCGATGCAGAGGCTCCATGCAATACTGAAAAGCTTGCCCAGAATAAACAGGCTGCCAGCATTTACATATGATTTGTTTACCATCTAAATAAAAGGTACACAAGAAATGCCTGCCATATTTACACACCTCTGAACTTTTTCGGGTAACCTTTTGGCAACCATAACAGTTATCCGCTTGACATGGCAAATCAAATCAAACTTGACAGTGCTATGTAAACATCCATCAGTGTCAGACCTGGTAAATGTTTGATATGCTGTACATTTCCACTGTAAATGATGTAGGAAAGGTTTCTGATTTCTTTAACCTTGATTATAGAGAAAATGAAGCCAAGTCAAACATTTAGCTCCCTAGTGAGAACCCATTATTGCTATCCTATGACTTCTGGTTGTACGTTTATTTTTTTTAAAAACAGCATACACTACCCCCACAGAATTCATACTTCTTGTTTCCCTAATGCACTACAACATCTCTGTGTCTCTCTGGAAAAAAAGTCCTTGACTGTAATTGCTCTTTTGCACTGGTCACCGCTCCCTCCCCAATCTAATTTGAACCACAACGTTGTTATAGCCATGCTTGTTATTCCCCTCATTATGTGGTGACATGAAAAAAAACACAAAAGCACCTTTTGAGATTCCAGTCAGGGGAAGGCTGGTTCTCTGGACTGTACCATAATAAGGGGGAACTGGTTCTGAATTTTCCCAAAAATAATTTAGGTGCCATGTATAGAAGACTGCTGCTGCTATTTTTTGTTTTAAATCAATACAATCATGCAGGCTTAAACCACCTAGCTCGATATCTCATTCAAATATTAATACCCTGAGTCTCAGCCACAACACATACACTTTTAGGGATTTGGGCTTTTGTTTGTTTCACACAATTACCCAGATCAATCAAAACGTTGCAGTTTATTTTATAACAACTAATCGTTTCGAGTGTGTGGCACAAAATGAAAACAATTAAACACTGGGAACGGTAAGGAGGTCAGCAAAGGCGAAGGACTGAGTAATGATGACCGCAGCAAATTCATATTAATGTAAAGTTTACAAAGTGACTCAATGAACAAGAGGGCACAACTTTAGAGAGTTTCTTCATAGAGAAAGGATTCATGCAGGAAAAAAGAGACACACATTAACAGTCCAGAAAGATCAACATCAGCCATGATGACGTCGGCTCTCTGAGGTTGCTTTTGAAATGAAATCAGTGGACAGGAGGAGCAGTGAGACCAGCCTGGGAACAGGACAGGGACGACATTTTCAAGCAGAGCATGCACAGGAGCAGAGGGAAGATACGGGATAGGATCTGAGTCTGAGTACGCTGGGAGAGGAAGAGAAGTGGGAACTTGGTCAAATGTTCTCCTATAAATGACTGAACATCTGATTTTCAGTATGACTAATGCACAACAGACTTTCCTTTGAATATTTCGAGAGAAACGATACTGTTCCACTAATGCTAGTGACATGAGTTCTCACACAACTGTAACATTCCCCAAGTGCTGCTTTTTTTCTTTTTTACAACATATGCTTTTGAAGAAGAGAAACCTGAGAGGATCAGGCCTAATGTAAGACCATTAAGCTCGGAGTATCTGTTATTCGTTCATGATTCCATAGACTAAACCGTGCTAAGAGCAGTCAGTCAATGGGGCCTGTGTATATTGAACACTTAATGTTGTGAATAATTCATGGCGTGCGGTTAAGTTTGGAGAGGTGCTGTGGAACAAAATGACTAGAGGGCAGGTAATTGTTATCGATTCCCCCGAAGCCTCTCTCCTGTTGAGAGCGGCTTCGGGGGACTCTATCAAAACCACAAAATAAGCCCTGTCTCCACTCTGCATGCCTGCTTGCTGGATACCTATACATTTAACTGCCTTGACAAAGTGCCCAAGGATAGCAGAACCTGTCCAGTCAATCAATATTTGAGCAAACTGGCAGAGAGTCAGCGGGCTCCGAGGCTTCCTGGCAGCAGAACAGGGCGACGATGCTGCCATGATGGTTGATCATCCCCACTGCCAGCTCATTCTTAAATATTCTATAGGTCAGCAGTGTAGTAAGAGGAGGGATCATTTCCAAAACATTAGCTCAGTTAGGTCAATATCATAATCAATGAAGTTAAAAAAACAGGTTCAGTGTGTGGACCACATGTATTGCTATTAAAAAGTTGAAATGGTCAGACATTAAACAGTCAAATTTGGTTTTGATTTTTTTCAAAATGTTTACAGTAAAAAAACGTATACACTTTTGTTCAAAGATTCTCCAGGGCCTCCTGCTACAACATCTCATGAAGACAGTCATCTCATTACGCTAACATTTGCGTGTTAGCCCGTCACACCCGTCAGTCTCTTACTAAAGGATGCCCATGGCGGCAAAACAGACATAATCTCCAGAGGAGGGCTTTGTCAGTTCTGATACCCATGTCTCTCAGTGGGAGAGCAGGGGCGTTGCTGCTAAATACCTGACAAATCCGGTTGCCACCTGAATACCAGAGTAATCCATGACACACCTCTGATAGGCTGACGGAGGCGGATGGAAAGTCTGAGGCTGAAAGGAACTATAGGTTTTGGTAGAAGTTGTTGAGATTGACGCTAAGGGTGTGGTTGGGAAGAATGCATATAACATAACATAAGAGAGGTTTAATAATGACTTCATGGGGAATGCTTGTGTGTCTTGGGGAGGCTAATCGAAACACGCTTTGGGGGAGTGGCGTTGGAAGGCATGCACAACTATTCAGGGATTCATGCAAACACTGTTACACTAGCATGGGTGGGAGGGAGGGAGCGCTATTACACATATTTTGTTTTTTTAAAGGAAGGGATATCACTGTCTGCTTTAGAGGCGCTGGGAAGGATGGGCTGACCTCACCTACAGTCTGCATCAAATTGAAAGGGAGGGGATTAAAAGTGAAAATGACCAACCTCCACGTTGATCTTTTTGCGGATGAAGTGATTTGATGAAGGTGAGCAATGGAATGAGAGACACAGAGTGGAGAGGAAGACAACACAGTGAAACAGGAAAGTGCTTGTGTTGACACAGTGGAGGTTAGTGACATGGCAAAGACAGGCAAGTAATGCATACATCGCTATCAGGGAGGGAAACTTTATATCATATTTTGTTGTTTTTCATTTGAATCTATACCCTTCTGTATTGCAGTTCACACATCTTTGATAATATAACTTATAAGTTGTTGATCAATATTCAATTTTGTTGCATAATTGTGTATCATTAAGGAGACGCTGAAAGGGCATTTCTCACACTTAGAGAGCTGTTTCCAACTATTTTTCTCCATCAAATATTCCTGGATTCATCGTTTTGTAAGTTTCCCTCCTTGACACCCACACACACACACACACACACACACACACACACACACACACACACACACACACACACACATAGAACAGCATGAAGATGTTTTCGTAAAAGAAAAGCCAGACTGCAGCACTTTATCCTCTGTGACATATTGACATGTCACATGGATATATGAAGGAGAGCCGGCAGACAGAAGCTGACATCCCTCCTCCGTTGTGGGATAAGCACTTGATAAATGATCACTCTTTCTGCCCACGTTGATGGAGTCCACCTTTGGAGGGTCACCAAAAGCGACCAACAGCAAACAGGGTGCACCTGCACACCTACAAACAAGTACACACTCTTAATGGATGAGAAGTGGAAGGACGTAAACAAATGCACAGATAATAAGGGGAAAACCATCCATGAGCAGCCCCTCAAATCCTCCTTTAGTCTCACTCTCTCCCCTCCCACACAGAAATATGAGGACATCATTCTTTTGTGGCTCTTAAATGTCAAGAAAGGGGTGATGCTGGCAGTATGTTTGTGTACCTGCAAACAGGAATTGGATCAGGTAGCTACGGTAAGTGGAAAAACACAGAAACAGATTCGCAGACACCAACCAATAACAAGCCACTTAATGCAAGTCTGTCAGGAGTGTGTGCGGGTGTGGGCGGGTGTTAGAAAGGGGATGAGAGAGAATAATACCACGATTCGTTCTCCAATAGTAATCTTTTCAAGTCACCTTCAAGTAGTGCTTACGTTATTGACATTTCAGGCTACACTTGGTGTTCTAACCGGGGGGAATGTAATTCTTAGAAGGTGTTTATTTGATTCAAGTGATATATTCTCATAGTTTACTCAGCAGTATAAAAGGAATATTAAACACTGTATTTAGCACTGCTACAATATGTTGTACATCAATATGCATTTATAATTGTGACATTATATTATTTATTTGTTCATATCAAGTGTAATTTGTATTTTGTGCTTGAAGATTGGACTCAAGATCGTTTTCACAGCCTGCTGCTACACATCAGCACTGTGAAATGTAACAATTGTCAAATGACATGTTTGCTTTCAAGGCTTGTTATGTTTTCAACTTTGAAAGCAGATGTTGTCAGTCCCTAAGTCTCCCCTCTGGTGTCTCAGGATAAAAACAAAAGCAATAACAACAGGAAAAGAAGAGAAGCATGTCAAAGGCCAATTGTCTTCAGTCGCTCATGTTTCAAACCCAATCAGGCGGGCCGGTGATAGCTCAGCCCCGGGTCTCGTCTCCTCATTCCTGCAGCAGTCACAAAGACGGAATGAAAACATGGCTGGAGCCTTTGTTCTCCCTTCCAGACAAGTACACTTTTAAAAGGTTACGCTTGGTTTGATTTCTATCTCTCCACTGGTGTGGTGGGGCTGGCAGAGAAGTTGGTGTCGGGGGCCAATGGGTTGACAGCTACCTGGGTGGTGTTACAGACTAGCTGGGCCCGAGGCCCCTGCTGGCGCCACGCCACACAAATACTGTAATTACCTCTGTGGGGGAAAAAAAGCTGCGTTTGCACCTGTGACAGACATGCCCTGATTAATAGGCGAGACTTACATCCCTCCCTCCCCTTGGTTGTTTGGCTGACTACCTCCCCCTGTCAAGATTTAAGATCTAAACCTTCTGGAGCCCACAGTGTTTAATCTGTGTATTTGATGCCGCTCTAGTCCTTGAGGACGATTTTACCTTCCTCTGATCTTTTGGCTACAATCCTACAGTACATGAAAAATACTGATTCCATACACGAGTAGTGATATTTAAGTGATAGGATTCTTTAGGAAAAATTGTTCCCTTAACATAGTTGAACATTTCCTAAATAGTGTTTTGTATTTTCTTGTATAAGGTATAAGAGACATATTTATTTGATCTTGATGGATGAAAAAAGACAATGGTACTATCAACCATACCAGAGCCCGTCTGATATACTACTGTATGCTTTAACAAATATTATGAAGCAGAGTCTTTTTCTTACCCTGACACTTTTACTCCCACCCTCCCTTCCTCCTCAACCCACACTAACAACTGGAGAAGCTATTCTGTTTCATGTACATCAGACATAGTGTTATCCTCAGGGTCTGACCTAGACTACTCTCTCTACTATACCAGCTCTTTCCAGGATAGGTACAATGCGGCCCTTGCCCTGCATTAGTCTGCTCACAGAGACACCACAACAAAAACAAACCCTGGAACTCCAGACCCCTCCATGCCTTCAGGAGCTCTGAGTAGTGCGGGGGGGGGGAGCCCAATAATGGAGCCTTTTGATACAGTCAAAATAAAAAAGAAAGGAGGTCTGGCATTGGTTTCAACGCCAGCGGAGAAAGTGTTTTCAATGCAGCTGCTTTTCACAGCGGCGGCACCTGTCCGAATTCGCAGGCCAACAGGAGGTCGAGGTTAGTTTAACTCATTGGGAGGAAAAGCATGGCAAGGATAACGGTTAAAGAATTGGTTGTGGGAAAGAAAAAGAGAGCAATAATGGCATACATCAAATGTGGAAATTACACAACTGTCAAAGGCACTGTGTTTTAACAGGTGTTTTCAAGCATCGGATAATTAGAGCTCTGTTCAGGTTTAAAGGCGGGCAGAGCCATGCTGAGTTACTCCACGCACCAATAAGAATTACAAAGATGTTGTTTGTCCCAGGTGACATGTGCAACAACGCTGATAGGAGGGTGGGAAAGATGTCAATCAAACACAGCCTGCACACTTCAACACACTCCTGAGAAGAGTTATTATCATACAGTACACAATAAGTGAAATCACCTGTGTGGCAGTACCTTTGAAAGCACATTGACTAAAGGCATGAACATTAAGGATAAAGCAGGCGGGATGTTCTTTGCAAGGCAGTTTGGGGTTTGAAACAACAGAAATGACAGATTGTTAAGAGGATTCAAGAATTGAGAGAGACAACTTGACTTTACCTCGTACGTAGAGATTGGCAGGAGATGAGTAACGGGTCCCAGCGCTGTTCAAGGCAACACATTCATATTTTCCTTGGTCGGACTCCTCGCTGATCTCGATTTGCAGAGCTCCTGCGTAGAGGATTAACACATTTAGCCGTCTTGACAGTTGTGGAATATGAGATGTAATTTGGCATGAAACCACAGCAGATATATGTACAGTGACTCGCTAGAGAGCCTGTAGTCAACTAGCCTAACCCAGTTCATGCATCATTTAGAGCCCTTACATAGACGCAGTTTTGTCAATAAATGGTTTACGACAACATTAACATTTAGCTGATTTGACGAATTTAATGAACCTGCTAACAGAATATTTCCCTAGTCGTGTTAAGGAGAAAAAAAGGGACCATGACTGAAGGTCAATTAATCATCTAAATAACATGTCACAACCGTCAAAGTCTCATTAGGCATCCTCTTATGGAAATAATTGACAAACCAAAGTGTTTGTGTAATCTATCTCAGCCAGGAAAAGGGCTCTACTGAAAAATAAACACAACAAAAGCAGACGGATGGATAACATATGATGTTAATATCCAATACAACTAACCAGCCTACTGCTTAATACTAACAACTGTGCAATATGTGTGTTACACAGTTTAACCAAAGGACATCATTTCCACTTATGGGCCTCAAGAGAAATTCTAATCTGATTAAGTATTCTGATTATCAGCTAAGAGTAAATAATGTGTTTGTATATCCTAATTGTTTAATGCAACCATATCCAACTAAACTGATATAAAGGTAAATGTGACTTATGTCTAAACTGTTGATTACGTTTTTTTTCTTCTTGAGGGCCTAAGAATTGCAACAAAGCAAAAGGCGGTGCAGGTATCTTTGTTGATCAGGTATTTAGCATTGAGGTCATAATTGTGTTTTTTCATCATGTCTCAACGAAGCCCTTAAGGGAGGTGCTCCTCTGCCAGATGGCTTAGATTAGTATTCACTATCTCAAAAAGCCGTTGTCATCAGACAGAAGGCTAACATGTTGTTTCTGACAAAGCATGAACGCCCAGGAGACATGTTTCTGTGTGGTCATTTTGACACACCATGTCTATAACCATCATATCATTATTAATACATTTGACAAATACAAATAGAGACCTAAAACAGCAAAACTTACCTGAATCCCACAATTTAAAAAACACATGTTTAACAACCAGACGACATCACCCAGCAGTACATATGTGTGTCACAAGTGAGTGATAACATTGATCAAGTCTCAAAACAGCATGGCACTAGCAGACAGCCACCATGCTGTTTGAAATGACAAAAATACTCAGCGTACGATGATGTCAGGATACATTTTTTTCACATCATGCAGTATGAGATGAATACAACAAACAGGTTCATCACCAACCAAAGGGGACTCGGATCAAGACGAGACCAAAACAGAGAAGTGAAACAGGGCGGGGCAGAGACATGTGATAACATCACCTCAGATCTCATGACAACATATCTCTCCAAGGTGTTTGCTTTGCACACTGAGCTCAGCACTGTCTGATTCAGCAATGACATGCGCCTGCATACTAATGCTGGTGTCACCAATCTGTCAATCTGCCCCTTCCCATGGGAGAAAACAGTGTGAGTACTTCAGAAATGTACAAGGTTATCGCCATGGCAGTTGTCAGAGCTGCAATGCAAAACTGCTTTAAATTACTTTCAACTTCTTAAACAATGGATCTTCTACAAGCTCATTTCAGTGGCAAAATAAGTCAAGGGGAACAGAGGCTGCCATATAGCCACCTCAAAGAGTTAAACATAGGAATATGGGCTTTATTAGGGGCCAAGGACTCATGGACAGTGAGACAGACAGCTGGCCCCAAGCGTCCACTATTTACATCCATGTTGTGGAAGGAAATCATGCTTTCATTCAGGGGAAAAGCACATGATTACCATAAAAAGGGGCTGAAGCTTCCACCTTAACGATCTCTTGTGGCCACGTTGGCCTTTAGTTTAAAATGCAACTCCTCGCCTCTTTCGCTCAAAAGCCAGACGAGAAGCTGATGCAGAAAGATGTGAATGCGTGTGAATTGTTTATAAATAAGGTTTATTTCTAACAGTGTAGGAGGGGCTTTAAAAAGCTCATTTAAAAGATAACACCTTGGACTTGCTATTGCATTACCCTGACATGAGGGTTGGTGATCATTTGTTTGTTAGCGAGCAGACAGCAGACAGGATGTCGGGAGGAGACGGATGGGGAAGAGGGTGTGAACCTGGTGATGTGGCGTTTGGGGGGGAATGCAGGGGTCTGATGTGGATGTGAGGGAATGGTGTGGATGTGATATTTTCCAACACACTTCATCATCCTTACCTCTAATTGGTGTACCACCTAGGTGGGAGTAATTTCAATGCAAAAAGGGTTGAGAGATTAGTTAGAAATCCACTTATATAAGTGGGAGAGAAAAACATGGCTTCTGACAAGCCACATATAAAAAGGAAAATAAAAACTGATACAGAGTAGACGCCACTTAAATGTAATGTGACAAGTGCACTTAATCAATGCTATGAAAGAAATATATTTTTTCGACTAGCAAAACATTTTATAATATATTGCTGCTACTTTTGCATTTACAGACAACAGCTACAGCCACATATGTACTTCATAGTAGCATTACAATTGCATTAAATTAAAGCATTTTTATACAAATCTTTCTAATTTAAGATGGCCTTACTCTGTGTACAGAATGCATTTTTGCAGAAAGTCGTTAGTAAAATGGGCAAGAGAAATGAATGAAAGTCATACACAGTAAATAGAAAGATGCACAGCAAAATGTATTCAGGTCAGAGGTATTAAATTGAAAAGAGGTTAGTATTTCAACAAAGTGAATGATTTATGGTGTGGAAAGAAAGAGCTAATGTTCCTGTGTGCTGACTAACATATTGTGGTATACAGTAATAGGAGGAACTGGCTCAGCTTTTCTGTTTAACTGCAGCAAATGAATGCACCTTTTTTGACAATTACAGAATTCGCCCCCTTTTAGACCATATAGCTTATGCCGTATTGTTAATCATGAAACGGCACCAGATGTCAAAAAAGGGTTGTGGAGAGAAAGAATTGTCTGTCTGGGGGCATTACTTATCAGAAGTTTTTCAGGCACTCACTATTTGCGAGAAAGAAAACTAATTAAAAGTTTGTAGCTAGAAATATATATATAAAATATGGTTTAAGGCATAGTTTATCATTGTTTTAAAAAACACTATCAAACAATTAAGTAGTTGTGTTATTATTTAATTTGCGAGCAATCTGTATCTAATTGGGGATGTGTGTTTGGTAGGGCAGCGTTTTAATACTGCGAGAACATGGGCAGCGCAAAGGGAACATGCTCCAGTGACCTGTATTCAACTTCCACTTGGCAGCTGTAGTGCCAGGCTTTTTCTGGAGTAGCTCTCATCTCTAATCTTTGGGAACTGTAGCCTGGCCTTACACTCTGACTCTGTAAGTGAGGTAGATTGACTAAGGAGTCGCAAAGACTGAATCGGGTCAAAAGCCACTAATCTATCCACCTTGCACCTTTTCCATCTGATCCAGGTCAGGCAAGCGCAGTTACTTCATCAAGTGGACTGTGACTAACACCTCATACTGTAGCAGTTGTATTTTTTGTAAAGTTGAATCCTAGCTAATGCTTACATGGCTGGCCTCATTGTCACCCAGCTGCCTGTTCAAAGAGGAATTAAGGATTATTTAATATAGTGAAAAATATCTTTCTGTGCTTTGGATGTTACAAGCTCATGCATCACTGTCAAAGATTGCACAAGAATAACTTTATTCCAACTTCTGTGTAACTTTATAAGTGGCTGCAGCTTCGAGAAATACAATTCTGTTAGAAGTCATCTTACTAACCAAGGTGACAATCGCTGAATAAGATTTTCATGTCCTTTGTGATAAAAGAGAATACATGAAGTCATACAAGACAACAAAGGACTTTTGTGTTTTCACATCATCCTCAGGTCTTGTGTGCCTCATGTCTGTTGATATTCATCACTACTTGGTATTCTGCTACTTGACTTTGCTATAGTGACACTATCAGTATGTCATGTAGAGTAACACAATAAAGAAATGAGATCAGATGAGATTTTACCTGAACGAAGCTGTTTAATGCGCCCGTTGCTGCTGCTGATGTCCACAGGAAGCATGTCCTTGTACCAGGTTATCTCTGGGTCTGGGTTTCCGCTGGCGGCACACAGCATGGTGGCAGTTCTGGTCTTCTCAACCACCTTCAGCTGGGGACCCATATCGATAGTGGGGAAGCCATGGGGGATCTGGGTCTCTGAAAGATTCAAAAGGCAGATTTTTGAGTATATCCAGAGCCACATGGAGCAAGAAACTGTGTTAAAAAGAAAATGAAATGAGGGAGAAAGAAGGGGATGCTAACACTACAAACATATTTGTCAGAATGGGCTCTTATGGCTGTGAGAGGCATTGAGTACATCAAAGCTGTTGACCTAGCAAGGACAGAAAAGAGGATGAACAAGAGCAAATACATTTCAGGTGCTCAAGGCTGCACAGTAATCAGAAGGTACACAAGCACAACAAATTAGCATAACAGCACTACTACTGCAGGGGAATTTGGATTTCAAATTTGTTTGAGAAAAGTCTCTGATAGATTATCGCAGCAGGCTTATTACAGGTTTAGACAGAGGAAGGATAGCAATCTGTCTCTGGGTACCCATGCATAAATGAGCCACTTTAGGCTTAGCAAGTTAAACATAACGATTTGAATAATCCAACTCTACATAATGAATGTAACAGCATAACCATGACAACACACCAAGTAGAATCCTTAAAGCAAAATGTGGTAAAAGGTCAAATATATACTGATTTTATATCGTAAAATCTGCGAAGATATGAGTCGTGGGTTATTTTAGGGTCAGCGTTGGCCTATTGCATTCTGAAAGTTATCAGGAAGAGGTACATCCCAGCAGACAGTGTTTTTTACACTTACAATATGATTCTGTACATTTAAGTCGTGATATTAAACTGCCTACAAAAGCATATAAACAAGCAGTTATCTCTGATATTCAGAATAAACAATGTAACTGCTATGTTGAGAATTGAGAATGCTCATTGGTGAGAAAAACAGTAACAGTCCTTCCTCTTTGAAAGAAAAGACCCAGTGGAAATGTTTTTTTGAATCCAAATTAGGTCACTGACATGGCCTAACTATGCTGCAAATCTGAAATAAAACCCCCTCCCACCTATCCTCATAATAAACTCTAATTTAACCTCTGAGCAGCATTAATAAAGGAGAAACACAACGGCCCTTGAGAAGACTTTTTATCAGCTTGCTCTTAAACTTGTAATCTCTTTGATCTGCTTCCTCATGTGCAGATGTGTCCCTAGGGCCAAAGTGCTCAAATTAAATCCTTACAAAAGTGCTAATGATCTCAACTCCTTACTTTGGTTCACCGTGAGAAGACACCTAACTGCTGGTCAACAATAGGGAAAATTATAGTTGCTCCACAGGGATGAACTGAATTAATACAAGACAAGATTTGGCTTTTTAGGAAAGCTGAGTAAATGTGTCCATAACAAGATTACAATGTTACCCAAGGACAACTGAATGGTTCACAAAAAAAGAACTATTGATTGCATGATGCTTTAAGGAGGCAAAAACAAACAAGGTCATTTGGTGCGTTGTATTGTATCTCAAACTACCGCCGAGGACTGGTCAACCAAGTAAGACAGTGAGTGCATTGTTCATGTGCAAAAGAAAGAGAACCAGCATCCTCTGCAAAGTTCCCTGATTAATTGGTACATGAAAGTTGTTCACTTTATACTCATCAGAAAAACAAATGCCTTCTGTTACAGTGTCCATTGTGAGCTGTGTTACAAGAGATACAAGAACGGCTCACATCAGTCATCAGCTATGAGAAGGACAATACACAGTAGTCTCTTCTATGGAGGAATACCCAAATTAAAAGCTTGTAGAGGCAACAAGTGATTATTCAAGACCTAATAAGTGCACTTTTAGAAATCTACTTCTGACTCATTTGTTGACTCCATTTGCCCAAATACAATACCCAGATGAAAAGCTTGTAGTGGCAAGAAGTGATCCTTCAAGTAAGGGATAATGTGCAGCGAGGCGGTCATTATGGGGAAAAGAACACCCGACAGGCAGATCAGGAGCCCGACGCGAAGCTGTTCAATGATCTTGAACAGCTAAGTCGCTGCACATTATCCCGCTTATTACATGACCACATTCTCAACAAAGTAACGATATGACTCCCAATATTAATTGAAATGCTTTAATAGATATAGAAAATGTTTTTATAGATTTAAAAAAATAGTAGGCTATTATTTGTTTAAAATGACATGCATCCACTAAGAAAAAAAGTCCGTTGTTACTGTTTGAACTACGTAGCAACGGCAGGAAATGCTTCGATAGCGTTTTGTGAAATGCTGTGGTGTTTTCGGAAATGCTGTTTTGACTTGCACTTCAGGGCCACCGTAGGTTTCTGCCCCGTTACTTCTCCGCTGTTTTCTTGTTCCTCTTGTCTTGTCAGTTTGAAAAGCAAACAGCAGTTTGCTGCATGCAGTTTGCTTTTCGGCCAAACTGTGTACAGTTAAATCGACCGAACTTCTTTCTGCAGATGTGAGCGTCCTTAACAACGGTCAATAAATCCTTGACAGCGGTCTGTCTGTTCTGGATTAACAACGTGTCTCATGTTCAGAATTGACCAATCAGAATCGAGTATTCAACTAAGCCATGTAATAAGACCTAATAAATACACTTTTAGAAATCTAGTCATTTGTTGACTACATTTGCTCCAGTATTTTTGGTGCACTTTTCCTATTTCCTTAAACATTTATAACGTGAACCTCTGATTTGTGTCAAAGCCTACACTAAAACAAGGCTGTTTGTCCTCTATGCTTAGCCTGTCTGAGAACAAACTTCCATATGTAAACGTATATGGTTGAGCATGAAGAGGTACATGGGTGTACTTTGTTCCGAATCCCAGCAGAGCTCTCACCCTTGTGTTTGGCCTGTGGCCCGGATCGTCTCATATTCAGATGTAGTTGACAGACTTCTGCATGGCTTCTTATCTTTGCGGTGAGGCTTACTTCCTCTCTAACGATATTATAGGATTTGTTTTCAGAAAAACCCAACTGAAATCAGGATACCTCTACAAAACAGACAACTACCGCACATTGAAATAATATGGTACAATTTGTAATTGTATGAATAATGGTAACAGTAGCGCCCTGTGGTCCTCTGTGGTTTGCTCTCTCTAACCTTCAAAGGGAAATACACACCCTGCATGATGTTGAAGCGTCAGTCCTTTACTAAAAGAGGTCTATTGAGAAAAAAACTGAAAATACAATTGGACAGTTGTTGGACAGTGGTTAAGGATTCACTCATTTATTATTCTTCTTTTAAGGGGCAATGTGGGAGAGCCATCAATTATACCAAAGCTGACCTCCAGTCTCATCTACTTATAGTTCACATGTGCATAATGGCCACAAATCACCTGAGAAGAGGTCCTTTGTGCCTGAAGACAGGTACCCAATTTCTAATCAGATTCACTGGGGTAGGAGTAGGACATGCTTCATGAAGTTGTGTAGTCCCCCAAAAAATCCTTTATACACTTATTAATGTACCTATTTCAAGACTTAGTTTAACAACCTTATCTATACATAATCTGCGCCATCTGTCAGTCAAATCATGAAAGGGATAATTAACATGGTCTAAAACCTTGTGAATATAGACGTGTGTACACATGTTAATCCATTGATTAAGAGATATGTGTATTAAAACGTATTAAAACATCTCTAGAGGTTTCAGCGCTGCAGCTCCAAGCAGGTGGCTGATCTTAAAACGAGCGTGGAGAGAGAGAAGAAAAGTGTGTACATTGAAGTCTTTCTACCAGACCTCTGCTGATTCCCCAATGTTCCTGTGTTTATATTGTACACATAACACACGGTTGGGCCCCACAAATCGCTCCATCTCTCAACCAGAAAATGGTGTAGCTTCCCTATAGGTCTAGTATAAAGTAACTATGTGTTGGAAACCAATCGATTCAATGAGGCATGACTCGGATCCTGTCAATCACACCTCGCCAGTAACCCCAGGGATAGTACTGAGAAGGATTGAGAAGTCTGTCATACCATATTTTGAGGGAATTTCAGAAGATTTGTTCTGTTTTATCGAAAATCTACCCGTGGCAGCTCCAACTTTTGTTATTCCCGCAGAAAGAAGTAACTTGTCTAGGCAAAGGGGAAAGCTATTTATGCAATAGTGCTTTGCAGAACCATGCCTTTGAATGAAAACACTGGAATATCAGCATGTCTTATTTTCCACCAAACCCTCCTGTATTTCTGCATATAGAATATTCATGATTAAGATTATTGGAAAAGGTTCCTGGGCTGTGAAAAATGCAAACCATTGGTAAAACAGTGTGAAGGACCCAAAGGAGTTATTACACGAGTCAGTGGCTCTTTCATATCAGGAAGCACAAACAGAGAATACTTTAAAAAGGCAAACTACTGCTGCTTCAGAGCTTATACAGTACATGCATTTATCCCCTAGGCTTTAATTTTTTATATTTGCATTGACGGTGGACAGTTATTACAACTGTCCGGCACTATTTTTCACAGTATGTCTCATAAGTGGAGTGAACCATAGCTTCACTTGGTGTGTCAATTTTAAAATGAGAAATTGTTGGGCTGTATGTACAGTACCTGCAATGAATATGTTGGAGGCAGAGCATTGCTTCCATAGAGTGTTATATTTCAAAATGGGGTTTATTCTTCAAGAACACAATGTATGGCCAATTTAAACTTTTTAAACTAAGAAAAACAAAACCTCCCAAGGCCTATTCAAACCAACTTTAAGGCAGAGATAATAAACGTCTGTCATGATGCTGTAATGATTTGTGCTGGACCTAAAACACAGTATCTGGTTTTAAGGTTTTTCCCTGAAGGTGTAAAGCTATACTCATTCCTGCTGGATTTCCAGACGTCTCAAGGCCAAGCCACAGACTGAAGCTGATCTTTGATATAACAGTCCTCTCACACCCTGGCTTTGACTCTTAAAAAGCACATTATTTTGAGTAGCATACAATTACATGTTGTATGTTAGGTAAGCTGAGAAATCATAAAATACCCATCAAGGACTATTTTCAGGATAAACAGTTAATTAGTTTTCTCAGGTTAGAATGTCAACACAATGCTCAGTATGAAACGTTTATTTAAACAGTTGCAAAACCATGCAACCGTCTTTTCTCTTTACAGATGTTGTTGATAGTTAAGATTGGAGTCCTGTCTGTCTTTTCCTTGTACTGCAACTCCTGAGGCTGGCCTGCCAACTCGTCATCAGGAGAAGACAAAGACATGCCTTTGTTCAGTCCTCTTTAATTCAAAGGGGAAGAAAAGGAATGAGGACATTTGGAGAGAATCCAATGAAATAGTGCTGGCAATGCAGGTTGATGTTTGTCAAGATGGAGGGCATTATGAATAAAAAGCCCTCTTGTGCTAGAGAGTCATTCATCAACAAAAGCTCCACTTTTCTGTCTCATCGAGCCAGAAATACCACTAAGGTGAAAATCCTGCGATAATGTCACACAAGCGATCCATTACAATGATGACGAATGCTGCAACAAAAAAAACTAAACCAAAAATACATGTCTGACTTTTTTTGTTCCCAAATGACTCGTTTGTTCTGCATGTAGTCCAGGGGATGTCTAATACTGAGGTGTTCATTTGGTCTAAAGGAGTACTATGAAATGGAACATTTGCTAAGTGCTTCCGGGACACAGTTGTTAAAAACACAACTAGTAGAAACACCCTGGATATGCAAAATCACACAGGCAGAAGGGCGTCAAACGTAAACCTAGAAGCTCGAAAACTGGTTCTGCCATGATGTGAAAAATAAAGTCCTTTGTTCTCTAAACAGCCGATTATCACGCACATTCTGCAATATGAGCAGCAGCAGTAAAACTTGTTTAAGTGGTTATAGCACTACTGTAAAAAGAGAGGGCAGTAGGGGACAGCTTAATGTGGTTTTGTGGTTGTTCTAGTCAATTAGAAGAGCAGTGGGGGCCTTCACTATACACAAAAGGCATGGGGAAACATTAGTAACATTATTTGTAATGAGAAAATTACAAATATGGTAATTATATAAATTAGGAAAACATGATACAATAATCAGAAACCGTTGTTTTGAGGAGGTGCGGCCTCTGCTGTAACAGCCACAGGCGGGTGACAGAAGAAAGAGGAAGTAAAATGGTGAGGGGAAGGAGGGGAGAAGAGGAGGGCATGCCAACCTCCTGCCAGTTCCAATTACCAGTGTGAGTGGAGCGTGGCAGCTAGGGCGATGGGTCTAATCAGAGCCCTGCTGAAAGAGTCCCGTCCCTGTCCTCCTGTCCCACTGGGAGGCTGCTGGAGCTCAATCCCACACTAGCGTCAGCCAGCGTTTTCCCCTCAACCCAAACACACTCATCTCAATGGGGGAAAACACTCCAGACACCTCATAACAAGGGGAGCCCTGACACAGTGGCACTAGATAAGCATTTGGAGAAAAAAAAGAGACTGCCTCATTTCCATTTCAGTATGTCCTAGTATCTTCTTCATACTCTCAAGTGCAAACAGTGGTGAAAGGCATGTGCTGCTATGAATGTTTTAAGTGAGAATTACAGCACAGAAGGGTCCCTTCAGAGAACATGTAGTTATGAAACATATGTTGAGAAATATTCATGTGGAACATTGCTGCAACATGAACAGGAGTTCATCTTCGGCCACTTTCCGTATCAATAGTTAATCTAATTCGGCCTCAACATCAAAAATGAAGGTGATGGAGTGAGCCCTTCTTAAGTTGCTTAGCTTCTACATCTGAGTTTATCTAATTTCAAGCAAGACAAAAAAGACCTTATGATCTCCATGTGTGCCAGTTGCAAAGTGATGGATGAGAACAATTAAAGGTGATGTCTCCTTTGATAGTGCGCACCAAAGGACCATAGTGACAGCAACACAGCCGCTTGCCTCATGAAATATTACTGCTCTAAAATCTACCCTTTAAACATACATCAGTGCACGTCTTTATAGGTTACAAAAACACCAGGTTTATGCACCTTTTCGAAAATATGTGGGCTGTTTGAATTTAATTCGCCCGTGTGTGGGAATGTGTGACATTAAGCTCTTTACCGATAGCTGAATGATTAAAATAAGTTACATTTCTTTCTAAAAACAACAAAGATTAAAGTCTTAGAGTTTCCTGTGTTTACCTCAAAGACTTTTAATTATTCACCTTTCTGCTAGCTCAACCTGTGAGGGGAACTAAATATAGAGTTGTTTACCTCGTAACTGCGTTTGAGTCAATCTGGCAGTGAAAAGCAGATGAGTCGTTTGCAGAAACAAAGCGCATGGCCCGTGGCAGTTTCTCGCCAAGACATTTGCATCTGCCTGAGACGCGGAAGTTTGCGAGACGTGTTAGAGGCAGCAGGAGGTACAAACATAAAGCCAAAGCTAACATGAGTCCAACGGAATGAACTCTATGAATAGTTGGATCTCTGATGGTGGGTAAAACATTGAGCGAGTTCTCTAGAAAATGTTTATCTGCAAAGGATTTATGAGGAGCTGCACAGCGGTTGCCTCACAGCAAGGTTCTGGGTTCAAACCTATTGACCGGCTTTCTGTGTGGAATTTGCATGTTCTCTACCTGGTGTTTGCCCTGAAGTCAAGCAGGTTAGGTTAGCAGGCTGTAAACTGCACAAAGGTGTGTCTGTCTCTGTGTGTCAGCCCTGTGATTGACGGGCGACCGGTCCAGGTTGTGCCCCGCCTCTCGCCCTGATGTCAGCTGGGATCAACTCCAGCCCCCTGCTGGATAAGGATAAGCGAGTCTATCTGACTGATGGATGAATTTATGAGGAACACAAAAGTCATGGTGGGATTAAAATCTGTTGGACTGTGGTAATGGATAGAAATCTAGAGGAGCGTTTCCAGTTACAGTAATGGTTAGGGCTATTGCTTATTAACATTTCGTATGGGTCGGACAACTTTCTCCTTGTAATGTTTGATAAATATAGTAGCCAATACTTTCTTTCTGAAGATCTGTGACATTCATGCAGCGACTAATAAGCCCATACTGGGATTCATGTTACTGCCTTGGCGCTTTTGACTTGCAATACATTGGGGGCAAAGAGTTTTCTCACATGTTCTGCCATGAAGGGCATGTGAGCAGGACCCTCGTGCTCTTCAGAGAAATACTACTTGGCAGAGCTCGCACTGCAGAGGTCTCCTCAGCAGGGATGACACGGCACACCCCGACTTCAAACACCCACCAAGGAGGCCATTGATGTAATACTGTTGTAATGACATGAAAATTGTAAAAAGAACCTCCATAGAAATGGGGGCGACTGCACAATGTCCATTCAAATACGTCTTAACTTCTTGTCAAGCCTGTTGTCTCTGGCACCTTATCTTTTAGACCAGGTGTTATGGCAGTTGCTATGGACATACTGGTTCATCAAACAAACAGTGCGGTGGACAAATGGCACGACAGACACACCTGCAGGCAACGGAGCGTGACAAAAACATAGGCATAACAAAACACTGTTAATGTTGTTGTTAGTTCCCTCAGTGCTGCATGCTAGTGGTCCTATCAGGGTGCTGTTATTCTGCTGTTTATCCGAGTGTACTCGCAGTAAAAAGACTGTAATGCATGCCATGACCTTTGAAATAATACACTTTTTTGTCTGGCAGAGCAGAACATTTGGCCTTACTTCCTCGCCTACAGGCAGGTAATCAATAACAGTCATCTAATTCCCCCCATTCCTTCATTTCCTTCCGCCCCTCCTCTCTTTTTATCATCTCCCTCTCTCTACTTTCCTATTCATCTCTACTTCTCCCTTTTTCTCCTATCTGATATCATACTTCCACTGTTGTCAGTATGATCTATGACCCTGCCAAATGCCTTACGCCTGTTATCTATGCTGCAGCACACCAGTTAGTACATAACCGTGGCCTTCGACCATTACTGCAACCCAAGGGTGGTCTTCTGAATTCACATGGTTATGCTGACCGAGTCACCTTGTGGGACAAGCACTGCTGCACAGAATCATATCCTCCATTAACTACGCTATACGCGTAGCACAGCTGTAGGCTTTCATTTTGAGATTACAGCTCTACTTCTTGCCTCGTGGTCCTTCCAACAGGAGTTTGATTGAGGACCCTTATGATTATAGTATCACTGAGTACACGGTTTGTGGTTTACTACTCGTTTAATGTAACAGCCTCTAAGATGGAAAAACCTAAGGGCTCATGGTACATTTCTGTGGTAATACGATGTGGCTAATAAGACAGGCTATTCCTCCAGGTGTCTTGGGAAAAAGAACAAGGACAGGACCCAAAACCAGGAAGCGTGACAGTTAATGAAATGGGTCTGCAAAAGGAAGCAGAGCAGCGGTTTGCAAATTAATTAATTGATCTTCTCCCCAACTCAAATTAATCATCAGCCGAGCTTTATTTGTGACATGTTTAGTGTAATTACAGCAGATAGGGATGGCTTTTATGAGCTGGGGGAAAGGCAGTGGATATAGTGGAATGTGGCAGGTTCTGTTAATTAAATCCTCACTGACCGGGCTCCTGTGACAGTCTTCTCTCAGTCAGAGATAATGAATAATGCACAGAGTCTGTGTGTCAATGCCTCAACTTTGTAGTGGTTTGCAGAAGTGATAGGTGTCCATGAAGATCACACTGTGGTATGACCTATTAACTGCCCATCTTGACACAGGGAAATGCAATCATTTCCTCACCACTGCTGGTCAACGGTAGGATAGAGAAAAAGAAAACACGACGGAAAGGTGGGAACATGACATTCAGCCAACAATTGCCCGACGATGGCTGGTACTTTTCTGTGGTTATAAAGATTTAGCCATGAACGCTTTTAGTAGTACCGGTAGTACAATCTACATTATTATCCCTTTTTTTTGTAAATCCATATCTGATCTTAATGCGTAAATCTAAGGCTAAGGCCATTTTAATTAGAAAAAGCACCTGCTACACAGTCAATAATTAAATAATTGGGTGAAGTATTGCCCTTTCCTTGCAAAAGAGAAAGGAACCAGCAAGCCCTGACACTGAGTGTTAAACACATGAAACCAAGCATGCTTGCCCAGTCAACCTCCCCTTGTTAAACAGGTTAGAATATTGATGCAGATGTAATGCATGCAAAATGAGCAGGGCCTTTGACAGCTGTAAGCAGACCGATCAACTACAACCTTGAAAAACACAGCTTAGCAGCTTAGATCAAATGGGACTATGCCTCTTAAACATGAGAAAAATGTCAAGCTTAAGGCCAAGCTATACGGCTGATACTAAGTCAAGCCGTTCTCTCCGGCCTTCTACGGCCCAGTGGGTGCTCCAGGAGGGCTTGGTGTGTAAATGTTCGAGGAAAAGGGGTCAGGGTGAAAGGACTCCCATTAGCCAGCTCATTGAGTACAGATATTAGAACCCCCCCGACGGCAGCGGGCCATCCATCCACAGCCAGTCAGGGCCCGGGGACTCGTTGACTCGCTGGCCTGCGGGCGGTCAGGTGGACCTCGCTCTCTACCTGCCGGGCTGTAGGCCACGGGCGCCATTATTAACAAATAATGGAATGTCAGGTCGGGTTGTTCTTGTCAGGCTGTGTTGTTTATTATTATTAAACAGAAATAGCACAATATGATGAAGCTAATGTAATATAATAAAGAAGGTTTTGTTGAGACTTTAACAGTGAGATACTACTTTTGGTTTTTGGAGGTTTTCTTTTATAATTGTTATTGTCATCAGCTCGCTGGCTTTCATAATATAAAACAGAATATCAATTTGTCTTGTGTGTTGTCTATGCTGGAGTATTGTCTAATAATTAGTTTTGCATGAATCAGAGAAAGTCAGAAATATGCATCTAAATTAAACGAACTAATACAATAAAAAATACATTATGATCTACGTATTTAAAATAATTGTTACAAATAGTATTATTCAACTCTAAGTTCTTTCACAAAAGTAATTTAATCTATTCAGTTCATTATATAAAATATAACTCTGTGAAACTGTTCAGCAAATGTAATTAATCATTTCAGACGACTTCTGATTAATATTGTTATGGTTCTCCTGTGCCATGGAGAGAAATGTAATGTAATAAACTGCTTCTTAACAACTGTTGAATTGGAAAAAATCGAAGTGGTAACAAGGGTGGGGGCCAAGTGGAACCACGTCTGAGCATAAAACACTTTTAAATAAAGTAAGAAAAAACAGCGTGTAGCAATGAACAAATCGATTTGATACAAATTACACTGAAACTGTCTGCAGGGCTCCGAGGGCTCAGGTGTAAGTAAGCGTCGGACCCTTAACATATCAATTTGGTTCAGGGGCACATATTTGAGTGACAATCTTCATCGCACTCCCGTGTTCACATTTAGTGAGGCTCCTTTATGTTCCTAGACATACAATATCAGAAATTCACATTTAGATATCCTGACTGTGTTTTCCTGCTGGCCTGTCTGGTTAACGGTGAAATATTCCAACAGAAACACCTGTGTTCAGATAATCATGAGCAAGTACGTGCAAATGTATCGCAAAATGGCAAATGAAAGATGACCGGTTGCATCTCTTAACTCTCTAATGGAGGAAGCAGTACTTTGTATACAACACACGCTTGGTGAAAACACTATTGATAATCACATCGGTCATGCTCTCACAAACAGGTCTTCAGTAAAATCCTTAATTGAATAATGAAAGCCTGCTGCCGCTGTTTGTGGCAGATATTTAATAGCAGATGTCAATTCACGGATATCCCTGTCTGTTCCGGACGATGCGCAGATATCAATGGATGTCTTGTGACATCTCCAATATCTTCTGAAGCCCAGAGACAACATCCAGATACGGAATTTAATATGTCCTGACAATCAACAGTGGCCAGAACTTCTGGTTTAAAACAGTGACAGGCTCTGCTTTCAATCAGTGTATGACAGCAGAAGCAAGATGTTTTCCTGTAGCTATGTAGTATGGGTTGTTGGCACATCAACAGGAACAACTATGCAACAAGTGTTCAAAAATACCTCTAATCATGCATACTTAATTTAAGATAATCAAGTGCAATGGTTTTGATGCAATTCGCAATAGAATAGAGTTGGGAAATAATTGAATGCACTTTCAGTTTGAACCTCTTTTATTCCTGCCTCTTAGAGTTAGAGCAAATGTGTTTTTTGGGAGAAAGTGAGAAGCTCTGACGCGTTAAACACATTGAAAATCACTGGCCCCCTTAAAATAGCATAAATACATCCCGGCATTAGTCTTTCCTAAACACATTTCAGGATGTTGAGCTTTTGCCAAAGTAGTTAAAGTTATGGGATAAATGAGAGAAATGTAAATCCGCTCTTTAGTCATTAGGACAGGCTCCAGATGTGTTTTGAGGTTTTAATACCAAATTACATGCTTTCAAAAATGTAAAAAGTGCAGGGGAGCAGCCAAAGCTGAAATAATCAAGTGACTTTTCAAGAACTGTTCTTATTCACCACCAGTGCTAAGAAAAAGATTAATACAAAATATCTTCCATTTTGCAGTAATCCCTACACAATTCAAGGTCTCACTCACTTGATTCACTAATATTTTATCAACCACTTTTTAAGTTATTTTTACTCACTGACCTCGCTCCCCCCTTCTCTTCTTCTTTTTCCTCCACCTCTCTCTATCCCCTGAGGCCATTGACGGCGCGGAGACATACCAGACATTGCAGTCTTTACACAAACAGCTTGCCAAAAGCATGGAGTAATTGATGGACAAGTACAGATGATAAAATGTTGCCTCGGAGCAAGAACGACTCCATCCAGATGTCTTCACATAACAAGAGATATTTAGTCCAATGTCAAACAAATCTCACGGGACAGATCAATTAACCAGGGCACGTTTGACAAGTAACAGAACATGTTAAGTGATCTATATATCCTACCACACGTATCCTAAATGATTTAACTTCAAAATATGAAAATGTTCATGTTTTGGAAAACTGCTTTCCAGTTAGTATTCACTTTCTATGATTAAGTATTGATCCCACGTAGAGAGACTAGAGCAGGGTCAAATGTACAACAAGTTAGATTTAGTGTCTCTAGCAAGGTGACTGCTGTTAATTAAAGACACCCACACCACCGTAATATCTCCAAACAGTGCGTATATGTGCTCCTGTGCAAACAACAAATGCTTCATTGGTTAAAAAATGAACAGTATCTTAGAAACCAGAATGACTGACTCTGCAAGGTTGTGTGGTGGTGTAATACATGAGGACTTCAGTGCAGGTGCTGAAGCACTAACCAAACCTAAAACAGCTTTCTGTCCCCATTACAATGCCCAAGTCCTTGGCAGTAAGGATGTGAGGATGCAGATTGGGTGGCCAGGAGGGTGATTCCACCCCGCCATATTGTGTGAGTCCTTGGGAGAAGCATGCATAGACAGATGCAGTTTGTATCTGTCAGGCCGGATATGATCTACGAGGCTGGGCCTCCAGCCAGCAGATGGTGGAAGAAATTAAAACTGTGACACAGGCCGACACAATGGAGCTGAGAAATACAGTAGGGGGGGGTACACCTGTAGTTCGGTGAAGGTGTTTGTGTGTGTGAGAGAGGGTGCATCTCCCTGAACTGTGGTGTGTGCGTGCAAAGTTTTTGCTTCTGTATTCCGACAGCCTGTTGTGACAAATAGCAGCCCTACCCCGAAGACGGAAGCCAAACCTGTTCTACTTAAAGTCTAAAGTCAATGCAAACTTTCAAACCCTGCATCCTTTTCATAAGCCAGCTACAGTGAGTAATAGTGAGCATTAACTGACTACTTACTTGCTTCAACTACATGGGGGAACAGCTATTATAAGTCCAGCGTGAACGTGACAAAAACCCACTCACATTCAAAAAGAAATTCACATACAGTAGAGTGAAGAAGTAATGTGGGGGGAATAACAGTTACACAACAGACCTTATTTTGGTCATTGTGGGTGATTTGAATAGCGCGAAGGAGAGGATTAAGTTGTCAGAGGAGCAGGCCTGGGTATTAAATCATTCCGATATAGCTGTATGTATTTATCTTGGCTGGGAAGGGGCGCAATGTGATTTCTTTGCTGTTTATCCAGTCAGGTTTGTTGTCCACACTTGCCTGGCTCCTGGGATATTTATTACTGGCATTGTGTCGCAGTCATTTTTTGCCTCTACCCCAGGGACTATAATGCATGGCAAGCAAATAAAGGCCTTTTCTAACCGGTGAGGCCCTCATTTGTTTACTGCCACGAAACACAGGGCCGCTTAATACAGTCCACTCAGCAGACACAGAATTGAATTCCTGATGGGTTTTTAACACTGCTCTATAATGATGGACTCCTTTTTAATCCTAAAACTAGAGGCATAATATGGACTCATAGGGCAGAACTCTATTAATTTTAAAAGGAGCTGTATCACTCCAGAGTTTGATGTTTGACATGTTTTCACCAAGCAAGGGGGCTATTTTTCTCTACTGGAAAAGCTTTGAATCCTTCCGTAGTTCTCATATGACCTTTCCGAAGATATTTCTCAACATTAGTCAGAAACGAGTTGCCAGGGAACTTCAAAAAAATAAAATAAGGTGTACAGCTGGTGTGAAGGAGAACTTTTCTAATTCAAGCTCTGACAGCGGAAGATTCTGGAAATGATGGGGCTTTTAATCTGGTACCATAAGATAACATTCCCTATTTCTACAGACAGGTCCGCTGTTTCCCAAAGGACAATAAAATATCTCCAGCACAGCAGAAAAGTACCCGGAATATACCTGGGTTTCTGCTCATACTTACAGTAGGCATATTCTGCAGTTATCGGCTTGGGCTTTCTTAAGTTGGTGTGGAGGAATTTTTGCTGAAACTTTTTAATGTTACAGTGGATAAGCACATGGGGGTTAATATGTTCCCTTTCTTGAGCTTTCACAGGATGTGTGATTAATACAAATGACAACAATCTCTTTGGCTGGAGTTAAGATTTCAGCTTGTTTTGGAAATACAAAACTAATGCAGAGTAAACACTATTGCGAGTACATCTCGTTCTCACGCCATAAACGAATATTAGAGCAGCGTTAATGTTTATACAGTGTTATTTCTCTGTGATATGTAACCGCCAATTGGGTGTTTGTGTTGAATCGCCTCGCAAGTATATGACTGATGTGTTTTTACTGCGAAAATATGCATTTTGATTTATAAGGTACGAGTCTGATCGCAGTGGGCCTTTCCCAGGACTTGTCGATGTTGCAATGTTCTGGTTGCTGATAGATGCGAATCAAAACCAAGTACCTTTAAGAATTGTGCTCCAGGGAGTTTCATCAGAAATTGGCTCTGGCTTTGGAGAAATCCTGTCAGCTTGCATGTGAAAACAGTCACTCTAGTCATTGCACCACAGAGACTCATCCATTTTATCATCATTATTAGTGTATGACGTAGTTTTGATACCACCGTAGTCATTTCTTGGACTGAGTCATTGCATTTTAAATTGTACATGCTCATCAAATGTTAAAGGCAGTGAAAATATAAAATACTGCCTTGAAAATGGAGAAGTGGCAGCACACTGCGTTTAAGACTGATGTTGTGAGCCGAGATGTCTTTTTTCTGTCCGGCAGTAGTTTATTTCATACATCACTGAGACAAGCTCCATTTACCTGAACATTTACTGAGGCAGTTCAATTCAAGAGGGGCGCTCAAGGTGAAAACACCGGCATCGTTACCCGGGTAATGAGTCATTGTTCCCCTCTGGTCATCTCTTTATACTACCTTAGTACGTCAGAGTCACACTGTCCACTATATCTAACAGAGACAGAGATACATGGGTACAACAGAGAAGGAGTGGGTCCGAAGGAAAGTTAAGGAGAGAAGAAGGCAGACACTGAAATGTCACAGGAGAAGAGAAAGGGGAATGACATTCTGACAGCAACAATATCCCTCAATCATACCTCCTTCTCTTACTCAGCATCGTGTGCATCGTTATTTATCCATACAGCAGGTCTGACCTGACACAGCTGACTGGCTCTCTTTCTTACATAAACACAGTGTAGGCATGGCTGTACATTTAAATAGTGACTGTACATGTAGACCATTATTAAACATCGAATAGAACAAAGATGATAATAGCCATTGATCCTCATCTTTTGTCTTTTGACATTGTGACAATAATAAAGAAACATCTCTATGTTTTACTGTTCCACTGCATGTGTGTGTGTCGGTCTCACACACATGCACACACAGTGAGATGGCTGAGCTGACTTTGGGCCTGTATGTAAGTCTCAGTGGTGTGACCCCTCGGGCGGGGGCGTGAGAACTGCCGCGAACAAAGAGCAGGGCTGTTATAGCGTGACAGAATTACAGAGTGACTCGAGACTCATGACTACAAACGTGCAAGAGCGCCACTCGTTCTGCTCTGACCACGTGCCTTTACAACTTCCCACAGGTGAGCGGCACACTAACCTTTACAACCCCAACTCTGATTATCTACTCAGTTAAGGAGGAAGACAAAGACCATTGAACAAAACTCTTCTGTGGACAGAACCCAGGAGACTTTTAAATGTTAAAGGTCCCATGTCATGGCCATTTCTACTGATCATAATTCCATTGTTGAGGTCTACTAAAATAGATTTATATTGTGCAATTTTCCAAACTCATATTGGTTTCTCATACAGCATCTCTGTAAAGTATGTGTATTCACTCTCTGTCCTACACTCCTTGTTGGAGCTCCTGCCCCCCCCCCCCTCCCTGTGAGCCCAGTGGCCGTCTGCGAGACACAGCGAAACCCATCCCGAAACACACACACACCCGCAGCCTGGCTGGGAGTTTGTGTGTGTGCTCAGGCTGAGTTCCGCAGTGTCTAGCTGTCTCGCCGACCCCACACCAGTGAGCCACTCACACTGTCCGCTCCTCGCAGCAGCGAGCCACGCAACGTCTCGCCGAGTGTGTGTGTGTGTGAGGAAGTCCGCGGATTGGTCCAAACGTAACGGCTCCGCGGACGTTACGTTACGTCACTATACCTAAATACGTCACAGAACCCAGGAAGAAAACAATGGAAAAAGAGAAATCTCCAACGAGGCGTTCTGGGGCAGCATAGACAGGTCTTTTCTGTGTTAGAGTTTTACTCGCTACAGGGTGTACTTTGAGGGTTTGTGACTCTGCAGACCGTTTACATGCAGAAAAAGCTACATAACACACAAGGGGACGGGTAATAACCAGAAAAGCATGACATTGGCCCTTTAAGTCAGTAAACATTTAGACTAGTCATTATTTAACAGCCTTTGACCCTGCTACTGATTCAGAAAGAGAGGTCAATTCTCAAGTCAACTCAAAATATTAAGTGTGAAAAAGACCAACATAAATCACAAATTTGACACAACACTGTTTCTATACAAGGAGAAATCCCTTAAAGGGATAAGTATGCTCGCTACAGTATGACGCTGGCAGTGTGGACAAAATATTAACTTGGGCCGATTGAATTAGGCTCAACATCACAAGCAAGCAATCTAGACACTATAATGTACTTCTGAACCTTGGTACAGTTATTCCTTTATACACTACAGTCTACCTTCGAGCATGTGTGAAGCTGCATCGGCATAACTGACATAATCCATATTTTGTAGGATTGGCATAAAAA
Source organism: Gymnodraco acuticeps (assembly GCF_902827175.1). Classification (NCBI taxonomy): domain Eukaryota; kingdom Metazoa; phylum Chordata; class Actinopteri; order Perciformes; family Bathydraconidae; genus Gymnodraco; species Gymnodraco acuticeps. The sequence goes on from NW_022989913.1 coordinate 1,715,357, forward strand.
AAGAAAGAGTCAGTATAAGTAATAATCATAATTAATGCTCGACCTTCGTTTGCTCTGCTAAAACCCATAATCCAGATCGACTTAGTGGTATAATGACTTCAGCATTCTCACTGCCTCTCTGGATGGGGAAGCTCAATGTATTATGACAACTTCATGTCGATGCAATGTCACATGTACTTTAAATCATGCAGGCAGTGAGAGGCTTTTCTTTTGGAATGCAAACACAGGAAGTCTATGTCTATGAAGTCATTTTTCAACCTTTATGCAGGGAAGGTTGAAGGAGACGTGACATGTTTTCAAGAAAGGGTCAACCTATCTTTTCTTTTTCAGCTTCACTTGTTATGTGCCTTGCTTTAGAGTTCCAAAATAGATCAAGTTATAATTAGATTTTGTGGTCACTTTCTCCAGATTTGTATCATTGGAATCGAAACAGCAACTTTGTGACATGACATCCTGAAGCTTCAGGCTCCCACCACCCCATTAAGACAGAGCATCATTAGTCTCCGTCTGGTAGGTGCTGCCCCAGTGTTTTCTTGTGTGGTGCTGTCTTTTATGAACTTGATGTATTGATGGGCTAGAAAACACAATAGTCTAAAAATAGGACAGAGCAAAGTGAATATACATGAGAGAGTGTATGGCTGTAAGTTTATGTGCGTAGGAACAGGTTCAAAGTTGTCCAGCATATTCTCAGGGTTCTACAAAAATACATACAATGTGTTGATTGGTTTTTACCAGCCTCTGTGATTGCTTTAAAAGAGTTCCTCCGATAACAGAGACAAAATATGGACTACTTGAAAGGTTCTTACGATTTATACAAAAGCACTTATTTTCTGAATAGTTATTTATGTAATATTAACATTTAAAGTATTACATCGCTTAGCAATTTGGTGTATGGCAATTGTCATTGTTTTATCAAATTAATAAATCAACAAGAGTGCCTACAATGTAATGTAAACTAAGTGATGAATATCACTTCAATTTATTATTTGTACAGGTATATCTGCATTACAATATTTTTAAACAATATCAAAGCTCCAAACCTTTATGGTTTTACTGATCATATGATTATTATCATCAGTTTTTGGTATAGTTTTTAATTCCAGCAGATACAAAACAACTTGGCAACGTCCTACTGAAGTCAGAGTTTGGAAATAAATATCTGGCTGTGTGTGGCTTTCTAAATGTTAAACGAGGACTTCAACTTCACAGACAATACATTTACTTCAGCTGTCTGCCATTTGACTCAGAACAGGTAGTGTAGTACTGACTTGCTCGAGCTTGTAGCAGCAGCAATGAGCTAGTCTCTCATGTCTGTGTGGATGTGCAGACTCAGGTGTTGAGTAATTATCACTCTCATGGTTAAAGATCTGGATCCTGTGCTGAATGTATGAACACTAGTAAAGCTATGTGCAAAAAAGCGTCCATGTTCCATGTGTCTGTATGGTGCTTGTCTCTGGGGTTAGCAGCTAGCACACTGAGCTAAAGCAAGACGTTATGCAAAGCACGTCTGAAAACAGTTGCTCAGTGTTGAGTAAGACCTTTTGTCTGTCCTTCTTAACACCACTAATTGAGGGGATCCAAACTCCTGTCCTATTTGCCCCCCCTTCCTGAATATTGTGATTAATCTGAGCTCATTCGTGTGTGCTTCGTGATACAGTGCAAAAGAGGGGTAGAAAGATAAGGTTTCTTAGCGCAGAAGAAAACTCCCTTCGGGGAGATTACGCAAACCGAGCCGATGATATCATCAAATCAGCGTGGACAGAGAAAAAAGGAAGGGTGGGTGTAAGAAAGATGGGACTCAAATGGAGGATAGAAAGGCTGTGCTTAAATGAGAGGGGATCTGCTTTATTGCCAGTGTAATGGCCATGGACGGCTTAAATCCCCCTGTAGGCTAAATCTGGAGCTCTTTTTATGAAACCAACTCCTTCTGTGACTTGCACCCACATGACAAAATTACAATCAATTAAGGAAGACATTCACAGTCACTGCACAGTGATTTAGAAAGCTGAGAAGGGAAAAGTGCAGACTGTGTGTCTACTTAAATCACATATATTAACTTATGGGCACGAGGGGAAGGTGGGACATGAAGGTTAAACTAGCCTGTAGGCATGGAGGCTGGCCCTTTATATGTAACACGCTTAAAACTGTTTAAATATTCACATGGACGTTTTTTAAAGATTTACAGAGAACCACATCTATCGTAAGCATCTATGGAAGTCATATGGTCAGTCATTTTTCATTTTAAGGCTTTTAAGGAGGTAATTGATGTTCTTATTGTCATTGAATAAGGCTTACTGACTCATGGAGATCAAAAAGACACATTAAATATAGTATCATATCCGAAAGTACCAAATATTTCTCACAGTATATCTGGTTCCAGGTCACATAATAGCTGAATCGGTGAAGTGTATGCGATCTTATTTAAAAACGCAATCCTTGCATTTATTTTTCGCCTTGTGGACTTTACATTAAGCTATATCTGCTCCTCCATGACACTGCCAATACCAGACATCCTCAAATGTTTATGTATGAAATTATTAAGGTAAACACTCATATTTGCTTTGGGATATATTGAGATAAAGGCTTCACCAGAGGAGCCAGGTAGGAAAAAAAAGATGGATAAAGAAACCAAGCGAAAGAAAAAGACTTATCTTACCTTCAAGCACTGTGAGCTTGGCGCTGGTGTTGATCTCGCCAGCACTGTTGCTGGCTGTGCACTCGTAAATGGCTTCGTCTCTGTGTGTGCGCAGTGGCTGGATCCGCAGTACGGAGCCCGAGCCATCATCAAACTCAATCACCTAGGAGAGCCGGAGCAAAGCAAGGGGGCAGGGACGTTATTTTTAGAGACCGAGGACATCACTTTATTGCAACATATAAAGAATATTTGTTCAGACAGTTTTCTCTAGCTCTGTTTCCCATTCTGAGTAGAAATAATGGAAAGTTTTGAAGTTTCCAGCTTTCAATTGTATGTCCTGGAGGATTATAAGGCTGTTGTTCTCGTTAAAAAGGTTCACCTAAATACAGGTGGCACTATAAGTTTAAGAGTGAACTTTAATTTGGAATAATATCGAAAAACCTGGTGAATCTCAACAGGTATCATATCAAGAAATACCACAATCCAATAGTGTACCCCACCTACATTATGTTACAGCGTAACACGACTGGTCAGATACAGTGAGAGTTCCCACTTAAGGCATTTCCTTGTGTTCAAATGGATTCAAAAGAGGGAGGTGAAATACATCAAGTCAAGGGAATATATGGCTAGTGATGGTGGGGCTGAAGAACAGACGGGAAGGATGAGAGTGTGAAAAGACGGAAAGAGATGAAGAGGACTATATAAATCAAGATGGAAGGAGATTAAAGAGAAGGGAGGCCTGTCTGGTCTCGCTTGGAGAAGAGAGGAGTTGGTGTGATGCTCAATAACACAGCTATTGATTGTGTGTGCTTTGCTTGAATGCACGTGTGGGTGTGTCTGTGTTAATGAGAGAGGGTAAGAGAGGAAGTCTAAGGCCCACGCTTGTTATGATTTGTATTATGTGTGTTGTGGTTGGACCTGCTTGTGTTTGTGTGTGTACATGTTCGGTATCACGTTTGACTGCTCACCTCAAAGCGCTGGGAGCTGACTTTCTTGCCTTTCTTCATCCAGGTGATTCTGGGTTTGGGCTCCCCGGTGGCCAGGCACACAAACGACGCAACTCCTCCTGAGATGCCCGTCTGGTCTTCTGGGGACTTGACGAAACTCGGCATGCCTGAAGAGAAAGGAGGATAGAAAAGTGATAAAAGCAGGGAGGGAAAGAGGGAAAGGAGAAGAGGAGCAGAAGGGAGAATGTTAGTGTCTACTGCCTGTCACATCAACAGGTGAATCTTGGCTTTCTGTGGGTATCATTTTCTCCATACAAAGGCAACAATGACACAACCCACACTGGCCTTGTTGCTGCTCACACCTGTGGCTCAGTCATGGGAGAAACAACTAGTCTTTTTTGCGGCTGCCTGTCACTGTATTTATGTTGAATTTCTCCCCTGTGCTTCGACACGCCATTGAATACGCAAGTAAGAGTAGAAAGCAGTAAGGGTTCTGTCTCGGGAATATGGTAGATTGCATTAACACCAATAGATACAACAAGATAAGCAGTCAGATTCCTACAAAACATTTCAACAAAAATCACAAAGAAAGAGAGCAAGATGACGGTAAAAGGGGCACTTTGGGAGTTGATCGGGTTATTTAGCATTCAAAACATTTGTGAGTTATGAGGCATTGCTTATTGTGTTCTAAAATCCAAACAAGGCTCATACTATATTCATATTCTGTAACCCCTGTCTGACTTCACAGATAATGTGTTTACAACAACACAGTTGACTACCTTGGAGAACACCTCTTGACGTGATTCTCCTGTTTGCCTTTGGGGTGTTTTTAGCGAGCACCACACCCAACATCATTGTGCGTAGGACAATGGAATGTGTGTTTCAGCAACGGCCTGTCTAGGTTGACATGATGCTACAATGAGGGTGCTCCATGCTACGGCGTTGGTGCTTTTTGCTTTATTTGCAGCCTCAGACGTGCATCTTACTAGTCTGACTTTGGGATAACACAATGGCCTTATTACCAGCTCCGTCAGCTCGTGTTTCATCTCCAGAGTCATTAAAGAGGCAGGTGGGGAACACCTAAACCGCAGTGGTGCAGCAGAGCGCCCCGTGGAGACGCGCACAAAGGGTGAATCATTACTCTGTATACACACAGGAGATGCCAGCATTCCCTCTATGAGCACACACTGGGGAAAACCCAGCAGTGGCTGCCACCATTTTTTTTACCCCTTTCATGTTCTAATATAATAACATTGATGGGAGAAGGGTTGGGGGTGTCGATATCTAGTTAGGATAACATAATGCCTCTTTCTGATATGGATAGGGCCTTCCGTGAGCATATTCTCCAGGTCTACCAGTAACATTCATTGTAAACCTCTGCCCTCACTACGTTGGAGAGAGAGAGGTGGTGCTGTCGGTCCTTGCTCGAGGACATTTCTGCAGAGGAGCTTTCTTCAAGGCACACGATAAAGGAGATACTGAAAGCATGCAGGCAGAGGTGTGTGTGTGTGTGTATACATAATGCTTTGATGTGAGATGATTTCACACATTCAAATGCAACTGGGTGGAGGGAAAGAGGTAGCAGCAGAAATATGAATTGTTTAATGTGATTGTATGCATCTCCTGATTAAAAGCTTACTGTCCATGAAGGACTATGACATACTGAATATGTATATTTGTTTATACCAAAAAAGAAAAAATACTTTTGTATAAGTAACATAACACTGTGAAGTGTGCTGTAGTGCAGTGTGAGGAGTGTGTGAGTAGGCAGCTCTGCGTTACAGTTATCCAACACATAAGTTTACATCCATTTTTGAACTGTGACCCCTTCGCAGTACCTAAGCCCACCTGACATTTCAAATATATGTTCGTCTTCCTGTGGATAAGATTTAGACTGCAACCGCTCAGCGCTAAATGGTTTTCTATAGCGTCAGAATGTGGCTGTGCCGCTGTGGTACACGCAGGCAGCAGCAGCAGGAGCGTTGTGCTAATGATTCAAACCTGATAAGCTGCTGAGAGTGTATGCCTGAGCATGCATCTGTGCGTGCTTCGCTGGTGAGTTGGAATGCTCAAGACCTGATTATCGCCGTTCTGACTTCCAAGAGCTCCGGCTAACATCTGCCCAAAGCAGTTCCCTTAGTTAATGTAAGGGCTTTCCACGTTTTTGCTAGGATGGAGGATCAGGCAGCATTAAACAGTTATTTGGACATGTCTCAAATGAAAGGATTTAAGCTCAAGCATTAACATTTAAGTTAGGAACTGCTGGATCTTGAAAAAACATAAGAATGTTTTCGGATAAGTGGAAGAAAAGGGTAAACTGGCCCTTGCTGAGTTTTTCCCGTCTTAATCCTCTTAAAAAAAGCTTCCCCTGAATTTCGATAGTTAACCTTTGACTCAAAGGCGAAACTATGGCCTTCGGAGCTTTCTATCGTTAATCCAGATCTCACCAAGCATTCAATCATAACATCTCAAAAAAGGTCCGTGATGACCCCAAACCCCTGACTTACAGACGGGTTTAATAATGTTTCTAATGCACTCCAGCAGAAGTGCAGAGACATTTATTTTTGGACTAAGACTCTGCAGAGTTCCTCCATCATTGAGCCACCACTGGAGGGTGAGGATATCAAACTGTTGGGTGTGTCAGTTATTTTCTTAGAAAGACAAAATCCAGACTTGACCCTTTTTTCTCTTTGCCTGTGTCCCATTTTCCTGGCTGTCAGTTGTCTCATGAAAACAAAGGCAGGGATGAGGTGGAAAACACATAAGCCTACGTATGCAAATCCTTCTCTCAGTCGGTGGCTGCGAGTTCTGAGCCGCACGTTTTCTAAGCTTTGATATATCACATTCAAAACTCCTATCTTGGCACTCAAGACTTTACCTCATGCTCTCTTCTCACTGGCAATGTGTAGGAAGTGCTGCCACAAATGTCAGGCCCAGTGTTGGTTGCAAGATGGCATAATTTTCATTTTTTTCATCGACGCTTCATGAATACTTCATATTTACCAAATGTAGTTTACTGGCCCTACCAAGATTAAGGCGTTCTCTAATTGTTGACACAATCACGTGAACACTGTGATTGGGATGTGAACATTAAAGCAGATAAACATATTTGTGATACAAGTCGATCATTTAAACATTTGGTATAATCACCTAATTACTGCATCAGAAAGATCAAAAAGTGATCCACATGCAAAGCAGTGTTGCTGTACACCAAACACTGTTGTTGGTGAGAAAAACAGATTTGTTGTTAGTAGAGCAAAAAGGCTTTCATGTTACGACTAATTAACGGAATAAGTTAATCAAGGCAAAACCAGTTAAAACCCAATGTTTTGTTTTTTTCTTGTGAGACTAATAAGGTGTATCCTGTGTTCTACAAAACATCCTCACACCCTGATAGACATTCGCCTGATTATCAAACAAATCATTGGGTTATTAGGGAAATTAATTCTAACCCTTTTAACGCGACATTTTCAAAAATGTCAAACAAAGTGCTAGCCTAATTAAGCAGTACTTGTTAATAGTGAGTCATTTGTATTAAATCAATTATCACATCCATGGATATGTGTGCCATATTGACTGCATATTTTACATTTCAGAGCAGGCTATGGACAAATGTGCATAGCATGTTCATAGCATGTGCTACGTTTAGATGGCACTGAGGAGCGGCTGCTGATAGCTCTGTGTGTGGGGGGAATAAACGGTTATGGGGGTTTCCGTACTCCAGTATTTCCACAGGTGTTTAATTCTTCTCTAGATAGATCTGAAAATGTTGGGACAAGTAATCATGAAAATCTATAAATGTAAAGCAAACAGTTTACAACTTAAGACAGAACAAAGGTGACATTTAAGAGGCTGGACACATTTGAAAGGGGTTTACTTTAATATGACTTCATATATATGTAGTCTTATTCCTGTTATGATCACTCAAAGCAGCGTTATTGTATGGTATGTTTCCTGAGCAGCTTTATAGTTTTCTCTTTTATCCTTGTCTGGGGCCTCCGAGGCTTGTACTAACTGCAGAGACAGCAGAGAGAGCTGTGTAAATGGTACTTGTGTGGCTAACAATTAGCGTATTCCCAAGTCTGCCAGAGTGCCCATTGAGAGCTACTCTGTGGTGTAGAGTATCAGGAATCGATACACACGAGGCAGAGAGAAAACCATTAATTCTTATTAATAATGGATTAGCAAGTTATCATTTCCATGAGGCAACACTTAGTGGAAATTTGTCTGATGGCATCAGCACTTGTTGTTTTAATGGAACACTTCCATTAGGGCCTTTTCGGGCCCTTAGCAGGCAACTTGTTTGCAATTAATTCCATATAAAAGCTGCCTCTCCTGCAAGTTATTTACCCCGATAAAGTCAACTGTACGTCAGGCTGTTTGTTTAAAACAACAGCAAGTTCTGCACTTCTGTTTCACAAATTAACAACAAAGAGCACTGTGTTCTTTTCCCCCTCAAATGACCAAATCTACTGTATGTTACAGGGCTTTTAACATGCTATGATATGAAGCAGGGGTTCCCTCCTTTTAATCCATGTATTTCACATCAACACGATGTGTTCGTATGATCTAATCACAATATAAAGAGAAAGCAATGCAATGCACGGTAATGGCTGCCTGGTCAGGTTTGGTGGGACTTTCCACTCCCTCTCATTGACAGTTAGTTCACACTGCAATGAAACACAGAAGCCAAATCATATTTTGTTCTTTTCCTTTCAAAGAATGATAGTGTAGTGGAAAAATATCGATTGAGCTTTTAAAGCTTTATCAAAAACGTTAGTGAAATTGAAAGAACAATGTCATACATCATCTGTGAGATATTGTACTTACAATAACATTTTCTAAACCTATAGAAAAGGAAAGAAAGAAACCATCAACGTTTCAATACCCCAGTGGACCATGAAGACAGGCTTTCTATCAGGCCTTCCAACCTTCAGTGAATTATTCAAGACAGCAGAGAAGAACAAGAACTCTAAGTGCAATTACCCTTCACTCCCCTCTTCTCAGTGTGAGCAACATTAACGTAATGGCTTTCATCTTCTCAAGCCGATTATGAATGAGGGAGGTATATTATAACTCTGCTCTGGCTCCCTTCTAGTCTGTCAGTCATTATATGACATTTGAAAAAAACAGAAACCACAATGTGCTTTGGTGACCGATGCCAGGAGTGGGCATCTCAAAACAGCTGTTTAAAAAACATGCAGGGATAAATGCTTCATTGTGTAATTGTTAAAGGTGGTATGTAGGTGTTTCTGCTATCGCATGCGGGGAAATGTGAGGTGTTATATTACCTGTGGTATTTTAAGTGGCGCCCAACGTAACTCTATCCAAAGATGATTCACTACCTGTGGCTTTTTTCAACCCACCACAGTCCTTAAGGGAATGTTTTAACAGACATTAGATCGAGACATATACTCATGTCTTTGTTAAGACAGTAGGCTACTTATTTTGTTTTACTATCGCATAGTGAGAAATATACTGTTGAAATGTAAATGACTGTTATATAATGACGGAAACTATACTATATATTTTACAGTTATTTTTTCTTTTCTTGCCGTTGGACACGCCCACACAATGTGGACAATGCAAAATCGTCTCTTAATGAAGTATGTGGCGCCAACCTACAAGATAAGCCTGTTAATGTGTCGACAGAACTGCATAGCTCATCTGCATAACCCTGGGGCTACATCACCTCCGATGTTCATTAAGTTCGCTTGATGAAATGTTCTCATTTGCCCTGTCGTGAAAATAAGTGCTTTTCCATTCTTAAACTGTGAAGGACGACTGACTTCTGCATTTGGAGGCATGTGTGGGTGGTAGCAGAGTGTCAACCTGGGGACACTCGCATGCAAAACAAAATACAAAGAAGGAAAAGCACATTTTGAATGCAGCTTGAATATGTAAGAACGTATATGGCGTGACAGCTTTGTAATGGAAATTCAAACTACTCTGTAAAGTTGCCGTGGGAATACGAATGGAGATTCTTGGCTAAATGACCGGTGTTATGCTGTGTTCGTTATTCTCGCGTCCAGGAGAGAAGCTTTAAAAGGAGACTAAATGGAGTCTCTGAGAAGGTTAAAATGGTTACTTTAATTAAAAATATGGCGCGGTAATGTTACAAACAGGATATTGTTCAGTCAGGAGAGAAAGACTGCAGCTTCCTCTCCCAATGGTGGCCGTGAAGAAGAGACCTCACAAGCCTTCGTCTTTCCCGTTTGCTGGCTGTTTGCTCCTCCTCTCTGTGAGCTGTAGTGCCGTAGGGGACTTCCCCCCTCGTTCTTCTGTGTCCGATATCGCGTTAAACAGAGGATTTCGACATTTTACATTCATTGCTTACTTCCACATGCCTTTTCTCCTCCTTATCTCTTTCATAACTTTATATGTAATACATGTTAACGGCGTCAATAGCCACTTTAATGATACTAATGGACGGTAGTCCCGGATGTCGTCATGAAGGATTTTCAGAATAAAAGCTTGGTATTGAGAACTTCCGGTTTTTTCCAGAATAAAATAGCATTTAAACTGACGGTATGTTTAAGGTACATTATGCCATAAAACATTGATTTTAATTTCTCACACCGGGGACTTCGTTAATGTTGATGGGTAAAGTCCAATGGTCACCTTGGCACAGGCCCTGACATTAATAGACCAGTGTGGGGAAAATGTTAAGTGTGTTAAGTGATCCCAAAGGTGGTGGGCTGGGGGGGTTCCTGCCGCTGAGACGCCTCTCCGCTTCTACAGAGATCTCGTTTTGGGGTTAGCTCGTCATCCATCACCACGCACCCCCTTGCGACCCCACTAACCTCATTAATTTGCCTCCCCTAGATTAGCCCTCCCTGGGAGACCACAAAGAGCCCCTACCATTGTTCTCATCCTCTCACCCACATGGCCTGGAGGTCTTAAGTAATTCCACTCTCCACTAGCCAAAATTGAGAGAACATTTAATTATGTTACTGTAGGGACATGGAACAATAAAGAAACCTCTGGCTTTAGGCCAACAGGCTCTTTGTTGCTTCCCTTATAATTTAACATCTATGAAAAGTGTCTTATAAGCCTTGATTTGGTCCTATTAAATGCTGTGTGGCCAAAAATGAAATACAAAACAAACTAATAAGTCACAGAGGAATTGAAATGTCTTTTGTCAATAAAGCCATCATTATGAAAACATAATTTAAATGTCTTTTTCAAACTGAAGGACACTGGCGGTTATTGTCGTCCTGTGGCATTGCCGAATCCGGGATGCAGCAGAGGGGTGACCGCCTCTGGCCCTGCTATTGAGCTTCCTAATTAAACTATTAATCTCACATCATTAACATCCGATGACCCTTTCCTCCCTCCATTCTGACATTGCCGACTGCCTTATGAAAACAATTTCCCATCAAATCTAACCAACCTCTAAATTGTGTTCCTCCAACACTTTATCTTGCAGATGTTTTTCTCATCTATATTGTGGTTTCTCAGAGTGCATTTCCTGTTGTTTAGTCCCCCCCCCCACCCACCTCAGCCTCCTTTTCTCTCTCTGTGTGCCTGTCTGTGTGATGAGTGTGGACCACAGCTGTGTGCTAACTGCATTAGTCTCCAAGTGGCTCTCCAAGGTGGATATGGTTACTTTTAATTAAAAAAGAATCAATTTCTACCCCTGTCAGTTTTTGAACTGGGTGACCATATGGACACTAAAAAATACAATCCAATTTCTAGCACCCCAGCCCCCCGTCTGGGCACCTCTCTCAAAACCACTTTGGCACTTCAATCCCATCAGTCATTGTAAAAGCTCTAGCATTTGCCAAATCCATATAAAGGGCTTGTCTCATAAATATACATTTTGAAGATATGCCATGTAATTGGCTATTTTTGTATACATATCTAACATTTTTAGTCAAGTTTGCCAAAACCAGAATACTTGTATATTTGTCATAGTGGCCCAATGGGAAACCTCTTAGTGGTATAGTCATTGGACAATAAAATACACTACAGAGCACGCACACTGTTAGTGGTGGGAGGACACACAATTAGGACAATAAAAGGAAGTGGCATGACACAGTGGTTTAAAACTCACATAAACGTATTAAGTTCATTATGGTCACATTGTAATCCTCTTGCCACTCGGAAGGGAAAGAACAAGACTTGGTGGTTTTGCCGCACCTCACACGAAAAGCCACCCAAGATTATAACATGAGAGGCACCAGAAGAGACACATACATCAAAAGCTTATTAAAGGCAGGGAAATAACTCACAATGACAGCACTACAAAAAGATAACCATTACGTTTAAGTGCTGGATATGTATGACTTTGAGGCTGACCTTGTGGGCCACTGGCCTATTGTGTACTGGAGGCTGTATAGGGAGCTGGTTGATTAGGAGAGCTCCCGGGGGATCGATGGTGTGTCTGTGACCAGCACTCACAGTAATCACACTGTATTGTGTGCCTACTCAATGACAATATAATGTAATGATGCACAGGGCTATCACATTGGAAGTGCTCGTGGAGGATATCTTGTACTTATTTCCAAATCATGACGAACTGTACCATCTTAACTATAACAAACTAACAATCAGTTTCACAACAACCTTTGAAATGTAGCCGTAATAAAGTAGCAGACAATGCAATGTAAATTGAATAACCTATAGATTGTATGTGAGGATAAGGTCTTACACTGATCATACGTTTGCTACCTGTGGTTGCTTTTGCCTGTTACTTTTTCAAGAGGGATACAAGGACACCAGACCATGTAATCAGAAACTTGCCAGGCACTACACCCATAATATCTGTCTGGTGTCTGCCCTGTAATACAGGAAATCCAAACCAGAACTATCAAGTTCACATAACTAAGTTGCATACAAATTACAGGCATCAAATGCAGCCAACCCTGCTATTAGTGGTAGGTGTTATTTTTGCCCCCCAACTGTCTTATTTTAATTCTATGTCTGTTTGCTTTACAGTCTGGGTAATAGCAGGTCTACGCATTTTCCCATGTGTGCTTACATTATACTACAACCATAGATTAACCTCGGACCACAGCCAGGCTTTTCTATACTGTAAGTCTTTATATGTTTGTTCTTTAAACTTCAATTCTATCTTTTATCAAGTCCCTCATTCATGTATCAGTGTTTGAGTGCATCTTCAATCATACTGCCTGTGCCAGCTTGTCACAGAAGAGTATCTTTGTCTGTTAATTAAAATGCTCGGCTCTGGGTTTGTATCCGTGAATGATATGATTACTGAAATTAGAGACTGGAGCAATCTTGCTCTCATGGAGACAAAGAGGCAGATCACAAAAAGACTAGATGTATAAAAGTAAGAGCACCGTAGACCATTGTTCAAATGAACCCCTACTGTAGTTCACAGCACTGAACACAGTAAAATACATGTTAGCTTGCTCTGTCTAGCTATGTGTGATCAGATAGAATGAGACCACCAAGACAAAATATGTTCTACACTATGTTTAACTGCCATCCTGCACATTCTCTTAATATCCAATAGCAGCCAGCGGAATAATAAGAGCACCATCCACACTCTGCACTGGGCATCAGACAGACTCAGCACATCTAAATACAATCTTGCCACTTTCATTGCCCCTAAAATTACTTTTTTCTTCATCATCTCTTAAAAGAATACGCTCCGTTAAGGTTTGGTTTGGTCCTATCTACAGTAGTAAGTAACCCCAAACATGTAATTGTAACTATGCACTGCCTTCAGATGCGCACCCTTTCATGGCATGTACAGATAGTTTGGCTGCATCCCATTCAATAGGAATTCAGTAAAACCCCGACCCTCTGCCAGCACAGTGCATTCTCCGATCACATGTGGCGCCCACACTACTGCCAACACTACTGCTCTGTCTCAGCCAAAAAACAAACTAACAAATGTCAGTTTGGATTATATTACTGGAGTGAACAGATTTTATATATTTCAACGATATCTCAGTTACCGTGTGGACTGTTGATTTAAACAAAGTATACTTTTTTAAGCAGCTTCTGCTAGGTCTTGTTAGTTCACTGTTTCTAGAGTGTAGCTTGATCAATTATCCATTTTTTTTTTTACTTTTGCTTAATTCATTTCCATTCATTACTTATTGTAAAACATTTATTTTTTGAATGAGTAGTTCAATGTAAACCAAACTTTAGGTAATTCACCAAATGGGTAATTTCACACTGTATGTGTCTCAGAGATAAATGGAATTATCTGACAAAACAAAGGATTCACTTCTGCTTATAATATGGTACAGGGCTTGTTTCAGTCTTCAAATGACATGCTAATATAGCGAAATCAATGAACCCCTTTTTTCCGACTGTATTCCTCTTATCTCCAATGTATTCCCATTAATTACTATGTGAAGTTTCCCCCTTTAAAAAGTCCTGGAATATTTCCACTTTAGTTCTATCACTATGAAGTCAGAACAAGCAATCTTGCCAGACCACATGAACAAATCTGTAAAACTTTTCTGCAAGGTCAACATCACACTGATAATATTGTGCAAATCTCTAGACAAGCCGCTTGGGACAAAGATGATAACGCAGCGCTGAGTGAGACAAGACAAAGGGTACAGGAAAACAAATCCTCCCGGACCCATGTATGAAAGCACAGGGCAGTTGTTGGGAACGGGAGGGGTTGGGGTATAATTGAATTACAGTGACCCCATGACAGCACTATAGGTGAGGTCGTCTGCTGAATTAATTCTGTCCCTGACCCCAGTTTCTAGTTCTTGGCTGCCCTCGAGACCCAAAGGCGCAGCGATGGTGACACATCTTTCTGAGCGGCTTCGTGCCGCCGAAACCGTCATTCAGATTGACAGCCGGGCTCAGAGGCCGATGGGGCATCACGATGTGCACTGTAAGCTTCTTTTTTTGTGCAAATGCTAAAGCTCTATACTTTGGGACATGCGTTATACAAGCTGCTCTTTCTGTGTGTTGGAATCCACCAAAGAAACCAAATGTTAATTCAATTCATATTCTATTTTAAATGAAACTCTATGCTGCACAGCAGGAAAGCTTGTTCCCATGAATATTCCTACAGTTAATTCATGTGCAACAATGTAGTGTGCTAAATTATTTTATATGAGGAGAATGTCTACAAAGGGGTTGCATTTGCTTGACATGGTTAGAAAATATACCTGAAATTATTCTGAAAATAATTTGCTTTTAAACCTTGGTTGAGGATACAATGAGGGGCATAAAGCTCTTACTGTCAACATAGAAATACCAGGCAGGAGGTTACTTACTGTCTGCATGAGAGGAGAACACCAAGCAGGTGAGTAGAAGCAGGAATAGCAACGCCCCTCTGGGCAGGAGGGGCGCTGCCAGGTGAATATTAGGCACCATGTTCCAAGTTGGCACTGCTCCCTCCTCAGTCGCCTGCTAGACACGTCCCACTCTGACAGGATCAAAGACTAACACCTGCGAGAGCAAACACATGCACAACAGGAGAAGATAAACATTAGTATTCAAACCCACTATACATTTGCATATATTTGAATGAGCATAATAACACAGTAAAGCAGAAATATCAAAAGCAAGTCGCAGAGCAGAACCAAAGGAGACGGGAAATGTTGTATATAAAAACCCTTACTCTACACTTGTAAGAAAACAACAGCACACAACACTTGAGATCTGCGATCAGCAAGGCACCCTATACCCACAACAAAATACTGCTTGGGGGCAATACAAGTGGAGCCGAGCGAATGTAACACGCTAACTACATCAGCGGAAGAGTTAGGAAACAAATGCAGTACAATGTAGCAGAGAGAAATGATGGAAAGAAGAAATAGAAAGAACAAAGGGGAGGTCAGGACGCAGGATTAACATCCTCAGCTATGCTCCCACAAAGGGGATCAGTTAAAAACCCAGAGGAGCTCCTAAACAGAACTCCCTGAGGACCCCCGCCCACTTAATGTTCCCCATTAAGAAATTGAAACCGTGTCTTCCAGATGGGCTCAAATCACACAAAGTGCCATGATCTCATAACATGACAACATGTATTCATACATAAACATTTCACTTACAACACACCCCAAGGGGGACATAGTTGGTCAACAAAGTGGCGGCAGGTGTACCACAAATTAACCATAATTAACCGAGCAATAAAACAGAAAGCATTGGCCCATCTTCTTAAGTAGTGGGTGGAGACACAAAACAAAGGCTGTCCCTCAAATTAAACCGCACAAGCATGGTTCTTTGTCTTTTTTAGGAATTAGATTTGGCGTAGGAAATGACTAAGCCAGCTGATTAGATTTGGGTATATGACCCTAAGTTTGTTATAGCCTGCAGTTTTGACGTCTAACGCTATTATAGACAAAGTAACTGTATCCCCATGAATTGAGCTAACTACATTTCTTATCCCTACACTCTTGCCCATGGCCATCTGTGATGAGTAATCATAACGCTGTAGAGCAGACCACAATATGGTAAGGATAGATATCTCTCTTTTGATGGAATTAAAGCAGTATCTCCAAAGGACTTCAGAAAAATGAACTAAAAAAGTTTTAAACTAAGCCTTCTTTTGTCTTCAAGGGCTCCATGACAATTATTCTGTATAAAGCTTTTATAAGAGGCCTATTGGAATCGAATTGAAATCTTTCTCAGCTCATCTGTTCCGTCTCACGGCCGAGTTTATAGTGGCAACCGAACAATGGTGATTGCTGATATTTGTGAGAAGAGAAAGAGAGGTGCCCAAAATGCAGAATATCTTGAGGCTAGCTGGGTGGCCGGTCAGCTTCAGTCCATTCAGCTCAGCTAAATAAGTTTGAGTGTCAGGAACACAATGCCTCCAGTATCTTGTGGATAACAAACCTGTTCCATTCTTAATCTTAAGCCTGTAAAGGTGTTGAACAGCTCATTACTCATGGGGCTATTTCAATGAGTGTGGAAAAAGTGGAAAAATGCACACACCGGGCACCTTTTGACCATTCTCTTTGTGAAGCAGGACCAAGGGAAACTCTCTGCTTGACAGAGATCTTAGGAAAGCAAAGTTTCAAGAGTTTCCTTTTATTCATCCGAGCTCTGCTTTAACCTCTTTCGACAAGTCACTCAGCAAAGGGGGAAAAAAACAGCATGGCTGAGAATAATGAGGGGCAGGTATGCTCGTGAGTCACGGTGCCGCTGCCTCACCTGGGCACAGACATACAGACAGGTATCCTCGACAGCTAGGTCTTCAACACTGTGTCTTACAGGAATGTGCCTTTGGCTTTCTTGTCTCCTAAACTAATATCCCGATGCAACACACCTTGCATCTAAGGAATTTCCAAAACAAGGCGTGCAGCCAAGATCATCTATCGTCAGTGAAAGTTCAAGCTGTGATCCTATCAAGGAGTATTATACTACTCCCTGCATGAACATTATTGAGAAATACCAACAAGTGCAGATGAAGTCATTTACAACCTCTGGAAAAACAGATCCCCCTTTTTAATTCACCATCACTGCTAATTAGAAAGAAGCTCATTGTTGGGGTGTTTAGCGTCTGCTGATGAAGAAGATACACAAATACACAGCTTAGGGTGCCAAATAAAAGTGGGCACACCCCCACTTTGCCACCCTAATTTAAAGACATTGAGGCCCTATTCTCATTTAATATCCTAAGTTAGTTTTGCAAAATGAGTGTAACTCGTACAAGTTTGTTGGCTGACACATTTGTTTTGACACTCATTTTTATGTACGGCAGCGTTGCGTTGGTTCATGTCGGTGGGTAGAGAGTGAGTGAGGCTGATAGAGTTGGCTACTCGTCGTGCTCCAAACCCTTGGCTGTGGAAGGATATCTTTTACAGCAGATGCCAGAGAGAGGCAGATGCTTTTCATCTTCAATGAGACAAATTCCTAGAGTGAGGTTTATTCTTTATTTATATAGCTGCTTATTTATCCCAGTGCAGGCTGGTGCCTCCCAGCTGCACACAAATACTATGGGACAACATTTGCCACTGTGTGTATTAGTGCTGTGGCGGTAGTGCTACTGAGAGAAGGACAGGGCACCAACATGGATACGATTCAGTGTGATCCAAAATCTGAGCAAGCGGCTCAGCTCACAGGAAGATATTGTTTGCAAGTATGTGGGAGAGTGAGAGAAAAACAATAAGAACATGTAGGGGTGGGTGTCTGCCCTTGTGAGATTGGATGTGAATCCTTCGGTCTCATTAAAGGTGGGGTAGGTAATTCACTTCAGAAACACTTTTTGTTATATTCCATGGAATGCTCTTAACATCCCGATAGCAACGAATATCTTAAGTGCTTTGACAAAAAATCCATAAAAGAATGTCATCAGTGGAAGCCGTAGTACTGTAAAAAGCACGACCAGTCATCTGAGCCGGCCCGGCTAAAATAACTGGATGGCCTACCTGCCTGTCAGCCTTCCATCTGGGCACAAACTTATCTCGTGCCCTCATTGGTCATGTGCGCATTCGTGTGTGTTGGAGGAGGGGCTCTGTAAGGAAGTCTGAAGGAAGGGGCAGATTTTTTTCGGCTGCGTACTTTCAAATTCTAGCGCACTCGAGCTGGTTTCTCCATTCTTACCTACCCTACCTTCAATGCTTTCATTCTGAAGCCTGGTTGGTGTGAGAGTAAGAGAGGAACGTGTGTATGAGAGAGTTAGCACTGCATAATTGCGGCTCAAATTATCATCTAGATTAATTCAACCAGAAATGGAGATCCTTATTAATAATCACAACATTTTATTATTTTACAGCTTTGTAAAATGTTATACAGATTAAAACAGAATTGCACAGGCTAAACTAATGTTTCATAAACCAGTTTTGCAAAACGTCTACATATTTTTTTAAACGACCAATGTTAAAATGATGTTATTCTAGCGAACAAAATTTAGACACAATTATGTCTGGCATTTACTTGTAGAAGCCGAGTAGAGATTCCTGGCACAATACCACCTACTTTCAAGGTACATGGAGAAGGGAAATAATGTGACGAGGTCAAAGCCTCAGCAACATTTGTAGTGAAAATAAGTACTTCTATTTCCTTCTTTCAGCCATTTTCAGGGATTTGATTTTGCCCCAGTCACTATGTAGTCTCAATTAAGCTAGTTCATTGGGAACAGAACACGCTGTCTGGATATAGGAAAATTATTCTCAAGACAAAGTCAAATAATGGTTAGTTCCCTTGACTTCATTTACACTAATAACCTGTAGAATAGGCAAAGGAAATGCCTTGTATAACACAACTAAGCTTTAAGCTTCCTAGGCAGGTTAGCTAATGCTAGTATCAACAAAATATAGGGTTTTGTATGGGGATACATGCTAAACACAATTTATGGTGTGCAGCATTGGGTCTTATGTCTAATTTGTCAATATATCTTATATATATATATACATAACACACTATGGTGTCATAGCAATTTCAACACACAGAAACAGCTAAAGATAACAGAAGGTCATTATATTGAAAATGACCCCAACCAAGGGGAGTCTTGGGTGTCTGGGGATTTCTCAGTAGTGCAGTGCGTGACGTATACTGTATGTACGCTATAGGCAGACGGCTAAGAGGTTTAGTGAAGTAATTAACAAAGGAACAATGGGTTGGAAAATACTGAACGGTAAACTGTGGAGGACAAAAGCGCCTTTGAGTGAGTTCAGAGGGGAGGGGAATATCACAAAAACACACACCTATCCTGTTTGCCACGCACATCAGGTGCCTGTCATTCAAGTCGTTACCCCCAGTGTGTGTGGCAAGGGAGTGGCCACCCATACAGAATTGGTGTTCTACAAACTGACAATGACCAGATGAAACAAGGCACAGCTGTGCAGAGAGAGCGCAGAGGCTGAGTAAACACTACTATTACACTAACTACAGGTAGCATCTCTGCTCTCCATCGTTTCCATCCCTCCTACTCATGTTCTCTCTTTTTCTCTGTCTCTGTTTAATGGGTCATCCTGAGTGTGTGGGGGGGGGGGGGACAGCTAAGATATATGGCTAGCCGTGTGGGGAGCTAATCATGGCCGTCCCTGGAGGTGATAAACCCAGACCAGAGAGGTTTGTGTTGGCGCAAGCTGCAACGGCTCCATAAACACTGTTACAAGCTGAATTTCGACAGCAGTGTTTTGGCTGCTGATTAGTTTTCCATGCCCTCCAAGGCCAACCCTCACAAGTCTGTGGTCCTTTTTACTTCCATGATAAAAACACCGCAAGAGCCCAGGAGAATTACTGCAACCCGAAGCGCCTTTCTGTCCACACAGACATGATGGTGTGTGTCTTTGTTAGTCCTGCATCAAAATCCACCCAACAAAGCCTAATGTCCTGTGACCTATCCAGTTTTACACCACTTTTGTTTACAAGCAGATTCCACAGAGTTAATTGTTAACGTTTTACTGCCGAATCGAGAGACTGAGAGGCACCTTTAACATATAAAAGCACTTCCTGAAGTTGAGCAATAGAAAGTAAGAGGGCCTGATTCTGTTGACCTATAATATGTAATAAATCACATGAGTAAAGTGTCAGTGTGGATGACTCAAATAAATCCATCATGTTGTTAATTTAAGTAATTACGCATAATAATACTATATAAATGTGAAATATATGCAGACATTTACAGCATGTGATTACCGATGACGCATTGCGATGTAATCGGTGACGCACAAGGGTTAGGACTTAATGCAACTTAATGTTGCTAAAAATGTCCTGAGCTCCTAACTTGCTCCTCAACAGGAAGACTATCTCACATTGGCTTTACCCATATGATACAATGTCGATTGGCATTTAGTCTGGTTGAGTGAACATTTAACAAAACTCAAGCACCCCCATAAATTGCAGCTGAAGTGGGATTTACAATCACCTCTGGGGGGCTACCAATCCTTTCAGCTGCAAATCAATCTTGAAATGAGAGGTGATGTGTATTACACTGATATGTATTTCACGGAGTAGGAGAGACATACCAGAGTGCCACTCCCATTTGAATTTATTAGAGAGTGATTTTTGCCGTTGTCGTGCTGCAGAGCAAGGAGAAAATGGCGTGCATTACAAAGTGCCGGGCAACGAGGTCGGCAATAAATCAAACAACAGGCTCAATATAAAACAGACATTCATCAAATAAAAGCAACGCTGTGCATATCTGGAACAATGGAGTGTGTGAAGCAGCACCAACCTTAGGAGCCTTCTTTACAGACAACTAACCAGTTCAAATGGTCTATTCATGAAGTAATCGGAAATTTCATTTCTTGAAACATGAATTATCTCCAAAGCACTGTAAGACAAACTTGTGTTGTTTATTCATTTGATCCCCTTTAATCTTTTGACATTTTTTATTAGAATAATTGATATTGCTTTTTTGAATTTTCCCTCTATTGTTTTCTCTTTGGTTCTTATCTCTGTTTATTGTGACGAATCGTTATTTTGAAAGAGGTAAATAAATACAATATGTTGTTATTGTTATTATTTAGGAGAACCTCCAAGGTACAGTAGGGCATCAATAGAACAATTAAGGAGAATAATAAAATAATAATGCTTTGTATTAAATTCTGAGTCTCTAAAAATGGAATGCAGCCAATATCCTTGCACTAGTTCAAAGACTGAAGGCAAGTTTTAACGTCTGTAGTTGTTTACAATTTAGAGAATTCCACAAATGATTTACTGCATAATTAAGAATGATGCTCAGCTATGGCCAAACATTAAATGAATAAAATAAACTGGGACTCTTTCTCAACAGCAGATGTGCATATATATCAAAGGAAAACTCACACTGTCAAGCAAGAGAGATGTGAAACACGTCACCACTTGACGGTTTGCTTGTGGACAGATGGTGCCATAAAATGACTAGGCAGGCAGCACAGAAGGACATGGACTCCCCCACCCCCACCCGCTCCTAACACCAAGACTTCAACTTCCCCACCCCCACCACCCCCCTGGGCAGAAAGCCTTGTCTCCGCCAGTAAAAGACAAACAGAGTGAAGGCATGTGAGCATAAAGTCTGGCAAATACAGAGCTCATTGGATCAATAGATGGGCTAAAGGAGGCAGTCGTTTAAGCTAACCCTGATCCATGCATATGTCTGGATCTTTAGCTACCGCGAAGAGAATAAATATTAGAAAAGTTAAACATTTTAGACTATGGTAGAACTAAGGAGGATTTCCAATGCTAAATCAAACACTGTGTAAGCAAGGCTTCTACTATTTTTCAACAGCGAAAACACTTGGGATTAAATGTTTTTATTTTATACAGGTGGCACTGAGGTCAAAGAACTTTGCTATAAGGGCAGAAGGGGCTTTTGAGGGCTTCATGCTATTCAGCAGGTGTCTCTACACTGTTCTAAATCAATTACCTCTAGTGAGCCAGTGCTTAGGGTAGGGGGTATTGTAAATCAGCTTGGTGTCAGGCCAGATTAGTGACTGTAACGGGCTGGGAGTGAAGCTCTTTGGTCAACAGGGACCCTACAGAGGCATACATGAGAACCAAGCTGTGGCCCCAGTGCTCACACAGAGCAGCAACTCTGGTAATTGCTCGCCACATACTTTGTACTAAGTTTGGGCATGCATACTGTGAGACTGGCCAAGAACTTGTTATACCCTTTCCATCAATTTGATCCGTCTGGTAATTAGAGAAAATGATGCAACTCAATGAGCAGAACTGCTTTAGGGCACTTTTGAATGTTCAGGATATTTTATTATGAGTCTGATCCAATACAAATACCATGATTGGTCTTGTTTTTTAATTCAAAAATAGTTATTTTTATACAAAAGTGTATCCATAGTGCTGACGTTGTACATACATATTTTGTTTTATAGTGATTAAGACAAATACTAGGACAATTTAAATTGGAAGGATTAGGTAGACTTCTAAGCATATATTACTCAAAGAACTGGTCACTTACTAGCTCATTGGTACTGTGCTGATAGTCTACGCTTGTCCAACTGCACGCATGAGAGCACATCCTTATCTACCGTATGTGTTGCCTACATTCACTTTGCTTCAGTCAGAGCTGGTACGTGCAGATGAAACTGTACAGTATATGGACACAATGGTTTTATTATTCCTGCCTACAACAAAGCATGTCAAATACACAAAGACAAAACCCTCTGTGGTCCAAAGTGCAGAGGAACAAACCCAGTGTTGACACTGGGAAGGGTTAGACTAACTTGGGAGAAGCACTTCCTATACAACCAGGGTTTTGTGGTGGGAAACAGAAACATTGGACCTGATAGTGTTAAGGGCAAAGCTTAAGGTCCTTTTTAGAAAGAAGGTGAGAAATGTGTTTGAAGGAATCTACAAAGGCACATAACATATGCTGTTCTAAGATCAGTCTTAAAACAAAACACCTATGTGTTACACAAAGGAAACCCAAGACTCCTGGTCTCCCAGAAACAGCTAAAACAGATTTAACATGGGTTAGTCGCCTTGGGGAGAAAAAGAGTATCCCTAAATCCTAATCCAACTTCTTTCCAGCCTTTTATTCAGGACGGCTATCCTCTCAGCCACTGTCCAACTAGTGAAAAGAGGCAGATTCTAATAAGCCATTCTGTCTTTCTGTCAGTCTGTGTTTCTCTCCTTCCCTGTTTCCTCCTCTCTCTCTCTAGCTCCCTGGCCATGTCTCCTTCTCTGTCTCTTTCTCTCTGTCTGAGCCACTAGCCAGTCTGTTGGAACAGATGGAACCATATATCCCCATTGCTCTCAGGAGGCCTGGGGATTTAAAATGTGCAAGAGATGACTGTGGAATATGCAGGGACACGTCGATAAAGGGCGAGAGAAGCAGGGATTCTCAGCTTAGACCATCTTCATCAAACAAGTACCACTCTCTTAAAAACTATGTGTGCGCTTTAGAGCAATTACCTAAAAAGATGCAGCTTCTAAACTAACAATAAACCTGACATGTCTGTTCTTACTGTCTAGACTTACTATCTAATCCAAGAGTGTGTCCTAAATGATGAGCAGAGCAACAATACTCTATTAGTAACAAAGGGCCCAACATATTTTCATTATGTTGCTGGCAAATCAATTGAGAATACATTTGATTATTAGTTTATAGTTGTACGTTATTTATTAAGCAGACGTTGAAAACATTTGCTTTATTCAATTAAGGCGGATCTTTTTTTAAGCAATAACAATAACTTTGATGATCAATGTCTATCATTATAGTAAATATTGAAGAAAATGTGCCATACCTTCTTTTCCAGCTTCTTAAATGTGTGATAGCAATGTCATGTTATGTATCACCACTACATTTCAGATATTTGGGGTGTGGACACACGCAGTTTAAAGTTGTATTCTTCATTGTTTTAGACTAGTAAGAAAAAAAGACATTATTTTTAAGTCTCCAGATTATGTAATTGGATCATTCTAATAATGTTGATGACAATCTTTATCTTAACAATTGTATTCAATTGTTGTTACGAGTGGGATATAAGAAAAAATGGAAAGCAATCCGGTTGTGTTCCGCCAGCATTACCATTTGGATTAGCCGGTTGGGAAACGTTTTCTAATGCAACCTTAAGCCGGAAGTTACATTGGTCAGAAGTGTTGAGTCAGACCTGCCGTCTTTCACACCTCACCTCATGCCACCTTTCAGGTAATGAGAAAGTATCTACACTGTATCTGTCATCTGGGAGAGGATTCTGCTTCGTCCTCCATCTCTGTGTGTCAGGTTGACAGACAGGAAGAGTGAAGAACAACAGGCAGATGAGGTTGTGAGCAGTACAATCGATTGCCAGCTGACTAGCAAGGTCCATTATACTGACAGGCCGGAGCCACAACACGACAACTTGCACTCCACCAACGCCCTCATTACTACCTATGAATCTCTCACTGGGACCAATCTCTCTGTGCTCTTCTCCTTTTTGCTCTCTCTTGCTTTCTCACAGTGCATCTCCCTGGGAAAAGCATAGGGCTGAATTTCTCTCTTTCAATCTGATGGAAACATTTTAAAAGAGGCAGAAGCCATGCTCAAGCCTCTGCACTTAGCCTTATGTACTAGGCAAGCAATGGATACTGAGCAAAGATGACGTGACGTAAGCGCGAATAAAATGCAGCCTGTACCAACTTGAAGACATTTCAAATGTATGAGAGGAGGAACCTCTGACATATTAAACATTTCTCCAACTACCACCCTGTCATTTAGCTATGCTATCTTGTCTTCTTTCCCCTCCTACATCCCCTTTAGTTATTCTGAAATCCTAAATCCTTGGAGAACTTATTTATACTCTATCCCCTTCCCCACCCCTTTCCTCACAGTACAGCTGCAGATAGGATTTACCTGCAGCTGAGACAGCCTCCAGACTATCAATTACCACCAGTGTAGAGTCTCTGGCTAACAAGACATACACAGACAACACACAGTGCACACACAGATAGACATACCTCTCAGAGACATCCAGTTAGAGAAATTCTAAACTGACAATGAGACACAGGATTTTATTGACAAATCAAATTGTTCGGTTAAATCCGGTTAAAAGAGTATCAATACATCCAATCAAGCTATTTAGATCAAGTGTTCTATGAAAGAAGAACATCAATTATAAGTGGAGATGCCAGAGATGCTATCTTCAGAGAATGAACTGGTACCATTTATAGAAAAATTAGTAAAACTTAAAAATCAGGTCACTCCAGGAATAACAATCAGATGTAGAGACGGAATTAAGAGCCCTAGATAACAGCAGAGCTAGTGCTATGAGTAAATAATACAAACTATATGTGTTGTTCAAAGCTGTGTGGGTAAAGTGTACTGCTTGCATGATTAGAAAGTTTCATAAAATGCACAAACACGCAGAACTTGGAGGCCTCACTGCAGTCCAGTTGAATAGTTGTGTTGTTTTACTGGCCTGCTGAAATATAACGAAATTGTCCCTGACATTTCATCCCACTCTCTGACAACGATTAAAGTGAACACCAGGCGTTACACATTGGAGAAAGACAAGCGAGGACAGGACCCGTCACTCACCCCACCTGATCCGCCCTGACACCTAAAGTGCCTCTGTCAGGTCAGCAAATGAAAAGCCATCACAGCCAATGTTGCAGTCATCAAGATGAAGTCATTCCATAGACTGGTTAAATCCTGGTTAAAAGCTATCTTGCCAGGCGCTGTTAATCTTTGTGGAGCATGTTTGTGCTCGAGGCGTCAGTTTGGATTCCCAGGCTTTGTTGATGCACAATCACAGGAGGTGCACAAACCTCAAGGTAAGAGAAATTATGCAGGGGGCATGGGCTAACACACCCCAATACAAGTCTTGTGAGGATTACAGTCTGTGATCTAGCAGCACTTGGTCACGAAGTGGGTCCAGTGTCAGCCTGTGAAGAAAGATCTGAGGAAGTGAATTCCTTTTAAGTGAGCCATCGTGTCTAGTCGCGGCAGTATTGCAGTGATCATTAAGGATAACATATTCGGGTCAAAAAGGTAATGCATATGCATTAACAATTGGCTATATGGCAACTCTATGTATAATGCAATACATTCACATCTCACCATTAAAAGCTTCTTCCCCAAGGGCTTTTTTTGCATGCATTGCTCAACATGTACAAACACATACTATGCATTATTTACCTTGTACATAATAGTACATTGCCTTTCCATGAAGCTTACAGGCATTTGCATGATTTAACTATTAATCTTTAGTTTCCAATCATGAGATGCAAAAGGGCTTTTCTACCAACTATAAAGAAGGAACTGGTTATCCTTCTACTTCCCTTTTTCTCAACCAGTTCTCTTGTCAGCCTAGGCAGTCAAGTCTGCCATGTTTACTAATGTAGAAGCAACCCCTTTATCAGGGAAGAGATTTGTAGGGAAGAGGCAGGGGATTAGCCATCAAATTACCAGGCAGACAGCATCCCTGCTTCAGGGGTGTGAAGCGGTAATCTCCGAGGCTGAAGGGGAGCTCCAGATAAAAGTTTGGGATTGGTGCTGTGGAACTCCAAACTCCAAAGTGTACATAAGTAAGATATGAAAGTGTTTTTCAGGGGAGCTGAAACGTTCCCTCTTCTATTTTGTTGTGGTAACTACTTTCACAGGACCAGATCACATTATAGAGTTGTTAGACTATGTGGTATCGTTACATAGCCCAACACCCACACAGTGCAAGACTTGTGATTGGTGAACGCTTTTAAACAGGAATTCTGTAGCTAGGCAGGGCTTGTGGAATTAGATTTCAGTGGCTTTGCCCATGGTTCTTGCATTGTCACCTCGCTGCCCTCCCTTAAACAAGCACTGCTCTCCACAGAGAATACCCCCCGGACACAGGAATGTTTCATCAAGGCCTCAGCCCCCAGCATCCTTACAGGGCCACAGTGGGCCAACAGGCGCTGCGCAGGCAGGCTATAAATAAGTCAGGCTTTATAATGAAACGAAATGAATCTCCATCCATCTCCGCAAAACAAGCCAGGGACCTCAGAGTTCTGCAGGAAGAGGAGTCACGGCCTGTGTTTGAGGGTGAACCCCAAGATGAACAAAAGCCAAAATGATGCTGAATACATCCCACTGTAAAACATGCAACAGACATGCCATACTCTCAGATGCTAACAGTAGGAGTATGTCCAAATCTGTGTATGGGTATCCAAGACTTATTATTCCCTTATGTGATATTTTATTTGTAGTAAGGAGCCACTCTTACTTAGATCACAGGCAGTGGACTGTTGAACAAGAAGTCAAAACTTGGGAGGAAGTGACAGGAGGTCTTAGAAAGTAATCAAGTAGAAAGCCGAGTCTAAGCCAGGCATTTGTAGAAATTGGGAGGCTGAACAAACAAGGGCGGAGGTGGAGGCAGAGGGATAAATCAGCCACATGACTATACTCCCCGATCCAAGCACCAAATAAATCAAACCTTCATTCAATTGTATTTGTTTTACTGCAGTTTAGCATCAGTTATCCACTCATACACAGAAGCTAGGTCAAGGTGTGACTTCTAATTCCCTTTTAATGGCTGTCCAGTAGCAACACATGTGGCCTGGTTTCTGGAGAAAAATCTATAAGATATTTGCAGCGAATCATGCAGTAATTCAATGCTATAAAAAAACAATGTATAATGCAACAGAGCAACAAGCATGATTCATAGTATTTTCCTATTCTTGAGGAATAGATTTAATGCATGGAAGATGTATGTTATTCTATGTACCATGACCACTGTATGTCTCCAACATACCTCATTATACATTTCACATATAAAAAACACAAGCTTTGGCAATGTCATACATACAGAGTACAGAAACTGCAGCTGCCCCGGAAAATGGAGAATGTTTCAATCAAATAGGCGTAATGGGATGATGTGGAATTGAAATGAGTTTTGTGCTAGGAGGGAAATGTCCTCTCTGAGAAAGTGGATTTGTGTTCCCATTGAGAAACTCATGGCTGTATTGCATAGAGCTGAGGTTTAAATTAAAGGGGCAAGGCTATTAGCAGAAAACTTACCTCAGGTGGCTTGCTATAACTGGGCATTACATGTAAAGAGACATTTGAATGCACACTAGAATATATCATTTTAAATTAGCACAGACAAGTACAGACGGTAAGGGAAAAGCTGAATATCATGAGCATTATGATCCACTTTAAAGACACTACTGAGCACACTGCCACAGATGCACTGAGCTCTTACAAAACATTTGTTATTCAATACTAATTGGCAACAAAAATAACATCACCTTCTCTAAAATAAACCTGTTTATTTGGATAAGATCTCAAAACCTTAACGTGTGTTTAGCAAGCCTGTGTAGATGTGTGTCAAACATAGACACCCTTAGTTCAATCAAACAAATTGTCTGCTTGGAGCAACAGAGGAAAAACGTTCTTGTCAAAACACTGCTGAATTTAGTGGCAAAGAAGCCCTTCTTTCTGAACCTTCTCCTCAGCACCTGTCACAATGAATGAGCGACTGACTACAAGAAAGAAGTGAAACAACTGAGACAAAACAGTGACTATCAGCACAGCTAACACATCTCACAGACGATGGCCTTTGATTGACATTGCACATAACGGAGGACATATCAGCCACACTCTCCCCTCCAGCATGGACGTGTTATTTAGTACAGAACAGAGGATTAAGCCTTGTCATCATTAAACAACTACTAACAACCTTGTCACCAATGAGCAAATATTCTTCAGACAGAAACAAATGAGACTCTGCTGGCATGTTAAGGTCTGAGGCCTAATAATAAATATGTCTATACTTCAGGTACTGCATCAAAGCTTTGAACTTTTAGAACCAAACAAAAGCTGTCCATTTCTGTCATATACAAATGTCTGGCTCCACTGACACATTCACCTTCACAGACATTGATCTGTGATTGTAAGCAACCTCTTTCATGTCCCGACTGGGACTACAGTGATTAAGCAGATCCATCATGCGTTAACAGGCCATTACACATCACCCAATTCAACGACGATGAGAAATCAAGTTCTATGGAAAAATCCATATGCTCTGCCCATAATTACTTTTGAGGATTCCGATAGGGAGAGAAATTGAATGATTGACTGTTGCACACAGAGTAATTTATTTAAGAGGAAAGACTTCAGACGAGGTAGTTATTTAAGTGAAGGATACTTTTGTGTTTGGTTCGGGAACTTAATAAGGAACATTGGTAGACAAATTGCTTAGTTATTTCCTGAGGTCACTTAATGTTTCTCTAGAACATTACTGGTGACACAGTGACTCCAGCAAAGTCGTAAAAGTGGAATGAAGGGTCAGCGGCCTCCCTGGTGGAGGTGAAGGAGGACGACCTGCAGGTCGACCGGTGTGGATAGGGTTTGGCTTTGTTTGAACAAACAACCATGGATGACAGTTTTTTGTCTTGTTTGTTTATGCTACTGAGCAGCTGAACAGACATTTTAACAAAGTGTCCAGCTTAAGTTTTGCCTCAAGGTTATTGTTTAATCAAGTCTCAGTTACTACCCCAGGAGTGGACTAACAGCAGTGTGTTGTGGACCCTGGGTTGCCGTGCTGAATCATTAACTAAAAAAGGTAAAACATAAACAATACATTAATTTAAAATGCTAACTAGGCTCTAGCACAACTAAGAAAGCCCTTTGCAGTTAGGCAGACCTGAGAGACAATCTTGCCATTTCATAGGCCAAACTAAAGGAGACTGACTTGCTGTCCACAGTATGTTCTTTGAAAGCTTGAGACAGCTATGATGGAAAAGACCAAGTTGCAAAAAGGATATTTTCCTACTGACATCAGGCTCCTTGTATTGAGCAACTTGCTTATTGTGCAAGAACTGCCACATTTATTGTGACCAAGAACGAGATGAACTGAGTCCAAAAGTTTTCTCATAAAAGCATAAAAGGGTTTTATATTGAAAATGTTACAACCAAGGGGATCATTCACTACATTCTTTGTTAAAATAAAGGTGAAAAAGTTTCTAAGTTAAGTATATTCCAACAAGCTGATAATCACAGTGAAAGGAACACACTTTAAACATTTAAATCACACTTTACAGGTTAGGTTTAGAGGTTACTTTACAGGTTTTCACAGGTTAAACTTTGATGAAAGATCATCATTTGTGACTACTCTACAATTATCTTGGATTTCAAAGTGTTTCAGTGTCTCCTTCTCACTGGAATTCTTGTCTCAGAAACTTTACCCTCCAGATTGCCCAGGGAGATAAAGACAACTGGAAAAACAGGCTGTTTGGCCTCGGTGTAGGCCTAATGCAGTCGAACGGCAGGGCGCCTCACCTTAGCAGCGGTAGCTAGGGGACATTCTATGGCCCTTCTATTCAAAGTCCTCTGAATACGTAGGGGAGGGCTCGCACCAGACAGGGCAATTTGCCAGAGAGCCAGCCAATAGAGCTAAGCCAAGACGAGGTTAAACTATTGTTTTGGCTTAACAAGCAAGAGTGAGCAAGG
This sequence comes from Gymnodraco acuticeps, assembly GCF_902827175.1. NCBI lineage: Eukaryota > Metazoa > Chordata > Actinopteri > Perciformes > Bathydraconidae > Gymnodraco > Gymnodraco acuticeps. The sequence continues at coordinate 1,745,685 of NW_022989913.1, forward strand.
ACAAAAGAAAAAGGGACAAAAGAATCGTAAGAAAATACCTGACCATTGAAGTGTATCACATCATCTTATTTTGTTACTTTTAATATAAGAGGAATCTTGTAAAAGGTATATCCCAAGATTCAGAGGTACACAAACAGGAACAGGGATAGACAAATAAAGTGCAGGGACTAAGAAACTCACACCAGTTTCAAAATGCACCTGTGCCTTGTGTTTTTAAGAAGTTATAACTTGTGTTTTCTTCAGTGACAGGTAACAACAACTATATGGTACATAATTCACACTTACCAATGCATCTCAATTAGGTCCACTTATAGATAAGTCGTTGTATTCCTTATTCCAGAGAAAGAGAGAAAGAGTATCCGAATCCTAGAAAAGAAACTCCAGTGGTATCCAAGAAAGATTATCCCTGACGAGGTCTTGTAAAAAAGTGTGCGAGCGAAAGTAGTCTCCAGTTCGTGCTCAGTTATTCCATTCACAGCTTTTCATTAAACCAGAGGAAGGATATTTTGGCTCCCCAGCAGTATGTTTCCAGCTGTGGCTATAGAGCAATGTGGCTGGGGGGAGAGCTCCTTCTGAGGCAGAGCTTGTTCACACACTGAATGGGAGTTCAGGGACTGCCGGGAGAAGCCAAACCCACCCTGTGATGTCACTGGTGTCAAATTTCAGTGTGGAGAGGGAGGAGGCTGCAGGGTCTTACCTTTTTGAACCCTGACCAATAAAAAACGTTTTAGACGTGCACCTGCATGCGGAAAAAAAGCTCTCAGGTAAAAGTACACCTGTTGTTATGTATACTTTATTAGGTGTTATCTATTGACCAGCTCCCAAGGGAAGCATGTGACCTAATATGCAGACTTATCTTAAACTAAAAAAGGGAAGCTATTCAAAAAGTACAATATTAAATATATGTATTGTATTTTATAATTAGGTGGACACTATTGATAGAGTCTATGGGTTGTACTTTCATATTTTGCAGAAATATATATATGATCAAATAAAATATTTCATTTATCTTTACAGGTTGCATTAAATGGTATTAGTGTCAAATAATGCATCACAATTTGCCTTTCTTCGTTCTTATTTTTTCAGTTTGTCTGGCATGTCCTCTTTGTTGCATGTTTTTATTGATTAAAATGTACTTTTTAAATCGTATATTTGTTTTAAATGTGTCTCTAAAACATCTGTCCACAATCTACACGGCTAAATGGCGCATTTACAACACTGTGTATTAATGTGCTCCGTGCCTGTTAAATAAACTAATAAACAAATAAATATAAGAAGCGATAAAAAATCCATTAAAGAAAAACAATAAAGTGATTACATGAGTCTAAACTCGTCGGTCCTGTTTCGAATGGGACTCCTGCATAAATATGCATATATTTTAAAATCAATCTGCCATGATATTATTACTGAAACCAAGGGGTTAACAAAATGTGACCTTGAAACATGCAAGCATTCCCACGGGACGTTTCCAATATAGCTTGTGCAGTAACATGATTTGAGCATAATGAGCTAGAAAAAAGGGTCTCTCTCCCTCTCTCTTGCTCAAAAAGCAAAAAAAAAGGCAGAAGGAAATAAATATGTAAAATCCTCATTCTTAAATCAGCAAGGCGTTGAGTGTACACACACACACAACTCCCAAACACACTGGTTCTCACTCCCTCTGGTCAAACTCTGCTAGCCGTGGAGCTAATCATCCACAACAGATGTTCAGAAATGTTCAGTTGGATTTATGACAGCTCAGAGGAACAGCCAAGTCAGCCTCTGGTGCACTTTTTCTCTTCCGTCCTACAAGGACAAGGGATTGAAGTGGGAGAGGATGTCAGCACAACCATTCTCTTCCCCAAAAATGCTCTCACTCTCTGAGATTCACCATCCGAGACGACAGCGCCTTAATAGATCACAGGGCCCCGGGGCCTTGGGGAGAGGTTTGCTCATTTATCCCAATAATACTGTGTGGACTGTAACTTGACTCATGCAGCGATGCTTCGACAATGTATTGCCCTCAATGTAATGATGGGTTTCGCTATATATCAGTAGCATTGCTGACGCTGCAAGCCCTAGTCCGGGAGAAATGTTTTCATTTATAATATCATGTTGCATTAATAATTAAATTACTCATTACAACTATATCATAACATGTAAATACTTCCTGTAAGGGAAAATAAACTTGACATATTGTTGGCGTGTGCAACTCCCATTGATATAAACAGGCAAGTGCTGCTGATACAGTTCAGTACCATAACATATAAAAAAGATATTCAGCGTGATATTTAAAAAAAAAAGCACTTATGAAGGTTTGCACAAAGAGCAGCAATGTTGAAAGCCTTGAAATCTGCTGAAGGAAATGGCAAATTGCTATGTGTTCTACATTTCTCTTTGTTGTTAACAAAGGGAGACAGTCTTAGTTTACTGCAGGCGGCAGATCTGTGCATACAACTGACTTCTCAGCAAGAGAAAAGATTGCTTTAACTTTCTTTCTAGTTGAGAACAAATGGGATTTGGGTCATCTGATTTAAAAGCAATTCAATTTATAATTCCTAAAAAACAGTATAAATATATAATAGCTCTGTGTGTTGATCTTACCAAGAGAAAAATGGGATCTCAAGTATGCATCATTTATAAAAGCTTCCTCAAATTTGAATCACAACTATCTGCAGAAAGGAGAACAGTCAAGCTGGGTATTTTGGAAACCTCTTATCTTTTGCTCATGAGAGTTTGAGAGCACCTTCTGGAGAATAATTATCACACCCACGCACCCCTGAGGAGAGTTGAAAAAGTATTTTTGTGGGAGTAAAGAGTCGGTGCCAACTCAAATGTCACATTCACCTGAGATCAAATCGCTGAACAAATCACACAGTGGTAAAAGGTAGCTGAAAAGATGATTGGCTGGTGGTCTTAACAGAAGACTGGGAGAGACAAATGAATTGTCAGTCACATTAATGTAGTGTAGTGTGTCAGTTGCACAACATGAGCCATTTCATCTGTAGTGTAATCTCGTTTTAGCGCAATGTAAAACTCACAACACAGATGGAGTGCAGCAGTAACCCTCTATACAAGATTAAAACAGTTGTCTCGAGTGAGTGGAGCTCAAGCAGTTTTAGGACTTATCTCTCCCCCCCCCACAAAGCTTGAATAGACTTGGTAACACCCCCTACCAAGTCTGAGAATGTATAACATTGTGACAACCACCCATCCCCCGCTCATTTCATTAGACTGAAGAAAAAAGGTTGACAACCTCTTCCATCTGAAGGAGCCGGCCTCTCCCTGACTCAAGCCAGTCAGATAACACTGCCCCACTTAATAGATTCCGGTGATACATTGCTTTAGTGAGATGGATGTTGTTTGCTGGCTTTTCAGGCTTTGTTTTGTGAGTTATTGTATGGAAAACATTTGTTGCACAGCTCCAGGGTTATCTGTAGGTGAACAACACCTGACAAGACACTTAGCCCCGCTGTGGAAGCTCCAGTCATCATCTGACTGCGGTAGGATCGGATGATTCACAGCTGCCCTGGGCTTTATCAATATATCCGTCTGCAACATCTAACAAGTCTGCCAACACATTTTAACAAGGTTCAGCTGGAAGGTAAGAAAATAACTTTGTTTGTCTGGGTCAGAAGAGCACATATTGACTGAATAAATGATATGTATCTCTACAAGGTTGTACAGCATTTGAAACACACTGAAAAACTACATCTGAACATATTATTTATATTAATATATTTTTCTTTTAAATCGTTTGAATGGCAACAAAACAACGTTATCTCTCCTTTTGGCTGGGTCAATGATGAACATGCAGTGAAAAAATGCTGACCTGTGTCGTAAACACTGAGCTGTGAAAGTCAGTGTGCTGCTGTTGATGGGCTCTTAAGACCGGCACTATGTCATCATGTCCAAAAGCACAGCTGGGCAACACCTGTTAGCTCAGAATTCCCAGCCCGATTCACAATTTACCGAGGCTTGGCTACTGTCATTGTTTGTCTATTAGCTCATTCACCACCAGATTGCAAATGGATGGTATCTATATCACATACATGGAACATAATATAATTTGCAATCATGTGTGAAGGGCACTTTCAAATGATAAATGTCACATTCATCCTCAGCCTGTGATTAAAGACATGATAAGTTCCAGGGATAGCTCAAAATACACATATATATAGATATACATCTAATCAGACTAAACGTATTACACAAACACCCAAATTGTGTTTATCATCCATCAGTTAGGAGAATAAAAAGCAGCATTTGCACAGAAAGAGATAGAGAAACACTAAATGTGTATCTCTACCATTTCAAGTAATGCATCTCAGACATACACAATGGAATAGAAAGTCAAACGCTGTGTGAGCATCATACTTCAGCTCAACAGTCCAAACACCAAGGTCACACTTTTGGCACTGAATTTTTCTCAGGACTGTCTGCAGATAACACTGGCTCGAGCGTTGAGAGGGAAGGTGATGGCACATGGCGACAGGAGGTGTGAAAAAGACAAGGACAGAGGCAAACAGAGCACATAAAAACACAGATAAGATTGGCTTCACGCTGCTGACCTTCAGCGAGCGCCCGTGTGTGTACGTGCCTGTTCACGTGTGTCTATGCGTGAAGAGCATGCACATGTTTTCACGTGTCCCTGTGCCTCTGGGTTTATTTGCATCCCAAGAGCTGGGTGCAAAAGGCTGCATACCTATATTGACTTGTTACTTACATTCAGAATAAAAGTACGAGAAAAAAGGAACTAGACGAGAGCGTTACAACTGAGAGAGGAAGACATGTTTTCTTGCTACACGTTGAAAATGGAAAACAACGAGCGTTCTCCCATTACACTCTGACAACTGGCGGGGCACGCTCTCTAAGGGGAACAGCGGAGCATGCCGGCGAATGCGTGAGACAAATCATTTTTATCTGGGACCCTGGCGGGTATTGACAAACCGGGGGTGCATTTAGATAGCCCAATTAAAATGGGGAAATGAAGCGACGTTGAGGCACTTTACAGCACCGTGCCCCCTCTCCACCCTATGGCCCCCTGCGCTTCCTGAACCTCTCCAGAGACTGACTTCTTGCATGCTACACTCAGCGAGGGGTACGGGGATGGCGATGACAGCAAAGAAGACTCGGAAAAGTCGCTTTGAGGGGAAATCGGCACAACAGTTGGTAATGTTTGTCTGAGGCAAGAAAGGAGCTCAAGTGACGTAGCATCGCTTTTATCGCTTCCATCATGCATGGCTGTTTTTTGCACAGTCGCTGCGGAGATCCCAATGATTGGCAGGCATATACTGTAACAGGGTCAAGAACAGTGTGTAAGACAAGATACAATACAACTCTGTGAAGTCTCAAAGGATGAGTTAGTATCACAAAGTATGGATGTTGGCCCCATTTGTCCAAACATGTCTTATCAGTTGACCTTCAATGTCAATCAGTCTCTACTATTAAGCCTGTATGGTTATATTCACTTCCTTTCTCTTTCCTCACCTGAATATCCCGCCCTTGGTCTAATTTGCAGATATCTATTTGTGTTTCTGATGAATGTTAATTCACTGAGATTGTTGTCAGGTGACTTTTATGATCTGATAGACACGTCAACATTGCAATTTCCCTGAAGTACTAAAGGTTATGAGACCAAGATATCGTAAGATGTTTCAGTATCTGTTTAAGTCAGGGGTGTCAAACTGAAGGCCGGGGGCCAAATCCGGCCCGTGACTTCATTTCATGCGGCCCCACAAGAACTTGCAAATAATATAATATGTTTATTATACGTTTACATGCCGATTTACAGGAGCACGTTGCCCATAAACTACATGTCCCACAATGCATCTCTCATTTGACTTTTTTCTTAGAATTTGACATTTTTTCTTCAAAATGTTGCTTTTTTTCTTCAAATTTCACTTCTTTTTTTGGATTTTGACTTTTCTTTTCCCCAGAATTTGACTTTTCTTTTAAAATAATTTTGTGACATGCGCACTGAAGAGACTTGCACTTATTTGCCCTAGACTTCTGCTTTCAGACGTAGTTAATTATGAAGTTATTACCCTATCAGATAATAATCCAATGCGGAGGCAATAATGTAATATTTAATACATTATTTTATATATATCAAATATTTATATATGTATTTTTATATAGTCTTAAAGTTACAACCGGCCCTCTGAGTGCAACCATAATGCCAATGTGGCCCATAATGAAATTGAGTTTGACACCCCTGGTTTAAGTGAAGAGAAAGCAAAAGCAGCCTAGTTAATTCTCCAAGAAATGCTGTGGTGACCAGCTGTTCAGCAGTGTTACATTTTACAAGCTACCGTCAACAGACCAGCACAGATACAAGCTGTTTCTACAATGCATGCTGGTTTGTGATGTCATTATCCGTGGAGAAACCTATACTTCTTTCTCTTATGGTGAATTTCTTCCTGAATGTAATCAAAGGGCTTTATCTCATGAATAACATTGTCTGCTATACATAACTGTCATTTGTGCACCCGTTTGTAACATGAAGTCATCATGTACATTTGGCAAGTCATCTAAAGAGAATAGAGTAAGCCACTTTCAAACAGCAATATGTGTATGCAGATAATAAAAGCAGTACTGAATTCTGTCTGTTTGTTTGAGTGTTTGATGGCAGATCTTTCCTAAAGCAGTCATTCCCTTTGAGAAAAATCAAAGGAGATTAGAAACCGGCATCAACTTTCACGTAAGAATGCCATATACAAAAATAATAGGGCACGGGTGCGATCCACACGGGGGGGACTACTCTCTGCAGTAACTCGGGTGGAGTAAAGCATGAGCAGAGAGTTTGATCAATCTGAAAAACTTTCAGCGAGAGGTTCCTCATAAATGCCCCACAGAGCAGTCTCTCCGAACCTGAGGAGGCTACACTTAGTCTCTGACAAGACAGTCTTCCAGATGCTTTCCCACAATACATTTCTGCCTCACACTGAGGATAAGATTCGAGCACTCAGGAGGATAAGTAGCCTGGCTGGCTACAGTGATAAGCATCAACAGCTTTTCAAATACACTGTGCCTTGTGGATGTGCAATGTCAATATGTTCAACCACAGAAAAACCACCTCATATGTGCTTTTAGTGTTTCTCTGAAATCGTTTTCCAGAGAACAAACCAGGGTTGTATTAAAATTCATTTTATTATTTCAATAATTTCCCATTGGCATGCAGGAAGAACAACTCGGACTCATAGGGATGCATTCACAAACACAAATCAACTTCAGCATTGTTAATAGCTCTCATTAGGAAATCTCCTTAGGCTTGCACCAGGGTGCATCACTTTGGAATCATAAGGAGGGCATATGAAATGATTCCCTCTGTCGCAGAAGGCTGCTTCCACTGCTAAAAGGAAACCACAAATAATCAGCTAGCTTCTTGCTTGATAATGGTCTGAGTACCTATGGCTTAGGGCAGGGGTCTGCAACCTTTTTGACCAAAAGAGCCATTTTGCTCCTTTTTCCAAAACATTTTTTTGTCTGGAGCCACAAAACATATTTCATAGTTTTTTATTGTTATATCAGACAAAAACAGTTTTTTTGCATTTATTAGGCTATTTATTACATGATATAAAACTGTTAACCTCTAATAAGAAACAAAGAACTCTTATAAGGAGAATTAAAAACAATACACAGGCCTACTTTAAAATAAATTAAACACAGCACTTGGGGAGCACATTTGAAGGGGAACAAAATATTATTAAAATGGGCCCACTTTGAAATAAATAAAACATATAGCTGGAGAAGAATGGAGAAACCAGCTCGAGTGCGCTAGAATTTGAAAGTACACAACCGGAAAAAATATGCCTCTTCCTTCAGACTTCCTCACAGAGCCCCTCCTCCAACACACACGAACGCGCACATGACCAATGAGGGCACGATATAAGTTTGTGCAGAGATGGAAGGCTGACAGGCAGGTAGGCCATCCAGTTACTTTAGCCGGGCCGGCTCAGATGATTGGTCGTGCTTTTTACAGAACTACGGCTTCCAGAGATTAATTTTTGTATGTATTTATTGTCAAAGCATTTAATATATTCATTGCTATCGGGACGTTAAGAGCATTCCATGGAATATAACAATAAGTGTTTTCTGAAATAAATTACATACCCCATTGAATTATGACTGAAGATCGTCAGCTGTCTTCCTCTCCCGTGTTGTTCCTCGATACGTAAAGGATGCACCACCGTTGACAACTTCTCTCTACATATCAGACATACCGGTAAACCAGCATCGTTTGCTGTGAAAGCAGATAACTGTCCACACAGAATTAAATCCTGTGTTCCTCCGGTACTTTTCTTTGATTTATCCATAGTTCGCTCATCGAGCCAGGGGTCAGGTTATTCGCTTCCAAGAAAAGGCGCTCGCGCGGGACCGTAGCAGGATGTGACGCCCATTTTAGTTGACCTAATTAAAACCGTTTTGTTTTTTATTTATGTGTCACAGTATCACCTCAAAATACAAGATACGAAACATTTTCAACCATGCAATACAATATAAATAGTCCTACAAATACTTTTAGTTTATTTCCTTCTTATTTTTGTCTAAGCTCAAGGGAGCCAGAGCAGAGGGCTTAAAGGGCCGCATGCGGCCCGTGGGCCGCGGGTTGCCAACCCCTGGCTTAGGGTGTGTGAGAAATAGTTCAATAACTTGACAATGTATCTTAAGAGTTACGTCATAATGCTAAGAACAAATCAAATGTATACAGTATAAATATACATATCTAGTATATACCAGTGTTTCCCCTAGGTTTACTGCTTTGGGAGGGTGCTGCCTGAGCGGGGGGATATCTTTTTTTTTTCAATCCTCTGGGGCAGAGAGAGGAGCTGTGGATTATTGTTATTGATTAGTGCATCAGTGTTTCTTAGGGTCAAAAACACTAAACTCACAACTTAAAATGAAAGCGTTTAGTTTATTTAATAAAAGAGCACATGTTCAATGTGAAAAGTGACAGTAGAGATAGATTAGTTGCAATTTGGTTCCAAATAATAAAAATAAAAAAAATAATGTATATATATATTTTTTAAACACTTTGAATTTCAGGGGGGGCGCGGGGCTCCGTTGGCGGGGCTGCGTTGGCGGGGCTGCGTTGGCGGGGCTGCGTTGGCGGGGCTGCGTTGGCGGGGCTGCGTTGGCGGGGCGCAGCGCCCCTCCAAGACAATGGTAGGGGAAACACTGTATACATACAGTATATATTCGTGAGATGTGAACAACAACAACATAGGTCATACTATGATGTGTAGGTCATATCATTTATTTGGCTTCCACCGTATAATTAAATACTTTAAAGTTCAAATAAATACCCAATAGATATTAGGTTTTGGAATTCTGAGTTGCATTGCAGGCTATTTGTTTGGTTTTTGGCTTCAAATTCATGAATTGTGATGTGTTTTTACCAAATCTGTGAAACAAACCAAAAAAATATGCTGCATCTCAAAATTCACCCATTTCTCCCAAGCAGAGAAGCAAACAAGCGTACGTGTACACACACACACACGCACGCACACACCACACACACACACACACACACACACACACACACACACACACACACACACACACACACACACACACACACCACACACACACACACACACACACACACACCACACAACACACACACACACACACACACACACACACACACACACACACACACACACACACACACACACACACACACACACACACACACACACACACACACACACACACACACACACACACACACACACACACACCATTTCAACAGATGAAAAGCCTGCCAAATGAAAGAGTAATCCATCACTTGTGCCATTTTGCATTTGCAGGGTCCCTCTCCTCAACAATGGCTTGACTGACAGGGAAAGATAAGGGTCCTCTGTTGACCAAAATAGTGAATACATCAAAGCAAAAGGAAACTAAAATAGCATGACGCTTTGTGGTATTTAGTGTCCAAGGTTATAGGAATTACAAGAATGACTCAAAGCAGATATTCGTGATTTTCATTTTCAAAGTGCTTTCTAATTAATATCTTCAATGCTAAAATCCAAAATCCAAATGTAGACAAAATGGCGAGACCGGATCCTCTGTATTTTATAGTTTTCAAATGATATGCATTAGCTGATGATTTTCCTGCAAAAGGAATACATATAGCTTTTGGATAGACTTCATAAATAACTAAACAGTCGACCAGAGCTTATTGGTCATCTGAGCACTTCAGTTTTTCAGGAAATCTCAGTGCTTAACCAGTGCTCTCTCTTCATTAACCATTCATAGTGGGGAGTAACAAATGGACTTCAAGCGACTGACTAGAAAGCTAGTGTAAAATAATGAAGGGAATTAAATATTCAACATTAAACTTCTTATTATAGCATCAGCATTTATAGAGCGGACAAGAGTGGATTAATTTGAGTGCTAATGGGGAAGAAAAGCCAGTCATTCCCACTCCTCCCATTCCACTTCATTTAGCCTTTTAAGAGTTACACCTTCTCTTACTTATCTCTGGGCTTTCTGGTGCATGGCAGATCTGCCAAGCTGGGTCCAGGGCATTGGTTTCTATCGTTAAAAAAGGAAGAATCTGAGGCTAAGGGAGCAAGCTAATATGACAAAGATCTGAGTTAAAGTGCTCCAAGCTGAACGCACAATATTTCAAACTGTCCAAAGCTCTGTGCCGTTTTTTTACCTCTTGGGGAGTTTTATATAATGCATTAGTGCTAAAGTGCAATGCTCTTTGAGGCTGCAAAAAAGCCTGTTCCTGAGGGACACGTATGCCGGAGGAAACCTAGACTCACACATCCCAGCCCTTACATAGTAATAACCTTCTTAGGCATTTCCATATACTAATATTTTACAAGTTTACATGAGTTTCATAAGAAATGTGTAACTTTCTAAAAGCTACAAAAAACGTTTTCCCCAGAATATCTTCTTTATATTTGTTCCTTTTCTTGCCGAGAGCACAATGTCGAAGCTTAAGACCTCTGAGACTGACAGTCGGGTCAGGCCAACTGTCAGGCAGCTCTAACACGACAGTGGATTGTGTGAAGGGAAAATGAAAAACAAAGTATTGACTTCTTGTTCCCAAAGAGACGGTAGCATCTGTTACACAGTCACCTTTTGACTGAGTGTAATATAGCATGTGAATAAGACGCAATACCATTTAAAAGAAATGTTAATCCAGAATCGAGACCTCATTTAATACTAACATGTAATTTAGATGCAGCACAGAAGACACACATTTACTGGGTTGTTTTTAATGATGTTGAGAACAACTAAATATCTCAAATTAAATTCTTGTAATGGGTTTGGTGTCACCGAGTGTTTGCAAAAGGATAAGCATTCCTCGAGTCACAAAATTCCATTTAGGCTCCCTACTGTCTGACACTGCAGCTTGGCGTTAACAAGGCCACCGCGAGGGTAACACTGAAACACCCTGGAACAATCCCCACTTCCTGCAGCAATCAAGTATTTTAGTCTGAGGTCAAAGCCATAGTGAAGGTCACACTGTGGGTATTGCTACCCAGTTAACACAGCATGCCATCATGATCACAGATCCGACTTTAGGAGGTGCTGTATGGTTTAAAGTTAGGCTGTTGAAGAAGGTATGGCTCCTACTCTTTCCACAAGTCGATCTGTGTGCTCGGAGCCATGTAGCTGATCCCATCGGACAGCCCCAAACTGAAATGGTAGGTGAACACCGTGATGTAATTTCCTCCAGCATCTCCCAATGTGTTTCGCATGGTGTTCGCCTGTAAGGAGGCTTCCCGCTAGGAAAATGTTCAGATCACTTCTGATCTCTGAAATTAGTTTTGCCACCGCGGTTATACCTCTGACAATATTAAGAAGAGCACTGCAGTGGGCAAATGCCACCTCTCTGCAGCGCTCTCTGTTTGAATGCTGCAAAGGTAGTAACATATATGACCAATGCTTTTACATTTGACTAACAAATGTGACGTTTGTGTAGGATCAGTGATCAGATGTGTCTTTCTTACCTGATATTCCTAAAACATATCATTGCAACATCTATACTAGCCAAAATAATGTATGCTTAATAGGAATGTAAGCCAGGAACTGCAGAATGTTGATTTGTACCATGAATATTACATTTCAGGTTTATACAACTGACAGTTACTGAAGATTCTTTGTCTATTTGCATTATAAAAAACAGATGTAACCACACAACAGGGTGCTGTTTGTAATATCTTACAGTATTTTATACATAGGGAAAAAGGTTCCTTTTTGACACTCCACATTCATGTTGTACGGTTATGATCTGTAAAATCTAGGGGTCGAGGAGTCTAGCGTCTCGCAGCGGAGAAACTGTGACGAACAAGTTTTAGTAGTTTTTATTTTATGTTTTACTTCATTTACTTTACTCAGGGTCACAGAGAGAAACCAGTTTTAAGATGTTCATTAAACATAAAAAGGCATTTCAAAGAAGTTGTGTTATTCTACATTTTGACACCAAGATATTCTGATTTTACTGCAAATGTTTATCGGTTCCAAATATCGGTTATCGGCCTCCTTGATTACTAATAATCGGTATCGTTATCGGCCTTGAAAAAGCCATATCGGTTAATCCCGAGTAAAATCAATAGATATTTTTTTAAACCAATTTAAGATTTTAGAACAAAGGGGTCCTTGGCTTACAAGGTTACAACCGGAAGACTATAAATAAATAAATACCCCTGTTTTGGTCTCATTAGTCAAACAGCATGATTTATGATACTAAATAAATACATCTAGGCTACGTTTATGCTTAAGGGCTGAGCAGGTAAAACAATGTTATGCTACAGAAAGGGTAGAGCATGTTGAACGTTTCTTAATGTCCATCCAACTATATAATAATACAAATAAATGCAATGAACTAAAACAACCCAGTAATAAAGGTACCATTGAGCTTAATGAATATCATCCAGTTTAAAGCAGAAAACAGCACAGTAATAAAGGTACCATTGAGCTTAATGAATATCATCCAGTTTAAAGCAGAAAACAGCACAGTAATAAAGCAAACGGCAACAAATTACAATCTTCACACAGACAGTATTACGCAGGGCAATTGTATTCGATTCCATTCAATCGTACAGGTGTTTATGTTGCTGTGTCCATCCCCTGTATATTAATGTAGTGAGCACAATGTGTTACTGGGGAAAACAACTCTTGAAACCCTTAGCCCATTTTTTTTTTGGGGAAGAGGTACAAAATGGTGTCGCCAGATGGCCGAAACTTGTGGGCGGAAAAGCCACCATGGCAGGAAAATATGTTCACTACTGAATTAAAGTAACCCTGTGTCCCTAAGTGACTATGCAAATGAGTATACATGTCAAATGCCTTAAACTAAATTGGCAATTTAAATCAAGTAGCTAAACAGTTACTAAATAATACAAGTTGGGGAATGAGAATAGTCTCCGGGGCTAAGTATGCCTACAATTTTAAGTAGCAAGTCAGCCACATCAAATCTTAACAATTAAAAGTGTCTGGGATGTCGTATTAGCTTAATACACTTATTTAAAGAGTAAAATTCAGTTTGACATTTGTTTAGAGTGTTTTAGAGTGCTCATAGCCTAGATTTGTGGATGTTTCTATGTGTATATTTAATCTCATATATAGCTTAGAGACATAACACATCCACAGTCTCCTCTCTTAATATGCTGACAGACACACAATCTTGTAGCTTTTACACACAGGCTTCCATTTGCAAGTGCAAACAGGTCAGTCAAATCCAATCAATACACATTATTGGCTTAGTGAAGGCTAGGATTTGTAAGAAAACAGATCAAGTCTAAGGGGAAAGCCTTTGAACTCCTTTACTCGAAATACAAACGAACATTTCCTGTTAACTCTACGGTTTCTTCATCATTTATGTCAGAAGGAGCCCACACTAGAGTTTCCGAATATAAAGCCTAAATGACATCAGCTGTCCACAGGCACAGCACCCCAGCTAAGGTGAACATAATCAGAGCAGACAAGAAACTACAGAAACATGCTGTGACCTTTCAAGTCTGAGGGGAAAGGCTCTGTTTACATTTACAAAATGTGAGGGGACACAAAAAAAAAATTCCCATCACGTAAATGAGAGTGTGACTAATGGGTAGTGAAAGAGCTGGTCTGTAACCTGAACTCCAAAATAATGTAGCCTGAGTCTCCATGGCCACTTTGGGGGAGCAGTGGGGGGTTTGACAAGGGAAATGGGGGGGACCACCTGCACACCCAGCGGAGCCAGCTCTGTACTGGCACCACCATTTGTTACGCTCTGGATTCCCATTACTTTAGAGCTAGCTTGGCTGGGAAATCCATCTCCTGGTGTCAGGTTTATCAAACTTCTATACAACCTGAAATGTTGGAAAATGGGAGAACGATCACAGCCATGCAAAGCGCCACGGGGGGAAAAGATGTCTTCACTTAAGGTGTGAGAAATCTTAGTATGCAGTAATACATAGCTATGATCTTGTTTCTCATTTTAACTTGACGTAAGAAATGTCATAACACAATTTGAGGACAGTGTGAAGTGTAAGATACAAGCATCCACATTCAAATTCTAAGCAGTAGCATTTTATGCAGCCTCAGCAAGCTTAGTGTCAGTCCTACATTTAATAGGCACTTAACACACAACGAAAGCTGCTAACAGAGGTGATATATGCCTTATATTAGAGGGCAGCATCAGCCAATCCTGGTTTGAATGCCATCTTGGAAGGTCTGCGGGAAGTGAAAAGGCCTTCAACCTAAAATAGTTTCATTAGAAAAATTGCAATTCCAGGTCTTGATGCCACTCAATCAGCAATCAGTCGTTATCAGTCGATGGCTAAAGTGATACGCAATAATAAGTCATTGACCAATCTCCATCAAATACCTGTTCCCTAAATAGTGTGGTTATTAAATTGTTACATTATCAACATTATAATCACGTAGGCTGGGTATCAGTACTTAATACCTTAAAGGTAACAACCAAACTAACACAGTACAAGTAGCATCAAAACTTCTGTCGTCAAACGATACCTGCATTCAAACTTCACTGTACCCACATTTAGATTTGTTTTTCTTTAAATGTATGGATTGCTGGCAGCCAATCAACGCAAGCTTTCTTCGAACGTGCCACATGTGATTTGACCACTACCACAGCAGCTAAACACATGTTAGTACGTTGGTAAGGTGTTTATAGAGTGGTATAGAACAAAATGGTATCAAAGAACTCTATTAGTATTGGTGCCAGTTAAAGGGAACATGTATTTGCATTTGGTATTTTTAAACAATCCCCAGCCTTGTAATAATTTAAAAAGGATAATGCTAGACTTCTGCTGGTTCAAACGTATTTATTGCAAGAGTTTTGACTCATCTCGATTTATATCAGAGTACATTTAATATTATTCTTTTTTGGTTTATTAAAAAGAAGAATGAAATGTTTAATGACTTGATACGCATGTACGCACAATGTCATCGTGCCTTGGGGATCATGGCTGGGTTCACAAAGGTTATAAAATAGGGTCAAAAGAGGTTTTCCTATACTTACAGAAGCAGACTTCCTTGAGGCCTCTCTGTTCTGGTTCTCTGCATCAATAATACAGACTGACACGCACAAGATACTCTCAAGGAGAGCCAGTCAGTTTGCGTCACCAGAGTGCTCGCTGTGAAACAAACAAATTAGAACTGACAATCCTTTTGATCGTCCATACATCCTCATGAGAAGGATACAGCCTCGTCTCCTCTGTCCACCTCCCTAGGAATTGTACAGAGAAACCAGATGTCTTTGTTTTCAGCAACTAAAGACATTATCGGGACGAAAGGAGCACTACCCCGTGGATATACAAATAGTTGGAGATAATTGAAGGTTCTACGCAAAAATTGAAAAAAAGGAAATCAAGTGACAGCGAGTGTGTAGCATAAACGCTGTGAACTACAAATCAGACGTACTGAGCTTCTGGGAGCAGCAGCACTGAGAACGTAAACTAGTCAAATGCCTGTCAGGAGTTGAAGCAGAACTGGAAGATCGTAGAAATTGCATTAGTTACAAGAATATATATCTCCCAGTGGGATTTTATAACAGAAGCACGGGGAAACACAAGGATGTGCTACAAATGCCTCTGACTGTCGACTGATCACATCTGTATAAGATTCTTTCAACAAAGCCTCGCAAGATACCATGACTAATACTGACATTTGAGCAAATTACCCCAAAAGGGGAAACTGTTGATGTCACTACAAGGTCAAATGTCTTATAAACATACATTTACGCAGTTAAAAGAGCAGAGCGTTTGGATTAAAAAACAAAGAAATAATAGCAGGAATCTGGGCAAACATATATGGCTCCCATGAGAACAAAAACCTTAATTTAAGATTTGTTTCCTCCTGCGGGAATTCAAACATGTTCATAGTAAAACCCATCAGCATTCCTTATTCGAACTATAGCTGACAATCATTAAATAAACATGCAGAAACACACATTTCAAATGATGGTTGATCTAAATGCAGTGTGGATCAACATGGATCATCCTATTCATGGGTTTTCTCATTAGAAATACAAGTAATATGGAAAGCTTTAGAGTGTATTTAAGAAGTAAAAAATGTAAGGCTTTACTTCTATCTGTCTTGCTTTGAACTGCTTGAAAATGTAAGACCGATACAGGGTTATTGGTCTGGGGGTAAAAAGAAAGGAAAAGAAGAAAGAAGAAGTTAGTCATACAGTATGATGCATTTCTACAGCTTTGCTCTAAAGCTCCTAATTAGTTCAGACATTTTGCTTAGTGGCTTGGCATGTTAGCCACAGGGGGCCTGATACAGTAGATTATATTGGACATGTGAGCAGAAGGACACAACCTAAAAGGCTGATTCAGGAGTCTAAATCGTGTGACTACTAAAATGGTGCGGCGAACAACCAAGAGCAGAGAAACAGTATACAATTCCATACTAAATGTCATAGTTAGGAAGTTTTTGTTAAAAATACGTGTCAAACTCCACAAAACAAGGGCATTAGGAATGATCAGAAACACGCAATTACCCTTTAAAATATTCACAAAGTATATCCTACATCAGGGGTGTCAAACTCAAGGCCCGGGGGCCAAATCCGGCCCGCGGCTTCATTTCATGTGGCCCGCAAGAGCTCTGAAAGAATGTAATATGTTTATTATACGGTTACATGCCGATTTACAGATGCACGATGTCCATAAACTACATGTCCCACAATGCATCTTAAATTAGATTTTTTTTTTTATTGTTACTTTTTTTTCAAAATGTCACTTTTTTTTTTTTTTAAATGTCACTTTTTTTTCAGAATTTGGCTTTTCTTTTAAAATAATTTTGTGACATTCTCACTGAAGAGACTTGCACTTATTTGCCCTAGACTTCTTCTTTCAGACGTAGTTATCTATGAAGCTTTTACCCTATCCGATAATAATCCAATGCAGAGGCAATAATGTAATATAATACATTATTTTATATATATTAAATATGTATATATGTATGTTTATATAGTCTTAAAGTTACAACCGGCCCTTTGAGTGCAACCATAATGCTGATGTGGCCCGTGATGAAATTGAGTTTGACCCCCCTGTCCTACATAAACGTGTTATAGTTATAATTCAACAGCAGCGAGGCCTAGATAGAGTCGTTCATTAGCCTATTGCTGAGACAAACACATTTGATGGATTAAACAGTCAAATATAACAAGATGCAACACTGAACTGCTGTCCTGGTTGTTAAGGGCGATCAAAGTGGGGCCTGAGGGTCTGGTAAGTACGAGGAGCACGATTGGTTCAGCAGAGCTCCAAAAGAACAAGTGCTGGACCAAGGAGATAGGACGACATCAGACGTGTGCACGGCTTTCCCTTAGGCCTGTTCTTTCAAAACTGTCAGCCTGCCCTGAACCAAATGAGCTGCAAAGAAGGAGGGCACAAACATTCTTTCAGAAAGCACTTCTAATCTAACAATACGCATAAGCCTCATTTGGTAATGTGCCATTTTACTGAAGCCGGTAGAATATGGAAAATTCAATTCAGTTTTTTTTTTAGATGCCACCCCCTGTAAATATTCATCCTACTGTGAACTAAGTGACACATTCCAGAGAGAAATAACAGAAGCAATTAGCAATTATGGACTCATGTATCATAATAGGTATGCTTGTGTTATATTACAAAAAAGAGTAACAGGGAAATGCTTTGTGGTTTAAAAAGCTTTCACCAAATGACATGTTATGCTTGGAAGGAGACCCAGGGTTTTGAATGTTAAGCCAAGCCCACCAGACATCACATATGGACATTACAATTATGGATGTGTGTGGCACTGAGTCTGCCGTTGGATAATATTCAGTGACACATACTATATGTGCCTGCTGATGGATTGCCTGTCTGCACAAGAGACAGAAGTGCTGATGAAATGCTTTTTGCTTAGCTTTCAGGTACATCATACTATCCCTAGGTTGTCCGTTTCCATGACTTTTCAGACAGTTGCAATTTTCCACTGCAGATTCAAACTTTTCGAAATGAATTGGGTCTGGGTTTATTTCTTCTTGTCTGTAAAAGGCCAAGCGTACTCAATAAAGCTCAATCATATACAGATGCTTTGGTCCGTCAGTCTGAAAGCTCTAAGAGTAAATACCATAATGGATACATGCTGAAACAATTGGCCAAAAAGAAACCAACAAGCAATGACAATGATGATCAATAAGAAGCCATTTGTGAAGGAATACTGCTGCACGTTTCATTGTTTCAGCAGCTCAAATGTGTGTCTAAGCATTTACTTGTATATGTTATATAATACTATAATAGTATAGTAACTCTTTCTCGAATAATCATTTGAGTTTAAATCAAAGTCTTTATGCTCCAGGAACTAGAGATTGGCACACAAATCAATGCGCCAGTCAACAAATGTATTGTGCATATGATTTACAGATAAATTGACAGTAAAATGGAAATGTTGTGTAACCCATCACCAACAGGAATAAGGATATAAAACACCACCTACTTCCAGCTTATAACCACCCCCTTTTTTATTACAGACAGCTTCACACTCCCTCTTTAAGTGCAGCCATTCGGAAAAACTATAATCAACTTGGCTTCCCAACATGGTGGATGATGCAACATCAGCTTGTCCTTTTTTAATTTCTTTCCCAGCTTAAGAATTAGTCTTCCTCTCAGTCAGCAGTCGTACTTTCAGTAATACGAGACAACATTGAAGAGAAGCCATACAGCAAAGAAGTTTCTATGATGTGATGAGAACATCAGCTGAGAAGCTGGTATTGCTACATTGACTTGTCACGCTAACTAATTCCCTTAATGTGTCTAAATCCACAAAGGAATGCATGAAGATGTGTCCGAGGAAGCTGGCATCTAGTACTACACTGTTGCCATACGAGGATGTATTACCACAGTCCTAGTGCAAAGTGTGACCAATCAATTAAACTCCCTGCTGAAAAACAACACGGCGAGTGGGGAAAATCAGCATCTGCTACGTCCCACCCTCTGCCATATCTGCGGACCATTCAAAGACATATGATATTATACAATGCACGGTATTTGAGACGTAAACAAGGGAGCAAGAAAAGGGAGGAAACTGTGAGAAAGGGGAAGGAGAGGAAGGCTTTTGTCTCCACATTCCTCTCAATGGGTATCGGAAACAGCCAGATGCTGTCCATCACAAGTGAAGGCCAGAGAATGGGCTGCCCTATTTATCGAATGGAGAGGTCAAGCGGTGGGGGCTGGGAGGTAAGTGGGGCATAGCCAAGACTATCACAATGCCATTGCCATATCCAAATCATTCATTTCAAACGAAGCCAGGTTACCCACGGCATAGAATGTGAATACACATGTGGCATAAATGGGCATCTTTCATTAGCTATACATTGAGTGGTGGCTCATTTGCAATGAAATTGGACAAAGTAGTGTATTCATAATGTAAATGCGAGCCAGCAGTGCAATTTAAGCGTTTCATGTTCACTTTCAACCATTTATGCTCAAGTTCAGTCAAGACCTATTTGAATGTTTTCACACGGTTAAGTAGCCCTGGAGGTCCATCCATTGGTGGAGAGCGCCGAGAGATAGAGTGCTCGCTTATACAGTGCAGGCTCAATGGTTCAATGTGAGAGAACATTGCTCAAACCCTGTTATAGACACTTTTCAGGTAATGCCAGCCAAGTTGTTTTGTATTTTCATTGTTTAAGTTCCATAAAACAAATCTAACCTCATTGGAGTATAATGCAGGCACACGCTTTCAGATTAGAAAGGCATCAAGCTGCATGTTGGAGGCTACCACTCTGAACAACAGCTTTTCAGCAACCTCTTTTGTGGCGAACTCACCAGAACAAACCTTTATCATGTGTGGAATCATAGGAGGGTCAATACCCCACAGTACCTAAACGACACACATCCATAGCTAATGTCTTCTGCATTTTGGCATATTCTAGTAACTGCTTCAAGGCCACAATAGGCAAGTATAACACTCTCAAACAATTTGAGTGGAGCATAAAAGGAGTTGAAGATTTAAGCAGCTTTGAGTGTAATAACTTGGCCCTTCTACACAAAAACAGATGATTGAATTTCTTCTGATTGCACATTTTCATAAAGCACAGTTCAAGCATGGAGTAAGAAAAAAAACGGCTGATCATTTTGAGTTCTCATTTCAATTAAACTATAAATAGCATCCAAAGAGAGGAGAACATCCATATCATTTGAAAAGCACGCTGAATTTTTCTTCAAAAAACTCATAAAGCCTGGGGTACTGAAAGTTGAATGCGGTATTTGTGTTACGTCACTGGGTGTGACATACATTTGATTATAACATCTGCATAATGGCTAGTGCTATTACCGTAGTAACACCTGTGATTGATGGCTTTGTTAAGAGGAATAGTTACACGCCATTAAACTGGTGTAATAGTGCATGGCAGTCATCTCAATAACCAGGGACAAAGCAATTACCAAGTCATTAGAAAAAGGAATAGACTAATTCAACATGGTGCACACACAAGTATGAGTGGCATGCCATGAGATCAGCCTGTGTAGATCTTTAACATGCATGCTGGATTTCTGAATAGGATTAAGTTCATATTTATTATTTCTACATACAAACATTTGCATGAAATCGCTACTTGTTTCTTGAATGTGAAAGTTTGTTTGCTATTTCACATTTTGCATTGCCTTATCCACACTACGGAGGTTTTGAAAATGTTATCTTGAATGCTCTTTTCTTCTGGGATTACATTCAGATGTGCCTTGATGATAATTTGATGGCTAAATCAAAAATACTCATTCACAGGAAAATACGGTCCCTCTCTGCAGCCTAGCGTTTCCGCCAGGGGGTCGTCTTGCCGTCATTTGACGCCCTTACTCAGCTCGGGACGCCCTGAACTCGAGCCGAGGGCGTCCAAAAATATTAATAATTTGAGAGAAGATCGAGAGTTTTTATCGCTTGAAATGACGAAAAGGAAAAAGGACAAGGACATCCCTCTGTTGGAGGGTCAAAGGAGTCTGGTGGGATTATTTTCCCAGTATTGAAGATCGTTTCCCCGATAATCGAAGGTGCACAGGACAACACGGAACGTGCGTGATTTGGACGCGATGAGCGGGGGGGGGGGGGTTTAGTGGAGCACGCGCGTGAGCTGCGAGCACCAGAGCCTCGCAGCGGCGAAACTGAGGCTCCGTGGTAAACTGGTAACATGAAGAGCCGTTCGGGAGCCGAAAAAGCCGGCGCTTTAAGAGAGTTGAGCCAAATGATCCGGCTCACTAACGTAAAAAGACAGTATATATAAGGGACGGCTCAAGTCAAAATTCAAAACACCCCCCCCCCCCCCGCTCTCGGGGTGGATGCCCTCTCAGCCCTGGTCTGGCGGAAACACTGCTGCAGCCTACAAGCCAGGGACGGAGCCCAGCGGTGCTGAAGATAATTAAGGGAACTAAAAATTCAAATGAGAGAGAGGAGATGGAGTGACACAGATGTGCTGTTGTTCTGAGCTAGCAGCATGCATACAGCGTGAGCACACACAACCACACACCGCTACACACAAAGCTATAAACATGTGCATAGACAGCGGCGCCACTCAATCATCCCAGTCGAGGGCCAATCCATCTATTGCTGGTTGACTGGGATCCAATCACCATTCCCAACAGGGCCAGAATGAAAGAATGGCAGACAGCCTGTGAAGAAGCCCACTCTCTCATAAGAGATTGATGACAAACATCTTCGGGCAGTTCACGAGGCGTCCCATATCGAGGCAAACGTACAATAAAAAATCTCTGATGTCATACAGTAGCTGAAAAAACACACCCTTACACTGTGTATACAGTGTGTATTTGTTTGTATATGTTGCGCTGAATTTTGTTACAAAAACACATGTGTTTCAGAGGAAGACGATTTTCCAAATTTCAATCGTAAAAAGCCCATTAGGATGTGTCAGGAGTTTTGTTTTATTTGTCCCTAGTGGAAAACACTAATTTTCTCGTGTTTAATGCTGCAAAACATTCTCATTCTCTTATATCCATGCAGGAACAGCTTGAGATGAGTGCAGCAGGAAACAAAAGAAGCGTTACAAGGGGTGGACATTTAAAAAAAGAAAAGGTTTTGTGTGTCAAGCGAGGGATTAAATGCTGTGTTTTCAGTATGTTAGCTAGATTACAGTGATTGATATCATCGCTATATTTTCATGTTGACTGAGTAGTTTAGTCTAAAAAGAAGGAACATTAAACAGCCTTTAGAACCCTGAAAACAAAACTAAATTGGAAAAACATTTGTTTGGCATTTAAAATATTGATGGAGAAAGACATTCAAATTGAAGCTGAAGCTATTTCTTTGTTTTTTGTTGTTGTACAGGCAACACACTGAGTTAATCTTTTTTGACTGACCAGATTAATCTTTTCATCAATTATTATGCTGTGTTATGCTGGCTGTTTTACATGGCCAGCCTTTAGGGGAAATCCTTGGGAAAATCCCTTAGTGTTCATTTAACTGACTGAATAATTTAAAATATATTATTTTTAACAACTCCATAACATTAATTGGGCCTTGCTGCACATTTTGTATTCATGAGTAGGCCCTCTTACCTAACAGAAGAAGCCTTGCTGTAAATGTAATCAGCACCAACATGAAAAAGCACAGCAGAATGACTATTCATGAGGAGAGTTTCTTTCCACATCCGATTTGCCACTACATTAGCGGGACCTGGTGTGGGAATGTGAGAAAAATGCGAGTAGGTTCTGCTGGCTCAGGTTACAGCACGGCCATTTGTCTGTTTGCAGTAATTTTCCTTAAAAGCCAGCTCGATGCATCTGCCATACAAAGCCATCGCCTACACATAGTATAATGTTCATAATTTTACATTTGGCTTGGTTACACAATGAAACAAACAACATGCGGTATCTCTTTTATTATCGATGATGCTAAATCACATGTCATATTTTCTCGATTTGACTAACCGGCTACCAGTAATGCTGTCGAAACACATTTTAATATTCAAATATGAGTCAAATATGAAATCTAAACATAACCAGGTTTCCAAAAACTTTAGCATATTTTTTCTTCATTCACAGCCAACGAGTAATATGAGAAATATGAAATGATTTACTCATGTGAAGGGTAAAATGAAATTTGAACATTAATTGTGTCTTGCTTTAATGCATCACTAGTTAAGGGGCCAAAAGTCCGAAGCAACTTGCATGGGATGACCCAGAAAAATTAAAATAATATTAGATATCATTTCATTGAAGCAGAGTTTGTGCGATGTTACATAATTATTACATTGATTCAATAAGACAGTAAGCCTGTAAACCTTTTTAGACTATAAAACAAATAAGCGGGGCTCTAACAATATAACTGCTTATCCCACCATTCATAAAAGAACATATTTATTTAACCTAGGGAATAATGAAGTTTCGGTTTATTTACTTTTCTGCTTTCAAAGTGGGTCGGTGTTGAAATGCTTTGATCTTAGCACTATTAATAAAGTGTAATATGTATAATTGAAACCAAAAGGAATATTTCATTTTACAGTGATGGAGAAAAGATCAGAGCATTCTTAGCTGGCATCACCAGTTTAAATAAATAACATATAAGTAGATGGATTACATTTAAGTTCCAGAAATAAGCTCTACATTTCATTTCATGTTTTCCTTTCTCCTTAATTTAGTCATAGTGTCTAGGAATTAAACGTATTTAATATCTGTAAACATATGGTCTGTATATGTTTATATCTTGGAACCTAGATATAAAACTACCTTACTAATGCTTATTTAAAAGTAACAATGATTGTGTGTTTGAGCAGCTCCATTCATTAGCAGCTCATCTGGACTGCTGCAGTCCAGATGAGATGGACTTTCTACTAGCTACCCATCTTTTTGAATTATCTTATTTTTCTAGTAAGAAAGAACGAGGAGGTGAGGAGGGTGATCAGATCTGCAGCAGGGACTAAGCCAAGAGTGTATTTTGATTTAGGTAGGCAGAAAGTCAAAACAAACTCTGACCCTGTCACCTTGGAGAAGGTGTTTGGGTCCCTTGCTCTTTTTATTATATGTAAACAATATTTGCAATCAGTAATTTTCTACCTATCATATGTATGCTGATGACACTATTGTATACTCATGTGCTCCTTCTCTGGATATGGCCATTTCCAATTAAAAAAACTGATTTTATCACGCTACAGCATGCGCTTATTGATTCGAAACTGCTATTGAACAGTAAGAAAACCAAAGCAATGCTCTTTGCTCCCAAGTCAGCGTCCTCTTGCCTTTCTATTGACACCCTTGATGGCGTCTTCGTTGAGTTTGTCAAGTTTTAAATTGAAGTTGTCTGAGGTCCTTACCACCAACTGCTCTTGCAGTAATAAGTAGTACCTTTCTTACTGTCCCAAATGTGCACAATGTAGTGACTGCTTTTTTTGTTTTGTTTTGTGTTTACTTAGTTTTGTTCTCTGTATTGTATATGTCTGTGTTATGTGTAAAACTGTGTAACGTTGCTGCCTTCTTGGCCAGGTCAGCATTGTAAATGAGATTTTATCTCAATGCTTTTTATCTGGTTAAATACAATTTTAAAAAAACATAGCTGCAAAAAAGGGTATTTTATCATTCACAAGCAGTATTAAGTTCTCATTCATAACACTCCGTTCGATGTCTCACTATGGGATGCGCCTCATCGCGGAGCAAACAGAAGCATCAATCTCATTACGCCAATCCTGATTGGCTGGTGATCTTGACGTCAGCGTCAGGGAATCCACCCCCTATAAGTAGCTTGCGCTACGTCGCATGCGTCATTCAAACACCTCTTCTCGCTTCAGAGCACATCTCGATGGTAGCTGGGCTAGCTTAACAGTCCACAGACTGAACCCAAAGCTAACTTTCGGTCGACGGGCGCTCGCCGGCTACTCTTCTGCTTCGCAAGAAGACTGTTAATGCTAACACACCAGTTAGTATTACAATCGACCTCGCCGTTTCTTTCCTCGGAAATTAAGGTAAGGTTTTGATTTTTTCAAGCTAGCAACACACCTGTTGCTAGCTTGCTTTCCCTCACTACTGACACCACGGTAGCGAGGACGTTTTTTGCATCGACAACGTACCTGTTACAAGCGGGTCCTCTCCACGCCACGCGGCGAACAAGATGGACGCCTCTCTCCCTCACACCAGAGGAGTCAGGGACTCGGAGGCTCGGCTCTGCGGCTGCGGGTTGAAAATATCAGGCACAGACTCACACCAGGTCTGCTCGTCCTGCCTCGGGCTGGAACACGCCCAGGAGGCTATTGATAACCCCGGCTCGTGCGGGCATTGTGCCCGCTTCACCGTAAAGAGCCTCCGCCGACGGTTAGCACGCCAAGCTAGCTTGTCGGGACAGGACCCCCTCATGTCCGCTGATTTGCCGGCTGGCAATCAAGACGCGGGCGTCCGCCGCAGAGATTGAGCCCCGCACTGTGTTGGTCTGGGGCTCATCAACAGCGGCAGCTGCGGAACCGGAGTCCCGCGCCGTGTCAGGCTGGGACCCGGTGGCGGCAAGAGACGCGAGAACGGAGCCCCAGCTTGATAAAGCATGGGGCTCCGTTCTCGCGTCTCTTGCCGCCGGCTGGACCTCATCATGGTTTCGCCTGCGGAGGATGTCCTGGAATTGGATTATATGGAGGACGAAGAGGGTGCCTCTGAGTTCCTCCTGTCTGATTCAGATGAGCAAGAAGACGATATCTTCGTGTCATCGGCTCAGGCTACAAAGCCGGGAGCGATGGCTGCTCTCCCGGGCGATAGCACACCAGCTTCGCCCTATCTGAGCATGGACCTGCAGGCCGTGTGTCAGCGTGCCGCGTCCAGACTAGACATCCCGTGGCCCGAAATGGCCAAGGAGACCTCCAGGTCCCGTTACGAGGGGAAACATTTTCCCCAAGCAACGAGGACAAAGAGGCAACTCCTTCCGGTCTTCCCGGAGATGTTGGATGAGGTGTCGGTCTCGTGGAGTGACCGGCCCTTTAGCAACAAGGCCCCAATCCAGGGTGCCTCCTCCCTAGACTGTGACGGTATGGAGAGGCTCGGCCTGCTCCGCATACCGCCCACCTCCTACCGAGGCTGGTCCCGTCACCAAGCAGGAACCCCACGCTGCCAGCGAAGGCGGACCGATTCCAGTCGACCATGACTGAACGGTCCTACAGAGCCGCAGCGTTGTCCGCCAGGGCTTTGAACGTTTCCTCGCTGCTAACCGCATACCAAGCGGAGCTCTGCGAGGATCTGTCAAGCAATCCTGGACCGGCCGTTCTGGACGAGATGGCCGCGATCATTTGTCTCCGTGTTCAACGCTGCGCCGTCCAGGCCACAGGCAAGGCAATGGGGATCATGGTGGTGCAGGAAAGAGCTAGATGGCTCAACCTCACCAACCTCCCAGACCGGGAAAAGGAGGATGTGCTAGACATGCCCATCGTTCCCGAGGGGATTTTCGGCTCCGCTCTCGCCTCCATGCAGAGGAGATGCGAGTTGAAAAAGAAGGAGGACGAGGCCCTCCACCTCTGTCTCCCTCGAAGGGTCCAGCCGCTGCCTTCACAGCGGCAGTCCTTCGCCCAAGCTGCCTCGAACCCTGCTCGGTTCAAAGTACCAAAACAGCAGAGGTCGCAGCCCGCCCCGAGTCCCCAGCCCAGGCAGGAGACGAGGGCGAGTTGGCCTAGAAAATCTCCGGTTCCGGCTGCAGCCCAGGCGCAGCCAACCCAGAATTTTGGCCAGCAGTCGAGGAAGAAGAAGCGGGCGGCCTGACAGCCCCCCCTTCTCCCCTCTGTTACAGAGCTGGAAGTCCACGGTTCCCCAGCTCTAGATGTGTTCCCGCTGCCTCGAGAGATGCCTCAACGCCA
Organism: Gymnodraco acuticeps; assembly: GCF_902827175.1. NCBI lineage: Eukaryota > Metazoa > Chordata > Actinopteri > Perciformes > Bathydraconidae > Gymnodraco > Gymnodraco acuticeps. The sequence continues at coordinate 1,772,929 of NW_022989913.1, forward strand.
TCCTCAAGTCCGCAAAAACACATGTCACAATATTGTTGTTGTTTCTCACATACACCATTTTCCGCTGACGCATCCAGGCTTCAGGCCAAGGGCGCAGCTCAAATAAAAAAAAAAATTAAAATAAAAACCATAAAAACAATAAACAGTCCGTCAACTGTTCCCCTTCTGAGAGCAGCTACGGCCTCTCTCAAAAGGCGGATAATAGACGGGTCTATGAAGGCACCACCGTCACGCGCATGCGCAGTGCCGGCTGGGGTTGTGAAGGCACCACCGTCACGCGCATGCGCAGTGCCGGCTGGGGTTGTGAAGGCACCACCGTCACGCGCATGCGCAGTGTCGGTGGGGATTGTCGAAATGGGGTACCACCGTGTTCAGACACTAGAGGGCCCCATAACACAACAAATAGAGACTCAGAGGGTAAGAGACGTGACATCTCCGCTGGCTCTTAGGAGCATACAGTGGAAGATGCTAACAACATCTGCTTGGGTTTTCAAGACAGTAACACGGGGCTACAGACTCCAATTTGCTGTCACCCCCCCTCGCTTCTCGGGCATTCTGCATTCACAAGCCTGAGGAGAGTCAGCCCATATTCTGGAGAAAGAGATTCTCTCTCTCCTAGAAAAGGGGGCTATATCTATAGTACCCGCCGAGCAGAGTCAGAGCGGCTTTTATTCCAAGTATTTCCTCGTTCCCAAACGGGGAGGGAACGGGATTCGGCCAATACTAGATTTGAGGGTTCTGAACAAATATCTAAAAAGATACAAATTCAGAATGCTCACTCACACATCTCTGCTGCGTCTCGTGCGACAAAACGACTGGTTCACATCAGTCGACCTGAAAGATGCGTATTTCCACATCCCAGTATATTACCCACACAGGAAATATCTGAGGTTCGCATTTCAGGGGATCTGTTACGAATACAGAGTACTTCCCTTTGGTCTGTCTCTCAGTCCAAGAGTGTTTGTACGATGTACGGAAGCCGCGATAGCCCCGTTAAGACAACAGGGTATTCGCCTGGCGACCTACCTGGACGACTGGCTGCTTCTCGCACAGTCGGAGCAGGAGGCTATTACGCAGACAAATGTCCTCGTAAAGCACCTGCTCAACCTGGGTTTCATAATAAACACAGAGAAGAGCATGTTGTGCCCCGCGCAGACTATACTCTTCCTGGGTTTACACCTGAACTCGGTGCCCTTTACAGCCCGCCTGTCAGCGGAAAGAGTGAAAGCTTTCAGAGCTTGTCTCGCTCATTTCCAGCTGCGCAAACATGTTCTCTTCAGATCATGCCTGGGGCTCATGGCGTCAGCCATCCTGGTCGTACGACTGGGACGCTTACACATGAGGGAGTTTCAGCGCTGGGTAGCCGCTCTAAAACTAAACTCCGCGCGTCATGGCGCGCGGAGAGTAATGGTTACTGTGAAATGCGTAATGGCACTGTGCCACTGGCTGCACCTGACTTTTCTAGTACGGGGCGTGCCTATGGGTGCTGTCCTTTCACGGAAGGTGGTCACCACGGACGCATGTCTGACAGGTTGGGGAGGTATTTACGAAGGTCGTCCGGTGAGGGGTCTCTGGAGCAGAGACCTCCAGCGGGCGCACATAAATTACCTGGAGCTTTTAGCGGTGTTCCTCACCCTAAAACGCTTTCTGCCTTTTCTCAGAGGACATCATGTCCTCGTGAGGACAGACAACACGACCACAATATCGTATATAAACCGCCAAGGGGGTTTGCGTTCTCTCCAGTTACACATGCTGGCACGCAAACTGATCTTATGGAGCGGCAGACGTCTCCTCTCTCTGAGAGCGACGCACGTACCAGGAGTGATGAACCTCGGGGCGGATCTACTGTCCAGAGGTATACCACTTTATGCAGACTGGACTCTACATCCAAGGATTGTGAGCCAGCTGTGGGTGCGTTACGGCAGAGCCGCGGTAGATCTGTTCGCATCAAAAGAAAATGCTCAATGTCAGCTATTCTTTTCAATGCGCGATTTAAACGCACCGTTAGGCGTGGACGCGCTTGCGCACGTTTGGCCTCCGGGCCTTCTGTACGCGTTCCCACCCCTGGCTCTGATACCCCCAACTCTGGCCAGAGTGAGAGAGCAACGCCACACACTTATCCTGATAGCTCCGCCCTGGCCCGCAATGTACTGGCTGGCGGAGATATATCAGCTGCTGTGTGGGCAGCCATGGCAGCTCCCATTACGCAGGGACATACTGTCTCAGGCGGGGGGGGGCGATCTTTCACCCACACCCAGAGCGCTTGGCACTATGGGCCTGGCCCGTGAGTGGTACAATCTGAATACAGTGGGACTCCCTCAGAAGGTGATAAACACTATTCAGAGTGCGAGAGCTTCCTCCACCAGGTCTCTCTATGACTGCAAGTGGAGGGTGTTTGAGGAGTGGTGCCTTCAAAAAGGACACATCTCTTTTCAATGTCCTGTCGGGGTGATTTTATCATTTCTACAGGACTTAATTGATAAACACAGAGCTTTCTCTACGATCAAAGTGTACCTGGCTGCTATTGCTGCATGCCATGTGGGCTTTGAGGGAAAGACGGCTCGCCAACATCCTTTGGTCTGCCGTTTTATGAAAGGGGCTCACAGGCTCCTCCCTGTTTCCAGGTCACTGGTGCCCTTATGGGACTTGGCAGTGGTTTTAGATGGGCTCACTCTAACCCCATTTGAACCCCTTGAAGAAGCTGAAATGAAGCACTTGTCACTCAAGACAGTGCTGTTACTGGCCCTGGCATCTGCCAAGCGAGTCAGTGACATTCATGCGCTATCTGTACATCCTTCATGCACTCAGTTCGCCCCAGGGCAAACGAGAGTGTTGTTGAAGCCCAACCCTGCCTTTATACCTAAGGTGGTTGGTTCATGTACCCCAATTGACATTGAGGCATTTCCTCCGCCGCTGTGTTCCTCCGGGGAACAGCAGCAGGATCTATTGTGTCCAGTCCGTGCTTTACGCACCTATATGGACAGATCAAAAGAGTTTCGTCATAATGACCAACTCTTTGTGTCCTGGGCTAACCCTCAGAAGGGCAAGCCCGTTACTAAGCAACGGCTCTCCCACTGGATTGTGGAGGCAATTGCTTTGGCCTATACGAGTCCGGGTTTGCAGGCACCTTCGGGTCTGCATGCTCATTCGACTCGTGGTCTGGCTACATCCTGGGCTTTGTTCAAGGGTGTTTCCATCCAAGACATTTGTGCAGCAGCGAGCTGGTCCTCGTTGCTCACTTTTGTCCGCTTTTACAGGCTAGATGTCTCTGCTCCTAGCGTGGCCCGAGCAGTGCTGGGCACCTTGTTGAGTCAGAGCTCTACCTGTTAAGTTCTGGTTGGTTTGGTGAATTTCGAGATAAGCTCGTCTGGCAATACGGGAGCTACAATATCCCATAGTGAGACATCGAACGGAGTGTTATGAATGAGAACTGTAGGTTACTTGCGTAACCCCAGTTCTCAGAGTAACATGTAGTGAGATGTCTCACCAGACGGCCCTCCTTGCTATGGTGAAGCGAGAAGAGGTGCTTATTTTGAATGACGCATGCGACGTAGCGCAAGCTACTTATAGGGGGTGGATTCCCTGACGCTGACGTCAAGATCACCAGCCAATAAGGATTGGCGTAATGAGATTGATGCTTCTGTTTGCTCGCGATGAGGCGCATCCCATAGTGAGACATCTCACTACATGTTACTCTGAGAACTGGGGTTACGTAAGTAACCTATAGTTTTCCTCTTGCATTTTGTATAAAAAAACAAAAACAAACAAGAAGTCTACTGAGTTTAGGAGACAAAATTGCTTTGCACGAGGAGAATAGGCACTCATGCAAAGACCTAACACATTTCAGCCAGTTCGTAGAAAGGTCCGTTTTTTAAAAGCATACTACCAATGAATCTAGAGTGCAATCTCACTGGTAAAGAAAAAAGGACCAAATAAGTGAGTGGACAAAGAGAGAAAAGATAACAGATGTATCTCTGGACAAATATTAGACCGAAAACTGGCCCTGAGCGACAAGACAATTGTTATTGTCAAACCCTGCTAGTGGATCTAATCCTTATTATGAAGATTAATGACATATACAGCAGCTAGAATACTACATTATTTGGAGTTGTCCTCGGGCAAAATTGCCATTCACTACTTCTGACTGTGAGGCAATATAATGCTCATCTTCCTGTCTGTTTATTGACGTGTGCAACCAGATCCAGTCCTCCTCACAGGCTCTCACTGCTCCTCTTGTGTCAGCATCACACACAAACATTGCGCCGGCCTGTTAAAAAGCTCAGTCAAACGGCAGCAGCTCTGTTGCTCTCGCTAATGTGAAGAAGCACATGCTCACATTAGAAGTGCACTAGAGGGGGGAGGGCTTCAGGACAGACACCTACTGAGCACCGGGCCCCTGGCTGCCACAGCGCTCTTTAAGATCCAGCGTGAACCCTGAAGTGTCGGTCTCTCCCGTTGGTAATTGATGGAGATAACCTTGCATTTTGTATCTCACAGTAGAGGCACTGTTTAATTTCACAGCTTTACAGAAATGATGTGGAATGTGTCTTTGGTACTGCTGCTTTGCAGGATTTCTATAGTTGATATTTGAATATATTAGGATGGATTTACAAAATGCTTCTTGAGTATGATGACTTCTGAGTTACATCTCACACTGAGGCAACCGGTTAAGTGGGTGTTTTGATGTGTTATTGTTACTGCACTATGATTATAGGAATATGCATTTATGATTATGGTGTACTGCAAAAAAGAAAATGTCTACTGCCATTTTTGTGCTTTAACTGCGAGCTTAGCTGTGTGGTGAGGCTTTTGAATTCAAAACTAGAAATGCATCAACATGCTGATACGAATCTATTGTGTGCATTTCGACCCTAACATTAATTATAATCCCCACTTAATGTGTATTGAGACCATAGAATATTGTAAAGATCAATCAGACGGACCAGAACATTACTATAAATACAACTGCAGTAAATCAATCAATCAATCAATGTTTATTTATATAGCCCAATATCACAAATGTTACATTTGTCTCAGTGGACTTCACAGTTTGTACAGAATATCAGTATGACAATACGACACCCTCTGTCCTTAGACCCTCACATCGTACAAGGAAAAACTTCCAGAGAAAACCCAGTTTAAAGGGAAAATGGGAGAAACCTCAGGGAGAGCAACAGAGGAGGGATCCCTCTCCCAGGACGGACAGACGTGCAATAGATGCCGTATGTAAATCGAAAAGATGATACATTTACAACATAGGTAGTCCAAATGTTTGGAAATGCATGTGTCTATAATAAGAAGATGAATCCACGAGGATGTCAGCAATCTAAAGTAAAGACACAAACATTTATTTTCCTGACTGTCCAATCCATGCTCATCATTTTTCATTGAATTGCATTTGCCAGAAAGTCGATAGAAAGCCCAAAGGGGAAAAAACATGCATTAGGGAAAGCAATAACAAATGCTTTGCTTGATGATGGGAACTTTGTTGCTGGTGGAGCAATCAGCAACACAAGTTTTCCGAAGGATCAGGTGTTGGAGTACATCAGCATACCACATACCACCCCATAAGTGTCGGCCCCCACACAGACTGTTGTGTTGAATGAAATTAAGTCCAGCTGCTACAAGGCTGCTGCATCGCACAGCATGATCACATTTCAGAACGGGTTAAAACATGCAAAAACACCAGTGAAGTCTTTAAACACCGTTATAAAAGATGCACGAGAATAGGGGAAGCAACAATGAATTCATCATTCTATAGCCTAGGGTGCATAGCAGTACCGAAGAGGGATGCACTCACAAAACTACTGTATTCAATTCGGCACATCGAAATAAGAAATTGAATAAATTGTTCTTCGGTCACAGAAATTGGTCAACACATGTAGGAAATATCCTTCTGAACAGTGCAATATTTAATATTTGTTGTAATTACCTGCAGGAATTCCATTAGTGGAAAAATAATAGGCTGGTAATTGCATTTTCCAATTTATCAATGGATCATTTATCAGTCTCATTCCCCCATGGTCAAAAGATATAGATTTTCTTTAAGACATCCGTTTTTCTGTAGTTTTGAAAACATGACTTTTTAGAAGGATGTTAGCATGTAACCATATTTGAATCTACACAAAGTTATTTTGGAGGAATAACGAGGATGGTGTGATATAATCTGACTGCTGAGAGGGCGTCCACCCCGAGAGCGCGGTGACGTCACGTCGTGTCACACATTTTTAATTGAGCTGTCCCTTATAGATACTATCTCTTTACGTTTGCACACACACACAATTTTGAATTGCGCCGTCCCTTATATATACTATCTCTTTACGTATCCCTGCCGACAGGGACACACGTTCTGGCATGGTCCTTGGAAGGTACGGTGGTGTTTTGGTTTTTCCGTCACAGGAACACGCTTTGCTGGCGGCGAAAATAATCCCACCAGACTCCTTTGCCCCTCCAACTGAGGGATGTCCTTGTCCTTTTTCCTTTTCGTCATTTCAAGCAATAAAATCTCGATCTTCTCTCAAATTATCTTTTTTTTTTTGGACGGCCTCGGCTAGAGTTCAGGGCGTTCCTAGCTGAATAAGGGCATCAAATGACGGCAAGGCGCCTCCCTGGCGGAAACGCTGCTGCCAACCATTAAGACATATCACAGTTCATGGCTGTCACACTTGTTGTCAATACTCAGATTGCCAAACATCCAAAGCAACACATGTCACATTTATCAACTCAGACAGATTGACATATTATTGACAAATATTTACTCGTACATAAGATCTGTGACAAATAATCCTGCAGATGAAAGCTTCAGGGGAGCGAGATAATTGGCACGACATCATGGCGAATAGGAAGTTGAAAGGCCTGCGTTTCCTTAAAAACTTCACAGTAACGTTAAATCCATTGATCTGACAAACCCCATTAGGTTATTAATGCATATTAAATGCTGATTACAGAGTAAACGCTCACGTTTTTTGTTGTCTTAATTTACTTTGAACAAGGTCAATCACTACGGTTTGTCCTTTGGAAGCTTAAGAGCTGAATGAATGCTCACATGCCACAAGCACAGGTCAGGCTGTCTCTCATCAATATCCTCATCTCTACGCTCAAAGAGTAAACTCATTGGAAAGCTCCAGAGGATCATGGGAGGAAGTACACACAGTCCTTGACCATGATATGCTGCTTAAAATGTAAATGAGCCACTGAATAATGGGACAACTCAGCAATGAATATGCAGACGACCACAAATTATTTTTGCTCATCTTATAAATCATTTTTTGATTGTTGGCAGTTTGGAGGACTCAAGATTGTTGACTCTCAACCGAAACCTTAAATGAATTAACCCCAAGACAGAATGTCCCTGCGTCTGTAATCTTGTTCCCTTTCTTGCTAGGGTGATCTAATCACAAGGGAACAGCTACATCAAAGCTCTCAAACCATTAGGGTCGGACCACTCCGGACAAATTCTGATGTAGTCAGATTTTCCTGACCTGGAATCAGGGCCAATACTGCCAAGTTTGATGGATCGATATAAAACACTATCCATTTTCAATGAATGTTTTGCTTAAGGTACACTAGCTGTCAAGCTGTCCAATTGCTCCCCATTAATATCCTGCAACCATAACACAATGCATGCACAACTAGAAGCCTGCAGGTACAATAACTGATGATTGTTGGCATTCATTGGCGATCAAAGCAAGCAGAACTGTTGGGGGCTATTTGCTTTACTGGTACTTTCTGCCTTATATAACCCTAAAGATTTTGTTCATCGTTGTCCAAAATCCTGTCCAAAACTACTTGCCAGCAGTTTGGAGGCATTCCCACGGAAGACTGATACTCCTAACTTATTAAACTTGATATAAAACCACATACTGTATATGAAATGTAATATGAAACCATCAAAGGATAGCAGTAATGATGGCTATAGTTTGGTATTGCAGAGCTATGCAGCTGTCAAAGATATTTAAAATGGTTTTCTGATCTTAAATTAGACCCACTTGAAGTTGTGTTTGCACTCCCGAGCTGTATCATCTAGGACATTCTATCTATCAGATCTGATCCAACCCCACATCAAAGGATCCCACTCATGAACTACTTTTCTGTGGACTTCTTCGGTTATTTAAACTTGTAACCAGTACTTGTTATGTATGCTGTTGTTTTATGACCTATTCAAAATCAGCCCAAAATCTACAAAAAATATACTCTTTAAAGTTGTAGTATGAATGTTTTAGTGTGTTGCAGTGGTTCTTCAATTCTTAGAGATATAATCCAACGGTTTTAGCTCAGGAAGAGAAAAATTACTACAATTACATTTTCAATTAAAAATAATCTTACTCATTAACCAACTTGCTGGACTGAACTTTGATGTTTGTTTGTTTGTGGTGATTCTTTAAGCAGATAAAGTATGCCTGCTGCACATTACGTCAGATCAGATCAAAGTGCCTGACTGCTTTGTGCAGGTACAAACGTAGAGATAAGACGTGTAGCAAACAAAGTGTGAAATGCCTTTTGGCCATGCTGCTGCATATTTTTGGGAGTCTTAGCGAATTGTATAAACATTTATCGCTATTTATTTATCAATACGTCAATGCTTTCAAATGTAGTCAGTAGTTTGGGGAATTGGCGAAATGGCGAACGCAGATAAAGTTGAGCTCAAAAATCCTCCAGCATCATCCCAGTTTGGGAACATTTTGGTTTCGCAGTTACGTACAAAGACAGGTGGACCGAACCAAAGCTGTTTGTCGGTATTGTTCAACTAAAATGGGTTACATCAAACTTGCACACTCATTTGAAAAGGCATCACCCGAACGTGAATATCACCGGTACCAAAAGAAAAATGACTGAAGTACAAACCCAACTCCCACTAGCATTTAAGCCTCCACCACTCGCAGAGAGTTCAGTGCCATGTTAGCAAAGCGCTACCTGGCTGTATCTGCTACCTCTGTCCCTAGCGAGAGGGTGTTCTCCACAGCATGAGACATTGTTAGTGCCAGCAGATCTGCCCTTCCGGCAAGCAATGTGGACAAGTTCATTTTTCTTTAAAAAAACTTGAAAATACAATGACAAGCAAGTCCTTATGTCAAACTAGTACAGTACAGTTCAAGTACAGATTATTTCAGTTCATCGAAATGCTGCACCTTAATGTTTATTTTATTATATGTTGTGTTTATTTGAGTGAATACATTATTCACAGTTTAATAATAATTAAAACCCCCTAAAAAATATTTTATGTTTTGTGATAATTTTTTCTGCTGTACCGAAATCTTACCGAACCGTGACCTAAAAACCGAGGTACGTACCGAACCGAAATGTTTGAGAACCGTTACACCCCTACTGGATATCGCTGAATAAATACCCTTTTCAAGCCTCGGTTGGCCTTATCTCCTCAACAACGTAACCAAAGGTGAAGTTGCCAAAAGAAAATTGCCTAACATCAAAGGGTTAAGTGATTAAAATCCTTATTTTAATGAAATGGAAGATAGTATTCAGAATGGTGGATTATCCTCATATTCTCAATATCATGCCTAAAACACAAGGTCTTGTCTATTCACTTTCTTACAAGAAAAAAAAAGAAGTCAAGAAAAGAGATTTTCTTGTCTTCAACCAAGATTTCTTTAACTTGGCTCAAATCAACTGAGGTGAGCACAGAATACTATATAGAAAAGCGTAGGAGAGTGCAGAAAAACAAGCTACTCAACATGCAGAGACAGGAAGCAGAGTGAGTCTGAGTCAAGCTGCCAGGCTGCCAGATAAAGATCGTTCTGACATGTAGCCTTTTAAATAATCCACTTGTAAGTACACCATTTAGAAACATTAGCATCCAGCTTGGAAAAAGTGATGTTCTGATGGATGGGGAGATGGGGAGAAGGGCTTTGGAAGATGGATGATATCTTGGAAAGACACCATGTGGAGACCTTTGAGACGTACAGACTTTAGATGTCCCTCATTAAAACCCAAAGCAACTGCTGCTGCTCCTCTAAAGAGTTCTAGTGATTTCTCGGAGAGAGGAGACGAAAGCTCTGCCTTTGTGTGGATCTTACGTAACATTGGAGAGACAGGACTGGGAATGTTCTAATGGAGAAGACTGCAACACTAGAAGTAAGCAGGTGATGTTGGCTAAAACATTAGCTGTCAGTTTGCATTTCAAACGCTTCACAAAGTAAGTCAAATCCGGTTTGTGCAAGCCTTGTTTGCAGACTGACTTTCCCACCCCCTGGTTCTTCCAAGCCTTGCAATTCTGAGTAGAAAAGGTTAAGCAGAATAGCAGGAAAGGACATGCTTGATGTGAAAACATACTGGTTATTCCGTTATTTCACTTACCGTCAGTTAATAATCCTTGTTGACTTAATAATGAGAGTAACGCCTGCTTGCGTGTGAAGACATTTCCGTGTAATGCAGACGAACGGGCGTGGGAATAAGACAGGAGTTTTTCTGATTTAAAAAGGGCTAGAACATTCTTAGCCCTTCTGAGGGGCTCTGTGAAGTTGTTTGCCATGTTAATTGCTTTGTGACAATTGAAGGCTTTAAATAAAGCTCCACCATGTCAAGTGACTCAAGCTTTTTCAAACATTTGCAGTTTTCTCTGTCAACTAATCATCTCAAATATTGTAGGCACCATAACGTGGCTGAAAGTAGAACTTCAGAACAGATAGGAGACTCCAAAGCTCAGACATGGATATAAAGCTTATTAGGGAGGAAGACAGTCAAAGCAATCAGCAGCCTTCCTTAAGTCTCAGCTATCCAAAAGGGCTTAACCACACTATTTCAGAAGAGAAGAGTTGTATCTTCAGATTCAAGATAAAAGGAACAATTTTCAGGAGGCAATTTCTATTTCTTTGACAGTAGTTTCTACTTTATGTCAAGGATAAGGCTCATATCTCTATATGGCTTTGACAAAGAAAGATAAAGGTGGAAAAACTGTGTACCCTTCTGTTGACGTATTAATAAGAACACTAGGCTACTTCTTTTATTCTGCAACTTTGGTGTCACAAATGATCTTTTTCTCTTTTAAATACATGGTGGTAAACTTAAAGTGAAGACGCACATATCGGAGCACTGAAATGAGAAGGTGTGAGTATACATGTGGGTGCGTGTTGGTACATGCAGTGGTGGTGGGGGCTCATAGCTATGCAGGGAAAGAGAGCCTAACCGCTCAGCACATTGTGAGCTATAAATCAGAGCCCTGGTCAACCTGGCCAAGAGCATTTTCAAACTCATTTGCAGAAGATAATGCCAGCTATTCCTCCCAGCCCCAGGGACAGGAGAGCCAGCCTCATGAATCATTGCTCTGTTAGAGGAGCTGCAGCACGGATCTCACCTTGCTATGTCTTTAGGGCTCTCTTGACCCTCCCTGGTGGGTAAAAACAAAGGGTGGCAGGGAAGGAAAATGTTTGAACTATAACCAAGGAGTTCCCAAAATCAAGTTGTGAGGCATAATGACTCGGTGCTGACACTAATCGAGTTAAGAAGTAAAGAGTAAACATCACACAGATGGAGGGGGTGACATTACTCCAATACATCTCTACTTTGCAAGGCGATACATGCTGTGATAGTAATACTCTGAGTGCCCTTACACAGAATTGAAAGAGTCCACACATTGTTGTTAATATTAATTATGGCCAATATATTCATATAAGATTTGTGAAATTAGAGCTTTTTTCTCAGACTCTAGGACTTTTTCACATGATATGTAACTATGTGTTAACATATTTTGCTTGGGAGTAGGTCATATCTCACTATTGCCACGGCAAGAAGAAATTATTTACGTTAGGTTTCAATAACATCGTTACATTATAAATGAAAACTCACATGGCCAGGATTTCCTGAGGTGTTCAGGGCCACGGCATTTCTTGCTTACGTATTCCATGTTGATCTATGGGGGATTGTAAAATGTTCTTTCATAAAACCTCCTTTGGACACGCAGCTTTCCTCTTTATCCGCATAACTTGCAATGCATCAAAACTAGGATCCCTTTAAATCCAAGTTTCTGAATCTGATCAGGCCTGTAGTAATGGATGATCAGGGGCTATCCTTCAGGATTTGATGTCCTTCTTTGACACATTTATTTGAATGTGTATTTAATATTGAAGGTTGTGTTTTGTGAACCCACATTTGTAGTTTGTTTTTCTCTTAATATAACTCCATCTAGCAAATAACCAAAAAGGCTATGATATTTAAGGTTTGAGGGAATTTTCTCTGCTTGTAAAACTGTCTCTATAAATAAAAACATAAATATAGTGTTTTATTATGAGGACCTACCACACCCATGAATGTGCTGCATTGGAACATAAGCTGTAGACCTTGTTGAAATGGAAAGCAGCCTTTTATCGAGTGTCCATAAACATTAAATATACAATAAATTCAATTTATTACAGATAGAGCCAAATGAGTTCCCCTCCTTGCACCACCTAAACAATCCTGTAGCCTCACGCTGAGATATTCCATTACTGTCTGACTGCAGTTAGGCCGATTTGACAGCTCTGCACTACGCTGTGTAACCTTGAAACATACTTATGGAGAGTCTGATTAATGCTGGTAATGTGCAACGGCGTATTGGGTCATTTATATTATAATACTCCATATTTATATATAAACATGAAAAAGGCTACAACTTATCATCTCAGTCACTGTTTGGACGTTCCATTAAAAGAAAGTTCAAAAGTCAATAGAGAAATGGCATACCGAGTAGAAATCACGTTAGCATTGTTAGCTGCTAGCCGCTAGGTCAGCCATCTCCTTGCTAGCACTGGGTCAGCCATCTCCATGCTAGCCGCTGGGTCAGCCATCTCCATGCTAGCCGCTGGGTCAGCCATCTCTATGCTAGCCGCTGGGTCAGCCATCTCCATGCTAGCCGCTGGGTCAGCCATCTCCATGCTAGCCGCTGGCTCAGCCATCTCCATGCTAGCCGCTGGGTCAGCCATCTCCATGCTAGCCGCTGGGTCAGCCATCTCCATGCTAGCCGCTGGCTCAGCCATCTCCATGCTAGCCGCTGGCTCAGCCATCTCCATGCTAGCCGCTGGCTCAGCCATCTCCATGCTAGCCGCTGGGTCAGCCATCTCCAGGCTGGGTTGCAATCCCGTCAAATCCTCTGAATCATAGATATGCTTTGAATGTCGTTTATTGCCTCTTTAAAGATATTTAACACCCTTCTTAACAGTTTTACCATATGAAACGCTTGTCCCATAATTCAGAATTTGACAAGCAGTAGCTAGTGCCCTGAGAGTATATTATTTACAGTAAGTAGCCTCATACTTAAGTCTTTAATTTGTTCTAGTTGTGAAAACAGAACTCTTTTTAAGCCTTGCTCTAATTCAGTGACTAAGTTATTGCATTACATGACTTTATTAGAGTCACTTGTCCTCATTTGTGTCATGCATTCGGGTTTAATCAAATCACAGCATCTTGGAAAACATCTCCCACACAAGCTGTAAAGGCTCTCTAGCTAGTCTATGTTTAAAGCACATGCCACAGGCCAGACAGCATTTTGCCACTTAACCGGTAAAGGTTATGTGTAAACTAAGTGGAGATTTAGTGAAAAAGTAATATAGATAAGGAGGAATAAGACTTTAGATTGGCATTAGACTGAATCCTGTTTACTCAAGTGTGCCATCTTTATATTCTGCCCTTACTTATTCATTGCTTGACCATGAGGTCCATCGTGACATGCCGTCAACGCTAAACACTATGATGTAGGGCTGTGCGATTATGGCAAAAATCATAATCACGATTATTTGGGTCAATAATTGATATCACGATTATTTTGACGATTATTCATTGACCATTTATTTTGTTTTGAAATGCCGCTCTTAAATTACCCTTCTTCGATAAAGCCATGCTCGCATTGCAGATGAGACAGATGGACTTTGAATTGGAATAGATACAAAAATAATCATCCTCCCACTCGGAGTGAAAATGATATATTTTGGGCTTTTTTGCTTCTGCCATAATTGCGGTCTTGTGTGTGTGCGGACTGTCACTCCTGTTGACACGGACAACGTCAGCGAAATAGTGCCCACTGCCCACCAGCCACGCCCCCCGACACATGGGGCATTGGGGTGACGCCGGCCAATCACAAAGCTTTGATGCGTTCAAGTGCATTATTCTGGCACAGGAAGATTATGTTACAGGACATTAACGATAAAACTGAATATTGTTGCTCTATTTTTAGACACATCTCGAGATCGACTGGGAATCTCCCCGCGATCGACTGGTTGGGCGCCCCTGAGCTAGACCATAGGTCCGTTGTGGTGGCAAAGTAGTCAGCTGAAGCCACATCTCTCTCAACTTCCCCACGGCATTTGTCATATAGTGCAGGCAGCGCAGACCTGCTGAAATAATACCGAGACGGCATCGCGTAACGCTTGTCCAACGTGTTGACAAGTTGCTTAAAGCCCTGGTTGCTAACAGTGCTAACTGGGCACATATCTTTAGCGATGTGAAAATGGCACCTGTAATATCTCTGTGTCTCTGCGAGCTCGTCGCGTAGGCCGTTGCTCTGTACAATGCGTCCTGAATCGATGACTGTGATGATGTGGTGGATGAAGTCGAGCGGCATCTGCTTTTTGGTCTGCTTTTTGTAGGATTATTGCCCGGTCGTATTGCACTTTGTGGTTGTATTTCAGATGATTAAAGAGATTGGTTGTGTTAGCGTGTGGTGCCAACACAACCTGGTAACAAATCCTGCACTGTACTTTGTTTTGCTCCACGTCGGACTCCTGAAAGCTAAATTACTTCCAAATAGTGGAAATAGTTTTACCCTTCTTTTTAACGAGTTATTCTGACATTTTCGCTCGCGCTGAACACTCACAACACATGTCACTCCCACGTGGCCGAGTGGGCTTTTAGGGAGGGGCGAAAGCGCACCCAGCAAAATAATCGTATTTTGTCAATTATGCTGTTTTCATAATCGTCGCAAACCATAATCGTAATTGCGATTAAAATACGATTAATTGCACAGCCCTACTATGATGGCATCAAGGCTCTGTCAGGAGGACACGCTAGCTGCTCAGAGCCAAGGGCCTTGGTAGCCCTCCACGGACGAAGAGCTGTCATCTCTGTCCCTCACTGCCAAAGTGCCCCGCCCCCCAAAATCCTATCCATCTGCCGTATCAGTGGGGCAGACGGAGTGGAGTGCAAGGCATGCACTTTTCCGCCATTCACTGTTGCGCTTCACGCTTCACACCCAGCTAGTGGAAATGAGGGTCCTCACTGCTAAAATCAACACATGGTCAGCTACTGAATTTGTGTTTCCGTAAGCAAAAAATTGCTTTTACTCTGTTTTGACAAAATTGCCATTAGGTCAGCCTTCTAATAGTGTTATGGTTCCAACTGTCAGTTATGATCTACCTCGTACCTCTATTAGCTAATAGCAACCATGTGGATGGTCTGACAAAGTGTCTTGATACCGTTTCCTAATATTTTTTTCTAACAGTCAGCATGATTTCTGCACTTGAAAGTGCACACAGAACATCTGACTGTCTATGTACTTAAATAACTGTATTATCGCCAAAACTGGTAATGGCTTGGACAGAGATTCCCTTGAGGGAAGAAGCTTTTAAGTAAAAAAATAAAACGGGGAAAAGCTATGATGTGCTGACATCCTTCCAATGAAAGAAGAGTGCAAGCTAAAACATGCAAAGTCATGATTGGTTCTCTAAAATCATAAATAGGGAATTACTTTACAACTGCAATCAGTAATGCAACAGTGTTACAGCATGTTAAGTGTCAATAGTGGATAATCAATTCAATACACTACTAGAATTACATGTTTTCCATCTCTGAAAAGGATAGGTTTGCTTGTCTGCACTGCTAAAGTATTGTTAATTAACATTGGGATCCCAGGCCATGCGAAAATGCAAAAATTGAATCATTGTTCATCACAGGCAACATTTAATCTACATAAACTAGGTGAATTTGTCACATTTCTTCAATTTTTGAAGCCTAGAGTTATGTGCCATTTAAGCCCAGCCTGATAAGACAGCTCACTGTTTGACCTTCATGTAATGTTCTGCATCAATTCTGATACAGCCAGTGTGTGTGTGTGTGTGTGTGTGTGTGTGTGTGTGTGTGTGTGTGTGTGTGTGTGTGTGTGTGTGTGTGTGTGTGTGTGTGTGTGTGTGTGTGTGTGTGTGTGTGTGTGGTGTGTGTGTGTGGGGCTGTGTGTGGCTGTGTGTGGGGCTGTGTGGGGCTGTGTGTGGGGCTGTGTGTGGCTGTGTGTGTGTTGTAATTAGATGAGAACCTGAGAAGAATAGGTTGACAATGACAAGCAAAATGAATGACAGCGGCCGCTGAGCCGTTGCTCCATTTGTCTGCATCGAGCTAAAATGAACG
Source organism: Gymnodraco acuticeps (assembly GCF_902827175.1). Lineage (NCBI taxonomy): Eukaryota > Metazoa > Chordata > Actinopteri > Perciformes > Bathydraconidae > Gymnodraco > Gymnodraco acuticeps. The sequence continues at coordinate 1,789,249 of NW_022989913.1, forward strand.
AGTGCATCATCTGTGCACTTCTGCTGACTGCGCACAACCAAAGCACTGAGGTCTTACACGCATGTCGCTCGTTCCTGTCAACTCCATGGTACATTTGCCAATACACAAGATGTGATCAAAGTGTGCCATAAAACTAGGATGAGCATCCATGTTAGGATCTCAAGTGAGAGATGTAATAACCCACAAGTGGCAAATGTAGGACATGAAGCTATTTGGGCCCTAATGATTCATAAAATTCACAGTTGGATTTGATGCATTACAGAGGCATCACCATTCGATATACAGTAAACTCATCACCACAATAATGACTGCCTGAAAATGAGTCTCATATTTCATTTTTAAATTGAAGAGTACACTCTACATTATGAAAGTATAAATGTAGAATATTTAAAAGGGCAAAATAAAACAACAGTTTTGTCCCATTTCAAGGGGTTTCTCAGCAGGATGACACAAAACATAAGCAAGGCAACAAAAACAACCACATGTGGTGTCAAAGCAAGAGAGAACACTTGATCTGAACAACCACATTGTTGTATTGTTTGACAGATATTGAATAAATTGCATGGTCAATTGTTTTATTTGTTACATGGTCAAGTGAGTAATACTAAATGGAAAAATGATCAAAAAATGATCAGTCTAGACCAGGGGTGGGGAACCTCCGGCCTCCGGGCCGTATACGGACCGTGAGACCATTTGGTACGGCCCTCGAGGTAATTTATAAACACACGCAAAAAATAAAAAAATGTAAGAAATCTAGACCGCAATATAATTAAACAAGCGAGTGCCTGTTTTTCCTGGCCAAGGTCAGGGTCCTTGAACACAACACGAGCCTAACCTGTCATCACGTGGTATATGTCTCGTCTGACAGAGGTGCAGTGCTGACGGAGAGCACCAGAACGCCGCTCCGGCACTTCAGAAATTGCAGTACCGATAAGGAGCCGTACACATGCCGCAGTTTCTGCGTGTCTGTGTCTTTAGTTGAAAGCCCAGTGGCGATCTGTTCATCTGTCATTCTGATCATACAGTCAATAACTTTGTTGTTATTAGCATCTGGTTAGCTAGCTATGCTAACGAATATAAGAAGCTTTTTCTACAACCAGTGAGGTAAAGGCACATCTTTATATGATCATTATAGTTATAAAAAAATAAGGTATAAAATACTATATGACAGTAAAACAAAGTTGTTATTAATAAACAAGAATACAGTTTGAAAGGGGAGTGATTTGTAAAATATCCATAAAGAAAAATAAAATCTGCTTACAGTTCTGTTTCATCTGGGTGTTGAGAGATGTTTCCATAGATCTCCTAATGTTGCTCTCACACCAGATTGATGCTTTTAACTTCAACATTTAAAAACAAATCTTCCCTAGGGAGCAGGCCCCCCGGACCCCCCTAGAGGAGGTTAAATCATGTCCACATGGATAGGAAACTAAATACATTTGCACACATCTTGTGTCCATATCTTTCTGTTTGGATGGTCATGCCACAACTGTGCACATGCATGCATGCGCGAGTCATGGTTAGATATCTGGATTAAGAGGTTGCTTTTTCTTTGCACAGCATGAAAGAAATGCGAAAAGAATGGGCTGTGATTTTAGTATTTTTAAGCAGAGGTCAATCATTTGTATGGCCCTCGGAGGATGTTGAAAAAATGTAAATGGCCCTTGAGAGGAAAAAGGTTCCCCACCCCTGATGTAGACTGACCATTTGTACCAATTATTAAGCTCTTCATGTAACTAACACTGTAGCTGATATATTAATATGAGGTTGATAATGGCCTTTGATAAAACTATTCTGAAGGCCAGATATTCGACACACACTGTACCGTATTAACGTTTTTCCCACACTAGCAGATATGTCATGAGTAAGCACTAAACTCATTAAGCACACAAACCTGTAAATACCATGTTTAAACACAAACAGTCATTTATTCCACGTGGTTCCACTAGCAATGCCCTTAACATTGAGACAAGTTCGTGAACCAGCCTGTTAAATAAATACATGTTTCTAATCTTTTTGTATCATATCAACATCCCAACCATTAACAGCTGCAGTGAGCATTCTACACTTGATGCTTCACATAATTACTCCTAAATACCAATTGAGAGAGGTAACAAAAGCAACTAAATATGCAAGTACCCTTACTGTATATAGGAAACAACGATAAAATAATAAAACGATTACAGCACCTGTACACAATCCACTTTATGTGGTGGTTAAAAGTTGTAATTAGATTGCCTGTGTGGATGCAAAACCATCTGGGACCCTCTGAGATCACAGGGACAGCAGATGAATAGCAACAGTTTCTACATCTCACAACAGACTTTGTTATGTATAATAATAATAATAATAGGCAATAAATGCATATTGTGTTAATGATATTCCACAGTTTAATTTCTCACATCAGAAAATCTGTCTTCAGCAAAAAGAACAGTGATATCTTTGAGCTGTCAGCAAGTAAAAAACTGAGGAAACCCACTACTTTTTAATTTATCTGCTTTATAAATGTTGCATGAAAAATCCATTTAAATTAAAGTGGACCTATCATGCTATATTTGAAAAATATATTGTAGGGCCATACCTATACAGAACATGTCTGTGAAGTTTTTTTTTCAAAATACCAACCAGATCACCCATTGTAGCCATGCCTCTTACTGCTCAAACCCCTCTTTTGCAGCCCTGTTAGAGAAACGCAGAGTTTGGGTCCTTAGCTTGAAAAAAAAAAAAAGAGGAGGCGGAGCTAATGCCTGATCAGAATTCTACCGGAGATAAAGTTACATTCGGTTGTGATAAAACGCCATCCTGTTTAAACCACGTCACGGATTATTTCTGAAACAGTATGGAGCTCAAATGCTTTTTCTCTTGCGGGTTTATCACAAGATGAGTCCTTTTGTATTTCCTGCTTTTTAAACACATGTGCTCAGTTCAGTACAGATTAGCTCTGAGTGTTAGTGAGGCTTGCTAATGTAAACAAAGACGAGATTACGTTCAAAACAAGTCAGGCATTGTTTCTGATAGCAACTTTCTGTGGGTCCGCCGACGTCAGTTCGGATGGAATCTGTATCCGCTCGTTGTACACCCATTTTTAAAAGATTTGGGTACGGAGGAAAAGAGAGAGGGTTTTATTTTCTGACGCTGTGTGAGTTCCCCAGCGCACCGGGGACACATATTTATGTATAAAAAACATCACAAAGTGCATTTTGCATGATAGGTCCCCTTTAAGCTAAAGGATCATGCTACTCTAATGCAGAATTAATCAATCTGAAAAAGGCTTTAAATGGTAATATTCTTTCTGACATTGCAATTTAATATTTCAAAAATAATTGGTGACATCTATGTTTAAAATATTTGAAATGCCTTAAAGTCCCACAGTTCAGGATAGCAGAGCAAATAACACTCCTATTTTTCTCATATGTGGATGTGCCATACTGTTTCGAGCAGGTGCTAACACGGGACGACATGACACGGGACGACATGACACGGGACGACATGGGGAAGTTGAAGAATTTGTGGCATGGCTGAAACCAATACCAAGCAATGTAAACAAGCACACTGTGTTTTGTTCATAACATGTTCAACACAATTAATAATGTGTTAGTCTTTTCCATTTTTGGTCCAAGTGGAGTTGGTCCTAAATGTGATTCTGGAAGACATTATATCTAACTTGCTTTAAACTGTAGGAAACCCACTTTAACCTTTTGTGAAACCCAAGCCATGACAACACATTCATGTAAACACAGACTGCACTTCAATATCAAGGCTTATTCCATGGTCTTTAGTAAAAAGCTTTTAGCATGAAGAAGCAGCAGCTAATATTGAGCTTGAGTCATTAACAGTAGCATTACCAGAATACTCACATCCTAAAGGTTCAGCAATCCAATTGGGACAATATTCACGTGTCGTCTTTGCACTTTATTTCCTCTTGCTCTTTCGCAGCACTTTGACTCTGTAATGAGTTGTGTGTTTTTTAAGGCTTGGGTGCTAAAGATGTAATTAAGTCAGCTTGTTCCATTTAAGTAATGGCTACCTTCTAACATACTGTATGTTCAAACAGAAAAGGTGCAAAGAAGTCAAAGGGTCTCGACACAGCAAATTGCCCGAGCCAATCTTTCCCCGAATTTGGACTGCAGCTCTGATTCACACATAATGGCTTGAGAACAAAGCTCCACCGCTTAAAGAAAAAGCTGCATAATCCAAAGCAGACGGAGCCCATATATCTGGTAGGTCCTTCATCTTGAATAAAAACAGGACTGATTACCATTTGACCTTTCAATGTCATGCATATTCACTAAACCACATACATACTTTGAAGTAAAGACAACCAATCCCATAAGGAATGGATAAAAATAGGGCTCTCGTGGTAGCACAAGCCATTTTTAGGCCGTGTGTCTGTTTCCACTTTCCCCATTGCAGGGGTGCTCTGTAAAACATCGGTGTAAATGGTTTATAATGCCACCAGTGGACTCTGAAATGGGAGACCTGGTTTCAATCAGCAGTCAAATTGCTCCTACATTACCCTTGCAGACAGAGTAGTAAATCACTCTTTGCCTTTATGCTGCTGACGTTAAGGAACAAGCATTGTTAAAAATCCACCAAGCGTGCAACTAAGAGCAGCCTGTCTTTATGTGGGGATGGGATGCTAAACAGGCCAATGGCCGTTGCTTGCAGTGTATCTTTAGACTCAAGAGTGACGTCTAAGCAGCAAAGGAGCACACATTGTATAGCTGAATTCAAAGCTTAAGAATGACAATAAACCAGCCAGATCTGCAGCCTTAAAATTAAGATTGTCTGGCTCCTGTAATATCTATGCCAATGAGCCTCATCACAACCAGTTGGAACCAGTTAGCCTAGTGAAAAATAGTTTTTGGTTTCTCTGTGCCAACGCCCTGACAGTAGTCCAATGAGGAATCCCAGAGCATTTATAATCCCCTATAAACCTTAGAAATGCTGATCCCGCCCACCACAGACCAACACACTATGTCTAAAACCTCTCATTATAACTCCAGGCCCTGAAATTACCCAGATTTTACCCATATGGAAAGCATGAGAAAGCGTCAGTTTGGAGAGGGTTGTGCCGAGTGGTTTTTCAGTGTGTGGCCACAGAGGGGCTGGTTTTCTTTACAGTGCCATTCAACCCGGCCCTTGCCAGGGAATGCCGACATATGAGGAAGCCGAGGCACATGCTCTGGCTACGAGCCCCAGACCAGGACTGCAAGGAAATACCACACAACATACAATGCTCACGCAGGCCAGGGATTTACCCAGGACAACAGACACAACTGATGCAGCCTTACAAAAATAAGTAAATTCATTTGAAGCCATCTTTGACATTCAAAAGTTAAAAAAGGGTAGCCCTAGGCCCTGGCACCAATGTACGAACTGCAACACTGGTTACTGGTGTCACTCCCACATTAATTAACCGGGGTAATACCCGCCAACGAATACCAGAACTAAAATGGAAAGCTTTTCTGAAGGTTTATTTACATCAGTATAATAACCGATACTAGATGTTGATTCTACTCTAGGTCAATGTTGTATGCTAACAAACTATAGCCATATTTATATGGTAAGAAAATAATAATTGGGGCTGCACATTCATTGAAATGTAATTGAAATTGCAATATGGACTAGTGGAATGTTTAAATTGGAGGAAGCACAACATTTCTAGAGTTAAATATGTGTTCAAATACCATTTAAAATGAGATATTGTGGAGCTGCAGAGATAACCTGGCCCACAAATTGTATTCATAACATAAATAAATAGTAAATGACTATACTTTTCAACTATAATGAGAATTAGGATTAAAAAAAGACCAATCCCTCTAGTATCGTGAATCATATCGCAATAGTTATCAGTCAATATAATAGCAGTTAGTTATTTAATGCAAATCATGCAGCCTTAGTCGGAGAATCTGCTTTTTTAGCCATGATTTAAAGCATAATACAAACAATTCAGTTCAGGTGGCTGCAATGCCAACTAGCTGATGTTTGCTAATTGTTTGTATGTAGCCTGGCTTCTGCCAAAATGTGTGACAAGCAGATGACGTCACCGGTTAAGAGGCTTTTTTCTTTCAGAGGCACTCTTTCAAAAAATCCCAACGGACACCAAATGAACTGTTGACTCTTCTGGCAAGAAACAAAAGAAGAAAGCACTCTGGTGATCCATTGTGGGTCACCCTGTAATCCTCAGGAGTCATGAGGATTAGGTCAAATAAGTCAAATGTCTTCTCTTGATTCTTGGTTTGAAGTAGTTGTGGAATAAAGGCCTAAAAGCTTGCAGGAATGTGTCAGTATAAAGAAATATAAACACCTGTGCTCAAACCATGGCGGAACATATTAACATATTTTACAGGAAATGCCAAAAAGTTAATTGATTGTAGAGTGGCTTTCACAGCCCACAAACAGACAGAATCAACAGGACAATCATTCAGGATAAACACAGTAAAGAAAGCCTGCAGTCTCCTGACAACATCTAGTCAACATGATTGAAGAAAGCCTTAATGCTTCAGCAGCATGGCATCTAATAGCACTGTCAACACAGGTTAAAATGATAAAATATCTATCCAGACAGCAACAACAGGTAACTATGAACCTTAGATCCAAACAGTACGAGAGAGACTCACTTACAACACAAAATAAATTACAATGAGACTCCACTGCCTAATCTGCATGTATTCTCCAGTGTCGATGGAACATCCCACATGCAAAAGCAATAATATTTTTACAATAGGCTGTCCCACTGAGATGCCTTTGTTTTATAAGCTAAAACAGGACAGTTTATTAATAAATTACCCTAAATCTAGATTAGAAATGTCACTGTCTTTTCAGTGGGTAGAAGCTGAAGGTTAGAAACCCACACATGCAAGGCCTATGATTTAGTTGCAGAAAGCCTCTGATGCAATTCCAAGAAACCCACCCACCCTCTTTCATCCTGTTACAGTTTGGCTGTGTTTATGTCTCTACATTGTGTCTGTGACAGTTTTAATCGGATTCATGTATTGATAAGGATGGCCATGAGGCTACTTCAGCATGTCACTCCGGCTTCAAATCCTTTCTTTAAATAACCCAAACAGTGCTGTAGGCTCAATGCAATGCTTTCTTTCTGTAAATCTACCCAGTGAAAAAACACTTCCCCTATTTCAGATTTGTTTAGGACCCGGAGAGGGCTTTAGGCGAATGGCTATCAGATGAAGTAGAGCACCTGCAAAAGCTGTCACAAAAAATGGTTTTGCTATTGAATTCTCTGATGGATGGTGGCTGAAATGTATGCTTTTGCTCCAGCTGCAAGGAGAAAATCCATGACATCAAACCTGTCTCCACAGCCATGCTGCAGCAATAGTGATTTTTTTTTTTAGGGCAGATGAATGAGAAAGTCCACATCACACGAGCTTTTGAAATTGATTGGTATACAATAATTCAAATACCTGTCTGTGGTAATGATAAATTAAGGAAGAGCAAAGATTTCATCTTCCTGAGGCTCTTGCTGACATGGTCACGCACTCATGTACGAGCCCACTTGAAGGGAAAAGGCAAGGTTTTGAGAGAGCTCTGACACCTTATGGCAAATATGTTCTAGTATAAGCTCGAAAATGTCAAATCCATACATTGCAATTAGAGCAAAATAGAGTGAGGAAAGGCTCACTCCCCACAGACCACCACTGCTCCTATTTATTATTTCGTTAGTGATTCTCGACAGATTTTCAGCTTGATTTAAGATTTCATCCCTGCATAGACCACTGCTACATCAATTTGATCACTGAAAAGTGCCTGCGCTCAGTTTATTGCCAACTCTGTGCTGCTGTTTTTATCGAAAATCACTTGTGAAATAAGTGATTGAGAAGCTGCTTATTTCCCCATTCAACCTTCATTTCTGTGGATAGTCTATAAGGGCTGAATTTGACTGTGTGTTTCTGTAAGCCATAAGCAGAACGATTATTAGGCTGTTATCTCTCATTCGGCTTTGTAATAAAAGTTGTTGTTAGCTATACATTCAAGGTTAGCACAAATAAACACAGTAACTAACTGTGTGCGTGGCCGTGAGGCGAACACCGATTTTGCCAGACGGAGCCGACTTGCAACCTTTCACCGTTCAAGTTACACCTTTAAAAAGCATTTTCAAAGTAATTCCAGCCAATATAACACACAGAACAAACACATTAATACATACTGTTGCCGTAATGTCAGCAAGTTCGCTAACAGCAGAGCTTTAAGCTGCGTCTCAAGTTCAATGGGGGACATTGAAAAAAGATAACGGTGCACTTACTGAATCTCCTCTTTGTCACCGCCGTTGGCATTTCTCTCCTTCTCTGAACCGCTAGTCCTGTCTTCAGTTTGAACACAAATCCACTTCGTGTAAAAACACAAGAGTTAGAGCCAAACACGGGGAGTGGGAGAAGACAGGGGAAATATACGAGTCCACTGCCAGAAGAACACGAGGTCCTATCCCGGTCTGGGGTCGTGGATACTGGATCTATTCGTGGCAGCTCCGTGTCTCCGCTGCTGCACACGGGTTAACGTCAGCTCCTCTCAAGTGTTGAGTGTCGCTGCCTGCGTGCGAGAAGGCGAGAACAAACCTTATTTCTTCTCTTGCAAGTACATGTCTTCTTTTTTGCAAGTTACACAGTCACCCCCTACAATAAGGGAGCCGTGGAAAGCAGGGAGTTGTTACGTCTCTCCCCTCACAGTCACGCTTCTTTCTGAAGAAACACACACAGGTCGGTCAGCACGATTTTCGGATTCACTCGGCTCAACTCGCCGCTGTGTCCATTCATTCCGGCCACTCATGTCCTGCAGCCTCTGAAAACATGCCCCAGACAGTAGGACACAAGGAGAGCTGTCAATGTTATTTATCTGTTTACACTCAGCACCTGCTAAAAGAAAGACAATTCAATTAGGAATTGCAATGAGGAAACTATGCCTAAGGTGATTTTGAAAGTACATTATGACTAAGGAGATATGGCAGGAGGTTGGAGAGACAACTCAGAGTAAATACATTTCTAAACAATCATTCATTATAACAGTGGAATTAAACTTTTTTCTCATTTTCCTGTGAAGCCCCTCAGGCGAATCCAGGTCCCAGTATTTGCAATAAGCAAAGTCATGTAACAACACTGAGAATAAAAACTGTATAAATGCAGCTCTATTATCCCCATTCTCTAAAAGCAAATACAAAAAGCATCCACAGCCCTATTCCCCATTCTCATCCTTGCTCTCACCTTGCGAAAGCCCAGTACCAGACTGTTATTCATAATTCATATGTGCAGGCCAACTTTCTGTCTTTTTCACCTGTATTTGAAAATGGTTTTTTAACACAGCCTTGGGAGAAGGAATCATAAAATATTCCTCGTAGTTTAATGACAGGCAGGCATGTTAACAAGATGTCTTTGAAAGAAATAGGAACACTTTCAGGATTTTGCAACATGTTCAGATTTGAATATCAAGGTACGTTTATTTATATAGCACATTTCAGACGAGGCAATTCAAAGTGCTTTACATGATCATTATCACTTAAAGTAAGACAACAGAAAGAAACACAATCAATAAACATAATGGAATAACAGATTCATAAAAACCATGCATAAATGAGATACAAAATAGTTTAAAAACAACATTGTAAATACGGTTGGTGCTGAAACAAGTTAAAAGGCTTCTGGGTAAGCAGCTGTAAAAAGTAGTGTTTTTAGCCTCGACTTAAAATAACTCAGAGTTGGTGAAGACCTCAGGTTTTCTGGAAGTGTATTCCATTTGTGGGGAGCATACAACTAAAAGCAGCTTCGGCGTGTTTGGTTCTGAGCCGGGGAACAATGAGTAAGACCGCCCCCCGATTTTCTCAGAGCTCTGTGTGGCTCGTAACCTATGCTCGTAACAGAGCAGCATGTCGGACATATATTGGGGTCCCGAACTATACAGTCTATGGTCCCGAACCATTTAATGCTTTATAAGTTAGCAATATAATTTTAAAATCGATTCTGTAAGCTACTGGTAGCCAGTGCAGAGATCTGAGTAGTGGGGTGATGTATTCTACTCTTTTTGTTTTGGTTAGGACTCTGGCAGTTGACGTTTTTTAACCGATTTTTTACAGAGACCTGCAAATACACTATTACAGTAATCAAGCCTACTAAAAACAAATGCGTGAACTAGTTTTTCAAGGTCTTGTTGAGACATGAAAGCTCTATATAAGCTCTGCAGTCCATTCAGGTAAACCATGATGTCTGTATTTCATAAAATACTTAAAATCTAGATGACATTTCCAATTTCAATACAAAAAACGGGCAACAAAGGACAGACTTGGGGAACTGCAGAATTCACAAGAGAAGCTGTGTAATGGGCACAGAGAGAGAGGGCTCTGCTTACAGTGCAGCCTGGCTGTTAGTGCATGAGCACCCAAGCGACTCAGTTAAACGTGCAGGGCATGGATGCTGTGACCCCCAGTAATGAGGATCTGAATATCTTTAGGATTCTGACATCCCGTCTACTCCGCCTTCTAACCTTACCATGATCAATCGTTAGCTTGGCAGAACTCCCGCTGAACTGCGGCCCGGCTGTCCACCACACCTTCCTAATCATGGTGAAATGACGTTTATGCACTTTTTACCTTGCCATAAATGTCTCATGCTATTGTACAATCACATAGGACTTCCATTCACCCCACACAAAGGAAATAAACACACACAAACAAGCAAAGCCCACACATACATCGACTGCAGCAAAATTAGATGTTATGCGGCCTCAAAGTGACTGAAAGGGAAGTCTGTATATAGCTTTTAGGTTACAATTGATAACCTTGGACAGTGCACAATTCTCCAGGAATAGGAACCTCTCAGACAAATGAGAGAAGCATCCAGCACTATTACACTCAGTGGAAGACCATTGTTTCGATACAAAAACCATCAATATGTAGGTGCCAGACAGAGAAATTGGTTCATGCACTCAATAATGCTGTTCTCTTGTGGCCAACTCCAGGCTTGTTTTTCAGCTTCAGACATCGCTTTTGGACAGTGGAGCAGACCTATAAACAACAGTTGCTTGTGAAGGTCAAAGTAGCTGTCCTGTGCTGTTTTTTTTTCAGCTATAGAGCTAAAGAGTCCTAAGAGTACAAGCCACTCCTTGCCCTTGACAGATATTGAAAAAAAGCATCCACCAAATAAAATGTGTTCTACCCTAAGCTCCAAATGTCAGCATAGCAACACATGTTTGATGCAGTGGTCACGTTGCTCTTACTTTTGTGGTGTTGTTGAATCATACATAATACGCTTTATTTCAATCCAGTCAGATTTCATAAACTCTATTTTTACTGAACATAACATAAAACATCCGCAGATTTAGCAAATTAATGTTATATTAATCAAAGAATGGCATTTAAGTTCCTAAACCCTTTTTCCCAGTCAATTAAACAACTTAAACTCGTTAGAGTATTGGAACAACACTCCCATCGAAACCGTTCTCTGCTCTTAATTATTGCTGCGGTTTGGAATAAATGGTTGGCTTAATGACTGCAAATCAAAAAGGGTCTGAGGTACCAAATCAGACTCATCCTGAAATGAATCTTCATACATGAATCCCCTTATCAGCTGTTCCTCTTATTCATTTTTTATTATACTCCGCAGGGAAATTAGTTGGAAAAAATTACATGTAAAAGAGATTCATTTCTACCAAGAAGCCCCTCACTTGGTACTTGATTAATATTGATGCAGTTACTTTCCTGTCCATGATCCATATTGCAAAGAATAATTAAAATGGAATATAAATCATGAGCACATTTATGAAGAGTAACTATTGCCTTTAGCTGTTTTGTTCCAGATTTTATTTAACGTGAACAGTATGTGACCCTCGGAGCAAATTCCCCCCAAAAGTCTCCTTCTCGAAAAGTATTATTTTACAAGGAGTAGTATTAGTAAGCATTATGACGTGTTAGTATTATTAGGATGTATTCAATATAGTGGTATTTCAAAATGAGCAGTAACTTAGCTGTTGTCTAATATACGGCCATTTCAATCCATTTTTGGATTGGTATTGTTTTTTAAATAATAATTTCAACAGGCTGATCCCATATTATCTCAGTTAGGCATACGTGAACATATTGCAAAATATAGTTTTAACAAGGCCAAATACCTACTTTTAACCAGTTATTTTTGCGTAAATAGCTCACTAGGAGTTTACAGTGATTTGTTATCAGATTTCCAACAGTGTTGTGTTTTTAGATAAATAACTTTGCAGTGTTAGCTAATGAACCAATTTGGCATACAGTCATCTGCATACAGCATTTGGTATTCAATCGACGACTATAGGAGATAGAAATGAAATCCCTCAGTATTGATGCCTGTGGCACATTGTATACATTATGCTGCTGGAGATAATGAACTACTGCTTTACACATTTGTAGGATCTCCAACAACAGAACTACACATTTAATTAACTCAATAACAAGTGACTGTTGCACTGGTTTGCTTTGGAGCCAATTAATAAGATAAGATAAATCTTTATTTAGTTCCCATCAGCAAAAACACATCGGTTTGCTATCCTGGCTCCAAAATGGTGGAAAGAGCTCCCCATTGACATCAGGACAGCAGAAAGCTTACACATCTTCCGGCGCAGACTGAAAACTCATCTTTTCGACTCCACTTCGAGCGATATAATTGCTAACAAAGCACTTATATACTAACAAACAGTGTTGGGTGTAACGCGTTACTTTGTAACGTAACTACTTTTGCCGGGTAAAAAGTAGTGTAACGCTACTACGGAAAATTTGGTAACGTAACGTAGTTTCTTCTTCAATTCGCCGCAACGTTACTTTTCCCAGGGACGAGTGACAGTGACACTGCCTACTCCGCTGTGTGCTTACGCATTAGGCACAAGCTCTCATTCCACACTGTACGTGATAGAGGCTGGTCGCTGGTGGTGGCATGAAGACTGAAGAGCAGTGATGGCAAGCGAGTAGCAGGCGCAGCCAACGCTAACATTCGAGGGATGGAGGTATTCCCATTACTTCGAACTTGTTGAAACTAAGGGGAAAAATGTGAGTGTAAGGTGTACGTTGTGCCCTGGCCAGAAACTTGTGTCCACTGCCGCAGGGGCGATTCTAGGGGGGGAGCCAGGGGGGGGCCAGTGCCCCCCTAACACTGACCTCTGACCCCCCTGTGGCCCCCCTAACAATGAAAGTTTTTTTTTTTTTTTAAATGTTTTTAAATTTTAATTTTAAATTTTCTGGTACTCGGTTCGCCAAAAAACGCAGGATTTTGTTGCTGTAATGTGAGATTGTGCAGACACCCTTATGTAAAGTAGAGATGTAACTGTTCATTGCCTTTATTTTTATATAAATATGGTGTTAGTGCAAACATTGCACTATAACTTAAGCTGAAGCTAACAGTAATAACTATAAGATCTATCTGAAATAAATAAGTGTACTGAAACAAATACCAATAACTGTATTGCATTGTTTTCTTATGCGCAATTACTTCATACTGTCTAGTTCTCTTTTTCGTCCTGCATTTATTGTCCCCCCCTCAGAAAATAACTGGCCCCCCAGTGGCCCCCCAGTCAAATTGGTCTAGAACCGCCACTGCACTGCCGTTAACTCAACTGCCAACCTCACCAAGCATTTGAAAGGAAAACCTATGCTAGCATGAAGCTAGTAGCTCAAGATCCCCGGGGAAATGATGATATTTCGAGTCCAAGCCTATTTAGTAGCCTATTGATATGATTTGCACTAGCTTTGCACCTATTTTGGGGCTAGCCTGTAACCCTTAATGATTAAGATTTTATATTGATATTGTTTGATATTATTGTTTAGTCGTGGTGTTGAAGCCTATAGCCCAATGTTTTGTTAAGTGCTCTGTGGCATTTGTTTATAATAAAGAGCACAAAAGCAATATCTGTTATGTCCTCCATAGTAGAACTTTATGTAAGCCTACACATTTAGAAACAGAGATGGGGTTCTGCCAAAAGTCGAGCAACATAAAAGTAACGTAAAAGTAACGAGTAACGTAAAAAGTTACTTTCCTTGGAAGGTAACTAAGTAAAGTAAGGGATTACTTTTTTAAAGAAGTAACAAGTAACGAGCAAACACTACTTTTTAAAAGTAACTTCCCCAACACTGCTAACAAAGGACTGGCTTATCTAAAGCCTGTTGAGTAGCACTTGAAATGTTTTGGCTCTATGAAACCTGATGTACTTTCTGATTCTGTTTTCTTCTAGTTTGTATCTTCTTGGTCGAATGCACTTATTGTAAGTCGCTTTGGATAAAGCGTCAGCTAAATGACTGTAATGTATTACCCAGAGGGGAAACCCCGGTGTTACAGCAGCACCAAGATATAAATAAATACAAAGAGCAAAACATCTAAATAAGAAAAGTATATATAACTTGTATGAAATCAAAAATATATACAGTTTAAGAAGTATACAAGAATGAACTAAAACAACTATGCAATTAAACACAAATGTACAACCCAGTGACGATATAAAGTTACGAGGTAGTGAAATAGAATAGTGATAGTGAAATAGCTGCATCAGACTGCACAGCTCAGTGCCCGGAAGTAGAGGGAAGAAATTGATAGAGTTGTGCAGTGAAAATTCTATTAACACAATAAGAAAAGATTGGCTTATTGGTCTATAAATACTGGCTCCAGAGTGGCCTCCACATTTAATAACAGGAGTGACAACCACTTGTTTCCAGGAAATGAGTCCTGCTCTATAAAAGGGAGCAACTACAATGTGTTTTCTGTCAAACTCACACACATAATTGTCTCCCATGGAATTCATTTTGTCTGCATGTCCTTCATCAGCTGGCAAAAGAAACAGAATGATATTAGCATGTGATTTTTACACGACTTGTTTAATAGAAAATGTTAAATAACTGAGGCTGTACAATGGCTCCCCTCAGTTTTTTTTTACTTTGTTGTGATGTATTAAAAATATTTCACAATGTGGGATAACTAAAGTATATTTTATCTCATATGATTGATATTTTTTCACAATAGTTTACAAATCCCCCTTTTCATATTTCTGAAATAAGTGGATTTTAGCCATTTCCACACCAAAGATACGTTTCTAAGCCCTAGAAATCTCACCATCTGTGTTCAGTCTTGATTTTCATTTGTGGTACTTCTCCAGTTTGTATCACTGTCATCCAACCAAGTAAGATTATGCCAATTCAGAGATTGCTATTTCAAGATTTTTACCAGCAAATTAATTGTATGTTAATGAAACTGGGATGTTAGTGTGTTAACTCATCATATCATCAGAAAACCTGAATGGTTTGATATTAAACATTTACCTCTCAGACACAGTAAGTACACTTGTAATTAAAATCACATTACAGTTTTTAAGAAAATATGTAGCACTAAATGATTTTATTCACAACGTCATTATAAAACGGGCCCTTTCCAACACAGACATTTTGAAATATGGATCACTCTCAAGCTATACTGACCATAGTCTATGTGATATATTATTAATTATAGCTAACTGAAAGATGTTTTGCCCAAAAGGCTAACAACAAATAAATCAAATATGATGCATAATGACCAGGAGACCTTACACAGACACCAGGGCAGGATGCTTTCATCTTATAACTGTTACACAATTAACTAACGGATTCAATGAGGCAGGAAAAGAGTTACAGTAATGGAAGTTAATGATGAGAACACACAGAGTTCCTTGTATCATTAACCAACATGCAGTCAAACATGCTAATGATTGCGGTTTCTATCTCAGTGGAAAAAAAAATAAAAAAATCTAATATTAAATAGGTCCATGTGGAGATATTGAGACCCCTTGCTGCATTTCTTGACGACAAATGTTTGTAAGGATAAAGTCACACTCATTATTGAGCAGTGTGAGAGCTGGTAATGTGTTTTCAGTCTCAATTTTGGATATGAAATTCGCGAAATGCAGTAGTGATGAGCAGAAAGGAATCCTAAAGTACTAACTGAGATGAAAATGAAAACATCAATCTTACAAGAATATACTGTGTATTCCATTCTGTCAATTTAGTCTATGTTGTCACTCATTTACTATGATTAGCATACGCTACAAATACTAATTTCTTTCAGTGCTAGACTAGAAATTCTGAAGTCTTTTCATTGTTGATTAACCCGAGTAACAGTGTGGTAGTGGTGTTAGGTACATTTGTATTCCACATAGAAGTTGCCAATGATATAGATAGTAATATAAATAATACGATTTTTCTGAATATACAAGCTTCAACACTCGCTAAGTAAAAAAGCAATCTGTTCTCCATTATTAGTGTGGGAAATTAAGTTTTGTCTCTCAGTGACAATGCAGATTAGAGTTTGTCTTCTCTCTATCTTAACAAGCCATTCATGTCTAACGTCTATAGTACTGATTTATCATGCAAAGATTTAAGACAATTTCCTTTAGGAGTCTAATTGTGGATGAAAGGACTTGATTGACGAAACAACATTTTACTGCATCACAAGCACACCTCTTACGCCACAAGAAAGACATGAATTATCTGAAATACTCGGGACCTTCAAAGGCTGGAGCCACAAGAAAAACATTTCCACTGAAGCTATATTTGAAAGGGGCAATGCAGAGAAACAAAAAGGAGGAGACAGCAGCAGTGAGAGAGAGAGAGAAAGAAAGAGAGTGGTGGGCTGGAATTGGATGAAGGACACATAAGCTCTCATTGAGTTGGCAACAGTGAAAAGAGCCCTTGGTTATTGAAAAAAGAAGATATCAAAGGCAGAACAATTCCTGCAGAGGGATGAGGGCAGAGAAAGAAGCTTGTCCTCCTCTTCTTTGTTTTTCTCTTTTCCTTTTTTCCCCTAACTGTGGTGAGAGTAGTTAGCCACTCAGCAATAGAGGAGAGATGCATGGTAGGCAGCAGGTTGGCGAGGCCCTTGAGCACAAGGATCTAAAGAAGGAATAGGAGGCGACACAGCACAAATTGTTTTATACTCTGCAATGGGTTTAGCTGAGTGTCCAACTCTGCTTCTGTGACACTTGATATACAGTATTTCCCTTTTGCAGAGCAGCACTTCCGAGCACAACAAACCATCCAGTGTAATGATACATTAATTATTCATGTAATGTTAAATATATACCGCGGGACATGACAGAACATGCGACGTGTTGCATGGTGTGTGTCATGTAGGTCTCCCTCTCCTCCTAACTGATATTACTGCACATGTAAGAACAATAACAGCAAGGTCACGATGCGGTGTTGCACAGGAAACAGCACAGGAATTATGTGTGCAATATGACAGCTCAGGAATAGACTCTGGTTTTATGGAGGGGGTCATCTCGCGGTAGCCAGCTGTTGCAGACGTGAGTCAGTGGTGATGGATGTGATGGACGTGCATTATCCCTCTGTTTCTTCCTGCCATCCCTGTCAGCGTTTTCCCTGCAGCAGATTGGGTTCCACAAGCCATCCCTCACAGACCATCGCTGGGGGAATCTGCAGTTTCAACCGCGCAGAGCATCCCATCAGACAAATGGATATTAGCTGGTTAATTTTTAATTCCTGAGATGCAAGGGAGCCGCTCTCTTTCATGGCTGGAAGGAGAGCTAATGGGCCCGGATTAGGTATCACGGGCGGATATCTGGGAACGGCCCCATGGGAATGTCGTGCGGGTCTCTCCATTGAACACCATTAAGAGTCTTAGAGGAAAGCAGAAAGCCTCTCGAAGACACTGTCCAGCTATTGACCTTTCAGAGGCACAATGGAGGTCCTCACTGAAGAGATATTGAGTGGATGCTGAGAGCGGTTCATTAAAGCCATGGTGGGAGGAAAAACATGGTTTCTGATAAGGTCTATAGCCGATACAACACAGCCAGACATAGATTTCTGTTCCCCACCAAACAACGGGCCGGGCCCACCAAGAGAGATCAAAATGAGACGGTTCATTGAGAGGCTGCGGTCGCTTTTGCATCGCTGAAGACAGAACCCTGCTGCGATCATCAATGTATTCACACAACAAAAAGACGAAATACTATAATAGGTCTACTCGCTAAGTGCACATCAAGCCACTCCCTGGACAGATTCAAACAGCCATGTTTTCCTTGACCACCTAAAATTATTTCCTGGCTTTCAGTAGGATTGGCAGTGATGATTGTTTGTATTGACTCAGATGTTCCATTAGGGGAGGATCTGCTTGGGGTAAATGGCTCCTGACAGCAGCACAGAGCTGGCTGATGATGCCCTGTCACTAGACCTCACACCAGGGTTATTAACTGGCTGCCACCGCTGCAGAGCACCAGCGCTCCTCTGACAGTGACACGTACACAGACAAAATATAATGCTGTCCTCCAGTCATTCCCTCCTCCAACAGAGCGCGGGTGAAATCAGAGAGCTGAGGATGGGTCGGATGACATTTTAGATTCAAAGGAGGTTTAAAGAGTGAAATTAAAGGAGATCTGGGGGAAATGCATTTATTCATTTCCTTGCAGTGACTGCAGACACAAGGACAAGAGACTCATTTCAGGAGTGCATTTACACTCAACAGCTTCTGTTTGTCTTACACCTTTTTGGATGTTACAGTATCTGCTGTGTGTAATTAGGTGTACAAATCACCTGAGGATATAACAATCTACTTCTTTTTATGTTGTTTGTAAGAGCGAAAATGTGCGTCATAAAATAAAAAGGTTCTTTAGTTCTATTGTTTTTAGTCAATAAATTGTAAGGGACTGGGAGGCAGAGTAGTGGGAGACACCTACATTCCCAATAGGTGGCTCCACCCGCTGCCAATTATCAGTATTGGGAGCAGGTGGGGAGACCTCACACCTGGTGCTAATCACTCCCTCAAGGGAGACAAAAGCACCTAGAGTTGCTCAGTTGTGTGTGGCACATGGAGGGAGCAGGAGATTCCCAGCGTGAGGAAACAGTTGTAAGCTGGCAAGTTGGTTAGCGGCCCGGCTACGTTAGCCTTTCTATTGTAAAAGGTATTTTTTAGTTGAACCGCAATAAAGCCTCTTTTTGGATTTGAACACTGCCTCTGTTGTGACTGCTTCACTACCATTTTCCTCTTTATCTGCCCCGGCCTGTTACACTGGTGGAGAATGCGGGCCTAAGGACTCTAGTGGTGGTGTTGCAGTTAGGGTATTTCGGTTTCAAGATGGAGGATGTACTAAGGGAGTTGGTGCGTATTTCTACTGAGCAGCAGACTCTGCAACGGCAGATGATACAGGAGCAGCAGAAACAGAATGCGCTTCTCCATGTGGAGGTCCAAAAATGCCTAACAGCAGCCTCTCCTACCCAGAGGGAAGCAACCGTGCAGCCTAACCCAGGTCGATTCATCCCCAAAATGACGGAGAGTGATGAGATAGAGGCCTACTTAACAGCCTTTGAGCGCACTGCTGAAAGAGAGGGCTGGCCAAGGGATTCCTGGGCTGAGCTGGTTGGACCATTCCTCCTGGGCACGGCACAGCAAGCTTACTTCGACCACCCTCCTGACCAAGCAAAGGTCTACGTCGTCTTGAAGAGGGAAATCCTGGCGAGGTATGGCTACAGCTTAGCAGCTAGAGCCCAGCGGTTCCATGACTGGAAATACAAGCCAGAGTTGTCAGCCAGGGCCCAGATGTATGACCTAGGCCGGGTAACCAGAGCCTGGCTGACCTGCGACCCCGAAAAGTTGAGTGTTTTAGAGAGGATAATGATGGACAAATATATTCGGTCTCTGCCCTATGAGACCAAGAAAATGGCAAGCCAGCAGAATCCAGCCAGTCTGGATGAGTTGGTTGACGTAGTGGAGAGCCACGTGGTCACAGCGGACCTGCTTAAGTCCACACGACCAGACACCGAGTGGGGCCGGAAAGCCAGTGGGGAAGCATCACGGACTAGACGGGCACGAGAACCGCGATGGGAACCCGAAGAGGTAAGGCGACGACAGTCCTACCTGCCAGAGGGCCAACCGCGTTGCTACCAGTGTGGGGAGATAGGCCACATTGCCCGGGATTGCCCAGGGAAGGATGAGCTAATGCTGACCGCCCACTCATCTGGTCAAGGCCTTGCCACCTTCTTGACTCTTGCTGGGCACAGGAAAGCTCCCTGGCTCAAATGATACCAGTCAAGGTAAATGGAAAAGATGCAGAGGCGCTAGTGGACTCAGGAAGTGTGGTGTCCCTCATTCAACCCCACCTCCTCGACCATTTGCCATCCAAAGAGACTGTGGCCGTCTCCTGTGTCCATGGGGACACTAAATTATACCCCACTTGCCTCGTCCACCTTACCACAGTTAAAGGCAGCTGTGAGCTGAAAGTGGGGGTGGTTCCTTCCCTACCAGTCCCAGTCTTGGTGGGGCGAGACTGCCCACTATACAAGCGCCTGCGGCACCAGAAGGAGGGGAGGCCCAAAAATCCCAGGCGTGCCAAAGGAAAGCGAGAGAAAGGACAAATTGCCACCCCGGGTACGTCTCCTCAGCAGTTCCCCAAAGTTGTGTGTGCTGTGCCGGAGGAGCAGAGAGGCAACCAATCTTCCAGTGCAGACGAGGCAAATGATAACCCTTTTGTTGCTTTCCCTGAAGACCTAAGCACAGGGGATGAGGAGGGTGAAGTCGCATTGCTTCCAAGTTTGAAGGGCCAGTTCGGGACCGCCCAGATGGAAGACCCCAATCTGCTGCATGCACGCAGTAATGTTACGGAAATAGAGGGAAAACCTGTTCCAGGAGTAGGTGAGCTTACATGTCCTCATTTCCTAATCAAAAATAATCTGTTATACTATGCCAAAGAGGTTGAAGGTCAGCGAAGAGACTTGTTGGTGGTCCCAAAACAATATGTGTCCACAGTGTTGCATCTGGCTCACAGCCATGTCCTAGGGGCCCACCTAGGGGTTGAGAAGACAAGGCAGCGGATTGGGAGCCGGTTCCACTGGCCAGGGGTGGTAAGAGCTATAGAGGATTATTGTCGCACCTGTGTTGAATGTCAAAAGATGAGTCCCAAGCCACACTTTAAAAATCCCCTAATACCTCTACCGATAATCGATGTACCGTTTTCTCGCATTGCCATGGACTTAGTGGGACCGCTGGTGAAGTCTGCCAGGGGACATCAGTATATTCTTGTGATCCTTGACTATGCAACCAGGTACCCGGAGGCCATTCCCTTGAGGAACATGACAACGAGAGTGATTGCACGGGAGCTGCTTCACCTATTCAGCCGAGTTGGGATTCCTAAAGAGATACTAACAGACCAAGGCACTCCCTTCATGTCCAAGATAATGAAGGGTCTCTGCAGGCTATTCAAGGTAAAGCAGCTTCGTACATCTGTCTACCATCCTCAGACAGACGGATTGGTAGAGCGCTTTAACAAGACATTGAAATCCATGTTAAAGAAGGTTGTTGACAAGGATGGTCGTAACTGGGACCAGCTTCTGCCCTATGTCCTGTTTTCAATCAGGGAAGTTCCACAGGCTTCAACCGGTTTCTACCCCTTCGAGCTGCTGTACGGCCGACAGCCCAGAGGACTTCTTGACATCGCGAAGGAAGCCTGGGAGGAGCAACCAAGCCCCCATCGGAGCCTGATTGAGCATGTAGAGACGATGTAGACGCATATGAAAGATGTTTGGCCCATGGTCAGAGAGCACATGGCTCAAGCCCAAGAAGCCCAGAGGAAAGTGTATAACAGAGGTGCCCAACCGCGTGAGTTCCTGCCCGGGGATAAAGTGCTTCTCCTGGTCCCCACCACAGAACACAGATTCCTGGCATCGTGGCAAGGTCCCTATGAAGTGGTAGAGAAGGTGGGACCAGTCAACTACAAGGTACGCCAACCTGGCCGTCGCAAACCATCCCAAATATACCATGTTAACCTGTTAAAGAAATGGTACGCCCAAGAGGCACTGCTGTGTTGTGGTTCCCCGGTTGTGTCCCCCTCTTCTCCCGACCAGGAGGTCGGGAGAAGTGGAATACGGTCCAGGGCTGTCCAAAGCTCAGTTACAACAAATCAAGGAACTGGTTCAGCAGACTTTGGACGTGTTCTCACTACGACCTGGACGCACAACGATGGTGGAACATCAAATCCACACAGAGCCTGGCCAAAAGGTAAAGATGCGGCCCTACCGGGTGCCGGAGGCAAGACGGGCGGCCATTGAGCAAGAAGTGCAGAAAATGCTGGCTATGGGGGTGATTGAAGAATCTCACAGTGAGTGGACAAGCCCTGTCATTCTGGTTCCTAAGCCCGACAAAACCAACAGGTTCTGTAATGATTTCAGAAAGTTGAATGAAATTTCCAAGTTTGATGCGTATCCTATGCCCAGGATAGATGAGCTGATTGATCGGCTTGGGGAAGCCAGATATATCAGCACTCTGGACTTGACGAAAGGGTATTGGCAGGTCCCACTTGAAGCAGCCTCAAGAGAGAAGACGGCCTTCGCCACCCCCACAGGGCTGTACCAATATACTGTGCTTCCCTTCAGGCTTCATGGAGCACCAGCCACGTTCCAGAGACTGATGGACAAGGTTCTGAGGCCACATCGTGAGTATGCAGCTGCCTATTTGGATGACGTTGTGATCCACAGTGACTCATGGGATAGCCATCTCACAAGGCTTGCAGCAGTGCTGGAATCTCTCCGAAGGGCGGGCTTGACAGCCAATCCAAGAAAATGCAAGCTTGGACTGGAGGAAGCCGAATATCTGGGCTTCACCATTGGGCGGGGCAACGTTAGACCACAAGAAAGGAAGGTTCAGGCGATCCAGGACTGGCCACGGCCGTCAACAAAGAAACAGGTGAAAACCTTCTTGGGTCTGACGTCCTGCTATTGCCGTTTCATCCCAAACTTCTCCACAGTCGCCTCTCCCCTTACAGACCTGACCAGAGACTCACAGCCGCTAATGGTCAAGTGGACAGGAGAGGCTGAACACGGCTTTGAGGGACTTAAGAGGGCTCTCTGCGCACGGCCGGTGTTGGTGACCCCAGACTTCAGCCGGGGGATGATTGTGCAGACGGATGCGTCAGAGGTGGGCATAGGAGCAGTACTATCCCAGGAGGTTCAAGGTGAGGAACACCCCGTCATGTACATCAGCCGGAAGCTGAACACAAGGGAACAAGGGTATGCTACTGTGGAGAAAGAAGGCCTAGCAATAAAATGGGCGCTTGAGCGCCTCCGGTATTACCTCTTGGGACGACACTTCACTCTGGTAACTGATCATGCCCCACTGATCTGGATGGCAAATAAAAAAGACACAAATGCTAAAGTAGGAAGGTGGTTTGTCTCACTACAAGAGTTTAACTTCTCTATCATCCACAGAGCCGGAGCTAAGCATGGGAATGCAGATGCTCTGTCCCGTAGAGATGCCCTGAGGACCATGGTCACCTCTCCTCGGCCAGAACTGAAGGGGGGGGGGGGTGTAAGGGACTGGGAGGCAGAGTAGTGAGAGACACCTACATTCCCAATAGGTGGCTCCACCCGCTGCCAATTATCAGTATTGGGAGCAGGTGGGGAGACCTCACACCTGGTGCTAATCACTCCCTCAAGGGAGACAAAAGCACCTAGAGTTGCTCAGTTGTGTGTGGCACATGGAGGGAGCAGGAGACTCCCAGCGTGAGGAAACAGTTGTAAGCTGGCAAGTCGGTTAGCGGCCCGGCTACGTTAGCCTTTCTATTGTAAAAGGTATTTTTTAGTTGAACCGCAATAAAGCCTCTTTTTGGATTTGAACACTGCCTCTGTCGTGACTGCTTCACTACCATTTTCCTCTTTATCTGCCCCGGCCTGTTACAAAATGTAAGAACATAGAGAACAATGCCTTTTCTGAGCCCAAGGTGAAATTGCTTTGACCAAGAACTTAAGATATTTGAAATGGTTATAACCAATTACAAATATTCAGCATTGTTGCTTGACAAATCACTTTTTGGTTCTCTTGGTTCTATACTTTGTGCAGTTCTGTATATAAATCAGTTGGCATGCTGCTGAAAGTGCTGCCATTACCTCATATCAATAATTTAAGTTTGACAGAAAATGATTGCAGACTTGATCACTCGATTGCTAATTCATGCTAGTGCTAATTGATTTTCATGCTTCACCTAAATGAATGGAAACCAAAAATGGTAGAAAAAATATGGTTCGCAAAGACGTATGTGTTTTGAAGTAAATAACTTCAATAATTATTGATTGACAAAAAAATTGTCGGACTGAAATAGAACAATAAGAGTAGAGTAAAAGCTGTGACCTGCGTTGAGTCCCTAAAAGGGCAACTCTGAGACGAGGCTCACAGGGAACTAAAACAAAATACAAACTTAACCCTTCTCTTGCGTTTCGGGTCAAAAGTGACCGAATGACTTTTATTTTAATCATAAATATTATGTTTTTCATCCAATTGCCTCAATACCTTAAGTTATCCTCCACACTAGGCCTCTGAACATATACACTTGATGATCACCACTTGCATTGAATTGTGAGTGCTTTATTCAACAGTGAAACACCCTTGACGTTTTCGGTCAGATATGACAGCCATAGAAAATGAATGGGTATGAGTGTATTATGTTCATCCTGCAGATGGAAAACACACACACACACACACACACACACACACACACACACACACACACACACACACACACACACACACACACACACACACACACACACACACACACACACCTCTCCCTTTCTCGCGCTGTATGATACAATGTATCATATACCTTCTCACAGGTGCGAGCTCTGTGCCCCTTGAGAAACACAAACCTCCCACTTTCTCGCGCTAAATGCGCCTCCCTTACTGGCTCTCAAGCAGTTATATTTGTGCCTTGCTCACATTTGACTCATTGACACAATGAGCAGGCGACCGATTAGGCGATTTTCTGTACGAGTTGCTCTGGACACATTTTTGAACCAGATGAAGCGGAGATTGAACCAGATGAAGAGGAGATAGAGGAAGATGTCTCAGAAATGGAAGACAACAGCGATCCAGACTATGAGCCTACAACAGACCAGGAAGAGGCCCCTGAGATAGAGGAACCTGAGGGAGAGGCCCCTGAGGGAGAGGAGCCTGAGGTGACATTCCACAATTTTGCATTGCCAACTATGTGCGTGAACACACGTGAACACACACACACACATGTTCTGTTTTGGTATATTTCTCTTTCAATACATGTTCATTGGGGAAAACAGTATCAGTGTCTTATTTTATATTCATCACAGTGAATGCTGAACTTGATGGGGCCACCGGTGGGTCCGGACCATGACATGAAACACTGGCTTTCTTGTATCAAATCAATACATCCCATACATCATTGGAACGGGAAGAATCTCAGCTACCACACTAACTAAATCATTTCCATATCCAGTAAACACAGCCTACATGGAAAGCATTTTTATAATATACAGTCATGTAAAATAAGCACTATCTTTGAACTTACTGCCAAAAATAATATGAAATTCACCCCTGGTGTCATTCTGTCTGTCATCCCTTGATCCTACTTGCTTTGACTGTTCAAATGAGATGTCAACCATCAACATTGGATAAGGGGTTCCAGAGATATCACTCAAAACACACCGGTCAATTTTGACCGAAAATAGCATGGGAAGGGGGGTATGACCTAACGCAAGAGAAGGGTTAAGTGACTACTGCAGAGGAAACGTGTTGTTATGTCCACTGCCATTTCACGTCCGGGCGTCAGCGATAAATCAAAACGCTGAATAGTGTGTTTACCAGAATGTCACCTCATCCTGTCAGCTGAACTCCACTTGGGGAAACAGACATGCAGGTGCAATGCAATTAGTTGTTCGAGTTGGAAAACACGCGCACACAAATAAGCCTTGTCAGCATTTCTTAATTCACACACAACTCAGAAGTGCTGTCACTCCATGAGTGCTCCACCTGGGAGGCAGAGCCGCCGCCTGTGGGACCAGATAGAGCAGTGCTGTCACGCAGGAATGATTCGAGCCTCGTTTTATAATCTCCCTCCTCTGTCCTTTCTCCACACATCATTACGGTAATACGGCAGGCTCTATTACCCCTCAGCACCCTGTCAGTGCCCCACAGCCACCGCCTCCCTCCAGCCTCCAGGCAGGCATCAGAGGGGTGATGATGATGGCATTTTAAGGCAGAGCCCAGGATCCCTGCAGCATGGCAGCTTTAATTTCACGCTTTGTTAATGTCCCCATTGCAAGAGCTCGTCCTGCCTGATGCCCTCCACAGGCCCAACCAGGGTCGCATCCTTCCTGGCGATTGGCTCAAGCACTGCGACCAGGAGCAACGGCGGGAACTCTCATCTGTCCTTTTCTTTGCCTACAACTGTCTCCCATTTGTTGGAAATCTCTCCCTCACAACCTACGCCCCCTCTCTTACCTTTATCTTATTCTCTACCCGCTGTGCACTCTGTCACTGACTGTTTCACTCTCAGCAGCCGCCCCCTCTCTCATTCCCTCTCACAGACGTCGATTATCTATCTCTCTTCTGTTGCAGTCTCTTTCTCGTCCGCTGCCTTCCACTCTTTGGTAAACAGGTCTTTCTCTCAGATCAGCCCACTCTCTGCCCATTCACTGTATCTTCCCTCTCTTCAGCTCGATTGCTGCTCTTCATCTCTTTGGCTGCCATTATCTTCCCCTTTAATTCCGACACACTGTGTTGTCATTCAGCTCTGCTCACCGTCTCAATTTGGATGAACACGTCTCATTGCGTTTTTCCTCTTCTCTTTCTCCTATGTGTCCCAATCCTTAAGCCTCCATTTACACACTGTACCATCTGTATTTGTTAAGCACCGAGGGGCTGAGAATCATCATTCTGTCAACTTTCTCCCTTCTGCATGAGTCGGCAGCCACTTTGAGACATCCCCAAAAATGCCACCGTAAGCACAAACGTGTTGAACCGCAGTTTTGAGAGTCAGCTTGAATACGGGAGGGGTGAAACAAAGGCCTGCAACCTGCTACTCCAATCTGTCTCCGAAACAGTCCCCATAACTCTTCTGTTTATCCATACTGTTATTTTCTTTTGTATACTGTTCAGCACTGTTGTTGCTGTAACCATAGCTTTAACATTGACAAACTGGAAAGAATAGAAATAACTTCAGTTTAAACCTTCCGAAAATGTCAATAAAGTTTTGCCTAAGGAAGTCGCTGCTGAAATGGTGTTTACGCTTGTTAAAATTCAGGGTAGCTGTTTTAGTCCCACTAGTAAATTGGCTATTAAACAAAGATCATTTAAAGGCTGGCATTTAGACTCACACAGGTACTAATCCTGTGATGCCACTTCTAACGGATAACTCGGTTTATTATCCGGTGCAATAAGGGATTATGACGAACATTTTGATTACACTCATTATTAGTTTTATCGTCAAATACAGAGGTCAGGAGGAACTTGCTTAACTGTTGGTATGTTTACAAGGTGTCTGATTGTTTCTTGCTGCGTTAGACAGTGTGGCGATACTGCAGTGTTCACACATCTCAGCAATTACTTTGGTGACTTCAGTGTCCCATAACAGGGATTATAATTATAAACTACTCCAAAAACAACGGTAATGGTAATCTGATGTTATTATCCTTTAGTGTTCCTTGGAATTGTGCAGATATTTATTCCACAGTGTCTAATGTAACATTAATATTCCCAGAGCTAACACTATTACAGCCTGATATGCAATTTTAAAAGATAAAAGTATTCAGTATCATTTTCTTGTATTAATTGAAACTTTTCGTACATGGTTTGAGAGCCCAGAGATAGCAGGGGTTTAAAACCTTATCAGGAATTACTGTTAATTATTAGGTCAGAGGTGCTGTTGAGCTACTTTTAATCATCACAAAATTAAAGCATTGATGAAGCATCACATTTGTGAAGCTACTTTACCTTACTGTTGGCTTTCAGTACAAAGTAATGTATGTCATTCACTGAAATTATGACAATAGACGGAAATTCAACTGCAACTTTTCAACATTTCACAATAGCAAACAGCAAGCATCTCCAGACAACACACAATTAAAATAAATAGGTTAGCCAACAATCTAAGCGCAGGCAGTTTGGATAGGAATCAATAAGAAGGAGACAATTGCAGATCCTGCATTCATTATTTATTATTTCCTGTGTTTTAGTTTTTTATTTGTCTGTGCTTGCATATCACTATGGCCTTCCAACCAGATAAGCATGCAACACAGAAGACTATGACATGGAGGCTCTCCAAAAGGAAAATGGTTGAAAAAAAGGTATTTGGTTCGAGAAGGGTCGTGTTTCCTAGACAAGGGGGAAAAGGGTAACAAAATCTCTTTGTGAGTGAAGTCATGAGGTCTCCTGTGGGAGGGCATTGATCGGAGAAACACTGAGGGGAAAGGGAGCACCGATCAGATTCTACCCACACACACACAAACCCAAGTTTACTCATAGAAACTGTTTACGCTCTCACTCTTATTGGCATTCAAGTGCACAAACTTTTCCTCCTACTCAACACCACACACACAAATGCACATATATAAAGAGCACCAGAGCTAGACACCGATATTCATCAGTGTTAAATTAAATTAAAGTGTCTATTCATTAGACGCACACTCTGGAACTGATATCTTCTGCCACAGGCCACATTTTTACAAACACACCACAAACTGGTAACCATTTGTAACCATTTTTGATTATTGTCGTTTTGGAAATGGTCCCACAAAACAATAGTTTTAGCTTCCGCTAATGGTTTGGCAGAAATAGCAGAGCCATTAAAACGGCCATGATTGTTCATCTCTTAATTTGACTTGCCTCCCTTTGCTTAATCATGACGAATGATATGACCGCAGCACACGGGTCATAGCTATTGTTTGAGCTCTCTCTAAGATGCTTGTTGCTAGGTAACCAGTATTTATCAACCCCCTCTACTATTTTGTATTGTACCTTTTGCCTTTATTGTACGTCTGAAGTTGCTGAATCCTACATTTCCTTCAAGGCCTGCTCCACATTTGGATTACTGTCTTTTGTAGTTACTGTAAAACACAACAGATGCAGTTTGATACCTCAGGCTAAAGAGCTGTGACACATCAGTAGCTTATCTTTCATTATACTTGTCTTAGATGAAACTCTGCATAGCTGTTTTCATGTCTGTTTCGTGTGTGTGTGTGACGTAGACCAATATTTCATGTGGAACAGAGCAGGCAGTTCTTTATCTCTGGACTGCTGTAGGAAATATTATTGTTTTTGCACCACACTGCAAGGAGCCACAGTGAGTTTATCAGTTTTCTCCTATTTATACTGATACACCCAGAGATGCTCCAGCAGGTAAGATATATGGCAGCATGAAGTATGGCCTTGTCCATAGGAGAAGGTACTGAACGCTACTTTGTGATGAGATGGGGACCGGGCCAAGGTGACCCTTCAGTAATATATGGGCTGCGGCTGCCAAGGCCTCCCAGGAAGGTATTTGTCATCAGCGTCCCCCAAGTGTAAGGTTACCGACAAATCAGGTTATCAGTCTACTGTTTTTGGCAGCAATGGCACAAAAACACAGATAATTTTTCTATATAGCTCAGCGTTGAAAATACAGACACAGATGTACACTCCCAAAAATAAACACCAGAGCACATATATACACACACACACACACACACACACACACACACACACACACACACACACACACACACACACACACACACACACACACACACACACACACACACACACACACACACACACCACACACACACACACACACACACACACAAAGTTATTAAGTTATACCTGTCTACTCATGCCTTAACCCCTAACCTTCAACATTACATCCCTAACCTTAACCTGTACCTTAACCCCTGAGCTATTTTTAGTTCCGACCACAGCACTGTACAGTATGTAATCCTATACCAGTCTTTATAGTGGCAGTCATGTGAAGTGTATTATATTTGTGTAATGCTCTGAGTATTCCTAGATTAATGTGCTGTAAACAATGACAATATTTTACAAAGTACAAAAGATGAGACAAAATATTTTTTTAAAAACTGGTCAAATCAACAATAGCCTAAATCATATCTGATGATTTCAAGCTGCCAAAACGTTTGGACTTTTTACGTATTGACAGAATATTAAAATCCAATTCTATAAAAGTCCTCCTTACTGTAATACACCTTTATTGCCCTTCCCAGGAGTCATTGATCGTTGGTATTCCGGGTTTATCTCCACTATAGCCTAGAGTGCACAGCCACAAAGGATAATCACACCAAGTCAACGTTGCACTTTCATAACGGGAAATATGTAAAATGTTTATTGAATAATGAATACGTCCGCCGGTGAGCGTGTCTGCCCCGCACAACCTTGTTGCTATAAAAGTGAGTCTGCCACTCCAAAGAGCGTGAACCCTCCTGCGCATCAGCGGCAGAGCGTGTAGGCGGGAGCGGGAGTGACAAATGTGCAGCATTATGTGAGAGGAGGCAGGAAGCTGCACAACATGTCAGGATCCAGAAGCTTGCATCTCCCTCACATCGCCTCTAGTGATGTGTTTCAGCCCACATGTTTAATTATGTTTGCCTTGAACATATATATCTTACCTGCATCAGTGGTGGCAGAGCAGGGGTTAATGCAGGGCTCAGGCTCTTCTACACTGAGTGCTGTATGGAACTACTCAGGGTTGTGCAACCGTGTTACAGTATATACTGTAGGTATGAATTCATTACTGCAGACCACAATTATTGTGTTACAGAGAGTAAGGCAGAATACTTTAAAGCTGAGATACCTTTGTCAGTCCTATAATTGCAAAGTTTGAGGAACCGTTAAAACACATCTAAACCTCTAAAAAGATTACAGGAAAAATAAGTATATTTCACTTTCTGCCCACACAGAAGATGAGAAGTTTGATACCACTTTCATAGCTGTGTGTTTTTGGAGCTACAGTATAGCCAGGATTAGTTTAGCTGAGATTATGCCTAATTAGATGTTGGTAGGCATATAATTTAACTTTGGACACAGCCAGGATAGCTGTTTCCTCCGCCTCCAAGAACAAGTGTGTATATCCAAAATGTCCAACTATTTCTAAATGAGTGTTTTGTAGTGCCGTGAAAAGAGAGTCGGAGGCGGTGTATTAAGAATGGAGTTCCAATCTTTATTATCCATTACTTTCAGCGAGGTTAACACATGCACTGCTCTGCCTGATGAGCTAGCAGGAATGGCAGCTAAAGCTACAGGTGTTCCCCACTAAAGGGTCCGTGTGGCAACACAATAAGCAAGGTGAATTATGTCCAATAACGTGTCACCACAGTTTGTTCTCAACTCAAAACTTTTTCTTAATGTATATATGGGCCAAAATATTAAATATGAAATCTATTTTAGACATCCAAATAGTACCGATTATGATCACAACTTACATTTGTGCATTCTGAAGATATTTGATTTCTTTGTAGTGTCCACTCTGGTCTTGTGAAGCACTTTTAATAAAGCCCAGCCAATGCGAACATCTAAATTTAACTACAGCAAAAACTTTGATCTTTATCTCAACACCACAAACACCAAACAAAGCTCCGGACACAGCGGGCAGCCTGCGGAGTGATGAAGACAGAAAGTCTACGACAGCCTTTGTCTCTCCAGTCTATGTAAGCTGCGGCAACCTAAGTAAAGAAATAAGCCCTATAGCTGACCCAGAGCCAGCTAGGTGACACGACTAAATAAAGACAAAAGCTGTCAAGAGGCTTTGTAATGACAAGCAGCTGACCATACAATCGGCAGACGTTTTGATGTGCCAGGCTGTCTGAGCAGGTCATGAGCCGGGCAGCCATGTGTCTTTGTGTGTTTTGGAGTCTCTTAAGGTCCTGCCCCGGGAATGACACGTCCATCTTTTGTTGTTGTTTATGTATTGCAGTCAGGTACGGTCTCTCTCTCCTTGCTTGTATTTTCAAATGAAGCATGAAAAGCAGGTCAGCGGGTGCAAGTGTTTGCCTTGAAAAGTGTTAGACCTTTAATTAAATATATTTAAAACATACAGTGCTTACTGAATAATTCCCTGTTAAACAGAGCTAAATAAGTGTTTAAAAATGCTGTTGTTTTATTGATGCAGACACCTGACCTCTCTGCTTTAACGCGCATTACAGAGACATATTCCTCAACTTGCTCTGTAAAAAGTGGAACCCCTTGGTAATAAACTGCAGTGTAATTATAGCAAATAAGAAGCAGACAATGTGACAGTTTAGTGCAACTGACTAGCTGGTTGATGACATATAATGGAGGCAAACCCAAGAGGCAAAATATATGAGGAGTAATATCATCCAGAAAGTGGGACACAGCTCCGGAGTCATGGAATATTAAGAGGCTTCAGGAGATCCTATTAAACACAGCTTGGTGACACCTGGTCCTCTCGGCTCTGAGCAGGAATCAGCTGGGGTGACGAGGATACGGGTCTGAATCATTTCTGCCCACCTCGTACCCTCAGACCAAGAGTAGCTTCAAGAATGCGAGCACAGAGGATTTAAAGCTACTATTTCAAGAGAAGCACCAGTCTACACTTCTGTTATGCTATCTGTCTCTGCCTGTATGATGAAATATTTAAAATGTAATGGAGTAATGTAAAGCCCCTTTGAAAATGGTTCTTTGTGGTCGTTAACTGAGACGGCGCTACATTGAAGAAATTGAGAAAAAAAACCTTTGGAATATTAAAGGCGGTAATGAAAGAAAACTTTTAACAGCCTCGATTGTGAACGTTATTAAGATGTTACTTTATTTTCTTAAGACGTCTTTACAATTCTCTCAAGGCCATCTTCCTGCTTTACGACCTTGAATGTCCCTCCTTTTCTCTATGTGTACATTGCAAATTGCTTTCATAACAAAACATGTCTTTCTGGCTCTGAATTAGCATTACATCAATGTGCTAGTGGAACATTTAGTTAGACTGGGGAAACATGAACTGCTCCGATTCATCAGCATAGTTATAAAATTAACCAGACCTCATTTTTCAGGCTGTAGCTGTGTTGGCGTGCAGAGTAACAGCCTTTTTACATGGTATTTTGGTATTCCTTTTGCCTCTATTAGCTAACCCCCTCACCCGAGGGGCATATGCATGAGTTTTGCACACACAATCATAACAAGCTCTGTTTACTCCACAAACACTATTATGAAAATTGTCTTGCAGAAGGCAATACACAGGACAGTAGGAGATAGGAAGGGGGATTCGCTGTGTGAATGGCCTACCACGGGGTTAAGGGTGGGATGAAGTGACTCGGAACCAATACAACGACGGGCTCAATATCATCAATGTCTGCCTTAATTGAGCTAATGACATATTGATCTTTGGGTTAATGAAGACAAAGTACACATGAGATGAGGGTGTTTAAATCCACCATGGTTAATTCCTCCGAATCCTAGCATGAATATTAAGACATTCATTATGCATAGGGTGAGTGAGTATTGTTAAAGATAGAGGAAGTAATACTACACAGTAAATACTGGATGTCACATAATGAATATGATTTCTACTCTATGCCATCATATAAAATAGGATTAAATGATGATTATAGTTTGTTACAATTTGGTGTTAATGAAGTAGTGGTGGCCTTATTTGTCATCAGTTATAATAACTCTGTACTAATGACCAAAGTAATTGCTGAGATCTGGGAACATGGTGACATTGTAACAAGACAGATGGGGCAAGAAACCCAAGCCAATGGGACAATCAGAGGCTTGTAAAATGAGCCAGAAACAGGAAACAGTTTATCCAGACCATCTAAACCACTTTATTGGGAAGTAAAACCTGGAGTGAGTGCACATCCTTGATTGTGTAAGTAAACTAGGTGCACACATAACTACAGTGTGTCGCTGTTTGATGTTTGTGACGAAGGTAACTATGGACTGACGGCTTCAGGCCGGGTAATATTGCACTTTATTAGCGCGATTGCACATTACATATTTGCACATAATTCATACTAATTATTGAGGTAGTATCTTTTAACTGATTAAACCGTATTTATTGGAATGTTGTCTGGCAGGTGCTGGTCGGGTCCTCGGCTCCGCCTGAAAAGATAGGGGAGTTTGCGAGAGCGCCAAGAGTAGTTATGCTGGTGTAAGGATGACAGCGGTTGAGAGTAATCAGGGTGCAAATAATATGTTGATGTCTGTGGCTGATTATTGTGTGCACCTGGTGTCCTGTGTTGTCTCCTCCCCCCTCACCTGTGTCTTGTTGTGCTGATTAGAGTGTGTGTATTTAGGCTCTGTTTCCCTGTCTGTTGAGGAGGCTGGTAGTGTGGTGGCTGTTGACTGTGCGGACAGGAGCAGCAGATTGAGGCTGTGTCATATCATATGTGTATGATTTAATAAATGCCCACACCGGGTTGTATTTTTGGACGTTCTGCCTCTGCCTCCTTGCTTGGTCGGGCCGCTCAATTGTCAGCTTCACAATGTTAAACACAGTTTGGGTGGTAACTTCACGATTTCCCTTGTTCATTTTGCTAACCCGGGGATTAAACCTGTACGATCACCTGACTGTTTTGGGAGGCCTGTGGTGCAGTGGGTTGTGAGTTGGTATTCGGATCAGGAGGTCACAGGTTCAAACCCCACTGCAGTCAGCATGTCGTTGTGTCCCTGGGCAAGACACTTCACCCCAAATTGCTCCTGTGGGGATTGCCCACAGTATTGAGTATGTAAGTCGCTTTGGATAAAAGCGTCTAACAAGTGACATGTAATGTAATGTAACAGCCCAAAGCAGTAATAAACAGCAATGGCAAGACACTGCTTTTATGGCATTTTACTAGAAAACACTGGTCTGTGCTGTAGCGAGAAAGACAGAGTGCTTCAATTTCATCCACACTTGCCTACATTTGAGCACATGGCCGCTGTCACTGGCTGAGAACTGGCCAGTGAAGAAAGTGTCACAGAGAGCGGCCGTCCATGGCAGCTCCCGGCTGCAGGGGCGATGAGACAGAGATGAATCACGACGATGTTCATTCCTGCAGCTTTCAGCAGGGATCAGCCCACAACTTATTCCCCTCCTTGTGCTACTTCAGCAGGGGCACGACCTTCAAAGATCACAAATCTTGCAAGTGTCACCAGTCATTAACCAAAGCAATATGTCCCGAGTCCTCGCTTTGTGGCCAAGTCCGCAGCAGTTGCTCTGATAGCCACTGTCAAGAAGCCTCATTGTGCATCTATCTTTTCCAAGTAGTGTGGGGGCTGTAGAATAGTGTGTACACTCTGACCTCCAGCCAGTCATCACCATGAGAAATGCAGGAGAGTATTCATGTATGTTGTGTAACTTGTATCCTTGCAATTTTCTCCCATTTTATGCATCTAACGGATAAGGACGTCAACCAGAATTGGCTATTTCTGCAGCCACTAGAGTCAATTTCCTTTGCATACTGCAGCAGAATCCAAAGACATATTTAAATGTATCACGTGGTTATATGTTAAACGGCTTCTTGAGCTTTATGACCTCAGATACGAACAGTCCTCGAAATATGTCTCATTAATAATTCATAGTAGATATTCCTCATCAATTCATCACGTAGTGGAGCAGAAGTCTAGCAGATGTAAGCCAGTGCATACAGCAAAGGCATTAAAATACAAAGTGGGGTTTCAACAATGTCAGTATCCTTCGGTTTAGTTGAAGAAATTGCTGTCTTCCTCTTTTGTACTTTTTTAATGAACTGTTTTGGGAAAAGAGTAAAAGATAACAGAGAGCTGGGGTGAGGAAGAGGAAGTGTTATGTAATACTATCATCAATATTTGTCCCTTTGAAAATGCTAACATGGAAAGTGAAGCTGGTTTTTGTATTCTCGAGATCTCACTGTATTTTAAGGAAAGGGATTTTCACAACGGAGGGCACCTGACCCACAAACACACAACTCACTGGAGACTTTATTTCCACAATCCAGAGACGGTGTTTGAGAGACTATTGATTCACCTCCTCCCACCTTGTGAAAGCAGAGACACGTACGGTATGTTGAGAGCCATGTCTAATCAGGGGAGCGTTCACTGAGCTGTGGGTAGACTCGGTTAGCAACAGATCAAATGCCTACAGACACTGCACAATAAGACTGATTAAAACAGAAGCAGATTAAATGAGGTGTTCATATATCATGCAGGCATTCTTTAGTGTTTAGGCTGCCTATTGCTGTGAGGAAGTCAGATAATGCACCTACCTGAAGCTAATAGGCATTCTTCCACTGAGCTGTCTAGAAACCAAGCTACTGCTGCTGATATCATTACGCCACTGTTATAGCCAAGTATGTGTTTAAACAACCTAGTTAGTATTTGTGCACACTAAGGCTGGGTAAACACTAAATGAAATGTTTCTATAGCATCATGTGCTGCAAGCTCCCTCAAATATTTTCAGATCAAATTCTTAGGCTGGTCAAATGTGAGGCAACTTCTTGTCTGGTCTTAATCACAAGAATTTGACTGCTTTACAGATGGTTAATTGGCTGTTTGTGGCAAATAAACACACAAGCAATTTACCATCTGTACAGATGTTAGCTTGGCAGCTACAGTAGCTAGCAACGTGCACACTTGTTCCTTTGTGTGTACATGTGTCTCTGAGCGACTAAACACTGAACAACAATTAGCTTCAGTTTTTTGCAGTTTTTTGTGACTGTGTGTGTAATTACACCTCCTGTTAGATTTGCACTGTGTTCAGTGTGATGATATATTTCCCCACTTAAATCCTAAATGTACACATTTTCGACTTCATCATGTTATCATGTATTGTAAAAAGTGTGATTTCAATGTCTTTTTTTAATGTAAATTAAGGTTTAGGGCTTTTAAATACTGTAAAAAGTAACACAAAACTATATCCGCAGGGAAACTGTCACGATCTGTCTGTGTTGTGTTTTGTCTTTGGTTTCCTGTTTTATTTTGAAAAGTGTTCACCTCCTGTTTTGCCTGTTGCTTTCTGTCTGTTTTCCCTCCCTGATTACCCGATTGTGTTCACCTGGTGCCCCTGTGTTTTCTCCTCCCTCCTCACCTGTCTCTTGTTTATTTGATTAGTCATGTGTGCATTTAGGTTCTGTGTTTTCTGTTAGTCTTTGTTAGTTCCTTGTTGTTGTTGGACTGTGTTCACTGGGAAGAGTTCTGTCTTTAAACCTTGAAATAAAGGTATTTTCTGTTCATCTGCATTTGGGTCCTGCTTGCCTCTCTCAACCCTGACAGAAACACACTCAACAGCAGATAGTTAATAGCCAGTAATGTCCTGTTGTCCTCTTCCAAGAACTCAGTCCTGACAGTTGTGCTACTAAAATGCACATTTGGGGATAAGAGTGCAGATTGGATCTCAGATAGTACCGAGTGTTAAGGGTAATATAATAAACGCTAATAAGCTGCCTCTAAATGCTTCACTATATAAATTAAGCTAAAAACAGCTTGCTGCCGCTGCTGGAAATAAGGTTCATAAGAGCTGTGGGCAGGAAATATTATGAAGTAAAAGGTATGAACAACAGTACAGTATATACACTTTGTTAATTACACCTAATTAATACCTGTAGCTGCAACTGTGACTCACTTGTAAGAGAATTACTTTTTCTCCCCAGTGGGGTCAGACAATTTCAGCAAAGTGACATATTTATCTGTGTGTCACTACCTCACTCCACTTCCTTCTGATCACTTAGAACTTTCAGAGCTTTTTGGAGCAATATGAGCAAAGTAATTTCCTGACCGAATAGGATAGAAAAACTTTTTCTCCCCTTAAGGCAGCTGTATTTCAACTGGCCGGTGCGATCAAACTGAGATGTGCTGAGCCTTTGTAGAAGACAAACCATAGGAGGGAAAGCAAAAAAGGGATGTATGATGAAAGATAGACAGAGACAAAACTGGGAAAGGGAGGCTGGGAGACACAGAGACCAAAAGAAACAGTTGCGTTCATGTGTCTAACAATGACAGCGAGAGCTCAAACACAGTTTAAAAGCAACTTGGTTGTGAAAAGTCACCCTGTTGTACTGGCGTGAGATCAGTCAGGTCACCAGCTGGTTCCTCTCTGGCAGAGCTGGGTTTCATTTGACAGGGCAGCGGTGACAATGGTGTGATAGGTCTGTTTCCATGGGAACACATTTGTCACTTTTGTGGAGAGAGGCCAAAGTGTTGGAGGGGAATCACCAATGAGGATTGTAGGACTGGAGGGAAAATTAATCACACTAATGATGATTCAAAGCGTGAGCTGCAGCAGAATGCAAAAATTGCTTCTGGTCCTCGAGCTTTCCTCTTTTTTCCCTTGAAACTGAAGTCTGGCGTGCCACAACCTGGCTTTCAATGGGTGGCTTTCTGCAGACATAATATTCCACATCATTTGATGTGGATGTTGGAAGTGAAATAAAGCAGACGGGAGAAGGACTGCCAGGGCTGTTGAGAGATGTGAGGATATTGCGGTGGTAGTTTGGCTTTGAATTAGAGAGGAGGACCAGTAAGTAGAAAGATGTTAAGATGTTAAATCCCTGGCACGGACTGATGTGTGTTTTCCAGCTGCAAGATGGCAAGGATGACTGATGTGCTGTGGCTAACACTGATTTCTGTCTTAGAATTAAATTCAGCATATGTTGAGTGATGCACAAGTAATTCTATGAAAATGGTTCTATGATATAACAATTAATAGCATCCATGAATGGGCCAGTCCTTAGCAGGGCTTTTTCAAAGTATTGCAGCCATCTAATGATGTGCTAACACTTTGCAGTATAGGTCAAACTTGGGGGATACTGTTGGTCATTTTGTTTTTATTTTATTCATGTAAGAGCCTATATACACTTTTTTTATTCCAGTTGAAGTGGAAATACACAATTGTTCTACCCTAGCATTTCCTAGTGGTGTAATTGTTGCCCTTTCACAAGACAACCAGATCCCTTTTGGTTTTAGTGATCTTATATTTTATTGACTTTATGTTTTAGTACTCCTTTCCTAGTCTGGATGTGTTCCAATGTGTTTTATTGTGAGTATGTTGTGGTCTTATTGTCTATGTCATTATATTGTTTCACTTGTCCTTGGACTGGACTAAACAAACTACTCGTAGATTTCTTGAGTTGTCAGGAAGGGTTCAAAAGTATGTTTTGCTAGCTGCAGGAAATAGAATAACGTTTGAGTGCCTGGGGACATAAAAGCCTGTTATACATAAGCTCTCTTCCCATGAGAATTCGTAGAAATACTTCTACTTATGAAGAGAAACATTTTAATAACCTGCTGTATATGAGAGGCACCCGGCAGAGACCTTAACCTAGCAGCGACATGTTTTTATAATTCATCATGACCAGCCTTGCAATATCAGAGTCCTTCAAGGCCTTTTCATCTCGATGTGCGTCTGTCAGAAAGTGGTTCTTCCAACATCATTTTGATAGCACTCCAACCTGCTTTGTGCAATCAGCTTGGAAAACTCCACTGCAATTGTCCTTCTGTATTGTATTACCTCTTAAAGGCATTTCACTGCCTGGAGAGCCTATGCGCATTCATTATGTAGTTGTGAGTAATTTATGCTAACTCCATATTAATGTGATGCAATCGCCACAAATAAGTGTTCCAAAGAATGTTCATTCTTCAAGTTTGATCCATGAATACTAAGTAACTATAAAGTTTTAGGCTTCAGGCGTCACAAAATGAAAGAAGTCAATAAATAATTTATTGAAAGCCACTGAGCTGACCATCTGGATGGCGTCTATCCGCAGCAGTGCTCTCGCTGAATCATTTCCGCCGTCTTACCATGTGTATCATCTCCCTCTCTCTATTCCTAAACTGGCTTCTCTGAGTTTGGCTTGGCAAGACACACTTTGGCGTTCCCGGTTCTGCTGGTGAAGAAAATCCTGGCACCTCTTGCAGGGACTGTGATTCCTCCGCCTCATTCTGAGTCCTCTCGTCCTTCTATTTTCCCAGACATGTTCCCAGAAGCCTGTTTTCTTTCATGGCACGGCCCAGCTCTCCAGATTCCTCCATTTGGTCTTGGTGAGAACTGATTTGGAGCTGCGCTGAGAGGGTGGGTCCGTGGCCCCTCTCCAGCTGCAAGGCCTGCCAGGATCCACAAGTCCTTCCAGTTTGAGGCGCTGGTGCTAGGGTGGATGGGGGGAAGGTGGCAGGAAGCGAGGGTGGAAAGCAGGCAGTTGGATTGTGGGATCATTTCGCTGTGACCCATATCCCTCCGTTCTGCTCTGAATGCCTCAATATGAAAACAACCCAATTACTGTTGACCCTTGCACCGCCTCCAAAACACAGCAGCAAAGACTAATTAAAACTGAAAGGGTTCCCATTCCCTCCTTTGTTTTTGCTCAGTGAGTGAGTTTGAGTGTGTGTGTTTGTGTGTGTGTGTACTTGTAACTGAAAGCCTCCATTTATGTGTCTGCGATTGTGAGGAGAAGGATTGCTCACGGGTGTTTGTGCTGAATAAAAATATGATTGTCCGTATGTAGTTATAATCCAATTGCTCAGAGCCGGATGGTTGAAAGGCAGAAGCGAAGCACAGAGCCATCCAAACACCATGTTTCTTTCTCACCAGTCGGACCCCGGGGGCCCGAGGCGACAAGTCATCAACCTGCCGATATATCTGGCTGTGACAGCTTCCAATCCAATCTTTATTTCATTCAATTATCATCCCCTGCAACAGGCCTCTGTGCTGTTTGCCCTCAAGAGGAACTTGTGTTGTAACAACAATAACTAACATGTTTTGTCTGCGCTGCTCTCTTGCATCTCTTGTACCTTGACGAAAATCCATTTCTGGTCACAAACACGGCCATGTAATTCAGACTAACAACCTGTAATACAAATAGACCCTCTGAGGGATTGTGTCGCCTAATAATAAGCTCTTAAACACACTGTTCCTTGTTAAAAACATATAAGAAAAAGGAAATCAATTATTATCTGCTTAAATGAACAAATATCTACAAAACCAAAGAAATCTATTTAATCTATGACAAAAATAATTGGTGTCTGCACTGTCTTGGCTCACAGTCTGTGCCTTAACACCCAAATGATTTCCCAGTAGTGCTAACAGTTGTTAACAGGAAACAGTGCCCATATCCACTCAAAGCAACCCGGCGTGGCATCATCGCAACTCCACATTCATTGTCAGATGTCCAAGGACTTTTCTCTTGTGGGAATATAATGAACAAAGTGGATTGTATTAACAAAATAGATCTCTCATTTCCCGCTCTATTGCATTTCTAATATTCATTCATTCAAGGTTCAGATGAATAAGTTGTAGATACTTTTTTGTTCTTGTTTTAACCTGCTTAGAGTAGCTGACAGGTGGGATTTGCCACCAATATTAAATTGGTTAGAATCATTTTACTTTGTCTCAAATTCCAAACAATTTTGTGGCGGCCTTATAGAGATTTTCGAATACAATTTAACTGAGAACTACGTATTACATTTGATTATTAAAACCTTCAGTATAGCTTTTGAATGGACCTTGTGGTGTATTTGCTATGGTAAAGGTTTACATAACAGATTGTGCTACCTCAGAGGTTTAACAAAAGTATAGAAAGCAGTTGTTAAGAAATAAATATAGTATGTTTAGGTCCTTGTTTGGCTTGCGGTCCTCTTTCTTGCATTTCAGTTGGCATTTCTGTTCATAATCTATTTCTGTCAAAACATTACTCCATCGTCACACAACTCATTTTGTCTCGGGATATGTTGACCCTTAAACAATGCCAGTAAATACTGTATTTGTTGGCCAGTATAAATATGTGACCAATATACCATCCCAAAGGCCAGTTCTCATGCATACTACCATAGTTTGCCCGTTTGAATCCAAATGTTGCATTTCTCATTTTTATATTGCTTAATGCATTCCATGACCTCTAAAAATGGTTTGAATTAATGTCACATTTAAAGCACATTTTCTTATTATTATCAACTTGGAGGCATAATAATCCCTGATTTAAGGAATATGAAGAGTTTTACATGTTTTAATATTTAATATTTTTCATATCAACTGTCCCTGATATCAAAAAGCCTTTTCCCTTGTTTCCTGTCAGTGGGTTGGTTTCTCTCTCTGCTTCATCCTCATCAGAACCTCAGTCCGTCCTCCGGGAGACTTCAGCCCTTTTTCCACCCAGCATATGGTCAAGGTTGAGCACTTTTACTGGACTCCGTGTCGCTTGAAAATGAAGTCACTATAAAACATTCATTCTCTGATGAATGTCAGTCGGGGATGTATATATTTTAAGCTAAATCGTCTTTGTGTACTCATTGTTTTTGGCACTATTTTTTTAATTATAGGTGTGATGCTTTCAATATGTTTTGAGATATGTTTTAGAGTGATATAATTACTAAAAGAAAATGAAACGCTTGGCATGGTGGTGGGTCGGTGCTGTTTATCCAGCAGAAACAGAGCTAAAGATTTCAGATCTCACAACAACAGATGGTGAAATGAGGGAGAGGCAAAGGGAAAAACACCAACAAGAAATCTCTGACATGCTTATGCTCTTCCGTCCTGACAAAGAAAGAGATTTTACTCAGGAAGCAGCAACATTATTCATGAGAGATGAGGCTTAAGTTTTTGAAAACATCACCACTGCAGTGAGGATTATGATATGATCATCATGACTGTGGTTTAGTTTTTAAAATGCTAAACTAATGATACAAATGGGGAAATGGAGTTGTTGCATGAGCCAGTTGGTTAACCTGTTGATTGTTACATGCCTCCTGTTTCTGGAGCAACAGTGAGGGAGAGATTGGCTCTGTGTGTCAGATCTGGTCCAGGCCCCCAGGAGCCAGAGGGCTTACAGAGCGCAGTGGGGACAGCCACATCAGGGCGGCCCGCAGACAGCTGGCTCACATGATGCATTGGGCTTGGCATCCTAATTGGCCCCAGTGCCTCAGCCAGGGGGCCTGGTGCCTCCGTGTGTGTGTGTGTGTGTGTGTGTGTGTGTGTGTGTGTGTGTGTGTGTGTGTGTGCATGCGCTGTCTTTGTCTTTCTTTGGTGCGATGAGGGTATACAGCTCTCTGTTTATATTTTGCATCTGTTTGTGTGTGGTATACATCTGCTTTCTGGGGTGTCTTTTTCTATGTGTGAGGAAAAGTGGTGTGTGTGTGTGTGTGTGTGTGTGTGTGTGTGTGTGTGTGTGT
This sequence comes from Gymnodraco acuticeps, assembly GCF_902827175.1. Lineage (NCBI taxonomy): Eukaryota > Metazoa > Chordata > Actinopteri > Perciformes > Bathydraconidae > Gymnodraco > Gymnodraco acuticeps. Next base: position 1,832,097 of record NW_022989913.1, read on the forward strand.
GTGTGTGTGTGTGTGTGTGTGTGTGTGTGTGTGTGTGTGTCTCTTGCACTCCCTGTCTTTTTGAATGTGCACCGCATACAGCGCTTTGGGCCGGGATGTACCTCCACTGACCTTTCATCTTCTGCACAATCTGCACTGAGCATACAGAGGCACATATCCACAGAGGACACACTGTGTTTTTAAATTGTGCATGAATGTCAGTTTGGAGCTTTATTGTGCATGTATGTGTCATTGAGTTTGCTGATAAATATTCAGTATTGTTCGTATATTGTATGTATCAGTTACCAAAAAAGCTGTCAGTCTGTTGACTTTGTTTACAAGCTGTGGAAACATTCAGTTTGAATACAATTGGATCCAAATAAAGCTTGATTTATCTTAATTGAATTAAAATAGAGTGTATCCGAGTGTGCTTAATTTCGCTGCATGTGTGTACAGCATTATGCATTCAAGTGAGTGGCAGTGGTGTTAGAGCTTGCGTGTGTGCACTCTGCTGTCATGACTAATATCAGTCAAGTTAAAGACTCATAAACAGAAATGAAATGAGACATTTATATTATCTTGAACTATGTAATAAATTGAGTTAATTACTGCTGTCATCCTGTCTGTTAGAGAGCTGCCCTGTCACTTTAAGTGGCTGCAGTGGCCTGGTGGGTAGAGAAACTGTTGTAGGGTTTTGACCTGTGACCTTTTCATTTACAGGACAGTTTATGTGTGCATCACTGCAGAGGAGGACATTTAAGTTGTATTCGCTGCGGGGACCAAGACCATCATGCATGTACATCCATCTCGGAGGAGAAGGCAAAGAAAAGAAAATACACTCTTTATTACTTTAATGTACTGCGTGTGTCGCTGCTGGTAAAAGGTTTTCATGTGCTGAAACTCAAATCAGTCCCAGATGCATCAATTTCTCCAAGCTTTGATCACTGTACAGTATCTTGCCCCTCCCACTTTTTGTTCAATCTCAGGACCCCATCCCAAAGCTGCAGGCTGTAATAGCTATTTTAACATGGACCAATGTTGACTGACTGGGAAAATAGGCAGCGACTTGCTCGGAATTGGAAGTATATAGTGGACCAATTACCCCCGTGGTGATGGCAATATACTAGTGTAGCTATAGGCAGGAGCTGCTGTGGGTGTAATTGATGTTGCTCGGTGGCTGCCAGAGCGGTTGGAGGCATGTAGGCCACAGAGACATTTCCTCTAATAGGCCCTGCCAGGGGTCATGGCACACGCTACACACCAAAGCACTTACAACCTGACCAGCTCTCTGGTGTCTCCTTCAATACACACTGTATCAGGTGAGAGGAGCTGGGTGGCTGTTGTTGCTGTGGGGGCATATACCCACCTCAACTCTCTTGACCCACCTTTTGTACAGAGAACAAACTTTACCCACCTCTTAAAGTTAATAAACTCTGTGTGGCCTTAGTTATCGTGTATAACTAGAGGAAAGTAGAGAGTCGTAGTGGGTGCAGAATAGCTTTCGCTTAGCTTTGTATGAAGACTGAAAGCAGGGAAAAACAGCCTTAGTCTGTCTAAAGTGTAGACATAATACGAAACTGCTAAATAACCATCAAAGATCACCAGTAGGTACCAATATTTTTCAAACATGGACCATGACTGAAACAAGATGATGACTAGACAGCACTAATGTCAATACACACTGTGACTAGATCAACATGCTCTATTGTTTAAGCAAAAGGCAAGAGTAAAGTGTAGTTTGTAAAAAGAAACACCTAAATCTCCTTATTTACGATTAGTAATTGAATTAGGTTAAAGTTAACAAAGACAACAACAAGGCTTGGTAAAAAGAACAAGTTGACAGAATGGCTTGAATAGAAATTGAAATATTATAATCTGATGATTTAAAGGTGGGGTATGTAATTTATTTCAGAAACACTTTTTGTTATATTCCATGGAATGCTCTTAACATCCCGATAGCAATGAATATATTAAATGCTTTGACGATAAATACATTAAAAAAATGTCATCTGTGGAAGCTGTAGTACTGTAAAAAGCACGACAAGTCATTTTAGCCGGTCCGGCTAAAATAACTGGATGGCCTACCTGCCTGTCAGCCTTCCATCTGTGCACAAACTTATCTCGTGCCCTCATTGGTCATGTGCACGGTCGTGTGTGTTGGAGGAGGGGCTCTGTAAGGAAGTCTGAAGGAAAGGGCAGATTTGTTTTGGTTGTGTACTTTCAAATTCTAGCGCACTCGAGCTGGTTTCTCCAAAATGACATACCCCACCTTTAATTGTCAGCAGTTTTAATTGGCTAAAACTATTGGCTGATAAAGTGATGTACAGTTTTCATGACAAACCATTTGAATGTCTAGACTGTCTGAAAACAAGATGACTTAATATGACAAAAATGTACAAGAATATTTCACAAAGAGCTAAGACTTAAGACAACATAGCTGACAAGATTAACACTAGCACACATAACATTGTAAAAAAATGGAATAGCAAATAGTTTCACATTTGTAAAGTAAACACGGGGCAACATTAGCATTCATATGGAGTTGTGTGTCTGTATATACCCAGCGAATGTCAGTCCAATATTTACCATCCATTCTGTTTTGGTCTCCACAAGCACCTGCAGGGAAATATCTGGCCCTCTATCTTGTAACTGCTCCATGTTTACAAGCTCGCTGTTAATTTTGTGTAAAGTGGGTTTTTAGAGTTTGTTTTGCTGAAAATACCTATCCCTGCTGCGTCGCAAAATTACAGATGAGGGCATTAAGAGAAAAACTTTATAAACATAATCATTTGAGATATTTCATATCTATTAGAGCAGCTTTAGCTAAGAAGAAATATATACGGTTTTAAATTTAAATATGGTTCTTAGGACAAACACAGAAGCAGAAAGTTACGAATGAATATTTAATAAAGGTATCGTTAACTCGATAAGTTGCTCTTAAACACTTTAATAATTAATGTAATTGAAATATTCGAAGGTGCAAACATTTTCAACAAAAGTTATTGTGTTTGAAAATATATCCTTGATAAATAAATGTGTTCTTACTGCATATGCAATTATAACATTGCTGCTAAGGTAATTTCTTTGATAAATGGTTGAGTTTTCCACTATGGTAATTATCAAGGTAGTCATAAGACAACAACATGTGTGCTGCAGAGTATAGAAAACTATTCTGCAAAGATAATGATGCACTCCCTGTTTTATGGACATGAATTATCTGAATAAGGGTCTATGATGGACTGTGCTTATGTGAAGCCTAATGAGCCACAGATGATAGATATCACGTTCATTAAGAGCAAGCACATTTGAATAACTCATTTTTGGAAAATGATTGATTTCACGTAGAAAACCTCCACCTCAGCATCTTACAATTAACATATACTGCACCTAGGAGAAAATGTTAAAGTGATTGGTAGAGTAAACAGGAACAGTCTACCTCCAGAAAGATGACATATAAAACCCTAATAGTGCTGCCAGCAAAGGGATCCAATAAACCTGAGGATGCTCATGGCAAATATATTCTGCTGAACAGTTTGGTTTTGGTACCAAGATTCCCATTATGCACGCTTTGGGAACCCGACCAACATTTATTATTTCCCTGATACTCCAACACAAACTAAAACGAATGGATTTTAGAAGCATGTTGTGGGATTATGGTAATCCTGCTACTTAAGATGTTTCCTTCCACGTACCTCATCATTGTGTGCCGTGTGTTGCATTCATCCAGCAATTGTTCAGGTATATTCTACAGTCCCAGGTAACCAAGGCAACCACCTGTGAGTTAAGTACCGCATATGGTAGGCTTTTAGATTGAAGCCCAGCTGCCATATGCCATATACAGTATGGCAACTCAGTGGAGAGTGTCAGCCAGGAGGCTACAGAGAAATGTAGCAGAATAATTATTTTTCCTCATTTTGTTGTGAACTACAGTATGTGTCCTATTCTCAGTTGATCACGAGTCAGGTTATTGTTCAACCTACCAGGGTACGATTGCCTCATCCTACTTAGCATAATGTTGAAGGACTGAAAAATAGTTCAGGGCATACGAATCCATGTGTATCGGCTAACAAACGTCTTGCAGTTTGACAAGAAAATAGATTTGCTTAAGATATCACTGAATTTTGCCAAAATGTATTGCTCTTATAACACTAAAGGTACATACATTCCAGCGCTTATACAACATATGTAAGTAGGGGGAAAAAAGAAACTGCTAATGCTGCTAATGAATGAATATCTGTCAAGTCATGTTTAATGCTCAGCTATAGTACAGTGAAAAGTAGCAATCCCTCATATTGGACAGACTTGAAAGAGTTTGCAATTTGTATTGAAACATGACTAGAAAGTTAATTAGTTATCAAGACAGCTGACACATAATTGTTGTGTTGATTGACTGGTTTCGTAATTGTCACATTGTGTTTTGTCTACTTTTCATTAGAAGCAATAGAAGAATCGGATTTAGTCCTATAATCTTAAATAGGCTTGAAAAATTATTAAATATGGGCCGTCTGTCACTTTCTACCCAGTTTAACATATTATCTCTTTTGACCATCTATTTCTAGTTGTTGTTTCAGCATTTCCTTTGCTATTTTTCTCATTTGTCTGCTTACATCCATGATAATTCCCCCATTGTGATCTGATTAAGCCTGCTTGAGAGCTCGAGTCAGGCAGCTGCAATCACACTGAGGTGGCACTCGTCAGAAACAACACCTGAATCGAGGTAGAAAAGTCGAACATTATCCTAATAGGAAACCAAAATTCAATACGCTCTGAGGAGATAAGGCTTTGGGACCCGCTCTGAGGGCAGCATCTTCAGAATGGACGTGTGCAGCCGAGTTGTGTACCACCTCCACAAACGGATGATAGCCGCAGAAGCTCTAGAAAGGTCACGCTGTTTCTATGACGCGTCTGTCAACGGCTGATCAAACAAGTTGCGGTGACTATACCTACTGCAATGTGAGCTAGATAGGACGTGACATTTAACTGAATTTGTCCTTGAGAACATACAATCCTTATATGAGTAGTTAACATCACATAGCCTTGGTGCATTTCTCATAAAACCCCTTGTGCAGTAATAAATGATGAAATCTGAATCAGATTTATGGAAGAGGCTACATACAGTACCTGTCTGTTACTTCCTGACATAGAATTCCATGTTCTAGGTATAAAAGAACCTATTCACATGTTCTGTTAGTGGCTTTGACAGTTGCCCTCCTCTCTAATTGTTGCTTTGATAATCTAACAGTTACGCTATTTCTATTTAAGCTTAGAGCAAGGTACTCTAGATGAGATTGAAGGCTTAAATACTGAATTATTAATGTCACTTTGTTAACACATGAACCTTATCACAAAAGTGGCACTTTGAAATGAAACAATTGCAAACTGTGACCATGTCGTCAAATGTTTTGATATTGTTTGTTTTCAGTGGCAAGGAGAGTATGCCTCAATTACTGCGTTGTGTTGTATTCCAACTTGCCTCTTTCAAGCCTCCTGCATTCTGAACCCTTGTACGGTTCCTCATTAACATTTCACTGTGGTGGGTGACCCTGCCCTTAATTTACAGACAACTGCTTCCTGACAATGTTTTCTTTCCTTCCTCTCAAAGGAGGGCAGTCCATTCTCTACAGAATGCTAATACCTTGTGAATTCAGAAGTGAGGCTGAGTGAGCGGGAGCAAACTACCTTCTCTTCTTTTCCTGAGCGTTATTAAAAAATGCAATTAGGGTGCTGAACCATAGACGATAAAAAAAAACATGGCCTTCAGCGTGCTTTTTTCTTGGGCACAACGTTGTTTTCTCTCAGCTGAAAGGGAGACATTTGCCAGGTGTGTACTTGGCAGAAGATCTAGGCGACACAAAAAGGATCGATTCTCAGTCGTCTGCAGGGTGAATTTAGAATCAATTTCTGTTCTGGGGCAGCCGCCACAATGGAAGAAATGCACACATCAATAAAGATGTCTGCTGGTGAATTCCTAAGGATCCATTCATCATCAAATATCTTATGGTTTTCTTTGTGTGTGCAAAATGACATGAAAGGAATTACTGCTGTGATTGCACAGAACACCGTTTTTAATTCCCTTAAAGGAATGCTCCACTCATTAGATAATTAATCAAAACTTCAGTATTTAGTGAAACATTATGTTTAAACCATACCCTGAAGAAATCAGCGATATTCCCCGGTAAATAATGATTTTATAGCTCTTTTTTATCAAAACCTGTATATTCCGTCAGGCCGCTGCCATTTTGCCCATTTTCAGTAGTCACGTGATGGTCGTGACGTCATCCATGCGTTCACTTTGTAAACACACGAAAACTTGGCGGAGTATTTGAGTTCGGACTCGTCAGCCGAGGAAGAAGTTTTGAGCAATATTAAGAGATTGGATGGGGGAATTCAGCCATACAGGTTCGAGCCTACTTAGTACTACTTAGTAGATACAATAATTTTGATTACTAGATATGTATGCATGTAGTACCACCCTTGCTAGCGATTCCCTCTCTAGTTTAGCATACTCAGCCTCGTTGTCCCTGGCCCTAGAACCACGATTGTATGGGGCCGGAAAAACTGGGGGAAAATACCCACTAGCCGGTACTACGCTATATGGAAAGGCCACCAAAAACTGGCCTGGACGATAAAGGACGTTTAAACGGAGCTACCCGCTGCAATGGAAATGCGCTATAACATACCTTATTCTTACTCCGAGCACTACTTCTGGTCCTCCGTCGCTTCACACTTGCAGAGGGCGATTTCTCAACTGGCCGAACTGGTGTCCTGGTCGGTGATGACACCAGAAAGACCGATGGTACTGCATTCCATTAAGTAATGGTTGTTCAATAAATCCCATGTTATGTTTTATCATACTCTCAGAGTAATCGTCCGGAAACTTGAAATGTTCGCTGCATACATGCGCCTGTGGATCTTTCGGTTCGGGCCGAGCACATTTCGCTAGCCACTGCCTCCGAACGTACTTCCTACGCTTACCTTTTGGCAACAGATGGAACCGAGCATTCCGTGGATTGTTCCTATCAGAATTGTGGCAATGTTTCGCGATACAATGAGGCATATTTGAAGAGAGTAACTACAGTAAATAACATGAACATCAACGTGTCCTCGAAACCAAACGCATGGTTTACGTCACGTCCGGTAAAATGGCGCCGCCCACAGTGTTGATGTTATTTCGTTAATTAATCAGTTTGAAATCACTGATAATGTCATCGGATTAAAAAAAAAAAAAGAAAGACTGGCAGAGACTGGTCTGTTTTATCGGATGATAATTATTTAAAAATGAGTGTCATGAGCATACCATTCCTTTTAAAGAAACAAACCACAAAAGTATACATGCATGCAATGGTGTTATGCAACTAAATAAGTACAGTTAATTGTACTTAATTTGTGTATTTCTATCTCGCTGCATATTTTCCGTAAAATAATTCTAGGTTTTACTCCTCTTAATGGATCTGACTTAGCTAGACTTTTTATGATTTTGCATCGAAACATGGCTTATAGAATGATACGGTGTTATAGTTAAGACTACACAACAGCATGGAGAGTTATCATAAACTGAAATAAGCTTCACCGGCACAATGACAACATTGAGAATTTGCTCACACACTAATGCATCGGTAATAACAATCCAATATTATAACGTATAATGATGTAACACTGAGAGGAGCCGTTCTGCTCCATAATGACCACTTTCACCATTTGACAGTGTTAATGTGAAGCAGCAGCAGTAGGAAATGTTTGGTTGCCATTTAGCAGTAACGTGATATAGCTCTGGTACGTTGTTAGGAGGGTGAACAATAAACACAAAATACAATTATGAACAGTAATACTGAATTATAAACATGCACCATTTCCTGGCAATGGCTCAGCCTATAGGTAGGAAAGAGAGGTAATTATAGAAGGGTAAAAACAATGAATGGATATTTAAAGGGGACCTATTATGCAAAATGCACTTTTTGGTGTCTCTTATAAATATGTGTCCCCGGTGTGTAAGGAGACTCACAAAGTTTCAGAAAATACAACCCTTTCTCTTTTCCTCCTTACCCACATCTCAATTTGTTTTAATAAAAAACGGGGGTGCAAACGAGCTGATCCAGGATTTGGCTCCTATGACGTCATTGGTGAAATGTGGCACACGTGACACGTCCCAACCTATCGTCTCTGTATACAGTCGTCTAGCTGAATCCCCTCTCGCAGCTGTGTGTCTGTGGGATGTCTGCAGGAGGCACTTAGAGTAAAGTTGTTATATATAATACATATAATGGCACTTAAGAAAGAACATATCAAGCTATGTGCTGTATCAGAAACAATGCGCGGCGTGTTTTGGGAGTAATATGGTCTGTGTTTACATTAGCAAGCATGCTAACACTCAGAACTAACGCTGTACTGGAGAGAATATGTGTAAATGGTAAATGGTAAATGGACTGTACTTATATAGCGCTTTATCCAGTCTTTAAGACCCCTCAAAGCGCTTTACATACTACATGTCGTTCACCCATTCACACCCATTCATACAGAGCAGTGTATGTTAGGACATGCACTAACATGCATACACATTCACACACCGTTGGCCATGCCATCGGGAGCAACTCAGGGTTAAGTATCTTGCCCAAGGATACATCGACATGTTGACTGCATGGGCTGGGATCGAACCCACAACCTTCTGGTTGAAAGACGACCATACTCCCTCGCAGCCACAGTCGCCCTACATAATAATAACGTAATGTCCTTGAGGTAAACCTTGCTAGAGAGAAACATTTGAGCTCCATACTGTTGGACAGTAATAATGCTTGTAAGTGGTTTGAACATAATATGGCATTTAATCACGGCAGCGTTTAGCTTAGTTTCTCCCGGTATAAAACTCTCTTAGCAGGGGAAAGCTGCGTGATGCTACAAAGGGACGTGGCTAGCAGCAGCTGTTACATTTAAAGCTACGGTCACAGAATCAGCCTTTTTGGGACAGGGCTGGAATAGATGGGTATGAGCAGTATGAGGCATGGCTACAATGGGTGATCTGTTTGGTATTTTAAGCAACAAACTTCACAGACATGTTTTGTATAGGTATGGCCCTACAATATATTTTTCAAATATAGCATAATAGCTCCCCTTTAAAAAAAACACCAACCTTACTGTATAGCCTATAGCATGACCTAAGCTGGTTAGGTTTCACAAATATCTTACCAATTACAACTTTCAATACATTTACTGATGATGGTTCTGTACTTTTTGAAAGCATGACCCTTAGTGAAGTATTTTTAAAGTATGGTATGGCCAAGGATAATGTCAACCATTCTTCCACCATTGCATGCAGCTTCCTGATGGTCAAGGACAGGGTTATAAAACTCACAGAGAAATCACACCTTTAGCTTCGCTGTTCTGCTCAGACGCAAAGCCCAATCAATCGTACTATCACATGCAACATGAAAGCAGTGGCATATTGTTCACACACATGCACACGTAGCGCAAACCTCCCTGCAGATAACATCTACGTTTTCTTTTGGCTCTTATTCTGTGCTGCAACACATTACCCTCAACATTACCCTCTAGCAGGTGATGCATTCATGCTGCCAATATTACCTTGGGAGCAGAAAAAGAAATTACAGTTGCACAGCCTGAAAAACTTTTTCATAACAACATAAAAAACCTACACAAAGAATATTGAACTGTGGAATGTTTATGGCACGGCTAAAGGCCACGGAAAGCCTCTTAACAAGCTGCCTGCGCTATATTTCCCTCCGTTAGGGACAGGCCACAGGTTTTCCTGCTGCGCTTCCTTTCTGCCGTGCAGCTGCTGACCGCGAGGCATCCTGCGGCACCTGTATTAGATAAAGTCCAAACAAGGGTTTGTAGTCGGTTGGCTCATACAACCCTACTTGATAAAATGATAGCATCTCTCTCTTTTTTCTCTCGGTCTCCTGCTATGGGCCATCCTCCTCCTGTTTCCTCTGCCTCCTAAACCAAATCTCCCTCCTGGGGGACGTCAGGCAGCCTGTTGCTGGGTAACCGAAGGAGGATTGTGGGTCAGAGAAATTATCAGTTGAATACCGAAACAACTCCTCAGCCTACAGGGATAAAGCTACCAAACCTAAGTCTTGATAATTTATCATTTCACATGACTGACAATAGCTGTTTCTAAGGCAGAGATGTGTTATTAGTTAATATCCTGATGTTCTTTGTTCCTGCTACATTTGACTGTTACTTTTAAATAATTCGTTCAAAGTGCTATTTTCACTGCAAGAAAGTGAGAACTGTGTTTCATTCCCAACTGAGCTGAGCAAAGAGTGTGTCTAGTCAAATAACTCTAATCAACACTGGTATATTACCAATACATCATGTGAAGTCTGATATATTACAAAGCACTGGATACATGACGAGATTAATTAATCATAGAGATCAAATAAGACTAAAATAAAACCTTATAAGATTATCTGTGCTCATTTCTAAGAATCTAGAAATGATTTGCTGTTATTAGGTTTTTTAACAGCAGGATCAGCGGTGAAGCTATCAATGTTTCCAATCAGCTCTATCCAACTGAGAATACAGAAGTTGGCAGACATCCATCAGCGAGCTGTTAAACACATGTCTAGCTATTTCAGAATGTGAGGTAACAAAAATTAACAGTGAGTGTATTATACCAGTTATGTCTGAAGGCATCAATTATTGAAGATGCATTGCTAGTGTTCGGGTCAATACCAGCTGAACAATTCTGGCAATAGCAATCTACATGTACAATTGGAGGGCTGAATTGGAAATGAGCGACAAAACATGAGCGAATGTATTCTGTCCTTTCATAAAACACATTTCACAGCTCCAAGCTTTGACAGAATAGATTCCTGTAACTTCTCCCAGTTCATTGGACTATGTAATCGGGTGTATGTGGTCTACTTTTATTCAAGTGAAGCCCTGCAAAAGGTTTTTATGAATAAATGCACATTCTGATTTTATCCCCAGATTTTTTATAACAATCTGGTAATATTGCACTAGGGATTCAACCCTTTAACTATATCCTGTGGGCTTCAAATAATCATGACCTTTTCGGTTTCAGTAGCTTGTTTAAACTAAACTAAATTACACTTACTAGTGATGCATTCATCCCATAAGATGATTCATGAATTTATATTTATAAATTACAATTATGAGGAAAAAGATATATTCATTTCTGTATTCCCGTGTTGAAACAGATACAAGAGAGCTGATTTTGTATTAAAATCTTTCAGTGAGCCAAGTTTAGGTATTATAATATTATCGTATTTATATATTTGGGAGCAGTTCAACATTTTAGAGATACTGAGGTTGTGAATTGTAGTCCTCCCACAGCCTGCTACCAACAACAATAAGCCTCTTAATGTATACAAATCATTGGATTTTTTTAGTTAACTGCTACCTCTGGAATCAACAACAGCTTACGAAGTCAACAACACAAAAAAATGAAGCCCACATTTTAAGAAAAAAATAACAGTTTGAGATTATTTTGTGTGAATTTAGTACCAATTGCATTGTTCTTTCCTGGACTTTTCTTATGAAATGAGAAGGAAATTCTGGGTCTAAAAGTAAAGCATTACTGTTTTATTTACAAACAAGGTCAACATATTAATGTCTAGCTCTCTCGACAATACCAGGAAAAAACGTATGGTGGAAAAATACGGAATCCTGTTAGCAAAACACTGGGTCTGCAAATATTGGTGATGCTAAACCCCCCTCAGGTTACAAACCTCCCAGAACAAATTAAAAAGTCCTGAATTCAATGTTTTCGATAGTTGTTACAGCCCTGTTCTGAGGTAAAAAGTTATATCTGTACATAGTAGTTAGCATAAGCAATATTCAAAATTGGTTTACCAAAAACATGCTGGGAAAATGGCACCATGATTGTTTTGACAAGGGCGTCCTTGTGCAGTACCCAAACACCAAAGCAATGAGGGCTTAGCAACAAAACCTGTCAACATAATATAAAAACAAACAAGTTCTTGTAAAACTATTCAAGATGACACAAATTGTAAGCTATTGCTTTGAGCTGACTGTGTTAGAACATCTGAATCCCATGCAGATGCAAACAGCTTGATGCTGGAGCCGAGGGAAGGTGAATCATCTGCTGATCCACTTCAGCATTTTAATCAAGGGCCTTAACTTGGTGATCCAACCCAGGGAGTCGGGCTCAGCCAAGCGCACGCGGCCTGAAACACGTGACTGCAGCTACATGAATAGAAATGGCCCGAGCTAGGCAGCATGCCACTGCAACCAACATCAGTGTTTTAGAGACGATTGTGCTATTTACCCCACAAGATCCACTTTCCTTCCTTTCTTACGGCGCTTTAGTTGGGCACATTTGGGTCAACCGTTTAAAACCTTTCAAATAGTTGAATGAGTGTATTAACAAAGTGCTTCTGTTTCATGCTGCACCCAAGCCAAGAAAGAGGTTGATGAAACCTCTTCAAACAAAAGGCCATCTTTACGTTTGGACATGCTGATGCAACTAAAGATGTTGGTTGGGCTCTCTGGAGGATGTCTGATGAGTTGTACTTTCCATGGTGTTTTGTACAATGTTTCTAGATAAAAATAAGGAAGAAATATGGTGGTTTAAATTCCCCTGTGCAGATACCATGATTAACGAGGCCGACCGGAGTGTTTTTATTACAACCGGACCACAAACCATCAGGACTCCTACTCACTAATTACTTCGTCAGTGTGTGCAAACATGCAGGCGAGTGAATGTGCATTTCTGAGCAAGTCTACGAGCGTGTGCATGCTTTTATGTGCACTGAACTACACGGACAAGTGTGTGCAAGCAGGAGAAGTGAGGAAGTATAGAAACTATGATAATATTTGTCTGAGTCAATGAGTTACTCACCAGGGTTACTAAAAAGCCTTCCAGCTACAGCGTGGGAGGCTCTTCTTGTGTGTGTTTGGTATGTACAGATGGGGCTATAGATGTGGTATGTGTGTTATGTGTATTAGTGTGTGTTTGCATAGTGCATGGGGTTGAGGAGGGGGCACTGCTTAGTGAAGCTGAAAGAGGAGAGATGACATGCTGTCAGTCTGAGTTGACGGTCACCGCTCAATTCTTTAGCGCCTCCTGACACGTTCTATTCAGACCAGGGAGACCGCAGAGCGCCTCCGGCATGCCGAGGAATCCCGCCTTTTAATTGAGCCTTTACCCAAGATTCATTTCACTCTGCACCTCAGGCCTCACTTGGAGCAGACACAACTATGAGAGTGACAAAATTAGGCCTCACATTGTTCCGGCTTAGAGGCTGAGAAAACCTAGACCTACATAAAGATATGAACCTTGTCCTTTAGAGACATTATCCCAGTTTCACAGGCACTGAAACCTCACTAATCTGAACCTCCATCACATGAAAGTCTTTTTATAATAAGAACAGCCCATTTTGATGTAGTAAGACCTCCATTAGCCAATGTAGCTTTATTGCAAGAGCTGGATCCCTTGAGTCACAAGATATACTTAAGGGAAAAAAAGAGATGAGATGACCTTGTGAAAGATACCTGAAAGCTGTAATGTGAGATTAACATTCAAAAGAAGACTGAATGTGTTCTGATCATCCTGTAAAAGTGCTGAAACAATTAGATAATGGAAATAATATGAATCCAAAACAATTTTGAGAATCTATTTTTTTGGTCATTTGGTACATTTCCATTCCCTTTTGTAAAATCAGAAATATATGATTTGGTACTGATTATAAAAAACAGATAGTGTGCAATTATTAAAATTCCAACTGAAGGATTTCAACTAATTGATGTGAAATGTGTGTTTTATCAGGTAAGCTCCAAATTAAATTGTATTTTATTTTCATGAAACCTTTTAATTGAACTATTCATATCTTAGACTGCACTGTAACTTTTATCCATGTATTTTTTTCTTTTAATGTTTATTTTATTAGCTTTTCTTTTTAATGACTGATTTTAAATGCCATTTTCTTAATCTCTTTCATTTTTTGTAAAGCACTTTGAATTGCTTTGTGTTGAAAAGTGCTATATAAATAAACTTGCCTTGCCTTCAAATATGTTATTAAGAACTGTTACAAAGCTGTGATAGTAATTTATCCAACAAATAATACAGAACATTTGGTGGTTCCAGCTCCTCAAACGTGAGGATATGTTGCTTTTAATGTTTTTTTATTCTATAAATGTTTCCCATTGAGATCTGGTCATTCAGAAATACTCACACGGTCATTTGTTATGAAGAAAAATGCTCAATCTAATTATCACATTCATCATACTCCATACTGATTAACATTCCATAAAGGCAACGCCTCATTAAGCTATGGTCCATTTCAGGAGAGCAATCACATGGAAACCCCTACAGTCTGAGAGCAGCAATGGGTTGATGATGCATGGGTTTGCCCTCGTGTTGTTATGTAACACTTCAAAAAGAGAACCGGATTTCTGTGTGACTTAATCTCTAAAGCCTGTTCTGACAGAGGAGACGAGAAACCACAGAGAGTCCTAGCAGGCTTCATTAGCACCAGCAGGAAAGGAAAGGGCCTCACCTGCTGTGACAGATCTTCTCAGAGCTCTCCGAGCAAACAATGTGCTTCATTATTCTCTCCCACTTTCCTCCTTATTCTCTCCTGCTCTCCTATGGTCCATTGTGAGGACTGAATCATGACCTATGATCATGACGTACATTGGCAAATTAATTGTATTTCCACAATACCACTGCAGATAAGAAGACAAATTGTAAAAGGTGCTGTGAAACTTCAACTCACTAATAACTTGAAGCTTCTTTCTTTTTTGAAGACATTCTTATCTTAGCTTAATACTAGAGTAATCCTATTTGTTTTAAACAGGCCCTACTATGCTTTTTGGGGTTTTCCTTTTCTTCCAGCATGTTATATTGTTTTTTGTAATGGTCTGCAAAGGTTAAAATTACAAAGTGTTTCTCTCCCACACACCCTGCCTGAAACACCTCCATTGTAGTCCTTTGTTTAGTTAAGCTACATAGTGACATCACTACACAACACTCTGTACACACTTGTATTGGCTAGCGCTCAAACACATTGTACGTAATAGGTTAAGGGGCGGGACATTTATAAGAGGTTGACCAATCACAACAGAGCCGGCCAGCTAACCAATCAGAGTAGACTGGGAATAAGAATAAAGCACATTAAATGTAAACTGTAGAGGCACAATATTAATTTATGAAGCCTGAGAATGAGCATACAGGGGCCCTTTAAGACAATTGGAATTAAAAATAATGATTTAATTAGTATATGAGACAGAAATGGAAACATTGTTTTAATAGAAAACTGAATACAGACTTTTAAATACTCGACAGAAAGAAAGTAAGTGTATTTAGAAAATAAATGTAATTTAGAAAATATGTAGATATACTGTACGACTGATGTTGCATCATACAAAATGAACAGGCATTTCCTCCAAATAAAGTGAGCGATGGATCACTGGCGCCTGCTGTTGTGAACAGTTTGATGGGCAGAATATATAAAGCACGGTCAGAATGAATTAAAAGTCCCCTCTCGTCCTCTTTTAAGGTGGTCACACTTGTTGAGCAGTCATTTTAAGGCTGGATGAAATAGATAAATCGCTTGTTGAGATGGATGTTTTTTGCAGTGTATGGACAGGAGCAATTTCCCTGGTGACAGACAGCTCAATGGTGATCCCTGTCTCTGAGACTCAGTGTGTGTTCTGACTCCCCGCCTGTTAATAAGCAAAGCTCCCCAAAGGCACAGCTGGCTCCTCTGTTTGCCTTGTTATCAAGGTCTGTCCTAAATTTAATGGAGCGGCCAGGATGCAAAATGCACACCCCTGGGCTTTTGGATGTACAAACTGTAAACTGTACACATAGCCTACTATACTCTATCGGGATATAATAAATAGGCCTGTGCATACAATCAATAGTTTACCAGCCATGGGAGGCTTTTCATTAGCACTACAAAGCTTTGAACTATATGCTAATGTCAGCACGTTGATGTGATCACCATGCCAATGTCAATTTGCTAATTTTTAGAAGGTCATGGTAACAACATTCACTATATGTTAGTTTAGCGGGTTAGGGTTAGGGTAACATTGGCACTAATAGCACTCAGCATTAGATGTCACTTAGTTTTGCAGGTATAGACAAATTGCACTTTTAGAGTCACATTGCTAGCATGGCTAATAAGTAAGAGCAGGAACTAAATATTGCCCTTAACAGGGACCTCTTTAGAAGAGATGTATTATGGGGTTTTATAGGTTTATTGGTGCTATTCTAGCTACTTTCAAACAACATGGCTATGGTGCGTCTTTTATTTGGGCTGGAGTCAGTCTTCAGAAAACCCAGTTTCCTCATCAAGTTTGTGCGGTCCTAAATTCCTGAACAACAAATCCTGATGTCATCATCACAAAAATGGACCGGGCAGGGTTTTCTTTCAAAGGGCCCTGAGAAACGGTGTCACAGCATGAGGACATGTAAGGACAGACAACACACAAATCTTTCTGCAGTCACAAAAGACTACAGTCTGGAAATTCCCACACAGCTACTTTGGCTAGGGTTTCTCATATTTATTTGTCAATTGTTAGAAATTGTTGTATTAATTCAATGTAGTTTCCTGTATGTATTCTTGATCAGCAGTATGTACTGTATAGGGTCTTCTCTAGAGGTGTACTGATGCCTCAAGTCATATTGTAATGCTTTATAACTAGACAAAAAAGAAAAAACAATAAATGTTGTTGTGGTTATATAAATGTCATTTATGGTGCTGTTTTTAGATTGCTGCCAGACTGCCCGGTTAATGCAGAAGTGTGTCTCACTTTGTTGCTGAAAGTGGCAGAGCAAACTGTTTTGACCTCAACTAAATGCCAACAAATATGGATTGAGGCAGAATATTTTGTTAGATAACGACAAGTTGTGAATTTTGGAAATTATTACATCTATCTTATTTTCAATAGATGTTGACTTTTGGACCTTAGAAAGCTCTAACGTTATTGGAAATGTCTGGAAACAATCTTTAACAGCCACCACTGGACTCCTATTCTAAAAATAGTCCAATACTAATAATATAAGGGTTTAACTGCAACTGTGCAGAAAGGGTTTTAAACAGAATGTATAGAGATTTTACTTTAACTAGTTAAGTTGTGTAGCTTCCAACTGTTTGGTACAGCCTCAGGGGGGTTTGGTTTAGGCTAATACAGTGCTTAAAATATATTCAGATTATGTTGACTTCGGCTTCAATGGTTTGTGTGTTGACAATTTGATGGCAAGTCTTCAGGCTGTACTTTGTTGTGGTGTTTGAAATGCATACTGTATAAAAAGAGTGATGTAACACAGTCCAATAAAGTGAAACTAAGAGCCTCCAAGATGACCACAGACTTGGATCAACAGTGGCAAGAACTATACATGAAATGTTTTATAGTGGTAGTTTTGACCAGACTGTCCGATTGCATTGTAATACAAAGGGGTTACATATCCTTGCCACACTTATTGTATTGAGCCATTAACATATGTATTGCAACGAAAAGTCTAGTATTGTCTAGTTATAAAATGCACCAGCAGGAACAAGGTGCAAAAAAAGTAATTACATTTGAAGGGTTTAATCCTGAAAAGTGCATACAGTAATTTGATTTTTCTGAAAACCGATGATGACAGATGATCCCATTTTTACAAATGTTATCTCCCAGCCAAAGGTTGTGAGATGGTTAATTACTTTATGACAACACGTAGTAAGTTTTACTTTTGTTTCAGTTATCTTTTTGTAAAGGGAAGTGTCACTCTTGCAAATGGTATTTCATACTGTAATGAAACTTTCCTCTTTTCCATACCACAGACATTTTGGTGTGAAGATTTTTCATTATGATGAGTCATGAGGATGGGTTGTAAATGGTTGTTTCTGGCAGCCTAAGGTGCTGAGACAATTCATGAGGATATAGCCGAGCTTTTGCTACGAAGTGAAACAGCAAGAGTAGCAAAATTCCCTTTCCCTTCATTTTACCAGATATTCGGGGAAAAATGGCCCACCTCTACAGTCTGCACCATTGTGACTTTCACACAAACAACACACAAGGACGTGGCGTGAATATACCTGCATATAAACACACAAACACTCGCTTTGAATTCATAGGTTGCTTGACCTTAACCACTTCTTCAACTCAATTTAATCCGTCTTCGAAAGTTACCCTTAAACCTAAATCCTTAGAATAAATGAATCCCGAAAAGAACCCCTGAGCGGAAGCTTCACAAGAAGAACAATACAAGTACACACACACACACACACACACACACACACACACACACACACACACACACACACACACACACACACACACACACACACACACACACACACACCATGTATACATCACTTCAGGGGACATTACATTGACTTACATGCATTTCCTGGAGACTTATCCTAACCTTAACCAACACATGACTAACCCTAACCCTTACCCTTAACCTTACCCTAATCCTAAACCTAACCAAGTCTTCACCCTAAAATGAATGATTCCCCTCATTTAGGTCCCCACAAGTATAGTAATGCTAGGCCACACACACACACACACACACACACACACACACACACTGCGGTTGTGTTTACAATGCAGGGAAAAGGTAAGGGTGATTTTGGTCGAGTGTCCCTGCCACTGCAGTGATAAAGCATCCTCTGCTGACAGCGGTGTGAAGCTGCTCGGCTATCCTTGAGAAGCTGCCCATCTCTACGGAAACTCATGCCAGTGGACATTAGTCTCGGACCTATCCCTCTGTTTGGGATTTATACCCATTAATAATTCATTCTCTGTGGCGGACTTATGAGGGGCCTCTTTCCCTTACTGCACCTCACCGGTCCATTTCCACGCTTGGAAATGACGCACAGAGGAGTAATGTGCAGAGGCGCTTTAGTGGCCATCGCATTTAAGCTGGAAGAAAGAAAAGTGAATATAAAAGGAGGAGATAGAGAGCTCCTTCTTGCTTTCTGTCTCCATCTCCCATGTAACACACACACACACACACACACACATGGTTGCTAAGCTACACCAAAACTAATCACCAGGAAAATTATCCTCGTTCAAAACCATATCTCTAACTTGTTTGAGGACATACAGTATTCACCCTGCAGTTTAGATTGGAGATATGGAAAAAATTGAATTTGTAAAGCAAGCAGGAGGGCTGTGTTTATGAATATACTTGTGTCCAGTTGTTAGGGATGATTTACTTGACAATATTCCTAAATAAATCACCAATTCGCTGCTTATCAGTGTTCTCAAATTGAAGTTTAATATCCTCTGCTCCCGGCAATTTCCTACATCTTCCAGCCCTGTGCACTGCCAACCAGACACCCAGGACTCGTATGGAAATCTTTCCTATCACCGTTCACCACCTCAGAGGGAGAAGATTATGAAGATTAGATTTGCCTTAAATAGATTTTTTATGGCATCCAGAAACAATGCTATCCCGGAGTCACTCTATATGCAATTCACTCTGC
This sequence comes from Gymnodraco acuticeps, assembly GCF_902827175.1. Taxonomy (NCBI): domain Eukaryota; kingdom Metazoa; phylum Chordata; class Actinopteri; order Perciformes; family Bathydraconidae; genus Gymnodraco; species Gymnodraco acuticeps. The sequence continues at coordinate 1,851,503 of NW_022989913.1, forward strand.
CGAATGCCTGACAAAAAGCACTCGCCTTTCATTGTGCGTGAAGCATGGCTTTGTGCGCTGGTGATTGAATCTTGCAGGGGAAGTAATGGCAAATGTTATGACCACTGACGTAAGGGGATGGAGACTAATACTGTTCACTGCCTTCCTCAGCAAACCACAAGTCTACGCAATCTGTCTGCAGGCCATAAAAATGCTATACCTGCAATGAACTGCTGAAGGTTCTGCACCGCATGCCTCTATGTGGGCGTGTGTTTGTTCAGTATGTAAATGTGATCTTGACATACGCGTCAACATAAAAGCAGATGTACTCTGTGTTTGGATAAATGTGTTTGAGGCTTCGGTGCTTAATTTCAGAGCACAAACCTCCATCAATTGTGATCTGACTGAGATTTGTTTGCAAGGAGAGACATTTCTTAAACAACATTCACTGGTTACTTTCTTTTCAGAGCATCTGAGATAACAATGGGTGTTTGAGAAGGGCTATTATTAAATGATATCCTGTGTAAACTTTTAATGGGTTCATATAAACTTTTATTGGAACTCTAATCATATTAAATGCTGATGGTATGATGTCACAAGGGTGAACATTTAGGGAAAAGCTTTGCGGACCCATCAATTCACAAACCAAGCAAGCTATATAGCTGCTAGTAACAAAGCTAACTACAGCAACAACTCCTGCCTACAAGTTTTCAGATAATCATAATGAACACATTTTCACGAGATTAGGTTACAAAAATAATCATATTGTTGTGATGTACTAAAATGCCTTAACAACTGTAGTTAATACAAGTTAGACAGCGGAGAAAGGGTACAGCATCGTCCTCTCGTAACCAAAACCGTCGTCAATTATCCCTAAATATACCTGTTGCCTGCCCAGGTAAAGTGTATGTGTCCGAAATACTGTATTAAGCAGACATTAGCAAAATACCCTACTTCCAGTAACTCAGGAATGACAACCATTTATTGATTTAAGGGGACATATTATGCTAATTTCCAGGGCGATATGGCCCCTTTAATATAGAAAAGATTGTGGGAACCTGAACCTGGGTCAAGCCCCTCTCTCTTCCCTGTAAATAAGCCATGCTAATATCATCAGATATTTGCTCAATTGGTGGACATGTTGGCCAATAAGCAAATAGGAAATTGTACTATTGTATTTTAACAAGTGTGCAGAATGCACATATATTAAAGGAATATATATATATTTTTTAAAGTCCTCCAGCACTAATGTGTGTATATAATTTAGCAAGTGGGGAAATTGAACTCATAAAACTGGCAGTGTTAGTGATTTGTGATTTGTCTAATACCACAAGATCATTTATCAAAATAATTCATGGCCACATCGTTAAATACCCCATTGGCTGCCGTCTACATCGTAGTTTTTATGCTTTTGCTTGGGTTTATATTTGTCTTTAATACTTACTCTCTTTAAATGTTGACTGATACTGATACGTTGCACGAGGACCCTTTAACTCTAACTTATTTGACTACACTCAAGTGTTGAAGCTTTGATACTTCAGAGTTATTGCACGGCTCAGGCTTGAGCTACAACATACCAACACAGATACATCAACATTTATAGGCCATAATAAGCCCAGTGACATGCTGACATTGTTTATGCTTATTTCATCAGAAGTCATTACCGCATAGGTTTAAGTCCAATGGTGGTAGTAGGTCTAATGACCGTTATTCATATGTTGCTGCAGTGAGGGGGCTGTTTATTGTGTCCTACTGGAAGCCTACTGTGTCAGTGACTGAGATGATTGGCTCAACACTTTCCTTTTTATCCGGATGCTGCTGGATGGTTCACTGAAGGCAGCGTGGTTTGTTAGTGTCCTGTTGTGTCTGAGACAGGTGGACAAGAGCCAGTGAGGTGTAATGACCCCCACCATCAATTACTAAACCCCACCAGCACCTGCACGACTGAGAAAGTGCACCTGATATAAAGGACAGCAGAGCTATAATAACAGCCCTGTGTCGCTCTCTCCTCTGTGGCTGAGACATTCAGGTGGACAGGCTGCTGGTATGAGTGCCAAGTGTGGATAGACACGTGTGTCTGCACCCGTGTCCCCCACACACATTCTCCCTGTAGGCTATGACCTGTTTTTATCTATATTTATTGTGATGAAGCTGGTACATTTGTTACATTTTAATCATAATCAAATTAAAAACTAAGAAAGTTTTAATTTGAATTCGAATCCAGCCATTAGTTGGTGCAGATCAGGAGCCAGATATCTCCTTGAAGAAATTAATAAAGACTCAAATCAAAGTGATTATTGGACCAAAATGAATCAGATCAGATAATCTTCTAATGAAAGATAATGTTTCTCTGTCACAGGGCGATATGTAAATAAGCAAGTGATTGCCCAAAAGTTGACCAAATTACTTAAACTGAAATCACATTTAGTCTTCTTTTATTGCAGTCGTAAATATTACAATGTGTGTGCTTTTTTAGGTTTTGTTGGCAGTTTTATAAAAATAAATGAAGGAATCATGGTCTTTAAAACAATCTAAGGAATCTCCTGTTCATCTCAGCCGGCTGCAGAGGCATGTCAGTGTCTGTTTGATTGACAGCAGCTGGCAGGCTGCCAGAGTGCGGGTCTTACACCGTAGGGAATAAGAGACACAGAAATCAAAGGCGCTGTAGCCTGCATGTCACGGCCAGACAGCAGGTTGTTAGTGGTGTTGAAGAGAATGAACCACACCAGCATCGACAAGTGCATATTCTTAGGATTGAAATGCATGGAGGATGCCAGAGAAATAAAACCACTTGTTGCAGTGCTATTTTTAATATTAAAAATGTCATAATATTCAACATTTTCAGTTCTTTAAGTGTGGTATAATTACTGTTAGACACAACAGTAACATAGGCTGTTAACTCATATGTACTGAACAGAATAAGGTTGGCACGTTGTCTGGAGTTAACTTTTCACAGATGTTGCACACAGCGGGAGATTGTCCTTGTCAGATGCCTTCTCATTTACTGAAAATACTCTTTTTGGTTAAAGTGAGGGTGGTTGGCGCCTGGATACAGTGTGTAGGGGGCGGGACATGACGCAGATTAGGGCCATGTAGCCGGTTAAAAATTCAGTAATAACAGAGTCTCTTGACATTACTTGAATTTGTTGAAAAACAAGCTACGATGGAAAGACAATATTTTCCGCCCTGAATCCCATTTTCAAAAACCAACTGCTTCATCAACGATTTTCTCGTAATGTCTCAATAAGTAGAAGACTGAACTTGCAACTTAAAGTTACCAAAAGAAGTTCAAGAAAAGAACAATACTGTACTGTACATCCCCAGTCCTCATACAGCTCACTGTCTTCTAGATAAATTGAGTAAAGCCCAGAAGCTTATGATTACCCTAAACCCAGAGAGTTCATTACTTCAAAGCCGAACCTCATTAGTTTAGATTTTCCTTTCAAGTTCACTTTCTCTCAGGATCTTGACTTTAACTGTTAATTACTGTTCAATTAATTAAAGAACTGGTACCTCAGAGGCAGGTGCTGATACCACATAAAACTGATCAAGTTCAGCTTATTTCCATAATTTTGAGTAATACCACTACAGGGAATACAGAAGAAAAATAAAAGAGACGATAGCCCATCATCAAACTGATAGCACAGTATGTGCAAATATTCATATGGCATTCCTGCTGTTTGATGTAAATCTTGATTAAACATCACAGTTATTAATTCAAGGCAGACTCTGAGTGGATAGTTAATTACACAAGCTCAGTTACAACAAGACTTATGTTCTCCCACAATTAATCAAGGCAGTCATAAACCAGGACATATACAAGAATGCCGGCCCGCCCCTTCTCACACAGCGAGAACAGACTCTGCTTCAAGAACTGGATGTAATTCTGAAGGGAAATAACTATTGCGTGGGTCAAACAAAAGATATGGGAGCGCAAAACAATGGTTGTGCTGAAACCCACTGAGGTAAGATGTTACGTGTGTAACTGGGTTCAAAGAAGAATCAGTTGGGAAGTGCGAATGTTCTCATCTCGGTCTCTTTCTTCCCCGTCACCTCAGGTTGGAGCTCGTAGAAAGGCCCGGTTGGATGGAGTCGCATGCTGGTTTGAAAGCAAGATGTGAGCCCTACTGAGAAACAGACGTATACAAGCGTGTATGCTTGTCTGGGTGTACAACCCTTTCATGCACACAAGTGAGCTGCAAGCTGTCATGACAGTTTCACCTCCTCGTTTTTCACGTTACAGCACTGTTGAACGTGCTGATGCTGAGGACGGGAGAGTGATTACGTGCAAAGATTAGATAGAGGCAGAGGGAGATATAAACCTTAAGGAAAAGCTGTCATTTCCTAAAATGTATGCATCATCAGGTACATTACAAGCACGGCTGTGGATCAAACCTCCCGGCTAAGAAATGTCATTCCAAATCAGACTTTCTCTTCTTCCTCCTTGTGTTGCGTCTTAATGTCAAACCTGCAGAGTGGAGCTAGCAGGAAGCACAGACTCACGTGTCTCTGCACAACCCAGTCTCACAGCATTTCGTGTTCATTAACACGATTTTTAATCTATGGATTCGTGTTCACCAACACGATTTGCCCCTTTTTTTCGTGTTGCACAGCACGATTTTAAAAGCAATGTATTTCTACTGCCTGCAGCACGTCTTTTTCTCCGGTCGGGTCGTGGGAGACCGGAAGCTGTGTGGTTCATAAAAACATGTTCTTACTCAATATCAAGCCACAGTTATTGCTTTTATTTTAAATCGTATAATTTCGGACTTGTGTTGCCGTCTGTGAGGAAAATAAATGGGGCTTAGAGCCTCAGAATACTGAAATCTGTATTTTTTAAATCTTTTTTTCCTTCTAATTTGTTATTCTTTTCAAAATAACACACTGTTATTTACTCACCAATAACACACAATTATCCTTGCTTTTATTTATTGGTTTAATTCCATAATCTCGGGCTTTTTTGGCGTCCGTCAGAACTGAATTTCAAAATAAAAATAACCGGAAACAGACGTAGGCATTTCGAGCGATTACCCAAAATCCTCAGCTATGGTTTTAAGCTCGTTTATTGGATGTTTTAGCCGCAATGCATGCTGGGATTTGGTGTTTATATGATATGAAATCCGGAAAACATTTTAAAAGAATAAAATAATACTTAATTCCGAGCGCTCTTGCTTTTCTCTTTGAAAGTCATCACATAACGGCATTGTAATACACGGTTCGGCTGCATTGTATATTACAGATCTGCCGTAGTTCTTTATTTATAGAGCCCTGATGAGAAGACCTTTGGAAAAACTGAGAAAATGCCGCCGAAACTGAATACTTGACGTGGATCATAAATATATTCAACAATTAAACAACATCTTCAATTTATCTTCACACAATACGTCTCCTTGCAGTATCAACACTAATTCGGCTGACTTTTACATTTGATCTAATTCACAGATAGGTTATATTTAAACCATAACGGTGCACAGCTGATATAAAACGACTGTAGTTATTTAAAGATATTACTGATTTTCTTTGAATGTAAGAATGTAAATACTGAGTCTGAAATAGTATAGCAATATGCTGTCAAATTATGTGAAAGCATGCATAAAACTACACATTTTCAGATGTTGTACGAAAACATAAGTGTCCTACATTTATAATACAAAGTTATTATGGCTGTGTGTACCTTGTGTGCACCGCCTAGTGGTTAAAGCACGTTATTGAATTATTGTTATATTTGATTAAACATTTTTTAAGAGTACATACTTTCATAGGGGGAAAGTATAAAAATAGAATATAAAAAATCAAGAAGATACTATAAGTGATCTCTACAATAAAACAGTTTAGTGCAGAATGTACAAAGATATTAATAGGAGGAGGTGCAAAACAGAAAAACAAATTAACCTTTATTTAAACATTAAATAATACTTTAGATTAAGGTCTTCTTTTAAATAAGAACAAGACTTTGGGGGTATCTATCTACAGATAAATATTAAGCCTGACAAAGTACTTAACGTCTAATATATTGCTTTCCTGCAATGTTAACTATGTTGAAGCACTTATTTTAACTGATATTATACATATGAATTATACTCTTATGTATGTAGATAGAATAAGAAATGTGCAGAATATGACAGTTTGATGGTGGAGGTACACACATATTGATAGATGTCTTGTTGAGGAACCTGTGACCCAAGTCTTTCATTCATTGCATAACTACACCGTAGTTGTGTATATGATATGTCAATAAACCTTTGAAAATCTTGAAAGGGATGTGCAAAATAGCCATAATATACAGTCTTTAATTAACTATTAGTAGAGAATAACGAGTAATGAATATACTTTATTACTCGTTTCCATTCATGTCAATTGCAGATACATGTTTAGTCTTCTCAAGCACCAACTATCAAATATCTCTCCTGATTGTTGGCACTTGACAATCACCTTACCTGAATTTTACTCAGGTGTAACTAAAGTCTGATTTAAGGGTTGTTTATATTTCACATAATTAATCAGAATCTGCAAAGTAACTCAAATAAATGCAGTGGAGTAAAAATACCAGGTTAACCTCTGAATTGTAGTAGAGTATAATTACAAAGTAACAATGAGCTGTCATGTGGGTATTAATGCTGCGCATTATGGACACAAGCTATTTTCACCCATTTATTAATTATATGTTTTACATTTGATAACACCAATGTGTTTAATACTGACAACTTCTAATTGTGGGAAAAACGAAAACGTTCAGTAGAGACGTCCCATAGAACATTTTGCGAAACACAATAGCCAGCATGTGTAGTTCTGGGGGGGGTGTTCGATTCCAGTTTTGGATAGTCTGGCGTGGTTTCGTTCCATTTCACACAGCTGTTTGACGCTCTGCGTAACCTTACGGGACTGTAGTCCTAAACGATAGCTGGGGATTATGGGTAGTGTAGTGTCTTCGGCCATCCTAAACTCAGAAATGTTGACAATCGCAATGATGCTCGAAATGTCGCTTATAGGCCTACGTCTGTTTCCGGTTCTTTTTATTTTGAAATTCAGTTCCTGACGGACGCCAAAAAAGCCCGAGATTATGGAATTAAACCAATAAATAAAAGCAAGGATAATTGTGTGTTATAGGTGAGTAAATAACAGTGTGTTATTTTGAAAAGAATAACGAATTAGAAGGAACAAAATATTTGAAAATACAGATTTCCGTATCCTGAGGCTCTGAGCCCCATTTATTTTCCTCACAGACGGCAACAAAAGTCTGAAATTATACGATTTAAAATAAAAGCAATAACTGTGGCTTGATATTGAGTAAGAACATGTTTTTATGAACCACACAGCTTCCGGTCTTCCACGACCCGACAGGAGAAAAAGACGTGCTGCGGGCAGTAGAAATACATTGCTTTTAAAATCGTGCTGTGCAACACGAAAAAAAGGGGCAAATCGTGTTGGTGAACACGAATTAATAGATTAAAAATCGTGTTGGTGAACACGAAATGCCGTGAGATTGGGTTGCTCTGCAGGATGCTGAACTGCATGCAATCCTCGCTACGTCAACCACAAGGTGTGCAGAGTTTCAGTGATGGCCTCGGTTCATTTGACAGAAAAGGTACACAGCAAACTTTCTACTTATTGCTATTTTTGTTGTGTTTTATTGAGTTCTACTTCAGTCATTTCACTCCACTGATAATCTCAGAGACATGTCTCCGATTTGTGGCTACAGAGGTGAACAAGAGGTGAACTCACAAAAGGTGCAGAAATTGCCACAGTGACTTATTGCTTTTGAATGTTGCCGTCTCGAAACACACTGAGGTTGCTAAGGCGATACTGATGAAGTGGTGTAACACCTAATGCCAAAGAGCTATACTCTGTCAGAATCTCTGAATGTTACAAATAGATTAATTTGGTACACATAATGTTAACATATTTTGAATATCCTACAGTATAGGCTTTTAAAACTTTCATAACAAAATCCCCTCGATATAAAGACACAAATTGGCAATACAAATCCAAATAATTCAGGATGACATTTCATTTTGTTGAATACATTTCCATAGGTTATAGTAAGTGATTTTAGGATTATTTAAGGCTCTGTTAGTGCATTCCCTTAGTGCAGGTTGTTGATACTTTCAGCATTAACACTTAAACATTCAACCAAATGGTGTGTTGAAAGCTCTATTTTCTAAAGAATCATGAAACCAAGAACTCCTGGGTCAAGACCAGTTGGTGAGTTTTTTTACACATCATTGTTGTCTTTGTCTTCCCGTCTCTTGCATAAATAAATGAGTGGGCTTTCTCTCAGTAGAAAACCCTTTTACCTTAAGCTTTGTAAAAGCATCTAATAGTTCCTGTTTAAGTGATTTGTCATGTGACAGCCTGGAGTTTATTCATTTGATGGATTCTCAGAATTACTGCTTCAATCACATTTCTTCGAGTTGCCTTCAGGCAATTATAGGACAAAAGAATGTTACAAAACCTTTTACAGAGTTGAAGATGAAGCATTATTAACTAATTAACATCTCTAGCACTGCTGGTTTAAGGATTTTTTTTCTGATAAAATGCATTAGTCTGTCAGATAGAAAGATTGTCCACTGCAGTCCTTTTGAGATAAATTAAGCGACTATTAACAATACAATCTGTAATGACTATTGGTAAATCAATCCAGCTACAGCTAAGCGTTGTTCCCTTTAAGTGTAAAAGAGCGTGACTACAGTGATTCCTACATTATTCAATATTTCACTCATATCCATACTGATCTCCTTCTGTATTTGAGACATTTTGCTGATGCTTTTATTAAAACTAACTTTCAGGTATTGTTGCCACACATTAAACATAATGAATCCAGGAAAAACATGACTACCGTGGGAACATTAACAGTGCAGAGGTCAGGGCCACAATGCTCTGACGATATTTCAGTGAGAATAATTCTATTGCTTGTTTTGACAGAACTTTTGTTCGATTTTATGAATATACTGTAGATTGCCTAGATTTGTCCTCAACCCCTTGACCGCTTTCTGTGCAGCCCATGCAGTCTGTAGCTCTAGCCACCTTGAGCCAATGACCTCATCAACGTGCAACACAAAGGAACAGGAATGACAGGCTTTTCATTATTGCCCAGCCATTGTGCCGCAGGGGGAAATCAATTATAAAAACACGACTAACAGCAAAGATAACAGTGGTGTCCTCTATTGTGTTGGAACGAGCTAACTTTTTTTTCCCTCAAGGGTCTCTTGACCAGTCCGGCATCACCTTGGTGCAATTTGCTCCCCATCTCAAATCCCATTGCCTTTTGGAATTGGATTTACCTGACTCATTCACACAGTGAATGGACTCTGCTTCCAGTGAAAAAACCAGCAAGATTCTGTGTGAAATTGCCTGAGGAGTCAGGAGGTTTTGGATTTGTCAGGTACCTCTCTCTGTCTGCCATTAACCTTCTAACAGGAAGAATGTCCTCATTACTGGGAAGGACTGGGGGCTTCTGGTAGGGATGGAAAAGGAAGTGAGAGCATGAGCTGGACACAAACAAGGACGGGACATGCGAAGGTTGGGAATGGTAGTGAAGAGCATACATGCACACCATGAGCTTAGGATAAAGGCAAGTCATTTATGTAGCTTCATATCTTCTGGTAATACAAAGTCAAGTACTACAAGTCATAGTATGAAGATATCATTTATTGGTTTAGAAACAAAACGCCACACTTTTGATTTAATGAGGACACAAGGATTCTTTTTCTTGAATAATATAATTTAGATGTAGACTGTAAAGCACAGAACCAACACGAGTATATTTCTCATAGTTGTAAAATGTTGAGACTGCAAAAGTCAGCTGAACAACATACTGAAGGCTTTTCACAAGCTCTGGGACCTTGATTCCCCGATGAGCAGCTTCTAAATAAGATAATGACATCAGCACACAGCGGGAAATAGGCTCAATCAGCATGACTCCAAATCGGCATAGATGCATTTTTCTTTAACAGTGAACTGGTTTTCAGTCACTGAAAACAGATCCCAAATATAATAGATTGTCCTTATGTTGTAGAGAAATCCTAACCAGGCATAATGACAAACAAACCACTGATATATGCAGTGTGAAGAACAACATGTTCAGGCTTGCATTACAGTCGAGTTCAATTTTCTAACTCTCATCAATGTTGAGGTCATTGTACAGCAATGCCAGTGTGTGCTATTACACTCTATACACAGTAATATCAATCATGGTAACAGCATTATGCTCTTAGCCAGCCATGTTGGAACAGGCAGTACATACATTAACACGAAATGCTGCCCATATCCACAAAGCCCACTGGCAGTAAGATATTTACAGTACCATGTTTCCCGCAGTAAAGCATTGTGGTTTAAAAATAATGATCTACAGTACAATATAAAAACAAAAAGGTTTGTTTACATTCATCCAGCTTACTACTTTAGCTATAATACGATATAATATGATTCTATTATGATGCAAATAGTAATTTAACCATTTATAAAATGGATGAAAAAGGTATTGTATCGCTTCCACTAAAGAAGAACCTGCCCAAAACATGGCCGATTGAAAGGCTTAAAATAGTGTTACTGTTGATACAAAACAAATTGATATTCTATTAAGAAAGTCAAAATGATGATCCTCTATTGTAACTACATATGATTGGCCTTCTTTGTTTTAGCTGTAGAGAGAAAGATAAACAGCTGAAGGGACATCTACACCATGATGCTTGTACGAAGACACATACTTATTATGATGCCACGTCATTGTTCCAACGGCCTGTTATTTCAAAACCCCAACGGTGGACAAAAAGTCCCTTTGGACCAAATCTGACCACCAGTTGTTCGGACAAACAAACTCCCATTGTTCCGAATGTCCAAAGCTTAGAGAAAACACACTTTCCTGCCACAAACAGATACACACTCAGCATCAGGAGGATATGTCTCCTACAGTTCTCCCACACTACACCACTCCTTCACTACAGGCTCTGTAACTATTTCACCAGCACTTACAATGGTATGAATATATCTGCACTTTCATGTTGTAAGAAGTTTGAATCTTTATGGTTTTTGCAGTTATTACAGGTTGCTTGGATACAAGTATCATCCAAATGAAATGTAATGTAATGAAGATGATTATGTCCTATGGCATTGGCATACTGGCCTACTCCTGCTACCAACAAATTCAATTAACTATAGCAAAGAGTACTAGCCAATCAAATGCAGAGTAGGGAGGATCCTGCTTTCACTATAGTAGAAAGGTAACATGATACAATGATGTCAGTTTAAATAATAATTAGCCATGTGCACCTGTTTGTTACAAGGAGAATGTGGAGAGCAATGACACGTCAGAACAATGGGATGTTGTTTTCTGGATAACGGACAATCAGACAAATGGGTTCTCGGTCCAATGGGACATTTTCCGACTATGGGGGTTTAGGAATAATGGCATCTCTGAACAATAGGCAGTAGCCCTGATTGTAGTGTATGTGTATCTGACACCCACAAGTTAAAAAACAATGACCCTGTCTATATTTAATCTATTTTACACCCCAACATGTTTGATCCCTCTGACCCCTACTCATCAACTCATCTACAATTTTTTTTTTTTTTGTAGTGTTGTTGTTGCTTCCACAAGTTCAATCTGCTTGTTTCTTGCTTACACAAGCTGAATATCAGGCTGTTTGCCAGCAATGTGTGCAACCTGTTTTGAATAAAGGGTGATTTTCTGGCAGGCTCGACGCCTTACCTCATCCACAGGGAAAGGTAATTGCCGGTTGAAAAAGATCATTCTATAATCTTCTGAGACGTAGCTTGCTGCTATCCCACGAGAAAGTCCTGTCAGATTAATGAAAATGTTACCCATCAGCAGTGACTGTGAGGTTGGCAAACAGCCCCAAAACAATAGCTGTTGATCATTAGAATTTGAGTTGGATTCAGATTGAAACCCTTTATCATCTGTAAAGCTAATTCAGGCTGACGGGACGAAGCAGACTAAACAAAGAAGTTCAATACACTTCACTGAGTGGAAACCCATCCAGGGTCATTTGTAAAAGTCAAAGTTATCTTTGAAAAGAAAATGTAACATAACAGTAAATAGGTTTCCTTTCTGGCAAAATGGAAATTCAATGCCAAACGAACAGCCAGATAAATCAACGTGATTTCCAATGTATTCGATTGTATTTTGGATCACAAGGGAATAGCTTGTTTTTCTTATTGATTTCAGTTAACTTTGCACTGCTTACAAAGGAATCAGTGAAGTAGAAAATATGTGGTGAGTTTTTGAATTGCTTGGTCATTGGTATTATTGCATATCAGTTTTTCACTTCACAGACTAAGTATTTGTCATTTAACAACACAAAGGGAACAGACAAATGGATCAGGGAAGTGATATATGTATGACTAACACTTCTTATGTGCCTCTTACAGTTACTTTCAGGTAGAAATCATCACATCAATAACACCTGTTTTGTGTTATTTCCTGTTGTGTTGAAATCAAGACCTTCTCAGCGTTCTGGCATGTTGTCTTTTCAAAAGCAGTATTTTTCATCAACACAAGTCAGTAGTGAGAGCAATTACCGTCATACATCTTCATCTCAGTGGAAATATGACAGGCAAATTAGTTTTACGGTATATGCGCTGCTGATGTCAGTATAATCTGATCAAACACTCTCACATACACACACACACACACACACACACACACACACACACACACACACACACACACACACACACACACACACACACACACACACACACACACACACACACACACACACACACACACACACACACACACACACACACACACACACACACACACACGGCACAAACAAAACAGATGTAGGACTAATGACCCACTCGCAGAGTAAATGACAGTTCAAATAGGTTTAGAGCAATCTGGAATCAGATAAATGGACCTAATCTTGTTCTGGCCGGGACCCTGGCCGGGAAATGGCTCCTGACACCTGAGACCCTGCAACACGTCAAGGCTCAATTGGGGCTGGAGGCACAAGCCCATACATCTCCATTTTAGATGACAAGACACAAATCTGGATCCTCAAGCAGAAGAAAGCCTGCGAGGGTCAGTTGTGGTTTAGTGTGAGATTAAAAGGAGGAGAAGAACAGGAGGTTGTCGTGGTCAACAGAGATGCAATGTGTACGTTCACTTTAGGCTTCATTAAGGGTAAATGATTACTCAATCCACGTTGCTTTACTGAGAGGGCTGCTTATTTTTTTCCTCCTGCTACAGTGTATCATCAGAGGATTAAAACCCGTTTAATTTCTCCATCTTCAAACATCTAGGGATAATTACAAGCATTCATTTTAGATTGTTTAACTGAAACACTCTTATCCACAGTTTTAAGTTATCACGAAGAGATGTAAACCAGATATGGCCACTTTAATCAAAGTAGGAATATTGTATATTTATTATCATGTTATTGCATAAATCAAACTTGTGTGCATCGGAATACAAGATAAATGCAAATGAATAATAATGTTTAGTACTGCAATCATTAAAGTAATTGATTAATCTGTCAAATTGTATTTCTGAAGCAAAAGTGGCAAAAAAAAAAATCATCCGTTCTATCTTAGCAAATATTAGGATTTGCTGCCTTTTTACATGTGTTTATTAATAAATGACAACATTTAAAATAATGGTGTTTTAAAGAGCCCCGAGTGCTCCTGCAGGGTCAGTGAAGAGAAACGGAGAACTAAAGTGGATCTGCCACCTGTGCAGGAAACACTGAAATGTGATGTCAGATGACAGAGAAATGCCAGTCTCTAATATTCACCCCATCACCTTCAATGGCCGCCCCGGACACACCTCATAAGATGAGAGCCAGATAGCAAAGATCAAAGTTGGAAATTGCTGGCAGGAGACATGTTGGAGAGGAGGAGAGGGGAGCTGAGGTCCAGGAGGAGAGAGAGACAGAGAGAGAGCTGCCAGCCTCCTGTCAGGCCCTGATATGAATCCACACTGACATCCAGGTCAGGTGTCATAGGCAGGTCACATTTAATTGGGATGTTCACCGATGATAGGTGTAATTCTCTAAGCAGTCTACGAGCTCCAGGTGGTACAGAGTAATAGTTGCTTAGGGTTAGAAATAAGGTCACATTAGGGTAGATGTAAGAGTAAAACTGAAGTGAGATAAGGATTGGAGCTTGAATAAACTTCAACTTTTACTTCTTTAGGACATTTTACAATACATTTTAAATTAGGCTTTATTGGCTCTCATATTAGTGGTTGTTGTTATCTTTCTTATTTATTCTCACTATCATTGGTTAACTGAAGCCTCATCTGTAAACTACCAGCGGACAGATGCTCAGCTGATTCCTAATGACAACATTTCGTTCTACCTGACACAACATAAACCTCCTACTTAAGCAGAATAAGGCCTGGCAATTGTTGTCTTGGTGTTCGCTGAAGGTAATGAATGACTACAGTTATAATTGCTTCTCAAAGAATCCAAGAATAACAGTTCAGTTGGATCAACTCTCATTAAGAATGTTATTGTCATAAAGGAGGATGCGGGAACATATGTCTGATTCAACTGGTCACATAATTAGTAGTTATATTGTTCAATATTACGTTACCAAACAATTATTATATTCTGTGACTTTCAAGAGCAATTCGTTTATTTAATCCAAACAATTGGAATTGGGCATGTTGTTTAAGCACACGGACACCTATATAGTGTAAATATGAATGCATGAGTATGAACTTGATTTAGATGTGTTGTTGTTGAATATAATAGAATGTAGATGATGTGGTAAATACCATGTCTTTGAGCAGTAGGGGATTTGATCCTACTCAAACAAATACCTTTGTTGCCAATCATCTTAATTTTTCCTGTTGAGCATAAAAACAGTAAACAAATTAAATCCTCAAACCAAAACAAGATGTGACTAATAGTATGAGCTGTTATGGGAGCGTATCACTTTTATGATCCTTCTATCTCTCCACCTGTCAGTCTCAGGTCAGATTTTTTTATTTGACTGATTGCTTTAAAAAGACCGGCCGGCTTTTCCCGCCAGCTGTATAACAGAACATTGAACTCGGTACGATCCAATGCAGAGCTCGTCGCACAGAGATCCTCAGATGGGGTCCTTCTGATCATTCCAACATGTAAGTTTGAAGAATAAAAGTGACCCTGCTTTCGCTACCAGAGCGGCAACTCTTTGGAGCAACCTGCCAGGGGAGATGAGAGGATGAAACACCAAACCTTGTTTTAAGTTTCACCTTAAAAGATATTGTTTACAGATACTGGCTTTTTCTTTTTATGGATATTTTATAGTGGTTCTGTTTAATTTCTTTTTGGGCTCATTTATTTGTTGTTGTATTATTTATATCATTTTAAGTGAGGCACCACGTAAATGTGTTAAAAATCTGTATTTAAAATGTAGCTTATAATTGGTTTTGGACTAAAATCATCAAAGTAGCACTGCGATTTGCCGTTGTGAGATACATCGGTTCACTTGGTGGTTAGAGAGACAATATTATGGCAATTTCTCTCATGTCATTTTTAATTATCGCATCACAGATTATAACCATGCTACTGATAAACCCAGTTTAATTAAAGCATACATAATTATGCTCTCTGAGTAGGGCCATGTATCACCCACAACATGTCAGTGTCAGTAAATATTTAGGACAACTGAATGTAAAGGAAAATCGTGTCTTTGCTTCAGGCTATAAAGATATATAGATACATAACAGCTTGATTACATTATTTGTTAGCTTGAGTGATAATTGATCAAGAAACCTTTAAACGCACATCTGCTCCAAGAAGATAACTATTCAAGATTTCACAAGGTCGAAAAAACTCAAGGCTCACAGATTAATACAGCCATAAATCGAGTGTAAAACCGCAATTCTTATCTGATACAGACAGTGAAGTTCACATCACCCATGATGCATCAGTGGAGCAGCCTCAAAAACACTGTTTGTTTATGATCAAGTAAAAGGTCCCATTATGTGTGCAGACATATTACAGGTTTATGCTTTTTTTCATTCCTTCTTAAGGCTACCTGTTCTTAAGGCTACCTGTTCTTAAGGCTACCTGTTCTTAAGGCTACCTGTTCTTAAGGCTACCTGTTCTTAAGGCTACCTCTTCTTAAGGCTACCTGTTCTTAAGGCTACCTCTTCTTAAGGCTACCTGTTCTTAAGGCTACCTGTTCTTAAGGCTACCTGTTCTTAAGGCTACCTGTTCTTAAGGCTACCTCTTCTTAAGGCTACCTGTTCTTAAGGCTACCTGTTCTTAAGGCTACCTGTTCTTAAGGCTACCTGTTCTTAAGGCTACCTGTTCTTAAGGCTACCTGTTCTTAAGGCTACCTGTTCTTAAGGCTACCTGTTCTTAAGGCTACCTGTTCTTAAGGCTACCTGTTCTTAAGGCTACCTGTTCTTAAGGCTACCTGTTCTTAAGGCTACCTGTTCTTAAGGCTACCTGTTCTTAAGGCTACCTGTTCTTAAGGCTACCTGTTCTTAAGGCTACCTGTTCTTAAGGCTACCTGTTCTTAAGGCTACCTGTTCTTAAGGCTACCTGTTCTTAAGGCTACCTGTTCTTAAGGCTACCTGTTCTTAAGGCTACCTGTTCTTAAGGCTACCTGTTCTTAAGGCTACCTGTTCTTAAGGCTACCTGTTCTTAAGGCTACCTGTTCTTAAGGCTACCTGTTCTTAAGGCTACCTGTTCTTAAGGCTACCTGTTCTTAAGGCTACCTGTTCTTAAGGCTACCTGTTCTTAAGGCTACCTGTTCTTAAGGCTACCTGTTCTTAAGGCTACCTGTTCTTAAGGCTACCTTTTCTTAAGGCTACCTGTTCTTAAGGCTACCTGTTCTTAATGTTACCTGTTCTTAAGGCTACCTGTTCTTAAGGCTACCTTTTCTTAGCCATTTCCATTAGGAGCCCGTGACATTTCAGAGACGTATTTGGACAGCCGCTGTGTGCTGAAAGATACCGATCAAATTTGTCTCATTCAACAAGGGGATGGAGTTTGATACTCTTTCATTAGCTTTGTTGGCTTTGCAATTCGTTACACGGGAGGGCAGATTCAAGTGGAAATAGAGAGTGTGACACATGGGGGGATTAAGATGTATTCTTTTAATTAGGATGTTAAACATGACAGATTAGTCGTGGCAATTACATGCTTATTCAAACATATGTAAAGATGGCAGATTACACCATAGATGCAACATTCCTGTAATTATTAAGGGTTCTAACCTGTCTTGTAAAGCAAACAATTCCAACTGCAATATCATCTCAATTACTCTCAATCTCAAGACAAACATAACGTGTGAAGGTGGATGCTTAATGGTCAACTCTCAGTGGCTCATTACCTTATGTTTATGAAAAGTTGGAAATGCTATCCTTGCCCATTTCCTCCAGTTTTACTGCACAGTGTTTTATCTTCCTAAGTGTCTAATGTACAGCAAAGTATCACATTCCATGGCAAACAACCGGATATGTTCCAGTTACTCATTAGTGCTAAACAATACCGGGATGATGACTCCAGTCTAGCATCACCCTCCGAACTGATTGCAGTGAAACATTCAGACGTCTGGAGGAAACGTTTGAATGACATCTCAAGCCTTCCCTTTACAGAACCAGACGTGAAATTACGAACTCAGGACAAGACATGTGCCGATCATAACAATTCCAAACGAGTCCCTCCAATTTCACGGCAATGACTCTTGCATAAAGTGTAAGGTGACAGTGTATACAGACTGACATCAGTGTCACTTTTTTCCCCACTTCATTATAATTAATCGCATATCTCTGGGGCACACGAGAGAAGCGAGTTACAAGCAGGACGGCTGTAATCTGACATTGATGTACCGCAAAAATGGAAGTCCTCGTTCACCTTCCCTTTGTTCCGGGGAAAGGGAAGTGGTGTGTGAAAGGGTGTAATTAATGAACCTACAAATAGCTCCAGTTTCATTTAATGACAATCTATGTGTTAAGAGGCAGTACCCTTTGTTCCTGTGGATGTGGGAGTGCTGGCAACACTGGCTCCCAATAGAGTCCTGACAGGTAATTCTGCATTTTGAAATGGTAATGAAGCAGAATGCATCGCTGGATTACACCTAAGGGACTCACATGTTGAGCGCCCTTCAGGGTGTCAAAATGTAACGCTCTTGATCATGAACTGGCAGCCGAGTATCAGCGGGTGAGAAGTTTGAGAACTGTATCTGTGTGACTTACCCCAGGGCCTCGCCAATGCAGCCAATTTCTAATTGCTGCTTTAAACAGGGCAAAGGAAGCTGGCATGACAAATTGCATCAAAACAAGTCTGTAGGCTGGCGCTCAGTTAATTTGTGAGACACAGAGATGTATTTGGTGCCAGGAAGAGCTCAAGCGTAATGAATATAATTTCCCAGGTAGCAACTTGCAGATGATGTGTTCGGCTGTATGCTCAATGCATCGCACGACAGGCAGGCTGCTCCTTGTCCCATTTAAGCTCAACATAGGAAATGCAGTATGTATACTCCTACTGAATATGATGGGTGTTATGAAAAGGAAACACTTTTGGCTTCTCCTTTCATTAAAAATGCCATAAATGATGTGCTTTCTTCTTCTGAGAGATTTTACACGTCCAGTGTTTAATTAACTTTTCACATCACACTAATTCTGAGACCATATCTCAGTCTCTTATCTGTCAGTCCAAATAAAGTTTCTGGCACCATCGCTGCCCATCTATTTTCACAATACGCTTATCTCAGTGCCTGAAAGATTCTCATTGTTCCCACGCTAATCCTCCCAATCTTCAACATGACTCAGAAGTGAACCACACTCTCCTGTGCCAATACAATTCTGTTCTGTATTATCCTCCGACAGGAGCCACACGCCACTTTTCCCTCGGAAACAATGCGCCCAAGATGACTCCTTGTCTGCCAAACAGATGATAAAGTGGCCAGCTGTGAATTCTAATAATGCTCACTGGCAAACATCGAATCAAAGGAGCAGTGAAAGATATAATGACGCACATTGTTAAAATGAAGCTCATTGTATTACATAACATTGGGTGAAGCTGATAAAGAAAAGGTCTGCTTTCACATTGAGTCAAACTGTTGTGCCCACATCAGTTGTAGAACTTGGACAACCACAAACATCATATATAGTTAAGTATATACATTCTGGTGGATAACTAGGGGGTATAGTTAGTTGAGTTTTGTCAACGGGTTACAGTACATAACATGTCACTAGCAGCTTCAGTCCATGTTATGCATGATCCTTGACCAGACTTCGTCATTCAAAACCTTCAAAGTCAATTGGGATCAATTCAAAGGAATGTGATGCATTCTTTGGGAGGGGTTGGTCAGGGTGAGCTGCTGTCAACCTTCATAGTCACAGGAATGTAGTCATTATGGTAAAGGATGCTGGCAGCCTTAATACAAAATCATGGCAAGCTGTTACATTCCAGTGCAAGTGTGGGTGCTTTTCAGTGTGGCCCCTAATCTCCAAGGTCTATTTCGGACATCACATTGGTCCCCAAGGTCCCCTTACTCCATGTGTCTCTATCTCCATCTGACCAACTGCACACTGTCATATAATACACTGTCTGCCTTTAATTACTGTCTGGAAGTATCAGGGTTAAGGGTCGCACATTCCAGTGGGAGCCCCTGTGTGCATGTGTGTACCGTATGTCGGCGTACGTGAGTGTCTCGGCTCAAATGTGCAGAATGTCCTTTGTATGACGGCCGGGGTATTGAGGGAAGTGCTGAATTCCACTGCACATTTTCCCCTTGCTCATCACGTATCACACACCCTTGACCTGCAACTTTATCAGCCGCTCTGACCTGTTTTAGGAGTGTAAATAGGTCGCAAGAAGCCACCAGGAAGCCCCGGGAATGTGTCGGGGGTGTGATTGCAAGGGTCTAATTTAAGTATGAGAACAAATTCTGAAATGATATCAGACACAATTTAATCCGCTCTGATATGCAACCCAACCCCCCAAAAAGGTTTGTTGTCCTTGAGGTTAAAGCGCTGCTATCCCTGCGGCTCAACTTCTACTTTCCCTGACAAGAGACACGATTAGCCAGCTGTACTAAAGACCAAACTGCTCTAGGCAGCTCATTTTAGCTCTTATCTAAAAGGGAAAAGGTACATTTATTTCCACATGGAGGTAAAAGCCGTAAGCTATTGGCTTTAACAGGAAACCATCGCTGTGAGTGTATTCTACACGCCTACTATCTAAACTGTAAGGCCATTGCTGTGTGTGAACATGAGAGTAGAAACAAAGGAAGCCAGACAGACATCTGAATAAATCACCCTGTCATTTTATTACAAATATGATGCCATAAATCAGCTGGTGGCCTTTCATGCTCTACTGTCACCGGCAAGCTGTCAGTCCGTCCGGGCTATAAATTAAAGCAAACAAACGTTGGTGTCAGGCTACAGTAATTGGGTTTGCTGTCTGTTGTTATATTTTCTTATCTGGTGAGTTGTTATGCGTAATCATAAAATTCAATGACTATACATAATGGTGTTTTCATGACTGGAAGACAAGCACAGGGGTGGATTTGAATACACTTTAGCTGAGATTTAGCGGCTCTGCCTTCGACGTTGTGACCAGCATCATTTTTTATTGAGATTTTATTAAATGCTCAGAGTCGCCTGGGCAATTCCACACAGGCAGATATAACATATTGTAGAATGCTAATGCATCGCTCCCTGAAAACATAATCTAGCGACTGGACAGAAATAGGCAGTTTATCATGGGATCTGTTGACTAAACTGTCTCAGACCATTAAGCAAATCCCTGAGATACTGATTACTAACGGGGACAAAAACATAAAATGCAAATGCTTACAATGACTGTAAGGTGCAGCGCCATGATGCACATCCACTCAATCAGGGGAAATAAATTATGTAATTTTTGATGATGGTGCAAAAAAAAGGACTTCTTCACACTTACTTTGAGGATTTGGACATTTTCATTACAAGAAGGTGCACAAAGGATATCAAGCCTACTATTCAATACAACATGCAAACTGTTGAATTATGAATGATGCACTTTAAGTGAAAGCATGAGGGCATGTATTGATTAGGCCTCCCACATCTGTTATATGACCCATAGATTATCACATGATCTGTACAGATTGCCTTACGTTTAGCGCTTCTCTGGCGAGACAACTGAGCTCAGGAGGCCTCCTTCCGATGCAAGACGCGTTGATCCACTGATGAGGTGATCGTTACTGTTCATGACTTGACCTTGACCATGTTCAGGGCAATATGAAGCTGGTAAGGATGCATATGGTTTTAGGAACAACAATTAACAGCAGTTACAAGTAGCAGCTAATTCAGTTAGCGCTGCAACTAAGGATCAAGCAAAAGGATAAATGACTCAAACTATTCATGTACCAATCCACCTCTAAGATTAAAGTTACTGTAAATATGTTATAGTTAACTTTGATCTGTATTAATACATTACACAATCATGAAGACACCAATAAACAAAAGGTGCAACAGGCATGCTGATATTGACAATGGGCTAACTTTATATCAACAAGGCTAAAAGAAAATGTCTCTTGCCGTTTGTTTCACCTGATTGATAAACATCAACATGTCCAAATATCCACATGCACGGGGGGTTGTGACACCTACAGTGTACATACCGTTCACATACAGACAAGGTCGGGATGATAACATAAAATAATTTTCTGAGAAGTCCCATCTGAAAGATAGGGTACAGTATAAAGCTGCCACTATTTTTTTTTCTAATCCAACCTAGGCTTAGGTGCCTTCTCTCCCACCGAGTTGCCTTATCGTCCTCAAGCATCTGTTTTTGAAGCCAGGCAGCTTAAGCACAGATTAATGGTGAGTCTAGAGTTCTTGCGGTGAGGGCACAAAACAGAAGTCATGGCTTGAATTTTGGCACCAAGACCTTCATCCAGTGAGTGGCCATTATCAGCAACATATCTATTAGGATGCTGAGACGGCAAGTTTACCAACATTGGCGCTTTAACTTAATTTATCGTTATACTATTCAATTATTTTGGCAGCAACGCTTTGAATTGAGGACCCAATTGGTGTTCACTGCACAGTAACTCCAATTCCATTTAGAACATTTGCTGGCTTCTTTTGTTTTGCTGGTGTGCGATACATTGGTGCAAATGTGCTGTAATAAGATAGTTGTCTTGTACTTTCATTACCACTTTCATTATCTTCAAAAAACGCTGAAACAGCTTCTGTTGTATATGGTGCTGTAATACAGGCCTACTGGCATTTATTACCCAATCAATACTCACCTTAATCTAATTTAGTGGGAAGTAGTGAACTCTTTCACTGTACCCCCTCCCCCTTCTCATTGAGCCGGGCTCTGGTAAAAAGGCCTCTCTTTCTCTCATTCTACTGCCAGGCCTTTCATGCGACAGACAGATACAATGTTCCTGAAGCCCTGCAGTGACTGTTCTCACGCTTTTCCCCTCGCTGCTATGAAGAAAGGAAAAAAGGGGGTCTTTTCCCGAGCCCTTTCTCTTTCTTTCCCCCAGGACAAGAGGGTTGGAGGATAGGAGGGGTTTGGAGATCCAGCCCCCTCTGTGCACCCAAAGTGTTGCTGTGACCCCGCATGCCATGCTTGCTTCCCAATCTACCCAATCGCTGCAAAATGAGCCGATTGAAAGTCTTTTTTTGTCGTGCAAAGTGAGCACAGTATGAAACGGTCGCTGTGACACGGTGAACGTGCATGGACTACCAGACATGATGTTTAAACAAAGATGAGAAACACGCTGCATTACCTTCCCTAGCCTGGCACAATGACAGCTCTCTCATCATTCTCTGCTATTTCCAGGAAAAATAGACTGCAGAGAAGACCCCTGAGTTTAGGTCTAACTATGTTTATATCTTTTCATTATATATTTTTTTCTTGCTCTTGCAGATTTATATACCTCTCTTAATCTCATTTGAAGCTGCCTTTTAAATGCAATTGCAATCTCCACATTGCACTAGCAATCATGGAGCCATCGCTGGACCACATGCTGTGCAAGTAGCGATTCAAACGGGTAATTCCTATGCAAATCTTGCATTAGAAGCAAAGCCATTAGGCTTAATGCATTAGAGACATTTAAACATGAAATGCTCATAATCTGATCTCCTAATCTTGTGGACTGGTTGACTTGTTGACAATTGACTAACAAAGAAGATCCATGGTTATTAGCCTGTAACCTCAGATTATATGACACACTTTTAGGCATGGTTGGGCCCTATACAGTCCATGTTTACTATGATATTCCCCTGTATCAAAAGTAATAGAAGCCGGCCAAAACACCCTCTTTGTGCCCTGATTTCTACTGATTTTTCTCCCAACCACAGCACTTAGTGGGTGCTGATTGCAGTCCAAATTACCACTACACACTGTCAAAGCAAAGGTTCAGAGACATTTTAGAGAAATACTGTGAATGACATTGTAGAGCAGGGGTCGGCAACAGGCAGACCGCGGTCCGGATCCGGACCCAGACGCCGACCTATATGGACCCGGACTTATAATCAATACATTAATAGGGGATTTCAATTTTGACGGGACGATTCTATTTTAACCGCTGCCGACAGGGGCCGAAAGAAACGAGTGAGCGATACAGGGAGAGAAACACAGAAGAAGAGATGAGAGAGCAGCAGAGAGAAGCGGAGAGGAAAGTGAGTGAAGAGAATAATTAGTGATACAGGGAGAGGAGAGTGAACAGGCGTGTTAGCGGCAGACAGGGAGAGACAAATAATTACACATGGCGCTCTCCAAGAAGAGGAAAGTGGACAGTGAGAACAGAGCTTTTAACCCTGAGTGGACTCGTTCATGTTCATCCTGCCCACTGGGAGCACAGAGCCAGTGTGTCTCGTTTGTTCAGAGACCGTGGCGCTCATTAAAAGTGCCAAAACGCCACTATGAGACAAAACACAAAGTGTTTGACCAAACATTCCCTCTCAAGTCAGAACTGAGGTCACAACAAATAAATATCATTCCAGCGCAGGCTAACCGAGGCTAACCACTGAGCACCTGCATGTGTGTATGAGAATGGCCCTGACACCATTTCAGCCCAGATCTAAACTCCTGGCAGGACAAGCTTGAGCTCAATTCTCGCACTGAATAAAAAACAACAAAGCCCTGCAGAGAGTGATCAGGATGGCAGAGAAAACCATCAGCTGCCCCCTGCCCTCTCTAGAACACATCTCCACCTCCCACTGCCTCAGCAGAGCTAACAAAATTATAAAGGACAGCTCTCACCCAGGTCACAGACTGTTCTCTCTCCTGCCTTCTGGGAGGAGATACAGGAGCTTCAAGTCACCGACAGACAGACTCAAAAACTGTTTCTACCCCTGGGCCGTCAGGCTGCTCAACCACCACACATAATGCAATAACTGTAACCATTCTCACACATACACACACTTTTAAATGCACTTTATATACTATTTTTTATATCAATATTTGTAACTATTTATTCCCCCGTATGATTGTCTGTCCTATTGCCGTGTTTTTTAGTGTTATGTATTTGTTTGTATTTTTTGCACACCGGGACAGAGTTGCACTCTGAATCTCGTTATACTCTGTGTATAATGACAATAAAAGGCTCTCAATCTCTAAATCTCTAACAAAGTGAGAGAGGGACTGCAATATAAGAGGGAAAGAAAGAGAAACTTTAAAACTGTTAAATTGTTATGATGTGTAAAGACTGATATTGTTCTATAATCGGCTGAAACTGTTAAGTCATGATGTGGAACGGTTAACAAAGAAAAAGGGAAACTCAAGCTGCTGCTACACTTTATTTTATTTATCTAAAATGAAGCACTTTTAAGATGCACACATTTTCAAAAGCTATTTTATTTATTTTCTCTATTTTATTTTTAAATGCAGCCCGAGAGGAAAATTACACATATCCACAGTATTTACTGTATATCTGTGTAGTTCAATGTTAATTGACAAAATATATATAAATATTGTTGTTTATGAATTGTACTTTCTTTATTTGATTGGCAGTCAGTTGTTGATTACATGCAGACGTTGATAAAGCTACAGGCTACTTCAATATATATCACACTAATTCATAAAGCAAGTTAGACATTTTGAAGTTCCGTACCTTTGCATGGGGAGATTTTCTCTAACTGGACCTCGTTGAATTTTAGTTGAATACCCCTGTTGTAGAGCATATGTCATTTACATTTTTTATGCAATCAAGCTCAGTCACTGGTAACAGATTGCCCTTGTGGTTGGTGTGACTGTGAAGCTAGATTTATGGCCTAGTGAAGCTGTTAAATGAACAAATCAATAGATCTGTGTCTGATATAGTGTGTTGCATTCAGAAACACCTCCAAACACCATTGTTCTACGTCCACCTCTAAGGGTTAGGGTTAGGGTTGGAACAGACAGAACATTCTTCATTGTCATTTTGCTAGTCATGACATTCACGACACGCATTCAACACAAGACCTTTGAGTATTTTGTAAATGTCTAAAAGATTTTGAGGTGGCTGATTTTGAAGTAGATCTAAAAACTCACTCCTCTCCCTACTTATAAAAGGTAAATTATTAAACAATACTCCAACGAGCAGTCAAATCATTTGCTTAACAAATGCATTAGTACAACAATAGAATAATACCCAATTGAAAAAAGATTCTGCTTTCGTATAAAAACCTTCATATTAATAAAATGCACTGAAGCAAGAACTGAATTATTTCTTTTGACATTTTCTGGGACGGCTGGTGCTGACGGATTATTTATTTAGTAAGTGGTGGGGGAAAAATGCAAGTGATGAAAATGATTTAGATGGGTAAATGTAAATGAAAGGAGAATTACAAATACTGTACCTTAATAACATACTTTACTATCCATCTGACATGATATGATCAGAACCGTCTTTCTTCACATCTGGCATGTAAAGACATCCAGATCAAAAATGCACCAGAGATGAAACGAGAACACATCCATCTGTGGCATATATACTGTACACTGTACACTGTACAGGAGCAGCTGTAATGTACCAGACACCCTGCACATCTCATTTCTATTAATATGCAAACATCTGCCTACTCGCTTTACGGGGTGTGCATTTTAAGTTTCAGCATCTACAAGCCAAGGGGGATCAGTTGGGGTTTGGCCTGCTAAACATTTAGCAGCTGTTGACCCTATACGGATGATAGCTCGGTGGAGCGGAGCGTCAAAGAGCTGACAACAGTAACCACACTGGTCCTCTGTGTCCACTCTCACAGGAAACTCTTTATCCATGTCTGTGTCTTAAGCAAAAAGGCTGCTCAATGAAGGGGATTTTCTCTTATCCACAGATGCTGGGTTTGACCCATTCAGGGACCTATAAAAGAAGTTGCCAGATTCCGACTCAAGAGTTTTAAAAAGTTAACTCTTATTTAGATGCTCAGTCCCCGCTACTGGTTGATAGGGGTTTGTCAAGGTCACGTATTGCTCCTGGACATAATTACGATGTACTGTTTTTTTTCCAAGGTGATGAGCGATTGCGTTATTGACAAAAGGTACAAGATTGAAGACGAGAAAAGCTTTGTGGTATCTTCATTGTCAGGGCAAGCATGAAGAAAGCAATACAAAGGTGCTCTTTTCATTGGCCTCAGTGACAAGCTCCTGTTCTTTAGAACCCAAAGAAAAAATCAATACGGTGGGAATGTAGCCCTCTGTCCCCTGTCCACCCAGGGGCGATTCTAGGGGGGGGGGGGGGGGGGCAGTGCCCCCCTAACACTGACTTTGTACCCCCCTGTGGCCCCGCTAAAAATGAAAAAAAAAAAACGGAAGTATCAATATTTGAATAGGCGGAAGTAACAATATTTGTCATTCTAGTCGGACCCATTAGAGCAGGGGACTCCAACACGGCGATCACGAGCTACCGGCAAGCCCTCAATAGCCCCCACTTTACAAATATGTTTTTTTTTTACGCAAGCCGTAATTGCCACGGAGGAGCACACAGCCTCTGTGAGCGAGCGAGACAGAGAGAGAGAGCACACCTTTATCTATTTAATGTGTTGTAAAAAATAAAGAAAACATTCCAATGGGTACTACTGTATAGGACAGTAAAAAAAACTGTTTGAAAGGGGAGTGATTAGTAAAATATGCATAAATAAAAAGAAAGAATGCAAACTAGGTAACATAAGATAAGAATAAACAAGTTTAAATGATTTGTTATTGGTTGTGATCATATTCTAAAGATGTTTGGATTATTGAAAAGTATACAGCTCTCTTTCATGAGTGTTGAGAGCTGTATCCATAAATTCATTTTGTGCTCAAAGTGCTCCAGATTGATGCATTTAACTTCAACATTTAAAAAAAAATCTTAGAGAAGGTTAGGTCCACCCCCAAATAAAGCAGGTTCAAATAATTGAATTGCATACATTTTCTTTTAGTAAACACTGAAAACGGGTCCCACAGACCCAAACCGCACACAAAGGTAAGCGTATAATAATGTGTAATGAAACAAATACCAATGTATTGCATTGTTTTCTTAGGTGTATGCGCAATTACTTCATACTGTCTTTGTCTTTTTCGTCCTGTATTTATTGTGCCCCCCTCAGAAAATAACTGGCCCCAGCCTGGCCCCCCCAGTCAAATTGGTCTAGAACCGCCACTGTGTCCACCCCTCCATTTTATCATTTCTCTCTCGGTTTGGAGAGGTTTGTTTGCACTCAGACTAGCACTATCAACCCCCTCCCCATCACCATGGCAAAGGTCTGCAATGCCCCAGACTTCGCCCCCAAATTAGACCCAACATTCAAGTGCAGTTCAATATACTCCATGTTACGGGTGCAGTCCAGGCTCTCGGCGTAGAACCTCTAGATGCGAAGCAAATGATTTGAAAAGGTCTAGTAACCTCTCTGATTGGAGAGAAATTCTGCTATTTGTTGATAAGTATTTTCTGTTTGTTGTCTGCGCTGATTAGACACTTAAATGTACGTCTCCCCCAGTTAGATGATGATGAATATGATGCTTTACTAGCCATTCAGGCGGGAAATCTGTATGCTAATTTTGCATTTGAGATGAGGTGATTTGGCCTTGTGCACTTGAAAGAAGATCATATTTAACCCTTTCAAAGTATTTCACACATATCTGATTGAATTGGAGGGAGAGAGAGATAAATAGAGTGAATCAAAATGAAGCTACACATTTGTAAAAACATTTTTAGTAATCCAATTAGTAAATTAAATAGAATAAAAGCAATAATCAAAGAGCTAAGTCTTAGAAAAATAAGCATACGAAATATTGTGAGAATGCTGTGTTAAAAAAAGGAAGTGTCTCGATATAAAGAGTAGGGTTGGGGGTGTTGATTCAGTTTTCCTTTATTATAATGACTTGGCAAATTCAGCATTATTAACTTTCTGTTTCTTTGTTCTTTTTTAATTGCAGTTAATGAAGCTGAACACTTCCTGCAGATGAGAATCTCACAATATAACCAGTATGTCACGGAGAGGGAGGGATCATGCCCGCAGAACCACTTAAAGGCTTTTATGTTAAGTGTTGAGTTGCATTAACAGCAATAACAAGTTGCCACGAAACAACAGGGAGGTCAGAAACCAAAGGGGATTCTTAATCAAATATATTTAAATAATATTGCCTATATCCTAAAAACTGGTAATTCAGAAGCAAAGACACATTATATTCTGGGATGTGCTACATGATACTTTGCTTCCCCATTTAAAAAAATGCACAGTATCTACAGATGGAGAAGAAAATGTCATCCATTTCATCAAGTGAGACATTTTAGAGAAAGTCCTTCGGAAATTAATTAGTGAGAGACTGCAGAGAAGGCTCACAAAATGTGCCCTTACTCCAGTGAAAGCACTTTGGTTTCTGTCCTAGGAGTTGTTTCATTACACAAGGAAGCAGGAAAATCATTCATCCCTAGACTTCACAATCGATATTAGGGAAAAACCACGTGATTAGATAAGGGTACATTTTCTCCTCACACTCCCAATTCATGATTGCAGTAGCCTATGTGTGTTTAAAATGCTTTTCATCTTAATGAGTTGGTTTCTTTAGAATGTGATTGTTATCTTCAGATATATTATCTGATATTTTGATGGAAGAAATCTGGTGGTGTAAGATAAGATAAGAAGTACTTTATTGACAGCTTTCATGGTTTAACAAAAGTCTCAAACGGTCTATAAAAGTTTGACAAAATGATACTAATGCAAACTCAAGAACAATTATTCGGTGGATGGAGTTTGCCCAGTGGTCTTGGAGATAGATCTGTTGGCATGCAAGCTAAGGACAAATTGTTTTCAGCCATAGCTTATTGACCTTGGAAATTCTCGGAAAAAGTAGTCCTTTCTATTATGATGAAATATTCATGGATAAGTTGACCTTGAGTTAAGCTTGTTTTTGGCAAACTACTATTTCCAATATATCAAATAAACATTTATGCTTAGATTTCTGTGAGAGTATGGGACAATGGCTCCAATGGTATAAATCTACTGCATAAAATAATACAGATCTGCTGGAGTACTAATAAAGTATTTGACTTCATTCCAGTGAATTAATTGTACTGTGTGTACTGAGGCACAGCCTTCTTGGACCACAGGACTCTCATAAGAGAACAGTTTTTACACCATAGGGTGCTTCAGTTAAATGGCATCATATTCCTTTGCGGTTATATAGTCGTGCAGAGCAATCATAATATCTAATGTTTCCCATGGCTGCTTATATCACTGCAGAACCTCCACCATGTTTAACAGCTACTAACAGACTTTGTGAGCTGTTGGCGTCCTTTGGCTACTCCTGTCCACATGTAGGGAAAATAGGTCAAATTAACCTTTAGATCATGTCATGTTTTATACACTGCCAAGGAGTCCATGTTTTATGCTTCTAAGACAAGGTTATGTCATTGTCAGTGAAAAGTACTTTTGTTTTCAAATGGCAAGTCAGCAATTAGTACCAGGCCCATGAAATGCAGAGATTTTGACTAATTTCTGTGGTTATTATATCTTTCTGTTGCTTAGAAACTCCGAGGGCTGTGTTCTTTGTCAGGTGTTTGCAATTTCACAAGTACGGTTCCCTTAATAGAGCATTGCTTTTGCCTATAGACTCATCTTTAAAAACATTGAGTCACAATGTGTGATGCCAGACCTTTAAAAGCCGAAAGAGACAGCCTGCTGGATGTAGCTTACTTAGTAATCGTGATATGTTTTTTCCTCCCTCTTTTAGTGTCTATACTAGCAATGAGAATAGGATTCATGTTTCGGATATGACAATCACTTCTGTCCCTTCTTTGACCTGCTGCATGTCTGCCTAGTAATTGTCGTGCAGGATTTTTTAAAAGCTTCATTCCAAGTCTCAGAGGAGGCCAAGAACCACCAAGGGAGTTTCCAACTTGAAACACCACTTATCAGAAACCACATCAGAACTCATCAAATTTCACTGAAACAGAAAAACAGAGGGACTAGAATTACCCTTTTAATTGTGACCAATCTGGGGACTGAAATAACCTTTCAGGAGTTCCCGTTTTAGTTCCTGGTTTAGATTGATAGTGGGTTAGATCTCATCAGAAGAACTGTTTTTAGTGCTAACATTTGTTTCTTATTTATTGGGCCATATGTTTGCTAACCACACAAAATGTCCCTTTTCAGTTCCAGTAACTAGAAATCAGAAAATCCACCCCAAAGAAACATTCAATTTGTTTATCATTCCTCATATTACTTTAGTATGTTATTCCTACGACTATTTATTTACAGGGGAACCAGGTTTTTATTCTTCATGACTTTAAACATTGGGGTATTGTTTTTCTATGACATTGTTGAGGTAGTAGTTAGCTTGTTCCAATTTCATGGCTTAACATTAAAATAAAAAAAGGGTAATTTTCTCTATAGAAGGACAGAGGAAGAATCAGCAAGTCAATTATGCACGGAAAAAAAGGTTTGTCTACAATATTCTGATGTTTGTGGTCTCAACATTAAGTCACCAGTGTGTTCATGGGGTCAAATTATTTTCAACATTTTGGAAACTTGTCTTTTGATCTCACAAATGAATTAGCTGCCTAGCGTCCGCAGTCTTCAGAGTACAATGTTTAGGAGCTG
The DNA here is from genome assembly GCF_902827175.1 of Gymnodraco acuticeps. Taxonomy (NCBI): domain Eukaryota; kingdom Metazoa; phylum Chordata; class Actinopteri; order Perciformes; family Bathydraconidae; genus Gymnodraco; species Gymnodraco acuticeps. The sequence continues at coordinate 1,882,455 of NW_022989913.1, forward strand.
CCTTAATTCAAAGATATTAAAGCTTACCTGTGATCAAATTGGTCTCATTATTTAATGTTCAGGGATGAGAACATGGACATGATTAAAAGTTTCAGCAATGGTGATACCATAATTGTTTAGAAGAAGATCAAGCAAAATGACTTTCTGTGGGCAGGCATTAACAAATAAAAAAAGTAAGCAAAAACAGCTTCTTGAGATAGATTCACCAAGTCTAGGAACTCTACTGGAGGAATAGATCATTATTCTTCCAAACATATATCAACTCGTTTATGATGCTAGTGTATTCAGGGACAAGGACCCTTTAGTCTTGTGGATGATAAAGCCTTCTTAAAAGCAGACAGCTAAGAGGACAGAAACGTTTCTCTATGTAGAATAGATAGATAGATAGAATCGGAGGGATGAACCCCTCTTTAATGGTCACACATGCAGAGCACACAGCACACACAGTGACATTTGGCCACTGCATTTAACCCATCCTAGTACCAGGAGTCTAGTACTAGGAGCAGTAAATAATAGAATAAATGTATGTAATTGATCTCCAAAGATACATAACAATGTTTGTGAAGGTCTACGCAGAGAGGGTTCTGGGTATTCATGGGTTGTTAAGGCTTGCAGAACAGCAGACATGTACTTTAAGCAAGCTGTTAAGTTGATCTATCTCCTCTCAGTTGGTTTGTTTTATTTGAAAAGCAAACACACAATTGTTTTACTTAAAATCTAAACGTCGCTTCAGCTGATTCAAAATGCTGCAGCTCGTGTACTAACCAGAGTTAGGAAAAGGGACCACATTACTCCTGTTCTGGCTGCCTTACACTGGCTCCCTATAGAACACAGGATATCATTTAAAATTCTTCTTCTCGCCTACAAAGCCCTTAATGGGCAGGCGCCATCTTACCTTAAATAACTAATTATACCCTACTGTCCTACTAGGGCATTGCGTTCCAAGAATGCAGGGTTGTTGGTTGTTCCTAGAGTCTCTAAAAGTACAATGGGAGCCAGAGCCTTTTCTTATCAAGCTCTACATTTGTGGAATCAGCTTCCAGTTTGTGTTCGGGCGGAAGACACCCTATCCGTTTTTAAGAGTGGGCTTAAGACCTTCCTTTTTGATAAAGCTTATAGTTAGGGCTGATTAGATTCAGCCCCTAGTTTTGCTGCTATAGGCTTAGTTTGTCGGGGGACATCTTACTTCTTCCATCTCTCTGTCTATACCTGTGTACTCTCATGTTCTGATTAACCCAGCTTCCCCAAATATCTTTCTTTTTGGTGTCTATATACGCCGGGATCCGGAGACATGGATGATCCTGCGGTCCTGTGTCCTGGATCGCGAGCCCTGGATCTTGAGTCGTGGCTGTGGTCCTGGATCATAGGTCCGCATCTATTGCACATCTGTCCGTCCTGGGAGAGGGATCCCTCCTCTGTTGCTCTCCCTGAGGTTTCTCCCATTTTCCCTTTAAACTGTGGGTTTTCTCTGGAAGTGTTACCTTGTACGATGTGAGGGTCTAAGGACAGAGGGTGTCGTATTGTCATACTGGTATTCTGTACAAAATGTAACATTTGTGATATTGGGCTATATAAATAAACATTGATTGATTGATAAACAAGTATAAAAGAAACAGAAAAAGAAATGTGTTCAAGCTTGCCACCCTTCTTCACAATCAAGAGGACTCAAACCATTCCAGGAAAGTGCCTCCATATTATGTTTCTTTACTAACTTATTTAGATGTTCCTTTACTGTGTCACCCATCTGTATGTTTGAACAGCTATGTGCAAACAGGGCCCTCAACTCTTTTGAAGAGAGTCATTGGTCACATTATAATAACGAGCAATGCTCCCGACAGGCTCCGTCAGAACTTGCCTCACACTAATCTTTTATTATTTAGTTACAACATATTGATCATCAATTTTAAATAATGATCCTGCTCTGTCTAGAAACAACAGCCTGAAGTTCAACAGCGCCATCTTGTTCGCCGTTGATTGACAGCTTTCTGCTGCAAATAGCATGAACATAACAATGTCGCAGACCCATTTGAAAGACATATAGCAGCCTGATAATGTTCTATTTTCCAGCAGCTACTGAGGCCAATGAACATTTCCCTATTTATGGCGTCATGTTTTGTGATTTGAGTGTATATCTGAAGTATTCTTTAGCAGAGGTAATGGGTTCTGTCAGCGCATTCTTTCTACAGTAAGTTATTACCCTCAACACAACCGCCCATCAATATATAAGATGTCACTAGTGAACAGAAATACACCGGTAAACTTTCTCAAATGTCGCTCAAAACAGCTGCAATCAAAACAAGTCCATTTACGCCACACCCAAGCTCCCAGGGAAAGATTGAGGCCTGCAATTTCATGTACTGATTATGTGAGTGTTGCCGTCCACAGTGTGCACAACACTTACTTATCCACTCATGTTCCCATGTTGCATCTACATGTGGTGTGATGGAGATCTGTTGATTGTGCAGTATAAGAGGCTGGAGAGGGAACATGAGATTGTAAAGCAGGCAACTTTCCTTCACTTCATGAACTTCAAATCGCTTCAACAGAGACGGATTTGACAGTAGCTCCAACAGAGATAATGAGGGGAAAGAAATCATGAAGTTCAGATGAAAAGAAGACGTGTCCACATACAGCCGGGTCTGCATTAAGGATAAAGCCGTAGTGATTTCCTTTGTTGCCCTGTGATTGAGGTTGAGGGATTTCTCATTAGGTCTTATTTCATGTGTGAGCAAACAGAGGATTGATTCATTGACGTGATGACCTGGAAGCCCACCAGTGGTGTACGGGTCACATGTACAACTGTGATTAATCAGATGCGTCACATAGCTTGACAGACATCACACCAACAGCTCCAACAGAACAGGGAGAGACATTTGTGTTTTTACGAGAATACAAGGATCTTACTGCAGGTATGTGTCACTGTTCAAAGAGTCCTCCATGTTTGTTTAAGTTTATAGTAGCATAGTATTGCGATAATTCTTAAGAAGTCATTATTTCTGCATAACTGCCTGCTTTGAAATGTCAGGCTCTGCTTTGAATTTCTTTGATAAGACCATGCTTGCTCAAAGTATAAATGTTAACGTCATCTTCAACAGAGCAGTTTGAGCGGGAAAGAGAAAAAAGGCTTATTGCAGAGAGCCCATCATATCAGCAGAGATTCTGCCAAGATGAACGGCTCCGTCTCCATAAATTGTATTTTTGTGTCAGAGAAACACATGGGACTCTTGCCTAATGTAGCGTAAAAGTCTCTTTTGTGGAGCCTCCAATTCATTGTATCAGCCTGTCAGAGCTAAAACTAGGGAAATTGCAGTGAACAATAGAAAGAGAAAGGAAAGAGAGGTCAGGGCGCCGAGCTTGTTCCAGGAAACAACGTGTGCTCTTTCTGAAAGGATGATAAAGCTCGACCAAATAGGGCTATTTTCTCAAGATTATTCTTGAGAGATAGAATCTGGAACAGTGTCAATTTTGGACATATATGTATAGACTGTATAGCCTTCTTTACCTTTTTTCGATAAGTCTTAAACATTTATATTCATCATACATACCACGATATCCCTTTAAAAATTATAACAGCTGCTGTTTAGGAAAAGGTTTCTTCAGAGCCATTTAAAGTGTTTTCGTAAGTTGTACACACAAAACATGCTAGAGGAACAAGTCATTGTGTTTCAAATGAAAACAATAGCTTGTGATGAAGGTTTTAGACCCTGCAAGAGCTCCGCACAATTGGCAAATGGTTGTGTCAAGTGAGCGTGATTGTCTGATTTTCGGTTTTGGAAAGCTACATAAATTCTCAGACCCATGCTTTCTAAATTCAGATGCAGAATTGGGTAAAGGAGGAGGAGGTGTCAGCTGCTGTTCAACCATACCACAGATGAAGCATACTGAAACCACACCCGACATCAGCCGGGTATGGTCTGTTGTGGATTGTATTTTGGTCTTGTTACTACATTCAGCAGTGATGTAGTGAGGTGCTGTTGTCGTCACCACCAGCTGGCACTAGTGCAAGCAGGATAATTGTATTTGTGTATAATTACTTTGTTTTAATAAATCTACATGTGTTATGTATCAAACAATGCCTCATACTATAACTTCTATGCTTCAGGCAACAGTAGCTGATGTTACCTTTTTTTTAGGGGGTGATCTTCAATCACCAATTAAACTAGTGCAACAATGAAAAATGTGTTATTTCAGTAAATGTGCTTCTTCATATTGTTCGGTTCTGACCCTCAGTAAAAGTCTAAGGCTGTATATTAAGGATGACACAATAACAAGCTCTCAGACACACAGATTCATGCCACTAATATCTAATTAAGTTTTGTTTGAAAATATACATAAGAGCTTTAATCCAGGATGTGATTCTTCTGTTGGTTCAGTCGATGCTGTGGCCACATTAGCCTGTTGAAAGTGATACCAAAACAAACTGAATCTTGTCCAACATGACCCCCATTACAATTTCAATGTATTTTCCCACCCACAGTCTGAATCAAATTGAACCTATTGACCAGGCGGATAAAAAAGGACTGGTAAACAAAACAAGATGTTGCACACTCCCCCCTCATTAAATACTGAGAGTCCATTGAAAATCAACACTTTATTGATGGGAACATCCTACATGTTGCCAAACAGTCGGCTTAATGGAATTTAAATTTGAATTGCTGGCTGCTGTTGAATGCTTTAAGTCGGTGGCTTAATGGAAACAGTCTTCCTTTTCACTGAGGATCATGGAGAAATTAAGAATCCTGCAGCATATAATATCAGTACATGGTAGCTCCAGATCCCATGCTGCTGGTATTCCTCCCAGTCCTTATTATTTGAATATAAAACCCATCAGCTTAGCTCTGCATGCAAGACAGTCTTCTTTGTTGTGGCCGATTGCCGCCATGCTTGGGACTGATATGGTTGTACGCTTTTATTTTACCCGGCACTCTAGTGGGTCCGTAGTGATTCAGCAGTCATTATCAATGCCCAACACATGTCCGCCTGCCACTAATGCTCCTAGTAGCACACTGACCACAACAGGGAACCAAACACACTAATCCATTGTGGTCTCAAAATGGATCCTGAACAATTGCTTGGCATTTGCAGCACTCACATGAGGTTGCTCAGAGTATGTCTTACTCTTCACTAGGAATTAACGGTGAGGACAATGTACAGTATTTATTCTGTTCTGAATGCATCCATCTGATGATCCGGTGCGCAGGAACATTAAACATACATGTCAAATTAATCAGGTAATACATATGCCATACCCTCCATATGCAATAGCAAAGGGTGTTCTATAAGACTGTACATATGAATGCATCTGACACAACATACAATGGATAGAGCTGCCCTTCAACATCCATTTGCCTCGGTCGTCTCTTTCCGTTTACACATTAAAGAGGGTGTCTAAACTGAGACGATTATTACACAAGGAAATCAAGCCATCTGACAAGCCGATCAATGGCCGCCTTGACTGATGGGTCTCCTATCTAGATGAACGGCTCCCCAGAGGGATGCCTCACCACGGCAACAGAGACGCAGGGGATGCAACAGCGCTGAATGTCAAGGTCACCTCGCAGCCGCAGAGATGACACGATGCATCAGACCCACCCGAAGGAGATCATACAGCAAGATTTGTCCATCGATTGAAGGTGATGCAAAATAAGAAAGACAAAGACCCTCCTTCCCTTTAACAAATGTTTATATTTCATACCAGGCTATACTGCAACACATAGTGACCGTGGTTCTTTAAAAAGGACCCAGGATACATCGGGGAAAATGCCCTTGTGGTTTATTGAAGACGCACTGGAAGCCTTGAGGGACAGACTGCTCATTGTGATCGCCTCCAGCAGCAGTAGCCAGCTGTCCCTCAATCTGGGTAGGAAGTAGATATGTTGAGACTTTGACATTGAATACAGCCTGAAGATGTTTGGATGGCTTATTGATACAGTGGTCATCTGTTGAACCGAAGTGAGAGGTCACGTGGAACTACTCACAGGAAAGTCCAGTCAGAACATGATATGTATTGTACAGAGAAGTGTACCCCTCATGTACGCACACGGGGGCATTCAAGATTAAAAATAGAAAGGGAATATCGCACAGTATTTTTTACATTCCTCTTGTTTTATTCAATATGTATTTGTTATATGTAGCCCTGCTAGTGGTGTGGCCCTAGAGATGGCAATGGCGGGTCTGTCAGTCCACTTTGGTCCAGACTGAAGTACCTCAACACATATTGGATGGATTGCCAGGATATGTTGTATGATACCTGGAGTAGGAATCCTAATAACTATGGGGATCTGTAACTTGCCTTCCAGCAGCACAAAAAGGTTGACATAATTATTATATGGCTGGTGGTCATAAGATTTGGTATTCACATTCAGGTCAAACAACTTCACTTGGTATATAAGACCAAATATTACAAAACATTTTTTTTTTTTAAATGTACACTTGGATATAAATGTACACTTTGTGCGTTTTCAATTACTAGCATTGAAACATGAATTATCTAAGCTGTTAAAAAATAGCATGTTAGCATTTTGTGATGTTAGCATACTGAGGATTGAGTTCAAAGCACCACTGTGTCAGTACAAGATCACAGAGTCACCAGTATGGCTGTAGGCTCCAAGTCTTGTAAACACGAGCAGTGAGCAAGTGTATATTTGAAATGAGGTTTGTAGTCGCCAACTCCTCGTGGAAATCCCCAACACATCTTCCTAGCCAGGACAGGAACCTTCAAAAATGCTGAGTGCCGTTGCCTTGATCAAACTGCATGATGACAAGAGGAGTCTTAACAGGGTGGAGAAGTGTGCGCTCACTGTTTGAAGAGGTATGGTTTGGGACTTCCTCCGTTCAGCTGGGTACATGTGCTGCTTAGTAATTGACACGACATGAATTATACCTTATAGGATTCCTACAAGTTCAAAGCAGCCATCTTGGTATAAAAACAGGCCCTGTTACAAATTCATGCTTACACTACAAACATCTCTGCTCTCCTTTTCTTCAGCGCTTAATATGAGTGGGTCTTTGCTCTCTTACAGGTGCAAGTCCTGGTCTACAATGTCGTGGACTATTTCCTTTGTTTCTCTTTTCCCTTTTGTTCTCCATCAAGAATAATACAATTATCTTATAATGGAATTTCCTTTGATAACAAGCAGTGTTCTGTCTTTCTGTTGGAGGTGCCAGAGTGTTGGATGGTGAGAAACTCTAGGTTAAGTACTTTCTTTTTATCACTGCTCCTTTTTATATGCAAATCATCCCGCCCGCCCATCTATTTATTGTTGCAGGTATTCAAACGGGGCCTCAAACTGTGCCAGCTGCAGACCGCAGCCTGCCATCCAGCGCCAGAATGGGACTTGAAATAGATTTGCTTAGGATTCAGAAATATGCCTTTGATCTCACGTTTGTTAGGCAAACGCAGCCACATGACAATATGCGTGAGAGGATGGAATGATTCTGCTGCCGTTTACAAAATAATGGACAATCTAATTGTACTGTAATGCAGGGTGTGCGTGGTTATTAATTTGTGAGGTGCAGTGAGCCAGAAACTTGGTTCATTTGCATTCAGTTCTGACAGGTTGAAGGAGGCAGTGGCTTGGCTTCAAACAAATATGCTGTTGCCTATATATAATCAGCATCCTGTTGCCGTGTGACACAAACTCACTACCTGCTGTCGGGATGAATGGTGTCATTGTGTCAATAAATATAAAAACGGGGCAGAGGTTTTTAATAATTAGAATTTGCGTTACATAATAGGATGCTCATTCCTGACTGCATTTCTGCAAATCCACAGCACTGGAACTGATTTGGTCTTTGTGAGAAGAGAACCCAATCGGCTTTCAGCTGCAGTCATCTAAATCGATGCGTCCATGCTGTCAGGACTGAACATCGAGACACCAATATACAAAAAGCGAAATCATTCGAGCAATCTCACTGCTTCCATTACAGCATTTTACAATGTGACACTTTCGCTGCTTTCCAGTCACATTTGAGAATGCGCACCAGACATACCAGAAATAAGCCGTTGTCATTTAAATGATTGAGTCATACGCCCAAAAGACCTCAATGACCCAAATCAAGCTTGACGTGTATTATTTATAGCATGTTAAATGTGTGTGATTCGAGAGATAACCCAATTCTAAAAATACAATTATGATGTGGACTGTCATCCAACAAAGTATATAGCATTTCATAGATGCAGATTTTGATTTCAAGGGTGATTCTGTGTTTGCACTGTACGGAGCTCTTTAAACTTTCATTAAACTGAGGCCAGCCAATAACCCACTCCACATTTATTATTTACTACATTACACGGCATCCTCTGATGAGCTGTAATTCTACTTGCATGGGCACAGCTGGAGGGCACAAAGGTTTTCACATAGCTAACTTCATGTTAGTTGGAATTTGCAGTGAGAGTCTATTAAAATAAGTCTTCTACATAGGTAAACACTGTGAGATTAGTAGCAGCTGGCCAACTCACATAATTAAATTGTTGTCAGATCACAATGTCCGTGAATGTTCTTTTTCCATTCTCAGTCATGGATAAACAAGAGCCTATTTTCGCTGCTTTGGGCGTGGGCTCTGACTGACTCGAAAAGCTCCCCCTTACTTTAAGCTTTTTCAGGCTGTAATTGACAACACTTGATGCTCAGGCTTTGGAAAGGACCACGGATTTCCCTGGATTAGAGTGTCAGGGCTGCAGCTATTCCATCCTCTGCAACTGGATTAAATCACTTGATTGGCAGAGAAGGTAAGAAGACGGTTGTGGCAGATTGCCAAGATATAACGTACTTGCTCTACATCCAAGGCGAAAGGTTAACCGTCCTGTCCGGAAGGGATTCAAAGCGTTTGGCCTTGACCGTGCGGGTCAGAGGATGGCAGTCACACGTCGATAAACTACAATCAAAGTGCAGCATCAGGCCACTTCACGTCCCATTTCAACTGAAATGCATCTTCTCTCCGGAATTTTCCAAAAGTTAATATTTCCAAAGCACAGAAAATAGCCACATAAGAACCCATCCAACATACATACTGTATCTTCAGCACACACACTATCACACATGATATGCTCAAATAAACCCAAGCCTCTCATTTCTGAACTGTTCTCACTCAGCAGTCACACAACCCTGACTTGTTTCTTCCACCTCAGTTCATGGTGTCACATGCCCTCTCTCCTTCTCTGCATCACAGCTTCCCAGAGGCTTGAGGCTTTGAATAGCTTGGAAGCAAAAGTGCCTCAAATCTCATTTCATGGTTTTATAATGCAGTGCTTCTTTTAGAGTTATAATGAACGATTGGTTTTCAGCAGCATTTCCACCAAAGGTACAAAATTCAATTTTGGTTTACAATTAAATTATGAACCACATGAACTCAGTACTGGGCAACCCTGATTCTCCATGGAGGTTATGTTGTTAGTGTGTCTGTTTGTTTGCAGAGTATCTTAAGTGCCAACGGGTTTAGCTAGTAGTTTGTGGGGCAGATGTAGGAAGGACTCTTAACATTTTTGTTATGTTATGGTTCACTCTCCACTCCAATGTACGTACACTACCTGCCCAACATCAAACACACAAAATACAGACTAACTTGTGAAAAAGTGGAGCATGTAGCAGCTAAAGGCCCTGTCACACTGTCCCGAAATTGACACCCGATGGACACACGATAAAGGAAATGTTCAAATTCGGCTGTGATCGTAGCAACATCGGGCCATTCGTGAGGGCATCTTAAGCCATCGTATGACCGCCGGTGGAGTTTCTCAGGCTCCGGCAGCAACTTCGTGAGCGGCAACTTCGTAAGGCACTCGTGAGGGCATCTTGTCAAATTGTGTCATCTTCGTGTTATCATCGGTGCATTCGCCCTCACTCTGATCGGGGCGAATGCCCGATGGCACCGATGATAACACGATGCCCTCACGATGGCCTTACGAAGGGCACAATTGACACACAAATTCAACACGAAAATGAACGAAGATTTTGCCACCGCTCACGAAGTTGCTGCCGGAGCCTGAGAAACTCCACCGGCGGTCATACGATGGCTTAAGATGCCCTCACGAATGGCCCGATGTTGCTACGATCACAGCCGAATTTGAACATTTCCTTTATCGTGTGTCCATCGGGTTGTTTTATTGCACAACAAAATCATGTAAATATATTATGTAAATAACCCAATTTGTGTTCTGTGAAACTAAAAAGGATATAATATATTGTTTTGAAGGACAGTTGACAGGAAGTTGTTGTTGTTATGGAAACAACATTACGGAGAAAACGTAATATCTTCTACATATAACGACGGATAAAGTAAAGAACAAAGTCTGAAGATATCAGTACAGTATCATAGTACTGTAACACAATTGTTTTTGGTACTTTCATTGCAGTTGTATGTCTTAAATGTAATGTAAATGTTGCCTTCGTGTGTGGTTCGGGGCCATCTTCGTGCGAAATTCACAATTCCATATTCGTGTGTCCATCGGGTGTCAATTTCGGGACAGTGTGACAGGGGCTTAAAGGGTTTGTATATTTTTCTGAAATTGATTGAGAGCAAATCAAACGTAGAGGAAGAGTTAGTATAACATTGATATGCATTGGGTGGACAAAACATGACTCCAAATGAATACCAATGGGGCTTCGTAGCAGATTTTTTAATTGGCCAATACACAAGTTGATAACAGCAGTAAGTAGGGGTGGGGTATTGATAAAAGGAGGCCCATTATCCATCTTTTTATTTAAGACATTTCTTATTATGCAAATACAAATCAAACTTCTTGGGAAAAGCTGCTTGTTCAGCCCACGAGGAGTTAGTTCTTTTATTATGAGGTTAGCAAGATTGGCAAAGCAAAGATTGAGACACCATAAAACATTATGTTATTAAATTAAAGAGATGTTGAAAACTGCATTATTTATATATCTGATACATTGCAATTTATTCAGATATTTTGTTACTACAAAGCATATTGCAAAAATGTTCATGAACACAATAACATTTTCTTGTGACAAAATATATCTGAAAAATAACAAAATTCTGTATTTAGATTCAGGTCTAGAGTTGAAGATTCCCTGTCAATACAAATGAAAGCAAAGCTGTTTTGTCAGGGTTGGCAGAGGTATGAGTGGAGTTTTTCTTTTTGTTGAGGTGAATTGTTTGACATTTATCACGAGGCTTTTTGTTGTTGAACCGTGAAGTTTTGCCGTTGAAGAATTTCACAAAGCAAGCAGCTTTCTGGTCCATTCACACACGACATGAACAATTACCCTTTTTCTGCAGCAAATGAAGCAATTGCAGCTACAACCATTGACCCTCTGTCTTTGCTATAATATTGTTCATCTGTCATGAGTTAAGGAGACACACAGTAGTGGAAACGGCAATGAAAACCTGACAGTAAACTCCCACGACACCTCCGAGAGCCATTTTAACGCCCAAAGCCAGAGCGAAAGGAAGCGATCACACGGCCTTGTTTTGGCAGTTCTTATGCAGTCATTGTCTCAGGGGTGATACACGGCCTCCATCACAGCCACAGCCAACCACAGCCCAAACTAATTACTGGACTGGCAGTTCCTGTATTCATTGTGGGCCTTGCAACCATACATGCCCAGTTTTCTATCTGCTTCTCATTCAGGAAAAAGGCCATTACCACAAGGCTCTCCGAGTAAGATGAAAGAGGAATGATGCAGTATAATGTTTTCTCTGTAACAATGGAAACATGCTACCAATTCCTGCCATGTTGATTGTGGTCCATTTCTCTTTTTTTCAGTCTTGTTTTTACCTGAGGGAGAGTTAGATATCACACAGGTCCAACCTGCCAGCCACCAGGGGCCTGTTTATGCCTCACTGAACCAACGTTAGGTGAAAATCTTCAAAGGACTCACTTAGACAGATGATATGTTCCTCCATAAAAGGGTCTTTCATTGACATTTAAATACCATTCCATCCCCATCATTCTAGTATTAAGCCCCTTACTCACCGAGTATGTAACGGCTCTTTTTCCTCCTCATTTATTGTGGAGTCAGAGGCACCAGAAGAAAGTCACATTTAAGTTTATCTTCCATGGTCAATCTATTTAACACTGTAAGCAGACTGAAGTGGTTGGAGTGAAAGTGTCTGGGGAAATATCAGGAGCTGGGAAGACATCCAATGATGCTGTGATTTATGGTTTCATTACTGCATCCACTAGGAAAGATTCCAGTGTGAATCTCACTCTGAACATCTCTGTGCGTCAGAGCGCTGATTAAGATCACGCACACAAGAACACTTGTAGGCCATAGACGAATAAAGGCCACCCTTGTTCTCAGATTACCTAATTTTGCCATTATACACAACTTTGTAGGACTAATTAATGTATTTAAAAATATGAATACATCATGCAGACTACTAGTGATGTTAAGGTGATATTAAAACTGCAAACAATGAGCCCAGTTAGCTTGTAAAGGGATCACTTTATCATACAGTAGCTCAATGTCAAAGAAGAGTAAGAGGAATATTTTAACTCAACTGTAGAAAGCTAAATCTGACAAATTGCATTTTTCTTCCCATAAAACATTCATTCATGAATCACTTAAGATATTGAAATACAGGAGAGCTGGATGAGTGCAAAAGAAAGAGTTCCATTGCATTCCTATGAAAACATAATGTCATATAACTTACTCCACGAACAAAGGGATACATATCACAGGTACTTATGCAGTGCTATTAGTTTCTTATCGGTGCTGCCTTCAAAAGGCCAACGGATGCTGTGATTCTTAACTGACCTTTAATGTGTACAACTCTTCTATACTGTGTGCTGGAGCAACAAAAGGTCTCCAAATGCAAGGGAAAATATTTCACTTAGACATTTATTTTTCAAATGGTATTCTGTTTGTTGTGTTTTAGGTGATGAACCCACATAGATGCAACTCTGCAGTTCCCTTTAGGTATTTCGCTTCAGTCTCACCGTTCTCACCAACTCCATTTCCAGCCACAACAGGCAGCTCTTAAATTAAAAAAAAGCGTTGATAAAGCCACTGGACTCAATCCTACCAATAGCAGGCAGAAACAGTTTGTAACTAGCTTGGGAACGGAGAAGCAGTTTAAGAGTGAGATATTTCCGTTGGGAGTTGGTGGAGAACAAAACACAGCTACAAGTAAGTGTAAGACTTTCTACTGACTACTTTTTGATATTTTGTCAGGCGTAACAAGACTCCAGAATGAATGGTGTCTTTTGGATGTGAAAAGGCTGTTTACCAACAAGTAGAGCCGCACAATAACTTTACGAGGTAATCATTTGTAATGTAGGGACAGCTGGGGCACTTGCGTATGTGGCCAAACAAATTACTTAATGGTGGTTAAACTTTAAGTTTACTAGGCAGATTAAATAAAGTTAGCTACTTTTGTAAATGTCCAACAAAAATCTCTTTTATTCGTCCCTTTGTACAGTCTAAGATAATGTCAATCTGTTTATATTTATATCTATTGTTATTAGTGTTTTGAGAACGTTTTCTGAACATAATGGTGCATTGTGTGACATATATGGACAGATTACAGCTCCTTGTCAGCTTCATAAAAACTCAGGTGGTATTCAAATGTAGCGGATATTCTCTGAAGCTCTGTCAGAGGTAGGATATAAACATCAGACTATTTGTCACCGCAGGCATTTGGTTGATCCTGACAAAGGAGTCAAGGTTCAAAACCTTGAGAGATCATGACAGACATTCAAAGTGGCAATGAGCTGTGCAGAGGAGAAAGGCTTGCAGGCCGTAAGAGTCTGTTGTCCCTAAATAGCAGCAAAGTAGGCCCTATACATTTTACATTGTTTCAAGTCGTCTCTTTCACTAATTATAAAGCCTCTATTTTCGTGATTATATTGGATGTTAATAAGTTTCACTGTTACTGTCCCTGTGTTGAATTTAGTTCACTTGTGGTTTAGTGGTACAATCACTTTGGTAACGTGTGTAAAAACAAAAGAACAGACTTGAAAAGTGACTGTTCCAGGTTGCAAAACGCTCATATAGCGGCAGTGACTCGAGGCCTGTTATGCAGCCTGAGTAGACAGATGTAATAATTCAAGTGTCAAATGAAGTGTATCTGTTTTGTCAGATGCGTGTGAGACAGACAACTGAGAAAGGCAGCTGGAACGCCTCCTGTGTAGTCGAGCCTTTAACCATAAGCCTACAGGGGTGCTCACTCTACCACAGTTTATCAATCAATAAAAAGACAGACTGGGTATGCCTTGGGAATGGGTTACAGCACACGACTTATAATCGCAACATCCTGGGCTCAATTCGGGCCTTACAACTTGATTTTACGTAATAATACCCTTTTTCTCTGTCTAATACATTTGGAAATTCCCCCCAAAAAAGAAAGACAACATTTAAGAAAAACGAGAAGAAAGAATATAATTGAAAGAATGCAATAATCGTTCAAACACTTACATTTAATGAATGTATAAATGAAAATAGGAAATATAGTTTCCAATTATTAATGCTTTTCTCTGATCTTTGGTTTACCCATAAATATGACTATAACTTCCTTACATTTCAGTAGACAAGGAGCTGTCATATGAGGTTAAGAAAAGAGTAATAATGTACATAAAAAGGCTGGCCATTAATTCTATATTATCATTTATGGACTCTCAGTGGAATTGTGTTGTGGGAATAAGATCATATAGTACTTTCATTTCACATTATTGCCTTGAACATTAGCTTTCCCCACAGCAACACACTTTAAAGCATTTCATACAAAGTTAATGGACCTACAGTATAATCAAGTGTAACATGACTTTGTGATAAAATCATACTGCCCTGCAGCAAGTGCTAAACTATTGTATGCATGTGTTATGTTTATGCAGGTATGTGATTAATTTAACTTCAAACAATGCGATACTGCAGTTAATGTTTGACCGCAGCTTACGTGTCAGACAAGTCTTACACTATGAGATCATCTCTATACTTCTGGTTTGCGAGGCTATCACTGTGCAGCCAATTGTAACTAACAGCTACAGAGTTGTTCCATAAGGACAGGCACTTGACTAGGGCCGTTTTTCAATCGCGAGGATGCTGGCTTGGTAGTTGGGTACTTCCAAGTCACTTCCTTCAGAAACGAAGCAAGTATGCTTCCAAGCCACGCGGAAAACGAAGAAGAATGGAACAGGCTAACAAGTGTGCCACTCTCTCTAACGGTTTCAACATAAACTGCACCGAAAATAAATACCTCACGATGTCTATCTAATTATGAACTTGCTTTACTTTCACGGAACACATTTTTCGTGATAACAAACAAATGTAACAAAGTAACATATTTACCAACACATGTTCTACGCCACTACATACTTACATTTAAATGTGTGCTGCGTCGGTTCAGCCATTCTCCGCAAGGGTTTTTGAAATTGGTCCGTGCGCAAAGCATTGTGGGGATTTTAAGGACGCGAAGTCTACCCATGTGCAGCCTCGAAATTTCCCCCAAACCAAGGACGCGGCCTCGGTGGAATTCCAAGTATGCTGGAGATTGGAACAGTCCTTCGGCGGCACTCGATGACGTAGCATCCTTGGAATATTGGCTTGGAAGCCAGTATCCTCGAGATTGAGAAACGGCCTAGGGCTGTACCCAGTGCTTGAATTGGAATGAAAAAGGTGCCAGTACTCTAAAATCAGCAACTTTTTCAAGTCAATTTTATATATACAGCCCACAAACAAGAATTTGGCTACTATAATGCTGGTGGGTTTGTCTCTTTACTACTGTATATTTTAGAAAGGTTCACTGTACTTAACATTTTTTATGATAGGCAGCGGATATGGCTAAAGCTCAGTAAGGTCAATATTAACTGAAAATATAGCAATCAAAGTCTAGATCTTCTGCTGAAGACACATGAAGCAGAGACCTTTCAGGTGAGAGCCCCTCTGGTGGTGTTTCAACATTAATGACAAGGAAACAAAGCTCTGGTCAGAAGCATTTTTTATAAAAAGCTTTAACAAAATTAAGTATTTCTGTACATTTTGAATGCAATCTAACTTTCCAACTCAGAAAACGAAAAACGAAAAAGTGCCAAAAGTCTTCTCACATGGCTGAGCTGCTTTGCAATATACTTCACCACTGAAGAATACAAATATGTATAAAGTAAACTATGATGCAATCTAACTTTCCAACTCAGAAAATGATAAAGAGCATGAACAAAGAACATGTAAAAACAAATGCAAAATTTGCACAATCTAAAATGAGAAACTGTAACTGCAAGTAACAAAGTCTGAGCCATGGTAAAGAGTTACATTGAACACCAAGCTGATCAGATAACTCCCTGGTTGGTCTGAAGTCCTTCTATCTCCAGGATCTGTACAAATCGGCACATTATGCCAAAAGTCTTCTCACTGGGTGAGCTGCTTTGCAATATACTTCACATTGTTAGAAAAGGCTCCAGAAGGCCTTGGGGACATCAGTATCAGGGGCTGGAGCTGGACAGGCTCTTTCATCAGCACTTCTCCTTCCCTTTGCCAGCCAGGACCTCACATACTGTTCCGGATTGAACTGTCCTAGTGATGGTCCATTACATTTAATGAAAACCAGGCTGGACAGTCGGCTGACAGAGAGAGCATTCCTTTTTGCAGTAAGGATATCGTTCATGCAGCTGAATGCCCGCTCACACTCACTAGTGGAGACAGCGATGGTTCGGACTGCTTTCAGTAGAGGCTCCATGGCAGCAGGTGTACGGGATGCCCTGGTTTCCTTGTATTCGCGAAAGCCCTGAACAGTCTCTCTTCTGTCCACTTTCAGCACTTCGCACAAACGTAGCACCTCTACGTCCCCATACTGTACGTCTAACTCCTCTTCAGGCCAACTTCCAGGATGGATAACTTTCATGTCCTGGATTAGCTGATTGTCCCGGGCCTCCCGGCCATGTAATGGGATTTCTCTTGTGCTGACATGATAGGAGGTTGTGGAAGTCATTCTGTGTCTCAGATTCTCTACCATACTGCGGAAAAACTGACCTGCATGAATCTGTACAAGCCTGCCATTCTCACGCAGGGCAACACCCTTGAAGGACTTCTCAGCTAGAGCTGTATGAACTGTAGTCATGTGTGGGCCAGGCATGGTGACCATGGATTCAAAAACTCGTATTTCTCGAGTTAAGAGCCTATCTGCTGTAGGCAGTGTCATCTCTCTTTTTGGAGTTGCCGAGAGAGGTCGCTGAGCTCTGTGAGCGCATCGTACATCAGTCCCAGATTGCTGACAAACGTTGCAGATGTGAGCACATCATCCAGGCCCTTGTACTTTGCTCTGTCTCTGGAATCCCTGCTCGTGTCGTTTGCAGCATTTGTGAAGTGATCATGAAGCACTCGGTAGTTTTCCCAGACTGCTCTGACGCTCCTTTCACTTGAAGCCACCCAGCGGATGGACAAAACACGCCCTATCACCAGGAGACGCTGTCCGACTGCTTGCGCACACTGCGCTAACTGCCTCTGATTTTTGGGGGAGGCATGGAACAAGGAATAGAGTTTGTCAAAAAAGATCTGGAAATGATTGAGCCCTGAGACCTCCTTGACCACATCCCCAACTGCCAGCTCTAGACGATGATTGGAGCAGTGCCACACAAACAGGCTTGGGAATTTACTACACAACTGGGTAGCAACGCCTGTTCTCTTCCCTAGCATGACTGAAGCCCCATCACATGCAAAAGAAACGAAACACTGACCTAAAAAGTCCTCGTTAAAATCTCTTCCAAGACACTCCATTAACGCCTTTGTGATGTCATCAGCCGTTGTTCCATCCAACTCGATCAGCTCCCAAAAAAAACGTTTCGGGCTCAGCATCAGCTAATGCTGAGCGTAGACACACAACAAGCACCGTTTTACCACTAATAGTGGTAGATTCATCGACCAAAACACAGAGTTTTCTTTGGTTTTCTGTAATGTCTTTTGCCATTTGTTTCTTCAGCTCATGAGCTATGTGGTCGATGATTTCACCACAGGTTTTATTGGAGTGCAAAACCCTGCCCACGTTCAGCCCATTCAGTTTCTGTACATTCAAATCAATTGGCATGTCTGTGAATGGCCGGCTATGTTTGCCAATTTTTATATGCCGTTCGAAAAACTCTGATAGTGGTGTCTAATTCAGATTTATGCATAGACTGCACTTGATGTTGAATAGTTTCACGTGAAGCAGATGTAAGGATGTCAGCAGCTTTTACATGGGCTTGTGATTCTTTATGTTCTTTGATTTTTTTTTCTCAGGCTAGCTTGTTGTTTGCCCTTGTCAACACCGAAATGAGACACTGCACACTCACCCCATTCAGTTGACAGTTTCAGTCCTTGTCCAGTGTGTATTCCCAAAGATTTGACATCTCTGCATATCCGACATCCTAGCTTCTTATCTTTAAGAAGGAGCCATGCATTGGTCTTGCAAAAATATTGCACCTGGTCCGTTGTCCAGCAGTCAGGTGCATCGCTTTGCCCGGTGTTGGTGGTGGCAGTTGCGCCAGCAGCAGCTAACGTTAGAGGCTCTGGAGGAGGCGGCGGAGCTAGTGCTAATGCACTAGAACTTGGAGCAGGAGGATCAACCAAAGAAAGCTCCCCATCAGACACAATTTCCAACACAGGCACAGCATTCTCTGTATTTTAAGTGTCTTCCGGCGACAACCGCTGTCTTTTTGCACTTTTATTAATCCACGCTAACATTTTAGAAATGCTAATTTGTGACGTGACTTGCTTTCCTTCTCTCGGGGGCGTGCCTGCTCTGTTCTATCACTCTACATAGCCACGCACTGGGTGGGAGTTGCACTGCATAAACACAACACACGTGCATCTAGGTATGTCAATTGTAAAGCATTAAAACATGGTTTTACTAACAGTTTTCAGTATGTTGTTACTTCGGCATTATTATTATTATTATTTTGAAACGTGTATTACTATTAAATCACGGTCAAATAGGTTAATTTGACATAGTCGTTTCCACCACAGTATTTACATGGAGAAGATAAGCCCCGCCCCCTCTCCAGCACCTTCTGTTTGAATGACAGGAGTAAACAGCTGACAGCCGCTGTGAAACTCCAGCGGTTAGAGCGATGAGAATGTCCGTTCGGCACCTCATGACGCATCTACTGAGTAGCCTACCGGGCGGCTGTATATATATATATATGGATGTATAATAAGAACGGCGGGAGAGTGTTGAGTACTGGCACGGTGCATGAGTACCGGAGTACCGCCAGCATGCCGGTACTGAGCAAGAAGTGCCGGTACTCCATGGGTCAGAACCAGAAGTGCCGGTACTGCGTACCGGTGAGTACCGGCCCAATTCCAGCACTGGACCCATAAGCATTTCTACATGTGTCTAAGACTCCTCACGGACACGGTTTCTTGCTACGAGTCATTACTCTTCAATACGAGCTAATCCTTTGACACAAGGTTATGTTTTTTTCCCTTCCCCTCCGATTTAGCCCAGAGCAATGGATCCCACAGACACTGAGGACATGCATGCTTCACTGTGACAGCTCCATCTGGACTCACCACACGGACGTGTTAATGATCACAGAGCAGGATTCCCTCTCAAGGACCCACTCCTCTGTTTCTGAACGCTGACCAGAGCCTGCTTTGCTCTGCCTTTAATCATGATGATGTTTTTTTCATATTTAGGTTTTTCATCTTCAACCGTGAGGGCAAGGGATGTTAAATCTATATATATATATCTGGGGAGTTTTAGCGTTTCATCTTAATCTCGTTGAAATGTACGCGACAGGGTATTTTTCCCCAGTCTGTGTGTGTGTGCAGTTTGATTGAGATATGCGACAGAAGCACTGGTTATGGTGGACTATTAGATGAGTGTCCTTGGGTTCCTGGGCTCCTCTCATCCCTCTTGGGTGGTTGGCTGTCCCTGGGCGGTGTGAGCGGTGCGGGTCCCTGCTTGGTTCCATTACTTATGGCTCTGTCAGCTCGATGTCACGTCCCTCCACCTGTGCTTTTCAGCTCACTACACTGAATGTCAGTAGAATGTGCAGCAAAAGATAATAACAGTTGTTGACAGAAAAACACTGGGTGGCCTCGCTTTGATTTGACATCTCGGAAATTATGGCACACACGGTACAATCTTTACAGGCAAATTAAATTAAGAAGGTTTATTTGAGTATTCCCACACATTATAAGGCTTCAATTTGACCACTTAAGGTTGTATGTGGGCAAAAGAAAAACTGCTGAACATGCTAGCACTGAGAGGGTGATGTGATTAATGGGTAGTGATCTGGTAGGTCTGAGGCCTTTGACAGGCGCAGGACTCAGGTTGAGTGATTGTTCTGACCTGACCATCCATCAGTCAGAATGTGACAAGACAGACGCTCTTAGAGGGACAGCCCTAACCTGGAAGGAAGGAGTTACTGTTTCCCTAGCCTCATGAAGCAGTCACATCTCCATACCACTGGGAGAAGAGACGGTCGTGGGGATCTGGGAGAATAGGTGTCACAGCAGGATTCCAATTTGAAATGTTTCCGAGCCGCTGTGGATGAAGGATGCCCTCACAACTGAGTGCACATTTTGCATAAAGAATGCCGCAGACAAGTAATTTGACAAGCCCAGTGCAAACAAAAGTGACATTGTAAGCTCAGTTAATATATTCGTGGTATAAATCTCCTCTATGAAAACAACTTTGTAATGTTGATGCATTTATTCACATGATGAATCATGCCACCATCAGCTCAGAGAGTTCAGGAGAATTACATCTGACGCAGTAGTCTGCATGCAAATGAAACAAGGGGTATTAATCAATACTGTATTTCCCCCCACTAAGTGAAGCGTTAACTATTGCACTATTTCAGGAACACGGAATTTGAATGAATATTTGATTAAGCTGGAACAAAATACATGCATGTTCGACAAGAAAAATCCATCACCATTTTTTGTTAATACAAAATGGAATTTACCATGCAATTAATGAGGGATGCTTTTTCTGTGTATGCCAGCAAAGCAACTTTCAACCAAGAATCCCATTATCACATTGTCTTTGAAACGTCTGTGCGACTCTCCGGTTGACATGGAAATGTGATTATAAGAACAACCGGGAGTGTGCGATAAAAGAGAACACGTAAAAAAAGGACTACATTATAAACCAATACTTCAGACTGTGGATAATCTCCTAGCCCCATTTTAGTTGGCCTGTCATGTTGCCATGGTGACTTTAATATGTTGAGCTTCCTCGCTGTGAATTAATAACTTGGTAATTGTTTGTGAAGAGTGATTGAAGGAGAATGGTTGAATGTTAAATGAGTTGGCTGGAGTCTCCAAGTACAGATGGCTTGTGTGTAATAATAGGGGATGAACTGTCAGAGTGCATCAAGTATGCCACATAAAGTAGGTCTTGAGATAAAGATGTATTTTATTCATCACATAGACTATTTCATTATGTGCCCCTATTATGTTTCCCAGCTTATTTTACTATAGCAAAACAGTGATTCATCTACTATTAAAGTTTTATCGTATGTTGTTTCATAAAAGGTTTATGCATATGTTCAGTCTGAACGAATGGTAAATAATGGAAACAGTTTTTCCCACTGTACAAACTGTAACACAGATTGCGAGGCACACATTACCATCTGTTGGTTTATGTAAATAACCCCCATACGACAAAACGGTAAAGAAAAGCAAAAACGAAGCAACTTGAATGAGATACAATATAAATAATTACTGTACCATAGCTTTAATAAGCTCTCTGAGTCAGTATAGTTCATGATAAAACGAAAAAGTCATGTTTAAATGGCTGTCACACATTTGTTATTTATGTTATGATTCATTCATAATGTATGAGATAATGAAAAGGAAAATGTCAGACCGGGAAAAAGCCTGTGTAAAAGGTAATACAGCTCTTAGTGAAACATGCCTTCCTTTTTAAATGGTGTGTGTGTGTGTGTGTGTGTGTGTGTGTGTGTGTGTGTGTGTGTGTGTGTGTGTGTGTGTGTGTGTGTGTGTGTGGACAAACATAATTGTTACAGAGACAATAACAACTATTCCTGTCATTTAAAACGTGCAAGTAACAAAACAAGTCAAATCTTATATTAGTGTTACCCTAATGTGCGACACATATACTGTATGTATATGGTTTGCACACAGATCTGGAATACTGTTGTAGGAATTTGAAAAAGAGAGAGTGGACATTTTGAAGTCTACAGGTTGGGTTTAATCGGTTGGTGGAGAGAAAATTGGGGCAATTAGGTAGAGCAGAAGTGGAGGGTCTATAGAGCAGCTATTATGTCTGAGTGCTGAAAACTGAGAGACCTGTCAATTAAGGCAAACACACCTTTGAGCATGCCCCTTTAAAGCCATCAAGAAACACATTGAAAAGAGAAATGAGCTATTGATCACCATGATACATGAGCAGTTATAAGTCAGTCCCTGAAATGTGTTTGGGGGATTTGAAGAAAATCAAATATAATGTTATTTTTGACCAAACTCTTCGATATTGGTATTTAAGACCATGTTGTGGGGTTAACTATTGGTGCTATCGCAAAATATGACATTTGTGACTAATAGAAAATCCCATAATTTCTCCCAGAAATTACAAAAGTAAGGGTCTTTACCATATTACAATATTGAAAATCTAGCACAAAGTGTAATATCACATTATCAATAAAATATACTAGTTACATTGCCTTGCCTTAATCTGTTCTAAATTAGTGTCCAATTAAAAACAGACTCTTCATGCTTCTTTACCATTAGCTTCAGTACAAGGAACATTTTTTTGACATTCTATATTAGTCAGTACAGGAAGTACTAATAAAGCCCTGCAGTGGACTTAAAGAGTCATGATCCAGGGCCCTCGGACATTTTTAAGTTAATCATTTCAAAGCCACAATGGGCCAAACACAAAGTAGCACTTATGTAACCTGGATCCAACATTCAGCCATATTCTTCCCACAACAAGTGCGGCTCCTCCGTTATCTTAATCGGGATTGATGGTACAGCACATTGGGTCTAAATTTAGTCGCTCCAAGAACATTCCTCTCCTTGCCGTTGCTGTGGGGCAAAGCTGAGGTTTTCAGATCCTCCACGGTCACACGCACACGATGGGAGGCAGTGGAGCTGAAATGCACTCCTATGTCACACTCTGCCCTCCTCCCCTCGATGCCACACTCCCTGTTTCCTCTTCCTCTCCCTCCCTTTATCTCTCAATGCACTGGGATTTTGTGGATCACTTACTCTTAGAGAAAACCCCCTGAGGAAACAGGATTCTGTGTTCAGAGGTTACATTTCTAAAATCCACTCATAAGGATCAGTTGAAATGTAAACCACAAATCAAACTGGATCATTAATAGGCGAGTCATGCTAATTCTCACGGTTTGGCACATCATATATTCACAGAAAACTTAACACGTACTTGAACATGGATATCTGCACAGCAATAGTATTACTCTAGGGAGATATTCTCTTTTTTTTTATTTGTATCTGTGCCTCTGTAAAAATGTAAAAGGCACAAAAAGAACCTTCAGGCTAATCATTATTTGTTGCCATGATTTCATTTTCAAGACAGAAACAGTAGCAAACGCCATCTCATAACAGTACACATTTTAAATGTGCCTCTGGCCTATAAACTAACTAGCAGCGGTGGCAGTTGTTCTGTCATTGTAGTGTGGCTAAGGCCTCATACAACTTTCAAACCAAATCCCTGATGTACTAAACGTTGTCTATTTTTACGGAGAATTTGTAGCATTGAAATGTTTCATTCCTAATAGCTTACTACGTACATTGATAAAGTTACATGTAATGTAAATAAAGAAAAACTATCCATGGATTCAAAGACTATTAATTTAAATCAGGTTGTTTAAGCCTGTTCAGTGTATGCAGGTTTTGCGTTGGTGTGTTAATAAGTTTAATATCCGGGTGGATCCAAACACTCGGGTGTGAATGTCATAATTTTTGAATTTTTTTACACAAAGATGTATTCCTTCTCTTATAAAGCTGTTTATTATTTAGAGGCAGAGCACACTGCTGCCAGTGCTGATGTTCTGTCTATTTGAAGGTCTGTTTTGGTCAACTTCAGTCTGAAGCAGGTCTATTTGGAATGGGTCTGACTGCACACATTTGTGTATGGGTCCATTTTGGATCAGGTCCAATATGTGAAATCCCTCATATTTTAATATCATAAAGGTTACCAATGTTAACTGTTTGCATAAACATAGTCTTGAATATCGAAGTAAAACTCCCCCCCCCCCATAGTCTTATTCATTTCTTTGCTGCTTTGGGACTAAACGCACATAATGGGTGTTTTAAGCTTTTTAACTAAACAACATTATAGTTTTTTTTCTTGAGAGGACACTTTTAATATTAAATGAGATATATTTCCCATAAAACTTCAGGCGCAGCAAAACTGTTTTTAAATTCAGTTGCCTAGATAGAGACACTGTGTGTTGGGGTTAGAAAACAATGCAGTCTGCCGCTCAGTAAATAGCTCTGAAAGTGGTATCCAGTGTTATCGCTCAATATTAAAGTTCATTAAAGTTCATTTAAAGTCTAGTACATGTCAAATAGATTTTGTTTTGACTCATGTTCTTTAAAATATACAATGCAAAGGATTAAAAAGTGAATCCAATTAGGCAGCATTTCCATTAAATGCACTGCTGTTGACCTTTTGTTTAGAATGCATTTTTCTCCCATTCAACATAATTTTTAATCCACTTATTATCTAGATGATTAATACTTTCTCAATAGCATACAGTCCAACATGTGTATTCTGTATACAGTATGTTTTATCTTAGTTTTCCCAATAGAAGCTGCTTCTGCAACAGTACTACCATGAAATAAAGACTAGAGAACCAACACTGACTCTTTTGCCGGCAAGATAACACACATGTATGTTGACAGAGGGGGGGGGAGTGTCTGCACTCTTGTGAGTTTGCCCAGAAGGATTACAAAAAACTGCCAAGGAGTATAAAAACACAAAAGGTGAAATGATAGAATATGATGTCAAGAATTGTTTTGTTGCATCCTTTGTTTTAAACCTTAATTGATAATGTTTGGAATTCAAACTAATCAGCTAAAGATTAAAAAAGCATGGGTGTCATTAAACACAGATCATGGGACCAAACAAGCTTTCTCTCCATTGACCACCATTAAAACAGTCTGTAAAAGTCTGCTGTGAAAGCACTTTGCCAATAAAAGGAAACCGAAACATATGCTTATGTAAACAATGCAAGTTTCAAATAATAATAAAACAAAACACTTTATTCATATCTTGTAAAACATGTACATTCTATATAATACTGGTTGAGCCTTAAGGCATTTCAAGGGGACCTATCATGCAAAATGCACTTGTTGATGTCTTTTATACATAAATATGTGTCCCCGGTGTGTCAGGGAACTCACGCAGTGTCAGAAAATAAAACCCTCTCTCTTTTCCTCCGTACCCAAATCTCTAAAAACGGGGCTACAACGGAGCTGATCCAGATTTGCGTCCGATATGACGTAATATCGGAAATGTAGGCTGGCTTTACGCCCACGGCCCTATCAGAAACGTTGCTATCAGAAGCAATGCCCGACTGTTTTGGACGTAATATGGTCGGTGCATGTTTACATTAGCATCGCTAACACTCAGAGCTAACCTGTAAACCACAGAGCATGTGTGTGAAGAAGCAGGAAGTAAAAAGGAACTCACCTTGTGGTATAACCGGCAAGAGAGAAAGCCTTTGAGCTCCATACTGTTTCAGAAATAATCCTTGATAATCCATGATATGGCGTTTCATCACGGCAGTATTTAGTTTAGACAGTAGCTGCCGGGTCCCGCATGAGGTCAGCCCCCTCCTTTTTTTTTTTTAAATAAAAAGCTTTATACCCAAAATCAGTTCTTTTGAAACAGGAAGTGAAATAGAGGGATATGAGGCATGGCTAGAATGGGTGATCTGGTATTTTGAGCAAAACACTTCATAGACATGTTTTTCATATATATTTTTGATATATCTGAGACCTATGCTAATATTGCCTAAAAATAGCATGATAGGTCCACTTTAAGTGAGAAATGCAGATTGTAAATGAAATCCTATTTATTTACAATGAGAACTCTGCAGGGTACCTTTAAGAAAAGAAACATATAGATCCCTTTGAAGAATGTGACACTTGGAGCAGTATGATTAAAAATAAATTCATATTCTGTTGTTGTTATTCTAAATTAGGGATATAATCATTATTTGTTTTCGATGTGAAAAATACCCAAGAAGGCAGACTGATTATTATTTCTTCTAAGCAGAGCTCACTGAGGTTTTATATGCGGAGGTTATTAGCTATAATGAGGTTACAGGATATGTGTTCTTAAAATACTTGATCAGGTTAGATTTAGACCCTTAAAATGCTATACGTAGACAGTATTGAGTTTGGTGGTAAAAACTTTAAATGATACCCTTTTTGAAATGATATTTTGCAACCAATTAGGCTCAGTTACTACTGTTGAATGCAAATTAAGAACAACTTCTCATTAACCAGTGTAATGATCCTTTCTAAGGGGTCATGAGGCCAACACGCCTGATCTCACTGGGAATATAAATACCAATGCGGGGGCTAATCAATGATAAATTAATGCATGAACCACTTGATTGCCTATTTCCAGTCTGGAGTCTACATTTCATCCCGGTGTATTGGATGTCTTTTGCCCCAAAAAATATATCTGTAACGCAAACACACCCTGCTTTTCATCTAGGGATGTTTCTCTGCTGATAGACCAAATAAGTTATGTTCTGTTGCATGATGCAGCATCCCAGAGGCAAGAGTCAAGGTTATTGATCAACACTCACCTCCATAATTGCATTGCCGTCTATTTAATTTGCTGTTAAGCCCCTCATTAATTACCCTGTTTTTCATCTGGGCATAGCTATTAATCTCTTAGTCTTTGATCTGTTTAATATGCCTTGTGGACTAGTCTTGACATATTCTACAGTCGTCTGAACACATTCAGGAAGTCCACCGACTTCGTTAATGCCGTTGGACTGGAGAAAGATAAATGTACGCCAGCAGAATGCAAAAGAAAAACAGTTGTGCGTATTTTAAGAAAAAAGAGAATAGCTCTGGTTCAGAGATTTTTAAACTATGACAGCAGAATACCTCAGTGTGTCTCTAAGCTTGTATTTACTAAACAAAGTCACAAACCGTTGAATGTATTAACATTTAGATTCTCTTTGAGATGTTACACACTTGAAGGAGGAGAAACATTTACAAAAATGTGTCTGGTCTCTTTCCAACGTTTCTGTTGCCAAATCTGGGTAAAAACTGACTTTCAAACTCAATCTCCCCAGCAATCAATCTTCCCCTGGCAGGGTAAGTCCGTCGAAAACTAGGAGCCGTGACTATGAAGAAAGTAACATTTCAATTTCTCTCTTCAACTCTTAGTGGCACCCAGCATATGTTAGCCTTGGCACTGGATGGAACCATTAAGAATGGCCGAGGGGGGTGTTCTTCCAAAAGGAAATGGAGAAATTGAATAATTCATCTTGAGCTCTGTGTTGTTTGCAGTGGGTATGACTTTACAAAAAAAGTTTGTGATTGAACTCGTAGCTTTATATAACGTCGACAAACTACAGAAATATTTAAGAATGCTGCTAGTTTGAAGCTTCACGTTTTTTAGCTTGATGAGAAATAAAACCTTGGTGTTCAATGTCTTTAAATTCTGATTCATGATGTCTTAGGCTACCAGTCTCTATCTTCTGGAAATACTTTAGTGGCAAATGTCATTGTTTCTTCTAGTACAATTATTGTGCATGTTCCCCTTCTTTTAGTTAACGCACCAAATGATTAGATCAGTTAAAAGGACGAATGGTCATTTATTGCATTCTAGAGATTATTAATAACTAACAACATCATTGTGTACAGTAAATCAACAATGATGTTTTGTATGGCCTGTTCCTTTTTCCGATGAATTGCTGTGTAAGTCTGAAGTGTCAGCTGTGGTGGGCTTTTCTAAGTGATTGGCCAAATGTCAGGAGAAAGAGCGAGAGAAAACCCCTTCCAGTATATCCATCTTAAAGGAGTGACAAAAATCAATGGGTGAGATGCTTATCAGGAGCATGTTAATAATTCATTGCAAGCCCATGGCAGGTGTATAATTGATCAAGGGGCGATAAGTTGTGGTGATAAATATTTCAAGGGTTGCTGAGAGACAAGGAAGGAGCCCTGACTTGTCAACAGACCCCAAGCGTTCTCAACAGGAGACTGGTCTTATTGGGTCCCCCCTATTCTACAATCATTTTCTCTGAATGCCTGTGTGCTGTTAGAGACGACTCCCATGGTGAAGATCAAAAGAGCTGGAACATGCACAGGCTAGCTAAAAATGTATTGTTCAGGTCTATGGATCAACTCTGACATCCCAAGGGCCAGACCGCTGAAATAGGATGGGCTACAGAGGGGAGGGGGCGCTTTAAGTGGACACACTAGTAAGAGATATAGCAGTCACTTGTAGGGGATTGATGGATTGTGACTATCTTCTACTTGCTGAATGTATTTTTTCATTCTGTGTAGGGAATTCACAACAGGTATAAGATGGATATACAACCACTATGATCTAAGAAGGCCATACTGAGGTAGAAACAACCTCAGCATACTTTATAAAGCTGGATTATAAGACTTTGGCCCATAAGGGGGGTAAAGCCACCTGCAAATGGTAAAGTACCATCCTTTCATGTCTTGAAATATTGTCAAGGGACAATAGGCCACTTTTTCCTTTGCATTCGTGAGCATTGTAAGGTAGCATACATGTTAACCCTGATATTGCGATGGATATTAGTGACTCGTATAAGGTTTCAATTCTAAACACAACCAACATCATCATCTGAAGTGTTGAACACCTACACAAACTCAAGTATGAATTCATTTTGAATAACAAAAGACCAATTCAGAAGAGCCCAAAGGCAAGTCAGATGCTGACCAGAAAGATTGAACAATTATCCAATCCAATCCACTTTATTTATATAGCACATATTAAAAACAGAGGGTTTACCGAAGTGCTTCACAGCAAACATAACATTATAATAACAAATATTATTACAATAATAGATAAAAGGCACACATAAGAATAGATAAAAGGCACACATAAGAATAGATAAAAGGAACACATAAGAATAGATAAAAGGAACATACAAATCGATAAAACATAGCTCAAACTGACTCGAAAGCGAGGGAAAAGAGGTGGGTCTTCAGGCGGGACTTAAAAGTTTGAAGGGTGGGTGACAATTTGATATGGGGGGGCAGGTCGTTCCAGAGCCTGGGGGCTACCGCTGAGAAGGCTCGGTCTCCCCTGGTCTTGTTCTTGGTTTTTGGGACTACGAGCCGCAGCTGATCCCAACTTAGATCCACTGTTTGCTTTTGAGGAACTTTGAGAACTCATAAAACTAATCATCTCTCCACAGTATTGCTGTATTGCAGATACCATGCCTGAACTACAGGTCACCTAAACGTAATGAAATACATTGTATAGCTTCATTCATAGTTCTTTGAGAATGGGTGCAGTTCTTTTTTCAAAAAGATGGAGAAAATTCATGGGTCTGAAGTTAACTTTTATGTAACTAGAATCCAGCTAAATGTGTTGCACAACATTTAATGAATGTAATAACTTTAAGTTACACTTCTAAATGATGATACACACTCTTTTTTTAAAGGTGAGCAACAGGAAGTCATTACACATCCTGCATTCATTCATGCAATACATCGTCATTATGCACTAGTTTCCTAATTGTATTAATTGTACCATTGTTATTAAAGTACAAATAATTCAGCAGCATTTTGTTCCCAAATAAAATGGTGCTTTATAGAGAATAAAATAGAGCACTCTGTCCCATAGGCGAGAACAAAGAGATAATAGAACACACAATGTCACACGTAAATGAAATGTTCAGCACAGAACGGGCATGATGGCCCTCATTTGTTTGTTTCCACTGCCCGTAATGAAACCAATAAAAAAAATGGCACGTCTCATCATAGATGATTAAACGCTATCAGACGGTGAACTGTGGTATGAAAGCAAAAGACAAATGAAAATGGGGAAATTATCTTTATATCTTTATAACACCTGTGTAGGACAGTATTTTATGTGCGAGTGCATAAATATTCTATTGAATTAAATGCAACACCTTAATCCAGGGCTATTCAATAATGTTAAAAAGTAATCTACTTTTTTTTAAAAAAGATTTCTTTTGGGGACAGAGTGCCTTTATTCCAGAGTGTTACTGTAACATCCCATCATGTCTGCTAAATTATTCATGTCATGTTAATCAGGTTCATGTTATTGTTTCACGTTTAGTTCATAGCCCAGGTTCGATTTATGTTAGTCAAGTCTTTTTGTTCACCTATCTAGTCCTGTCATTGCACTTCCTGTTTTATTTTGTACTTACCTCTTGTCTCTCATTTCAGCCCCCCTTACTTCCTCCCTTTGTGTGTGTTCCCGCCATCGTCAGCGTCTACCCCGCCCCTGATTGTTTCCACCTGTTCCCACTTACCTCATGTATACAGTAAATAGTCCTGTCTCCCTTTGTCCTGTGCCAGTTCGTCTTGTGCCTTGTGCCATTAAGAGAGCCAGCTTGTCACGCCAAGAGTTTTTTTAACTTTGTGATCATAGTCAAGTTTATTTAGTTTATAGTTTGCTTTGCTACGTTTTGCCTCTCAGGAGTGATTTTTGTTTGAACTTTATACTTATTCAAAGTAAAGACCTTTTGAACAACAAACTTTCTTTTGAGTCGTGCGTTTGAGTCCAAGGGTCCTTCTCACTTCGGTTAAATGAAATCCTTGCGTCCCTCACTTGCGTCGTTTCCCTGCGACTAGTCCCTCCCACCAGGGAAGCATGGAGAGACGCAAGGAAACCACGAGAAGCAGGGAAATGAGTTTTAAGAGCAATGGGACGTCCTTTCCTCCGGAGCGTCACGTGAAGCGACGTCCGTTTGATGACGCCGCACAGCTGATCGTCTGACAGCAGCTCAGTCCCCGTTATTTCCACACACCTGTTAGTGCCTGTTAGTACACATTTACTGACACAAACATTTGTATCATCTGTTGTAGACCCCAATAAATAAAATCAAATAAGAACTCATTCTCAAAAAAGATAAACGCCATTCTTAAAATGTATAAACTGTAGTGCCGTGAAAAGAGAGTCGGAGGCGGTGTATTAAGAATGGAGTTCCAATCTTTATTATCCATTACTTTCAGAGAGGTTAACACATGCACTGCTCTGCCTGATGAGCTAGCAGGAATGGCAGCTAAAGCTACCGGTGTTCCCCACTAAAGGGTCCGTGTGGCAACACAATAAGCAAGGTGAATTATGTCCAATAACGTGTCACCACACAAGCCCCCCCAGAATTCACACATAAACAAAATCAGCATGGCGGGGAGGAACGACACGCCGACCCCCACGACTCCTGAGCACGGGAGTCGGAAAAGTGACTCCCGCCTGTGCGGCCCCCGGAAGGGGAGGGACCGGAACAACAGGTCTTAAATCCGTGACAGGGGACGAGGCCGGGGGGCGGCCCCGTCGCGGAGGTCGAGCCAGCACCACAGGCTGGTCCAAGTCCAGGTGAGCAGCCTTCACCCGGTCCACCGAGACGTGCTCGGCCTTGCCACCCAGGTCGACCACCAGGTGCTTGTCCCCGTGCTCCAAGACCCGGAAAGGCCCATCATAAGGGGGCTGCAGGGGGCCTCTGTGCGCATCGTGCCGGATGAACACGTGCTCCGCCGAGCGGAGCTCTGCGGGAACCTGGGACACCTGAGTACCGTGCTGAGTAGTAGGGATCGGAGCAAAGGCCTCAGCGGCGTCACGCAGGAAAGCCCGCTGGGCCGACGCCGACCAGGGAGCCGATGCATTTGGGAGGAAATCCCCCGGAACTCTCAGCGGCTGACCGTAGACCATCTCCGCTGTAGAACACTGCAGATCTTCTTTAGGTGCGGTCCTCAGGCCCAGCATCACCCAGGGCAGCTTGTCGACCCAGTTACCGTCCGTAAGGCCGGCCTTGAGGGCCGCCTTCATGGAGCGATGAAAGCACTCGCAGAGGCCGTTAGCCTGAGGGTGGTAAGCGGTAGTCCTGTGCAGCTTAACCCCCAAACCGCCTGCCACAGCGTTCCAGAGCTCGGACGTGAACTGAGAGCCCCTGTCTGAGGAAATTTCTGACGGGGTGCCAAAACGACACACCCACGTTGCAATGAAGGCCCGGGCAACGTCTGCGGCTGATGTCGAAACGAGCGGAACCGCCTCCGGCCAACGGGTCGTTCTGTCCACCATGGTGAGGAGGTAGGAAAACCCCTGAGAGGAAGGCAACGGACCAACCAGGTCAATGTTGACGTGATCAAACCTCCTCTCAGGCACCAGGAAACGCTCCAACGGGGCCTTCGTGTGGCGGTGCCAGTGTGAGAAAAAGATTTTAGAGAGTACTTGTCCATGGACAAGTGAGTTTGGCAATTTACTTGTCCGAATACATCTTTCACTTGTCCAGAATGGACAAAAATTGGGGCCACTGGAATCTTCTTCTTCGCCATCGTATTTTACATTTTCCCACGGTTTTTATGACACCGCTAACGTAAGTGAGCGGTAAGATTTTACTCCATCACACAAAGGGTTGGGTATCGTTTGGATTTTAACGATTCCGGTTCTGCTTTTCGATTCCGGTTATTTTCGGTTCCGGTTCTTTGAGAGGGTCAAAATAAGTCCTATGACAAACTGGGAGAAAAATATATTTATGAAAACATTAAGTCAAATCTGTATTACTATTTATAAATCACTTCATACTGTTGAATTTCGTTACGGTTATTGAATACAATTATATAAAAATAATCTCTGCATTGTTTAGTTAGTTCTAAGTGGTGCAGTTTGAGAATGTACAATTGGCCCAGTCTCCTCTGATGTTACACTGCAACCTGCCTTTGAGACAGAGTCCAACCACACATGTCCAACACATAGGCCTAATAATAATAATGATACATTATATTTATAGCCTATAGGCCTAGCGCTTTTCTACAACTCAAAGACGCATGCACGCATTTATTTACACATGCTGCAGCTGCCCAGCTGCTCACTGTTTGTAAAAGTAAATAAATAGTATTTTCATTTCAATAATGTACTTTCTATACCCTGCTTCATAAACAATACTGACATCCCTGTGCTCCTCCGAGTCTGGGGGTCCGGGATGTGAGGACAGCGCGAGGACACAGACAGGGAGGCTGCTTCACTTCATAAAGGAAATGGCGGTCAATATTAACAACACAGGAGCTAAAACGCTTAATAACCTTCATTACGTGTTAGAGAAAGAAAGTTTGACAAAGATGAGGCTGTTAAACGGGCAGCCGATCCGCTGTGTGTAGAGAGAGAGAGAGAGAGAGAGAGAGAGGAGAGAGAGAGAGAGAGAGAGAGAGAGAGAGAGAGAGAGAGAGAGAGAGAGAGAGAGAGAGAGAGAGAGAGAGAGAGAGAGAGAGAGAGAGAGAGAGAGAGAGAGAGAGAGAGAGAGAGAGACGCTGAGCTGCACCATGCAGCGATCAGCTGATACGGAGCATAGAGAGAGCTGCAGTCCGCGGGGCTCGGCCTCGCCTCCCGTCCTCACAACTCTTATTAATCCCGGTACCGGACAATTGTTATTTGTTCCTACTCGGAACCGAGTTTTGCTTCCCAACCCTGCCACTGTGCTACACTTCCCGCCCCGCCCCGTCTAACTGTACAGAAAGCGGCGAGATGCATTTCCTTAGGAATCAACAAGCAGAACCGAAACTAACATTTCTAAACGAACAATGGCATACACGTACAATTTGCGAATGAGTTCTGCCTTTTGTAAACAGAATATATCAATAATTTGTCAATAAATCAGGGCGAAAAACGTCACTTGTCCGCCGGACAAGTCAATTGAAAGATCTACTTGTCCGATATTGTAAATAACACGTCCCGGACGGTGGGACGTGTACTTTTTCGCACACTGGGTGCACCTTAGCGCGTTGACAAGCCACGCACTCCCTGGCCCAAGTCCTCACGTCCCTTTTCAGTCCTTGCCAAACGAACTTCGCCGCTACCAAACGCACCGAAGGTTTAACGCCGGGGTGTGACAGGCCGTGCACAGCCTCGAACACAGGACGCCTCCAGCTGGCAGGGACGACAGGCCGCGCCAGGCCCGTAGAGACGTCACACAGGAGAGTAATGCCCGCGTCGCCGAACACCACGTCCTCCAAGCGCAGCCCCGCGCTCTCCACCTTCAGGGCCTGGACGCCGGGATCTGTGACCTGGTCTGCCGCCATGCGAGTATAGTCCAGGCCCAACTGGACGGCACCGATGACGACCCTGGAGAGGCAATCAGCAACCAGGTTCGACTTGCCAGCCACGTGCTTAATGTCCGTAGTGAATTCCGATATGTAGGACAGCTGCCGCTGCTGATGTGCCGACCAAGGCTCCACCACTTTTGACATGGCGAAGGTGAGCGGCTTGTGGTCGACAAACGCCGTAAATTCACGGCCTTCCAGCATGAAACGGAAGTGCCGCACGGCCAAATAAAGTCAGAGGAGCTCCCGGTCAAAGGCGCTGTATTTGCGTTCTCTAGGCGTCAGCTGGCGGCTGAAAAAGGCGAGCGGCTGCCAAGCGCCCTCCACCCACTGCTCGTGCACTGCGCCGACCGCGTAGTCTGACGCGTCCGTGGTGATGGAGATGGGAGCCGTAGATGATGGGTGTGCCAGCAAAGCCGCCTGAGCCAACGCGGTCTTGACCTCAGCAAAAGCGCCGTCCGCCTCTGCTGTCCAGTCGATCTCCTGGACGGGGGTCTTGCCTTTCAACGCTTCATACAGCGGCCGCATGATGTGTGCGGCCCGGGCGATGAAACGGTGGTAGAAAGTCACCATCCCCAGAAACTCACGGAGCGACCGGGCTGTGAGCGGGCGAGGAAACGCCGCAACAGCCTCCACCTTCGCTGGCAGAGGTGTCGCACCGCCCTTGGTGACGCGGTGCCCCAGGAAATCGATGTCCGACACCCCGAACTGGCACTTTGCAGGATTGATGATTAATTCGTGTTCGTTGAGCCGTGTGAAAAGGGCTCGGAGGTGGGACAGGTGCTCCTGCACTGAAGCGCTGGCGACGAGTATGTCGTAGAGGTAAACAAACACAAACGGCAGGTCCCGCAGCACCGAATCCATCAGGCGCTGGAACGTCTGAGCGGCATTCTTGAGTCCAAAAGGCATCCGCAGGAACTCAAAAAGTCCAAAAGGCGTTATCACTGCTGTCTTGGGAATATCCAGGGGGTGCATGGGCACCTGGTGGTATCCACGCACCAGGTCCACCTTGGAAAACACCCCCGTACCGGCCAGATGCGCCAAAAAGTCCTGAATGTGCGGCACCGGATAGCGGTCAGGCGTAGTGGCGTCGTTGAGTCGGCGGTAATCCCCGCACGGGCGGAACCCGCCGGTCGATTTGGGAACGACGTGCAGGGGGGAAGCCCAAGGACTGTCGGAGTGGCGGACAATGCCCAGGCGCTCCATGGTTGCGAACTCCGCCCTCGCTACAGCCAGCTTAGAAGGGTTCAACCGCCGGGCCCTGGCGTAGACAGGAGGCCCCCCGGTAGTGACGTGGTGTTCCACGCCATGCTTAGTGGTAAGTGCAGAGAAGGTGGGTAGCGACAGGTCTGGAAACTCGGCCAACAGTCTGAGAAACATGTCTGCACCTGACAGCGAGCCTGACAGCCCGTCGTACGCTGCGCTGCCAAGTGTGCACACAAGGGAAGAAAACGTTAAGGCATCAACCAAACGCCTATTCTTAACGTCCACTAAGAGTCCATGAGCACACAAAAAATCCGCTCCGAGGAGGGGAGAAGAAATGTCCGCTGTCACAAAATCCCAGCTGAAACGCTGTCCTCTGATGCACAAACACATAGGCCTCACGCCGTACGTGCGAATGGGACTGCCGTTAGCCGTCGTCAATCGCGGTCCGTGCCCC
This sequence comes from Gymnodraco acuticeps, assembly GCF_902827175.1. NCBI lineage: Eukaryota > Metazoa > Chordata > Actinopteri > Perciformes > Bathydraconidae > Gymnodraco > Gymnodraco acuticeps. Next base: position 1,918,281 of record NW_022989913.1, read on the forward strand.
CCACGGGCGACGTCTTCACTCGACGCTGGAACTACGCTCCGTTGAGCGCCCGTGTCACACAGAAACAAGCTCCCCGAAACGCTGTCGCTGACGAAGAGGAGCCTGCACGTGCCGCCGACGCTCAGAGCCACTACTGAGCGCCGGCCCCTCCGTTTCCCGGGGGTTTGTAGCTGCACGGAGCGATGCATCTCTTCGCCCTTGTCCCGAAACGTGCGTGGTAAACGCACTCTCCGGCGTCTCCACGCCGGCTAGCCACAGCCGTGTCCGGCCTCCGCCACGCTTTCTTGACTGCCGGTGGGCCGCTGAGCGTCGCGGCTAACGTCTCTGCCCCGGGCTGTTGCGTAGCCAGGAAAAAACGATCCGCTTCCTCAGCCAAAGCACGGGGCTCCGTGGCAGGCGTGTTGGCCAGCGCCGTCTGTACCCGGGGAGGCAAGTGACGCAGGAAAATCTCCGTGAATAAAATCCGGGGATCTTCCACCCCTAGCAGATTTAGCATTTTCTCCATTAGCTGGGATGGCTTGCTGTCTCCTAGGCCTTGAATGTCAAGTATCTGGCGGGCCCTCTCCTTAGCAGATAAGCTAAATGTCTTAAGGAGAAGGGCCTTAATCGCCTCATATTTGCCATGATGTGGGGGGGCTGCGATGAATCCCACCAACCTGGACGACGTGGAGCTCCCCAGCGCTGCTACCACATGGTAGTATTTTAGGTTCCCGTCACGGACCTGTCGGCAGGCGAAATGTGCCTCCACGTGTGCGAACCATGCCTCCGCGGCGTGCTCCCAGAATTCCGGCAGCTTTATGAAAACATCGCGCTCAGCCATGTTCGTTAATTTTCCGGAAACTTTCTCGGAAAAGTCAGGGTCACCAGTGTAGTGCCGTGAAAAGAGAGTCGGAGGCGGTGTATTAAGAATGGAGTTCCAATCTTTATTATCCATTACTTTCAGAGAGGTTAACACATGCACTGCTCTGCCTGATGAGCTAGCAGGAATGGCAGCTAAAGCTACCGGTGTTCCCCACTAAAGGGTCCGTGTGGCAACACAATAAGCAAGGTGAATTATGTCCAATAACGTGTCACCACAAAACGAACATTAGTTGGATTAATATTGATTAGAGTGCACAATAGAAATAAAATAATTGAGAGAAGAAAAAGAGATATATTATCTATCAAAACCCAGTTAGATTAACATTCATTGGATTGCACACTTTGTGTGTTTGTGTGGATATGTAGCACATTAACATTTTAAGCACTTAATGACTGACTGAATGGAAATGACAATAAATGAAAATGTAAAACGAAAAAAGCGATCATGAAAATGTTTCCAATAAATGAATAAAATGATTTGTGTCCACTTTGTTGTTCAGATATATCACATATTTGTAACTAAATGATATATTAATTGAAACAAAACACGGTATAAACTGAGGAGTGAGTCCCGTGAGTTTCATGTATTTTCTTCACTCCGCTGGGAAACTGCTCTCATGTCAAGAAGCATCAGATCAGTGCATGCACTGCATCGTCCAATCAGTGAGAGATACACAGTAAGGGGGCGGGGCGAGTGTCTGAGGATATCATCGAAGGATGGTCTGGTGGTTCCTCGATTATAGCTCCTCCATTATCGCTCCTCGATCCTCGCTCCTCGCTCCTCCGGCAGAAATAAGGCCATTGGGACGCTACTCAAGATGGCGAAGACAAATCAACTTCCGGTGAGACCGAGACCGAGGAGTGAGGAAATTAAAAATAAGAGAAGTGAGAAGGGCCCCAAGTGTCTATCGAGGTTCCTAACAGTTACATTGAGAGATAGAGGGGAAGACATTGCCTGAAACCTTGGGCGGGCTCGGGTTTCGAACCCACCTACTAGCTTTAATGACAACTCCTGTCATTGATTGCATCTCTGCGTGAATGATTAGATAATTTCACCTAAATTAAATCAAATTAAATGATGTTGATGGTTAAATAGCTTCACATGTAGGCCTACTGAGTTCCGAACTTGCCATTTAGATCTATAAAGGCCTTGGGGCTATGTTGTTTTATTTAATTAAACACAATATATGCACTTCCTATGCTGTTGTAGTATTTACTGTATCTGAAGCTCTTAATATGATTGCTCATATTTCAAGACATCTTTTTCCCGGCCCCTTGCTTTGGATCATTTTCATCAACCGGCCCCCATTCCAAACTAATTGAATAGCCCTGCCTTAATCCATCGCCATGTCTAATTAACTAATGAAACTATGAATAATTATCAGGATATATAACAACGGAGAATTGTATTTTTATTTACATTTCTGTCTGAAATGTCAATTTGTATTAATTCACACTGAACTAAACAGTGAAAACAGTGGCAGTGTAATTTGTTAATACGCAGATTAAGTAACATGTTGAGGGAAGTTACAAGTATTTTTGAGAAGTTCTATCTAAAACTATTTCAATTATTTTAGGGAGAAAAAACTAAAATGGTTATATGAGATCAAATAAACAGTTAGATTAATCAACTTCACATTTGTATTGATAATAAACCTAATATTTCACAAGCAACATGTTGAACTATGATGGAATCATTCATTTACAAAGACACAGCCTTTCTTTCATCTGCTGGAACATTGATTGAATCATCCATCATGAATTAAACAAATTTGAAACAAACACTCATAATTAGGAGACTGAATAACCATAGATTGAACCTGAACATCTTCTTCTGTTTGTTTTTCTATCAGAATACATTAACAGTGTTGGCTTTCTGTAGATTTAATTCTCTGCGGGGGATCTGGAACGTCAAATGAAATAGCAGAGGGGGATTTATTTTTCACTGGAGACAAACACAGCTTGAAAAAATAATACAAGGCAACCCAGATGTTACATAAGCAGAGTTATCTTATTTGGTTCATGCGGTGTAAAGAAGACTATCTGGCTGGTAATGAAGCACAGGATGAGTAAAAGCTGTTTTTCCAAACACACATCTTCTCTTTCCAGGCTTTGTTAATGGATGCTGTGACTTTTGCATATAGTCTTTTAAAGAGCAAGTCTTTACTGAGGCTTTGAATATCTTCAGAAAACTCAAGGTCACCTACATTTAAACACAAAACAGCTTTGAATTGTGAGAAGATTTGCCTGGTATATTAAGACCATGCGTTATGAGGCCTGTATTATCCATGGCCAGCTCCTCATTAGCTACCTGCTGCTGAAATGAAGTCCAGTGTGTCCATGTTTCCAGTAAATAGTTTAAAATGCCTCGGGAAATATAATAAGAAGAGGCTAACTGTGTAAGAAGGGAACATTCAAGCAAGTCTTCAAAGTTCTTTATTTAAACTCGTACTCTAATGAAGCATAGCCTCAAATCATAAAAAGATGACAAATTATTAATTTAAAATGATATTCTACTCATTGCTCTGATTAATCTTTTCCATATATGGACAACTTCTAAAGCTCAAACATCTTTTAGATATAAGTGATCCCTGAACTGCTTTCAGATACCACCGGATTCATTTCATATTCTAATCTGCGGGGTTGAGCATCAAGGATAAGAATCTTTGGCTGTCTCCGGCTCTCTGCCCACATTTGAATGACCCCCCACTGTGTAAGAGGGGATTAAACTATAATGTGAATCCTTTATTCTCCCTTTAGTCAATTCAACTAAATTGTGCCCAACCTGGGCAAATCTTTTATGTTATAATATAATTGAGGGATCATAACTCAGCTGGAATACGCAGATGGAGATTGTGAAGTACCTGACCTTACCTGATGCCTATTGACAGAGCTCCCTTTTTTAGATTGAGTTATGGCTTTGCCATTTGTGCCTTGGATTCCATATTCTGGAGCCGTATGTTAATGGTTGATTTTAATTAAATATTTCCAAGTTTTAACTTTAAAGACTTGAAATAACTTCAGCTATGCAGCTACAGGCAGAGTCATCTTTTTTGCTGCTGTTGGTGGGATATCTGAACCACTGGCATCTTCTAGTCGGGCGAATCAATATCTATCTAAGGGGGGTGCGTAATATGATAATACTGGGTAATTATCGGGGCAGGAGCATGATTAGTTTCATCGTTTTTAACCTCTCAGCTTTCAGCAGAATCAAATCTGGCATCTCATTGAATATTTCAAGAGTGTGCTACAGAAAGGCAGGAGAATAAGTCATTTGATGCGTTTCAAAGGGACCATATCTCACTCTCTCTGCCACTGGAATTGTTGCTATAATTACACTTTGAGAGCACATCACCTTACTTACATATGTTACTGTTGAACACATTAACCTTGTTATCATTATCATGCCGGTTAAATGCATATTAGCATGGGCTCCACCGATACTGGAGGCAGATACAGATATTAATATTTAACAATATTAGAATAGTTAAAGGGGCAATATCTGCTTATGACATTAAATACACTTTTCTTTGTGCCAGTTGACAGTACCAGGAAATACTATTGTAATTTCATCATCATCAGGTTATTTTTGACCTTGGATATAATAATTGATGAGAGAACTTTAACATCTATTTCAACATCAGTGAGCTTGGTAGCCGCTATAAATTTCAATCATTTTAGGGATCTCATCCACATTGACTTAAGCATTAAGCGTCCAAGTACATTACGCTCTATAAACTCTAGCAAGAGGACATTGAGATTGGAATGTTCTATCAAAAGGAAATTGAAGATCTAATGTAAGTCGAACATACTCAAAATGAAGCTAATAAAACATTATACTACAGTTAACGGTTTAATAATTTATTTTGCCGTAAATGTGAAATGACATGCCGATACTGATATTATCTACAATTAACCAACCGGGCCCGATAATATCAGGTCACTATCAGCCAGGCTCTGAAATTGGATCAAGGGACTTAAAATGACAATACATGACAAAAAACAGCATGACCTTGTGGATGACCAACATTTTAGTGCACTGATCAAATAAAAAGGAGCGAGCGTATCTATAAACCTTGCATTCATCTCCTCACTGCAGCACCTAAACACCTAACTGGCCAGTTATTCCCCCGTGGAGGACATCCAATAAGACAATATCACTCAGCGCCTCTCTCCTGTTGGGCTGAGATGACAGATCTCCAATTTCCACAGAGCTTCTCAGATCTTTTCTTGGATTGGCCATGATTGGATAAGTGGTGGAGAATATGATCAACAGTCTCTCTTTACCAATAATGCTTTGCAGTGAAATAAAAGATACACAGGTAGAACCTATCCCCAGCGATAAAGCTCGGCCATAAAAGGTTCTCTCACCGGGTAATTAATCTTGCAGGGGGTTGGTTACATTTCACACTAGTACTTAAGTTCAAAAGGCGCCGTTGCGATAACTGACCTCAGCAGTTTTTGTATTGCAGTGGATCTTTTCCTGTCTTTTTAAAATATGGTGTCTGAGTGTTGTGCAATAAAGAAAGGAAAGTGACAATGTTCGACGAGAGAAATGGGTAATTTCTTTTTCTGCTGACCAAAAGGCTTCTAGTGTTTTCAACAGATGGGGAAAAAAGTTTAACTGTTGTCCTCTCACCGACTGTCATTGAACATCATGCTGGGAATGAAGCTGTGCTGCGCTCCAGACATTTTTGCAGTTGCGTTTCATTTATTATTCACTGCTCCTTGCCAATAACAATCTCCTCACTAGTTTTCACACACTCGCACTTATTCTTTCACCTCTCTCCGACCGGGGTTCAATGGTCTCCTCTGAAATAGCTTCATGCGGCTTTAGAAGTGCCACATTTTCTATGTGGCACATCTCTGGAGGTGTCTGGTGCCACTTAAACGTTCACACCCTCTCCCAATGTCATGGTACGCTTCATCCAACTCCCAGCAAAGGGACAAGGCAACAGGTCAGGGCCAAATCGTCTTTCTGTTGATCCAGCGATCGTGCTGCCGCTGTGCAGCCCTGAACCGTGGGCGCACCGTGGAGCGACAGAGCAAAACAAAGTCACTCATCTGAAGGGTTATTGTTGTGTCAATTTGCTGAATGCCTGCCAACCTCCTATCAAAGACCTTTTTCCACCTGAGAGAAAAATATCACTCAAGAGTACATTTTACAATTAGATCATCCAATTTAACTGACAATGATTGATGTAGTTGAAAGTTGTTTCATGCCATTTCTTTTCTTTTAATATTATTATTGTCCCGGTTGCTATCTGGGATGATTTTTAATAGTTTTTTGTGCTTATCTGATGTTACTGAAAATAGACATTTTAAAAAGTGCTGTAAAATATATATTGCATTGATGTACCTCCTTCCAATACGAAAAAAGAACAAGAATAATATTCAAATGATATGTTGGTCAAAAAAGTGAAAAGATAACGGTAATTTAAAAGCTACATTTTTTTTAAATTAATTTTGTCAATACAGGCTGCCTACAAAAATGATTTCAATGCTGTTATAAGAAAACTTTTGGTTAAAGTGAACACTGATATACCGGCATAAAAATCTGTAGCCAGAAAGAAGGAGTTGTATACTATTCATTATGAGCATCACATTCTTTTTTTAACTATGGACCCATTTATCTGGAGTCCTACCTAAGTTAATGATGCGTGCAGGCATTTTCAAAGGAGAAATGTGGACTTCAGAGAGTAATGTTAGAGCAAAAATAACTAACAATAGAAGGACAAAGTTGAAACTGCAGAGCTAATAGGTGGCAAAAAAAAAGCTTATGGTGGTTGCATATAATGCACAGCGGACCCCTCATTCCAGGTAATACAACAATTGGACCGGCTTTCCACAGAAGAGAATCCATCCATCTCAAGCCATCAATTATTCATTTTGCTCGCCCTTTCTCTCCAGCACAGCTACAAGAACAAAGCTTTCTCTTGGAATTGCTCGGAAATAGGAGAAAGGTCCTCCTCTCAGTCTGACAGCTTCCACAAAAACATGTGCTGAGGTTCCTTAGTGAAAGACTCAATATAGAGAGGTTTCACCCATGTAGATTTAACTACTATGAATTGAGTTAAAGGTCTCCTATTATGCAATTGTTAACCATATATTATGGGTCTCAGATATATAGAAAATTAAATATATAAAAAACATGTATATGATATGTTTTGATATGTGCTCTCTCCAGTAACCTACAGGTTAGCTCTGAGTCTTAGCATGCTTGCTAATGTAAACAAAGACCATATTACGTCCAAAACAGTCGGGCATTGTTTCTGATAGCAACGTTTCTGATGTGCCGTGGGTCCGCATTGCCGATATTACGTCACATCGGACGCAAATCTGGATCAGCTCCATTGTACCTCCGTTTTTAGAGATTTGGGTACGGAGGACAAGAGAGAGGGTTTTATTTTCTGACACTGCGTGAGTTCCCCGAAACACCGGGGACACATATTTATGTATAAAAGACATCAAAAAGTGCACTTTGCATGATAGGTCCCCTTTAAAACCATGAAACGCACATATCAAATACATAGGAAGTTATAAAGTGCGTGTATTAATAGAAATGTCATTATACCCCATAGCTTTACATCAGTAAGAGAAGACCAACGCCTCAAATGTAAAGCCCATACAAATATCTCAGAACAGAGGATACAATCCACACTGGAGTTGATATTATCCATAAATAATAATGTTTTCTTATGCTCATCATGTAAAGTCTGCCAAGTCCAGTATGGTTTTGTGTTATTGTATGCATCGCACCAATCAACCATAAACACAGATATAAGTGCTAAGAGTTGATGCGCTCATATTCATTGTCCTTCTCTGCAGCAGAAAGCCACAGGTAATTATTGAGAGACGACGGAAACCCCTCATTAGGCTGATCCGGATGTCGCTGAAGACCTAATTAACACAGACTTGCTGGATTCGTAATCCTTAATTATTTGCCATTGAAAGATGATACTGGTTTATTGTTGTGATGGGAGAGCTGTTGAGACCAATCAGAGGATCATGAAATCGCTGATCATCAGTCTGTGCGAGAAATAAAGTTAATTCCTAATTTAATTGGCATTTCAGACAAAAAAGGAATTAATCCACATTAGCTGATTTCATACTGGGGAACTTTATGAAGGTTATTCAAGGTCACTAGCTTCAAGGGAAGTGCCATGCCTCCAACTACTTTCATGGGCTTAGCTGCCCTTTCAATTAAAATCCCCTCATTAAAGCTGATAGAAGATTTGAAAAGGACTATTTACACTGAAGTAGGAGAAACTATAAATGCAATAAGAAAATAGGGGCAAGGGTTTGAAAACATGGCTATAACATGTACTAAAACAGATATACCATCAGATCATTTGCACAAATGAACATAAAACAACCTAGGAATATGTTTATTGAGTTATACTGCATTGGTACAGGATTTTGGGTTTGGTTAACGACGTCATTCGTTGCACTGAAAGCTGTTTATTTCACAACTCCCAGACGAGGAGCAGAAGTTCTGTGCGAGGTTTATTCTGAAAGTTCTGGCAGGTGTTTCTCTGCACTGTAGTATGCTGGTCACTTGAACTTATTAGCATGGTTTGTCGAGCTTACTGGACACGATTGGTGTCAAACTGTATGCAGACAATGTTTAACTTAACATCTGTGGCACTTAAAATAGTAAATGTTTTACAATGGCATCAGTTGAATATGGATCCAAACTAAAACTCTTTCAGGCAGCAATCCAATGCAGATTCAGACCGTACCAAAGTGGGAACTGATGGTTGAGTGTATATTGCTATATTTAAGCACGTATAATCAGTTGTAGTCAATACAGCGTTAGAGCATGTGCTAAAGTGCTAAAATATATGAATTAAATCATTTATCAAAGCTCTAGTTTAATGACAAGGATCTTACATTACTCACTACAATATCTGTGAATGGCAACTAAAGTATGGTTAAGGTGAGGAAAATGTTATGGCAAAGATAAACTGTGTTTTAAGTATGGTTTTGGTCAGACTAAAACACTACTTGCCTGGAAGAAAGTCAGCGAACTAATGTATTTTTTCGCTTAATTTAATTCCATAGATTACATGAGAGACTGTAACAGGACTGCCTCCAGCTTTACTCTGCACGATGAATATGTGTGGCTTTATTTCCTATGCACAGGGATGGGTATATGTCTTGTACTGTACCTGAATATTGGAGCACTACTCTGGCACAAACCGTATGCTGCATTCAAACTGAATGTTGACAGTGGATATTATATGGGAGGTATGTTATTGTCCGATGAAGACATATGATACTTCCTAGGTATACATGGGCTGGATAATAATAGTATCACCCTTTTGTCATTTTTATCAGTTCTTTAAAATCTCCATTTCCCTTGTTACCATTTGTACACACTCTCTTCCCTGTTTCCATGGAGGCCAACCAAGGCAAGTATACAATGAAAATAGGAACAGAGCTAAATGTTTTCCATCTCAATTTGAGAATCCTAGCAACAAGGTGGTCAGCACTTCAGCCATGTTGTGCTCCGACGTCTCTCTGAGGAAGGGAGGCTGTTAATTCAGCGCATACATTAGTTTAGGAACATTAATCACGATTGATTTACACGCAGTAGCCATCACTTGTGGTTTGTACATAATGTGACAATAAATGTACCCAACCTACACATTGCCTTTTGCCCTTGATGTGACACAAAAAAAGCGGAACGATTTTTTTTTTTGTGGTGAAGGTGGTTTGGATTAGAACATGTTAATAAACTCTAGATTGAAAGGGGTTGTATTCACATTCTGACCTTCTGAATGAAAGTCTTATACATGTAAACCCGCTCAGATGAATTCCAGAAAGGTATATTTCAGGATTCATCAACACATCACTTGGATCCAGGTAAGAGGATCACACTCTCTGCAGACCCCCCAACCACTTCAATTAGTGACCTCCACAGGCTTCTCTGAACAGAGTGCTGAGATTCTCTTCAAATCCACATGATCAAATTGTATGATTAATGCTTGCTGTCCATATAGCTAATGTTAATCATCCGAAGGTTCACAAGGCCATTAATACCTCTCCTTATACAGGATGAGAAAGCTGCTTTAAGCAGCATTTTATGATACGCCCTACAGCAATCCTTGCACTTTAGCATGGAAAGGGATGCTATGAAGCGAAGTGATTCATTCAGAGCACATCCAGCAACATCTAAAGTAATGGACCTTAACTCTTTAAGACAATTTTAAAGCATTGTGAAAGCTATGTAAATATATTAAGGCAAAGATAAACAAAATAAAGAAGTCAGTAAAATGTTGAAATATGCAAATATGATTCAAATCTGATGTTTAAGACAGGAGTGGGGAACCTCTTTCCTCTCAAGGGCCATTTAAATGTTTTCTACATCCTCCGAGGGCCGTACAAATGATTGACCTCTGCTTAGACATACTAAAATCACAGCCCATTCTTTTCGCCTTTCTTTCATGCTGAAAGCAACCTCTTAATTCAGATATCTTACCATGACTCGCACATGCATGCACGTGCACGGTTGTGGCATGACCACCCAAACAGAAAGATATGTACACAAGATGTGTGCAAATGTATTTAGTTTCCTATCCATGATTTAAGTGGGGGGGGGGGGAGACCTAACCTCCTCTAGGGGGGTCCGAGGGCATGCTCCCCTGGGAAGATTTTTTTTTTTTATGTTGAAGTTAAAAGCATCAATCTGGTGCACTTTGAGAGCAACATTAAGAGATCTATGGATACATCTCTCAACATCCATATGAAACAGAACTGGAAGCAGATTTTATTTTTCTTTATGGATATTTTACAAATCACTCAAATCACCCTTTCAAACTGTATTCTTGTTTATTAATAACATCTTTTTTTTACTGTCATAGTATTTTATACCTGTTTACTTTATTTTCTTATTTTTTTATAACCAATGATCATATAAAGATGCGCCTTTACCTCACTGGTTGGAGAAAAAGCTTCTTATATTCGTTAGCATAGCTAGCTAACCAGATGCTAATAACAACAAAGTTATTACCAGTGGCGAGCCGTCAGGGCCCTCTAGGCCCTCTGTGAGGGCCTAAGATATTCTAAAAAATAATATTTGAAAACATTAAAAAAAAACATTTTTTAAAAATATTTTTTTGTTGTTAAATGTTTCATTAGTTTTACCAAAATAACTTGATTTAATTGTATTTAAAATAACATTTCCAAATAAATAAATCCTTCGAATCTGCCTGTTCAGTTTCTGTTGGAATGTGAAGGGTTAAATGCCGTCTCTGCGAGTTACTGTGAAGACGGAAGAGCTTGTTGGTCCCATGGATGTATAATAAGAACTGGATACAGCGTGGGAGGCGGGGCCTCATTCATTCCTATGAGTATGGAGTCAGATTTGGGTCAATATCCTAATATATCCTAATATAAAACAAGCTACTCACGAGCGGAAAATGTGCTTTTACACGCGCATAAAATGACCCTCGCGCGCAGATGAAACCCCCGCGAGCGGCTCTGCGCTCGCTCGCGAGAGAGACAGCCCTCTTGCTTGCTCGCGGGAGTGTCAGCCTCGCGGAGTCTGTCTACGCGCGCGTGAAAAGTTTCTGGCACTTTGGGGCGGAGCCACTGAACTTTGATTGACAGCTGCCAGGAAACCCGGGGTTGCCAGGTTTGATAAATGCCTGAACTGCCAAGAGCCGAGCAGTGACGGCAGCAAAATCAGTTGGACGAGATTGAATGGTAAAGTTGTCCATCAAAAACTATTATATTCGTAAAGTGTACAGCTAATATAGCCTATATATATATATATGATTCTGTTTTCTTCAAGGTTGTGTCTTCCTGGTCGAATGTACTTATTGTAAGTCGCTTTGGATACAAGCGTCAGCTAAATGCAATGTAATATACATTAATTTGATATAAAACAATATATTTTTCAGTGGGCTGTGTCCGTCGAAAACTGCTAGCTACTGTCTGCTGTACGCACCTAGATTTTGCTGCCGTCACTGCTCGGCTCTTGGTAGTTCAGGCATTTATCAAACCTGGCAACCCTGGGTTTCCTGGCAGCTGTCAATCAAAGTCCAGTGGCTCCGCCCCAAAGTGCCAGAAACTTTTCACGCGTGCGTAGACAGACTCCGTGAGGCTGACACTCCCGCGAGCAAGCAAGAGGGCTGTCCGCGAGCGAGCGAGTGCAGAGCCGCTCACGGGCGCAGAGCCGCTCGCGGGGGTTTAATCTGCGCGCGAGGGTCATTTTATGCGCGTGTAAAAGCACATTTTCCACTCGTGAGTAGCTTGTTTTACACGCTAGAATATTGACCCAAATCTGACTCCATAATGAGAGCTGCTCATTAGCGCATGATGATAAAATGGCCCAACTTTTGAGAGAGTGAAACGTCACAGATTACCCAGCATGCCTGAGAAGTACCCGTATGTGCACTCATAGAGCATGCGCAACTTTAACCAAAATGCTCGTTCACATCAAGCGCGTCAATTTGCGTACACGTAACAGCACCGCACGTTCATGACAGCATGGTAATGGATTTGTTGTTATCATGGATTTGATATGAACGAGGCGGCAGTTAGCAGCTAGCGGCTAGCTAGTAATGATGCTAATGTACACATCAATCGTTATGTACTTATATTACGCTGTAACATGATCTAGTGATATCCAACAGAGCTTCATTTAGAATGAAATAATTATTGCACTGTATATATATATATATATTTATAGACAGTGCAATAAGCTTCTAAGTGCAATACGAAGCTACAGGGACGTTAATAATGTCGGTAATATTAACTTTATTTAATACAACATTTACGGTACAAGATTTAATCATACAGCCCATGTAGTATGATAATGAATTACAGCAAACATGTGCAATATATCCATTATTACAGCTCCGTGGGATGGCAGTAAGACGATATGGATCCGTTCTTATTGTGCATCCATGGGTGAAGATAAACGCAACTCACATTGGTTTCTCATACAGCATCTCTGTAAACTACGTGTATTCACTGAATTTCACTCTCTGCCTTTAACGGCTCGTTGTCGCTCCAATAGCTTCAGCCCCCACCCTCCCTGTGAGCACAGTGTGCTCTGATTGGTCGGGACACGTAACATGAACGTGCCGGGCGGCGCGGTCCCGTGGGTTAGATGCACGTTCATAATGCAGAGGGAAATAACTCTCAGAATAACGTTATTAGCGCATTTTTACAACTTGAGGAACAAATGTTTTTAATAAGGGCTATACAAGTGTTCATACTGGGTCGTTTATTTAGTTTAAAAAAAATTATCCAACGAGTTACAGACCACTCTTTCCCCATGTAAGTCAATGGGAAAAAGTGTTTCCGGGCCTGGCAACCAAACGGAAGTGTAGTACCGCCGTTTGGCCAGCACGAATATTTTCATCTGAGTCCGGCGCACTTCCTGGGGGCTTGGTTGGTCCCTCTCTACATTCAAAGAGGGCCAGCTATAGTAACTCAACGAGAGAGTAATCAAATCAAATCAAGTTTTATTTATATAGCACATTTATAAACGATTTTTGGTTGAGCCAAAGTGCTGTATATATAATAAAAATAGCCTACAGTGAGACACTTTACGAGAGAGTAATGTCAAATGACAGTACAATTGACCAATCATATCTTCCCTCTAAATGGGTGGGCTTTATTATCGCGGACTTTATGACAAGTTCCGCCCGCTGTGAGGTCTGTAGAGGCTTCTCAATACTCAAATTTCCCCTCCTCGACTCCTCGGCCCTTTCTCACTTCTCTTATTTTTCATTTCCTCGCTCCTCAGTCTCGGTCTCACCGGAAGTTGATTTGTCTGCGCCATCTTGAGTAGTGTCCCAATGTGTAATATTTAATGCAGCCGAACCATTTATTACAATGCATTCATGTGATGACTTTCAAAGAGTAAAGCAAGCACTGCTGAATAAAGTATGAGTTTATCTTTTACGAAACGTTTTTTTTCATATTGAATGCAGTTGGAGGTCAACCAATCACAGAGCTTGAGAACTAATCACGGGGTTTGTCAAACAGAGCACATGGTGTAGTCCTAAACGATAGCTGGGAATTCTGGGTAGTGTAGTGTCTTCTGCCATCCTTTACTCCGAAAAAATATTTGTTTCTCCGAATCGAAGGGGAAAAATACAAAAGCATTGCACACAATTTAAACCAATCAATGTTGTGTAATTAACAAGGATAATCTGGTGTTTTTTAGTCGATGAGTAGTGCAGATATCACTGTAAAATCAATCGACAGTAAGGGGAATACTTACTTCCGGGTGTACAATTCTCTGTTATCCAATGGGAATGGACGCTCACATTGCCTTTAAGGGCAGCCGACACAAACGAATGCCGTGCTTCCATGAGCGTCAAATCCCGCCGCAGATGGGAATACATTGCAATCAGTTGAAAGCTATTTGCGTCCCTTTATGAAGCTGAAGGAGCCTAGGAGCGTCACAACTGCACGCCACGGACACTGACCAAACGTCGCTCCTGGACGATTATGGAGTGAGAGTGTGTTGGAGAGGTTTCAGATTGAATTGAGGCAAATATTTGTAATGTTCAGAGGTTGTTGTGTTTAATATTCATGAGGATATTTGTCATTGTTCAAATGATAATAAACATTTGCATAAAGCATATTTGTCCACTCATATGTTAATAAGAGTATTAAAAACTTGAAAAATATTCCTCTAAGGTACATTTAGAACAGATATAAAAAAATGTGCGATTAATTTGCGATTAATCGCGATTACCTATGGACAATCATGCGATTAATCGCGATTAAATATTTTAATCGACTGACAGCCCTAAAGCTTCTGCAGTGAGGTTCATGGCTGGCGAGGCACTGGCACTGACTCTTCAGGTTTACAAATATATATTTTGACCTCAATCAAAATATAATATTATTTTCAAAAGCTTTTTTTGTCTGATGCTTCAATTAATTTTAACAGACAGTTCAACAGGAGGATACCCAACACATTTAATTGTATCATTTAAATATTGAATTGTTCTCTCTTAGTAAGTGTTAGAGAAATAATTGACCTAGACTCCTAGATATGACGTACAGGACCAACCCTGACGTCTGTTTATCTCCTTTAAGGACATAGGCTGCTTCAGCCATAATGTTATTGTTCCCATTCTGTGACCGGTCAACACTAGGTCACAGATGGTCTTTGTTGTGGGTGCACTGGGACACTTCCTTCTTTGTTGTTTGTGGACTCCAGGGTATGACATATTCGAGGCCATAAGTGGCGGAAGCAGGTAACTCAGTGTGCCCAACTGTCTAAAGCTATCTTATCAAAATATGTTGATTACTCTCTGTGAAACCAGTTAAATGGGCTAGCAAGAGAGAGGCGCTGCAGAATTGACGTGGCAACCCACCTGTGCAGTCTCACCGTGACTGCTGTGATTTGTGACGTGAATGCTCCGGCCCAAACTCCAATAAATCATCAGTGTTTTGACATCAAAGCTCCTGCTCTACCTTGTCTCCTTCCTGAGTCGGTGACTCCCATGCATTGCTACACAGAAGTTTCCTCTACAGTCCTCCCATTTTCAATAAAATTGTGGTCTTACCTTGACTTGAAGATGAAGTCCATTTGCCTGTCCTTCTGGACACAAATCTATAGGTTACTTACGTAACCCCAGTTCTCAGAGTAACATGAAGTGAGATGTCTCACTATGGGATGCGCCTCATCGCGGAGCAAACAGAAGCATCAATCTCATTACGCCAATCCTGATTGGCTGGTGATCTTGACGTCAGCGTCAGGGAATTCACCCCCTATAAGTAGCTTGCGCCACGACGCATGCGTCATTCAAAATAAGCACCTCTTCTCGCTTCACCATAGCAAGGAGGGCCGTCTGGTGAGACATCTCACTTCATGTTACTCTGAGAACTGGGGTTACGTAAGTAACCTATAGTTCTCATTCATAACACTCCGTTCAATGTCTCACTATGGGAAATTGTAGCTCCCGTATTGTCAGACGAGCTTATCTCGAAAATCACCAAACCAACCAGCTCTGACTCAACCAGGTGCCCAGCACTGCTTGAGTCACACTGGGAGCAGAACGTCCAGCCTGTTAAGAGGCGGACAAAAGTGAGCGGCGAGGACCAGCTCGCCGCTGCACCAATGTCTTGGATGGGAGACATCCTGGACAGAGTCCAGGATGCAGCCAGACCCTGAGTCGAAAGAGCTCGCGGACCCGAGGGTGCCTGCGAACTCTGACTCGTATGAGCCCCAAAGCAATTGCTTCCACAAACCAGTGGGAGAGCCGTTGCTTAGTAATAGGCTTGCCCTTATAAGGGTTAGCCCAGGACACAAGGGGTTGGTCATTATGACAAAGCACCCTTGATCTGTCCCTGTACGTGCGTAAAGCACGGGCTGGACACGGCAAGTCCGGCCGCTGTTCCCCGGAGGAATACAGTGGCGGGGAGGATGCCTTAATGTCAAATGTGGTACCTGAACCAACCGCCTTAAGATAAAGGCAGGGTTGGGCTTCAACCACACTCTGTTTGCCCTGGGGCGAACTGAGTGCATGAAGACTGTACAGATAGTGCATGAGTGCCACTGGCTCGCTTGGCAGCTGCCAGGGTCAGCTTCATGTCACACTGTATTCAGATTGTACCACTCACGGGCCAGGCCCATAGAGCCAAGCGCTCTGGGTGTGGGTGAAAGATGGCCCCCCCCGCTTGGGACAGTATGTCCCTGCGTAGTGGGAGCTGCCATGGCTGCCCGCACAGCAGCTGATATATCTCCGCTAGCCAGTACATAGCTGGCCAGTGCGGAGCTATCAGGATAAGTGTGTGGCGTTGCTCTCTCACTCTGGCCAGAGTTGGGGGTATCAGAGCCAAGGGTGGGAACGCGTACAGAAGGCCCGGGGGCCAATTGTGCGCAAGTGCATCCACGCCTAACGGTGCATTTAGATCGCGCATCGAAAAGAACAGCTGACACTGAGCGTTGTCTTTCGATGCGAACAGATCCACCGCGGCTCTGCCGTAACGCACCCACAGCTGGCTCACAATCCTTGGATGTAGAGTCCAGTCTGCATAAAGTGGTATACCTCTGAACAGTAGATCTGCCCCGAGGTTCATCACTCCCGGTACGTGCGTCGCTCTCAGAGAGAGGAGACGTCTACCGCTCCATAGGATCAGTTTGCGCGCCAGTGTGTGTAACTGGAGAGAACGCAAACCCCCTTGGCGGTTAATATACAATATTGTGGTCGTATTGTCTGTCCTCACAAGGACGTGATGTCCCCTTAGGAAAGGCAGAAAGCGACAGGAGGAACACCGAGGCGTCCTCTTCGTCCTCATCGTAGTCCAGCTCGAGGACATCCTCCGCGGGTGAGACCATGGTGAGGTCTAACCGGGAGCCCCAGCTCGGTAAAGCGTGGGGTCCCGTTCCCGCGTGTCTTGTCCTCACCGGGTCCCGGCTTGCCAGGGCGCGG
This sequence comes from Gymnodraco acuticeps, assembly GCF_902827175.1. Lineage (NCBI taxonomy): Eukaryota > Metazoa > Chordata > Actinopteri > Perciformes > Bathydraconidae > Gymnodraco > Gymnodraco acuticeps. The sequence goes on from NW_022989913.1 coordinate 1,935,554, forward strand.
TATTCCGGTTCTGCAGCCATCGCAGATAATGAGCCCCAGACGCAATGTCCGCACGAGCCGGGGTTGTCGATAGCGCCTCGGGCGTGTTCCAGCCCGAGGCAGGACGAGCAGACCTGGTGTGTGTCTGTGCCCGAGATCTTCAACCCGCAGCCACAGAGTCGAGCCACCGAGTCCCTGACTCCTCTGGTGTGAGGGAGAGAGGCGTCCATCTTGTTCGCCTCGTGGCGTGGAGAGGACCCGCTCTCAACAGGTAGGTTGGGAGAAAGAAAAAAAAAGGTGTTACCACCCTGTCCTTAATCCGGAGAAAAGGACGGTGTGGGTCTTTTATTCCCGGAGAATACTGACTGGTGTGGCAGTATGCTCCTTTAATCCTTTCCTCCTCCGTGGGGAAGAGAAAATAAAGAGCTTCCTCGCTACCGTGGTGTCGATAGTGAGGGAGCGAGCTAACGCTAGCTTGAAAAAATCAGACCTACCTTACTTTCCGGGGAAAGAGAACGGCAAGGTCGATTTCAATACTAACTGGCGTTAGTATTACCATCTTCCTGCGAAGCAGAAGGAGTAGCCGGCGAGCGCCCGTCGACCAAAATGGTTATTTGGGTTCAGTCTGTGGACCGTTAAGCTTGTCCGGCTACTATAGAGATGTGCTCTGAATTGAGAAGAGGTGTTTGAATGACGCATGCGTCGTGGCGCAAGCTACTTATAGGGGGTGAATTCCCTGACGCTGACGTCAAGATCACCAGCCAATCAGGATTGGCGTAATGAGATTGATGCTTCTGTTTGCTCCACGATGAGGCGCATCCCATAGTGAGACATCGAACGGAGTGTTATGAATGAGAACTCTATTACTTTTTTGTAAAAGTCCTCCCTATCTTCTTGTAGTTTCAAAAGTCTATCATAAATCTAATCGATAGATTTATGATTCGAAAATGATAAAAGTAGGATATTATCTGGCTGAACAAAACGTGCATTTATCTAACAGGTACGTTTCCCACAGATCTTATTTTGAGCTATTTTCTAAAATCCTATGGAGAAATCTCATTGCTTTTTTGTGGAGGGAAGCCATGCGCAGCTTACTTCCTGGTTTTAGGATGCGTCTCTCTCCTCCTCTTCACACACCACACTTTTCGCGGCACACGTACTTACAGCCAATCTGCTCTGAATTATGTGAGATGACGTATGGTGGGGATGGCAGCTCTATGCCCCTATGGTCATTATTTTTTGCCACACACATTAAATAGGAAAATATTCTGAGCATGCGCAGTGTAGTTTTTACAGTCACCGTTCACTTAGACAGTGAGAGGGAGGGGCAGGATCGGGTTTTGTCCCACATGGCTCTAAACAGCTCAATAGGCACACACTGTAGACACTAATTAGAAGAACACATACTAAAACAGCAATGTACAGACGAATCAGATGATTAAACATGATCTTAAAATATATTTTGGTTGGTTTGGTGTCCTTACTTTTAATACTTGTAAATACAACTTTTGGCCCGTAATTTCAATTCCCCATTTCAGCGACCAGAGAGAGGGGGGGGGGGGGGGGGGGGATATATCCAGTCTCTGATTGTGTTACGTTATTATGAGAGTGCTCTCATACTTTAAATTGTATATATTTATATAAATATATTTGTGTGTGTGTGTCCGCATCTGGAGCCTGTTATTGTCTCATTATACCACACTCTCAATGAATTCAAAGTAAATATGTGGGGGAATAATGTTCAGCTGATCTAACAGAGATTATAAAATACAGCACTATGACAAAACACTCGACAGCTGATGCAGCTGTTGCCACGTAATAATGAACGGACGTCGCTTTAATATGACCGCTCAGAGGAGAGGAGTTCTCATTTCTTTAAACGTCTGCTGCTTCCCCTCCTCTCTCCTTGGTTCCCCTCCTCGGTCCTCCGCTCGCATCTCCTGTGGGCGGGACTAAGTCTCGAGGAGGGGAAATTTAAGAATTGAGAAGCCTCTTGTGCAAGTGGTGCAGTGACGCGTCCTAAAACCGGAAGTAAACTGCGCTCGGATTCCCTCGACAGAAAGCAATGGGATTTCTCCATAGGATTTTGGAAAATAGCTTGAAATAAGGTCTGTGGAAAACGAACCTGTTAGATAAATGCACGTTTTGTTCAGCCGGATAATATCCACATGTCTACCCTACTTTTATTATTTTCGAATCATAAATCTAATCGATGGGTCGGTCAGAGGGCCTATGTATAAAAGTCATGGCTCGCCACTGTTATTGACTGTATGATCAGTGTGACAGATGAACAGATCGCCACTGGGCTTACAACTAAAGACACAGCCACGCAAAAACATCCAGCATATGTACGGCATAACTGCACCCCTGCCAGACGAGACCATGAATGTATAATAAGAACTGACTGACTAAGTCTAGACTTATTCTTTCAGTCAGACGAGACATATACCAAGTGATGACACGTTAGGCTCGTGTTGTGTTCAAGGACCCTGACCTTGGCCAGGAAAAACAGGCACTCGCTTGTTTCATTTTTTTTGCGGTCTAGATTTCTTTAATTTTTCTCTTTTTTGCCTGTGTTTATAAATTACCTCGAGGGCCGTACCCAATGGTCTCGCGGGCCGTTTACGCCCCGGGGGCCGGAGGTTCCCCACCCCTGTTTTAGATGCATGTCAATTTTTTGTGGCCACATTTGGCTAAAAAATGTGGGAAGTACAAAGATATTGTTAGTTAGTGTTGAGTTACAACTCTGAAGGATCTGTGATTACAGTCCTCATTCTACACTGGGGGCCTCAAGCTCCATATCAATTGGTGGAAGAACAGCATGGCCTTCAGAACACTTCAACTAATCACCCATCTGTGGCCATTGTCTACCAGAACCATATGTGACGTCTGTTTATTATAATGAGGATGAAGATAAGTGGAATTTGATTACTTCCTCACAAACTGTGCAATGCTTAGTACTGTATGCAGGCACTTGCAGATCATTTTGTGCAAAGACACAAATTACAGCCACTCTTAACCGACAATTTTCCGAAATGAAAATTCAGAATTTTTAAAAGCCAGGAATTCATTATTGCTATCTTTGTTCCATAGTGTATCTGGAATACTGACACAGATAGAACAAGAAATCCCTTTACACTATCTGGTTTTGCTACAGAAGTGATTAGATCACTTGATACCGTCATTCCCCTGCTTCTATTTTATCCAGCATAGGACCTTCCCCAGGGGTATACACAACCTTAATGGTTTTCGAGAAATATTATCGACCTGGCCTGATGTTGAAGGTGGCTACTACTGTAATGATACCCTTGCCTTGTGTGTAGATGAGGTAAGACATACACATGTGAAAGTGCTTCATTTGAAAGTAGAATGGTGTTGTGTTTTATAAAGATTTCAGACACCAGAGAGTCTGTTAAAAAAACACCCAAAACATATTTTTCAAGAAGCAGAAGGGGAATATTCTTTGATCTTAAATTGGCTTCCTGGTGACAATACACCCATATCATTGGACTAATGTCACATAGCTGTGGGGATGTAAAGGCATTATTGTGAACTTTAACTTCTGCAGTGACAAACTGAGACACAATAATCACCAACCCTGCAGCTATACACAGGTTTTTAGGCTCTTTAAGCTCATAGTTTTGGTGTAACAGCCCACAAATGTACTGTTCAGTTCAGTCTCAAGGATCTCAACAACTATATTTTGAGCAGCAGTACCGAATAGCAGACAAAGTAAGCAACTTGCTTGTGACGATGATTAGCAAGCTAAAGCACAAAGGCTACATAAAATAAACCGTCAATGTTTCTATTAGAATTTGTAAAACGGTAACAAATACATCTCAATAATATTATATCGTAATGCTTGCATATTCCAAAATATTGGTGCTAAAGTCGTTCATTTTAGAGAGTATGAAAACAAACAGTTTTAACAAAAAACATGTTTAAATTCGTGAGCAGATCTAAAGAACAAGAAAGATCCTTCCATTAATTATTAGGCATGGCTATACTTTCATATATTTCTAAAATGTACTTCTTAACAGTACTTCTCCAGCATTTCTTCTCTGAACCGCAGGACTCTGAGAGCTATTGTATTTCTTATTAGTAAGACATCATCATGGAGATCTTTGTTATATTTCTTGTTTAAGTGTCAGCAGTTATTGAGCTTGATGAACATTAGAAGAGTACTTGAAGAAATTCCACTGTGATTTGTACTCCACATTAGTGCCCTGCTATATAAAGAGGTCTATGCACTATAATAGGCTATTGGGACCTAGAAAGCCAATTACTAGAACTGAATCAAGAAGTCACAGTACTAACTAGATGTTAGTGCTCTTTTTATGATTACTATTCACGCTCTTGCATGGTGTACAACTAAATGGAATGCACATTGCATTTGCCCAAACATAATGTATATTAAAATCATTCTAATGTAGGCTTGCTGTGCACAATGGATGGGATTGACAGCTGAAAGGGTTTGCTTCATCATTGGAGCTGATGACAGATCTCTGAAGAAACCATTTTCTCCTTGATCTGATTTAAAAAGAATGCTACAATTGGTACTGTCAAGCTTAGAGGATACTCATTAAGAGTATCCATTAAGGCCTGTTCTCATTTCACTGACAAGATGCTTTTATTGGGAGAGACTTGACAGCACAAAGAGCGCTCTTGTATGTCAGCCCTTTTTAAAAAGGCATACAAGACAATACTGTGTCAGAGAAAAAAGGGTAAATGTGTTATATGTATCCTTATTTTTCAAATTGCATGACTTATCTACAATCAGCTACACACTTCGATGAATCCCATTGTTCCTCTTCCAGTAAAATAGCCATTGACTTGTTTTTCATGGAACAACAATATGTGGGTCTTATCAGCAGCCACAAAAGGTAAAATAATGGCAGATCAGTCTTTGTTAAGGACCAGCACAGTGTGAAATTAAGTGTTGTTGTTGCATGCAACAGCGTGTATTAGTGTTTACGCCTGCTAACCTCTGTTAGCTTATCGGGCCATTATAATCATTCTCCTTTTCCAACAGATGCCATAATTATATAGCAGCATGAATATTCAAGACTTGAAATTACACACTGCAATTACTTAGTATTACACATTACAGATGAGCACTGACTGACCAGATTATGTTTGTAAATTACAAGAAACATTTCAGATGGGATTCAAATAGCACATTGTGAAATAAAATAAAGCGATAAAAAGCTCTTTAAAATGTTCCCTTAATGGCTCTAGAATACCATTTTAACATCAACCTTGGTCCTGTCTTAAATGACTCATCAGCAAATCACAGCCCAGACAAAATGGTTTCTAATTAAATCGCATACTGTCAGATGTCCTTGTTTGAATGCATCTTGGATGAGACTTTATATAACATCAAAATAACATGCATTAATTAATGAATATCGGGGGGGATGAAACCCTCTTTAATGGTCACACATGCAGAGCACACAGCACACAGTGAAATGTGTTCTCTGCTTTTAACCCACCCTAGTACCAGGAGTCTATACTAGGAGCAGTGGGCAGCTAGTGTACAGCGCCCGGGAGCAATGGGAGTGAGGGGGGAAGGGGGGTGTCCGGTGCCTTGCTCAAGGGCACCACGGCAGGGCAGGAGGTGAACTGGGACTTCTCCAAGTAGCAGTCCACACTGTCCATTTTTAGGTCTGGTCGGGGACTTGGACCGGCGACCCTACGGCTCACAGTCCTGACTGAGCCACTGCATTTATCCTGTAGTTATTTTATATACGGAATCTCTTAACCTCTTCAACCCTGAGCCTGTTTTCAGGTCTCAGGCTCGAAAACGACATTCCCTGAACAAATGACCATATCTTCCCTTCTAAAAGGGTTGAATTAATAATCTTTGTTCTCAAAGTAATGATAAACCTGTGAGTTGGATGTAGAAAAGTCAGAAATCAATATAGATGTTTATATAGATATATATAGATGCCCTGAGACAGTCTCGAAAAAAACCGTTGGGGGGGCCCCAGTGCTTAAGAGGTTAAGAGACAGACAAGATGAGTGTTTCCACCTTATGGTTATGATATGCACAGCAATCCACAAAAAATAAAATCCTAACGTCTGTTTCATTCTGATCAGTGAGCTGTGAACTGGGATCAATGACAGAAAGTAAAGACGTCAAGATTATTTTCAGATGAGCCGACTGGATCAGAGCGGCTGCGCAGATCTTCGGGAAACTTCAGACTCGCCTCATTATGTTGTAAATAATCACAGCAGCAGCTAAAGCGGCAGTTTGAGTCCATGCGAGCTCTGCACATCACATCCTTTCATCTGGGGACTTCATATAGTCTCCTGCGATGATGAAGAGGAATACAATGATGGCTTTTGGGTGCATATTGAGGTCTCTTTAGCTCAGCCGGGGAAGCCGTCTCTGCTCCTTCCATAAACATTATACCCAAATAAAAAAGAGCTTAACGTGAATAAAAAAAGAAGGTGCACAGTGATGTTGGAATAGACCCCAAAATGCTGCCTTTCAGACATTGTCACATCTTGCAAATCAGGAAAAAGGTCAAATAAATAACACCTAATGTATTAACTGAAATAAATGAACATAATTGGTAAATGGTATTGTTTTTAAATTAGGCATAAGGGAGACAGAAGCCACCAGTAGAATGATTAAAGCCTTGAGTGTAAAACCAAAATAATGTCTGCCAAAGTTGTGTCGTTTATTTCTAAATAAAAGGAAACAAGCATCCGTTTTAATCGAGAACATAGCACTTTCATCAATAACTCGCTTTCTACTTGAAGTTAAAGTAAAATGTTCGATTTAGCCCATCTTTATTCTTTGATTTGCTCTTTGTTCCTTAAATGAAAGAGTTTTCCACTCACACCTACACTACTTGGATTGTAGTAGACTGAAATGTTGCTTGTATACAGTCGAACCGAGGGGATGATTGCAGTCCATTGGGCAGTGATCGCTGGGGAACAAGAAGAATAAAACGGTCTCTCAGCTTCAATCCTTTAGTGCATCAAGTGGTTGTGGGTAATTGCACATCCAGGAGAAACAGGGCATCATGGGCATTTCATTGACAAGACGTTTTCTCCTACGTGTACAATCTATGTCCAGTATTCCACGGTTTCTGAAAAGCTATTTTCTCGATCAGCACGTTATAATGAGAAACGAGGCGCCACATACAAACAATATTTTCCACCCATGTTAAAACAGACAGGTTATTTCACCTTTTAGATTTCTGTTTTTTTTCCATTGGTTTGAAGTGGACGTGGCTGTGATGGAAATATTAAGATATATTTTTGAATCTCTCTTCCCATAAATCTGTTCCTCCACTTGAGCAAAATGAGTACAAAATATCTTTTTTTTATAGAGTGAATCATTAAAATATAATAAGTTGCCTCTGCTGTCCATCCGAAAAACATTTAATACATATTACATTCTGCGTGATAAAAAAAAGTGTTTAATAAAGTGATATGTAAAAAATAAACTCACTTTTGAGGGAAATGAGAGATGAGGAAACGTTTTTGCCATAAAAGTTATTGAAGAAAGGATGGCAGCTGCAGAGGAGATTTACATGGAATTAAGGAAAACTTGTACAAATGTGTTGTTTGTACATTGTGTTTATGTTCGGTCAAGAAACAACAATCTTGTGCCATCTGTGACACCCCCATTTGTCTTAGTAACATCACAAACATGTAAGCATTCTTACCAATACTGTAACTCAATGTTTTCCTGAGCTGCATAAGCTAGTGTTCCATGAAGAGGCTATCTCACACAGGCAGACCTTCTTAAGAGCAGATATGTGTTTTCCAGGGTCTAACAAGACCAGAAAAGGGAGAGAAAAGTAATATTTTTAAGAATGATATGGGGTCAGTGTTCATAGTAAACAATGTTCTGCTGGAGAATACCTTTCCGACACCTCTACTGTGAACCAGGTGCAGGTTTGTTTTTCCAATCCTATCATAAAAAGTAAGGCCATATTTGTATTTGGCAACAGCTTGCCTTCTGCCGCTGCTGCTGCTTGGCAAGAGCCTCCGCCGCCTCAGCCCTCAGTGTGTGTGAGGCAACAACAGTCAAGAGTCAAAAAAGGCACTTGAAAATTAGACGCTCAAGTAGCAGGTAAAGGCGAAATAGTTGCACTGTGAAGTGAAGGATCAGAGTTGTGTTGAACCACAGAAATCCCTCATGTAAAGAAAAAGAAAGAAAGGCATTCTGAAACAGATTCCTTGTAAAAAACATGTAGGAGAAATCCTGAGAGCCCTTTGAGAGCTTGAAGTGTTGCAATCCACAGAGATATAATATATCAAAATGAAAATAATATTCACATCTAGGTACTTATAAATACAAACACTGCTTTACATAAAAGTTAAAGTGTGTATGGTGAAGAACACACATAAAAACACACAATCATGACAAGTGCCAGTCACCATAAATCATATTTACATCAACACATCAATGATTGTCTGTGACTTAAGCGGCTGATATGTTGTACTTTTGCTGCAGTGTGAGCATGACTACGCTTACAGTAGCATCCTGACAATATCTTTCAGAGCTATGTCTTTTATAGCTGTGTCACAGTCTCACACACAAATACACAAGACTTACAGATGTATAGAAATACAATGAATAACAGCTGACCACATTTGAACTAAAAGTCCTAATAACAATTTAATGGACTTGAAGTAGAAGTGCAAAATGTAGGCAGCTGAACATTTCAACAAAACTTTTTCAACAGTTTAAAAAGGTACCATACTGTGAACATAGCTTTCAGAGCCATTAAGCCAAAAAAAAGTGTATTAAATCCATTATATTGTGTTTTATTAAACAGATTGCACAGACTTACAAAATCATGCAAGCACTTTAGCATTTAGTCCGATTTATAAATAACAATAAACAAACAAACACTTAATCCTAAAAGGAAAGCTGAATTATTATTCATATATTTGCATTGATATGTGTTACGAGAATGGCAGCTCTTTATCGGTGTCCAGGCCAACTTCACTCCAACATAAAGACATGTAAAGTTTGTCCGGCAGCAGGATGCCTGAACATTTAATGAAACAAGGTCAGCCTGCGTTAAAACAAAGTAAATCAATAATTTAATGGGGCTAATACTCTAATACACTGACAGAGGTTTCTGTAAAGGTAAACTTTGGAACAGGAGAATACAAAAAAAACATTGATCTACTCTATTTATAGTAACTTTGATAGTTGAAAGACATTTTTCAAAAAACATAATGCATAAATATATTCACCAACGCTAATGAAGATCTGAAAAATTAAACCATTTTGGGAAAATAACTTCTAGAAAACGTTCTCAAGGTATTAGAGAAGTCATTAGGGTTCACCCATCTGGCTTTAGTTAAGTTGAGTTTAATTAAATCAATAAAATGTGTGTTTTCAAAATGTTGGAAAAAGTTGGGATATGTGAGGGAATAAAAGAGGAGGCGGGAAAACACTTGGATGATTATTGAAAACGTTTTTAATTCTGACCACCCTTATGTCAAACTGTTGACTTCTACTTTCATGAACAACGTAACATCCATTGAACATACAACTCTCTTTTTTGGATCTAAATCTATTTTCTTTTCCAGTTTTGATATAAATGTACTTTATTCGCACATAGCTGACAGTACTGTGGAAGTCCACATCAATACCAGCTGTTACTGTAAGATTTACTTCAAAGCTTTCATACATCTTCAAGGATCCATTTTGTTTGTGAGAAGAAAACAAAAACAGACCGCTTATCCAACTGTGTTACCAGCAAGCGTCCGTCCACAGCATGCAGACCATGGAATGAATTCATATCGGTAGTGTTCCCGTCTGGAGTCTACGCAGCACCGTCACTGTGTCTAGATGAAAGATGTGTTTTGATGAGGGCTGAATGAGAATTTAATGGAGCAAGATAGGAGTGTGCCTGCAGCTATGGACGCCTACTGATGTGGGATGTTTTAAGGGGATTCCTCCTTCTTTGCTTTCATGAGTTGAATAGCTTGTATGGGATTCTACGGAGTCCCTGTGCATGTATTGCAAATTATTTTTCATCATGTGTTGTTCAAAGAGCTGCACTCTTGTGGAGTTGCCTGCGACCCTGACTTGAACTGCTTCACGGCCAGCATTTGACCTAAAATACTGCGCCACAGATAACAATAGTCTTAAAATGTCTTTGTCAGATAACACCATCACACCTTAGTGAAATCCGCCGATTCATCTGTGGTTGAAAAGCAAGCAGGATTCAAAGACACACCTCAGGCAAAACACATTTGAAGTAAGGGACATTTAGCTTCTATTGCTACCCTTTGAAAATGGGACACCCCACTGTAAGTCTTGGTTCCTTACTGTATGTATTAGTTGTTTTATCATATCCTTGATGGTGTCAAACAGGAAAGAGCAAGAACACTCCTTAGGGGTGAATACTGTATGTGTTAGATGGAGTAATATCTTTTTATAATGTGTTTTCCACTCACTTCCTCGCAGCCTTCTCAACATAACCTCTTAATGTTTCTGTCAGCAATCTCTGCAGTGTTCCAGTAACAGGTCTCCAAGAGGTCAATTAACAGTAATGAGGCAATGATGTGGTTTACTCCAAACCTAATTAGATTTTGTTTGGCCAATAGGCTTTTAGAAGTCCTATGTAAAAGGCTAAACTATTTATATAATGTACTGTGTGTTTCATTTCATTTCACTTCAAGTGGTTCTCACAGAGGCAGCAGTTAAACCCAGCCATCAAATATACCATTGTGTTTCTTTTAAGTGTCCATCATCTTATTCCAGTTACTGTGAATGTTCACAAATCTATATAGTCTATATGCTCTCTCCTGTCTCTAACATCCAATAACTTGCCATCTCCTGATTTTTAACTTGCATCCAGACAACAGTCAGACAGAAGGTTAATGCAGTGTCTAAAAGCTACACAAACCCAAACTGAGTGGGAGGGAGAAGCCCAGGAATATCCCAAATTAAGAAAAAATGTGAAAATCACTGTTATTACTCGAGATTAGGTCTAGCCGCGGAAAGAGACAAAGTCAAGAGCCCCGTTCTGGTGGTTTGATTCAAATAGATGAAGAGGTAGGCAGAAAAGTGGTGCTTTAATGCAAATTCGATCAGATGAAATATTACACACTCAAATCTTAAGTGGCCTTTGAGGTCAATTGACTGGCTGCTGAGTCGAAACGTGGCAGGGGTGGTGTCCATATTTCACACGCCATTCCACCGCGCCGAGCTTATAAGTGATCACACGGGGGGAGAATAGCTTAGCTTCGACCCCATGGCCCACAGTGACGCCTTAACACAGGCTGCATCTGTCACGTAACACCCCAGGAATGAGGTCTTTTCTTGGCAATTTGTACCACAAAGACTCACAGTAAAAGGCAATAATGGGGGACTTGCAGTTTCACAGAGAACATCAATAATAAAAGAGCAGATGAATATAGATATTTAACCAATTCAATCTGATCTTAATATCTCATTTTGAACTAATACCTAATGTAGCAAATGACATGGTTTGGGTTCACAGAGAACAGAATGAGAATTCACCCCAAAGTCTGCAGTTGAACTATTTCCTTTATTGTTGATTAGTTGCCTCTTAACTTCCTCCGAGTGATTCCCTCCTAACAGATGAAAGGACAATTTCCATGTTAAGTGGATTGCTTCCTCAATTGTGTCTGCAGAGGCAAAATAACTAGATATGCACGTGTGTGAGCGAGGGGCTTTTCGACAACTCAGATTTGATAAGGTTTTGCGGGAGTTTCCATCTATTGGATTTCTCTCACTCCTAATGTAATTCTTCCAACTGTACTGTGTTTAACACGGGCCCAGCGATTACATTATTCTAACTACATTAGGAGATAAAAATAGATAACTGTAATCCATGTGCATTGTTTATTAAAATACATATGTATGTTTTGGTTTGTTCGGAATATCCTCGGAAAGCAAACAGATTGCTTGGCAATGTGCATAATTTGATTCTTGTCATATCAAAACTTTTCAGATGAATGCTGCATCCTCTCCATGCTCTCCATGGTGACAGGGAAATGAAGAATATCAATTTGTTTTTTCTTTTTTTCCTATTAAGTTTTTCCATCTGCTCCGGCAAAGTCATAAAAGTATTAACATTCCTGGATGTGACAAGTGAAGAAAATAGCTCTTAGTTTTGGCAGAGGTACAAAGGAGAGGAGAGGAACTAAAAGTGAGACGTCTGTAGCGTTAAGAAAGCCCCCCAGTTAATGCATAGTCCATGTTTTCTCTTTTTTCTACGCAAGAAGCCTTCTGTTGAGAACCGCTTTCCCTTCTTACAGAAACATAGCCATTTCTTTTCAAAAGTGGATTGTAGAGAACAAGTTTGGCCTTAATCTTTATCCTGGACTTCACGCCATTTCATCAGGATAAACTGATGCAAGTTACTATCCCCTCTCAAGCGCTTCCAAAGGCACACTGTGTTTTTTTATCGCCCACTCTCGATCTGGTGAGAATAACTGTAATCCCAAATGTGTCACCATATTCTATACAACTACCCCTGGGGCTGTAACGAACGGCACCAGCGTCCCAAATCCCATAGCAGATGTCAGGGGAAACAAACTATTCACTCATACTGACAGGTTTATCTTTCTCCATCCCAACCTGTCAAAAAAGCCAGTACTTCAGTGTTCCAGCATGAGTTGTTGTCTTATTTCTCTCCAAGTTAAATTTGTCACAATGATAAATGACGTGCAGATATGTGCGAAGTTGAAATAAATTGCCTCGAGGAAGTGTGTCAGTGTCGCGAATGGACAGGATATGTATAGATACCCTGAATGAAAGTGGTATATGGTGTTTACATGGTTTCTTTCACAGCTTAAAGGGTCCCTATTGTGCTTTTGGAGGATTTCCAGTCCTGTAGTGTATGATATATATTTTGGTCATGTAAATGGTCTGCAAAGGCTAAAATCACAGGATTCACCACCAAGGAAGTTTCTCTCCCACACATTGCCTGAAACGCCGCCATTGGACTCCTTTGTTTGCTTCACATAACTATGTAACACTTGGGTTTCTATTGGCTAGCAACAAATAGTACGTAATAGCCTAAAGGGTGGGACGTCACTAAGCGTATGACCAATCATAACAGAGCCGGTCAGCCAACCAATCAGAGCAGACTTTACTCTGACACCAGCACAGGCCGTATGAGAAACATAAATACCTTTTTGAACACTAAAGCATGTAAACATGTCACAGTAGATAGTAGAACATATGATTATGAAACCTGAAAATGAGAATAATAGGGCCCCTTTAATATGTTTCTAAGCAAACGTAGTTTAACTTTTGACCTTTGAACTTTGGCCTCGGCACACCCTCGCTAACAAAGTTACTTCACTCCAGGAAGAGCGACTGACACCAAGAGCATTATTTATAAATAGTGAGCCTGGAGCAAACTAATCAGTGTTCAGAGCGGATGTAACTCTGCCTCATGCACATCAGTCGTTTGTTGGAGAAAACATTTCCCAGAGGACAACGGCAGAACTCTGACTGCCAGTCACAGCCCTACTGTACTATTAACATTGTTATATGGCAGAAACAGAAGAACCTGAAGACCCAATATATCTCATTCATTTGTTTGTGTATGTAAATATCTCCCTTGGAGAATGCATTACTTACGACAACATAAACATGTCAGATATTTGGGAGTTCGTAATGTATTCCATAGCTTTCCTTGTGCTCCTCATTTGCATTTTGCATCTCATTATAAAGAAGTCATCGCTCAATGCAGGCCGCTCTGCTGATCCAGAGTCATAACAAGCAATGTGTTGAGCATAAAACATGATTATTGTGGCTCGTCATGAATGTGCTTCTCCAGTTTATTCTATGCACCCAATTAACTTCGGCACTTCAGGCATGAACACTTCTTTATTTTACGACTAACATAAATGTTCACCGATGGCGCATCTCCCTGCCGATAAGATTGACAGGAGGCATGGGCCTTTATTGTTTTATAGAGGGGGGGTTGTGTTGGATTAAAGTAACAAAGTATATTTGAATTCAATTATATATCGCAGAGATGTAGCAAATATGGACACGCACCAGCATAGATATGCATAATTGGTTATCTAGCTGTGATGCAAAGTCAATAAATGGTGATTGTTCCGATCGAAGTTTATGCAAAATAGACAAATCCACAGATTAGTTAATGATTATCCCTTTCTCAAAGACCACTAAGAGTTCAATAGTATTCCACACTGGGAGTCTCTGCCTATCATTAAATCATAGCCAAGAACAAAGCTCCACTTATTTCCCCTTGTTTGACATGATTAAGTGTTGGGTTCAGAATTCCAGAAAAGACGGACAACTTCTAAGTTTAACTATTTATTGTAAAGAGAGCAAAAGATATATATTACTTGGCCAAGGACTCATCACCTCTTTGGGAATCACAGGCAGCAAAGCTGTAATCTGTAACCACCAAATCCGTCAAGAGCCTCGAACCTCGTGCGACAATACATTTTATTACACAGGGCGTTGCCCGTACATTTATGATTGGTCAAGACTAGCTGAAGAGATACCGCGGTTTAGACTTGGTTCTCTTTGGTTGGTGCGCAGACTCAGATAGAGTCTCTTGGCAACACGATGTAAGGTTTTAGCGCTAGTGTCCTGTTAGCTGTTGTGTTTTTAGTGTTTGTCTATCTGTCTTATGAGGTTAATTACTCTACTCTCTGTCTCCAGGTGTCGGCATTTCCTGTCCGTGTGGCACCTGCTAGACTGATTGTCTTTCCCGCCCCTGATTGTGTCCACCTGTGCCCCATTACCTAATGTGATATACACTCCCTTTGTCTTGTGTTGGTTCGTCTTGTGTTGTCGTTATATCCATGCCTGTTTGCCAGAGATCTATGTTACATTACCTAGTAGAACCTAGTGATTATATGGAGAGTCCTAGTAGAACCTAGAAGTCATTATTGATAGCTTTGGTTTCTTTACAATAAAGAATATTACCAAGCAACGGAATCGAGCATCTGAGTTCTTACGAGCCCATCGTATCACACGATCCTCCAATCAGCATTCGGCCGGCCTGTGGAAGTCCCTCCCTACTCTGGCACCATCATACGTAATTTGTTTTGATGAAGCTTCTACAGAAAAGTGTAATCTTGGTTATACTGATTCCCAGCTATGCGTGGGTGCGGAGCTAACCCAGGCAGCCAAGGCCATAGCCTCAATAACTCATTGTTTCTACAGTGCCTGCATCTGGCTTCTGCTACTTTCTATTGCAAGCTGAAAACTTTCTTCTGACTATTCCCCTCGTTGGTATCTAACCCATCAGAACCTGGGAGTAGTGATTGTGTCTATTTATTCTATAGTCATAGCAATCTCATGAGCACAATAAGCATATAATGTAATAATAAGAATCAGTCTTGTAATGTTATATAAAAATAGACTCCACATAAGTCCCTCCAAATACTGTGCGTATGTGTCTCTTAACAAAGGAGGATGTAATATTAATCAAAAGTCAGAATCTAAATATGATTTAATCTCTGTGAGCCCTGTTTTTCCATCATGGGAAATGTTGTGTAGCCACATGTATGAGAAAGTAAGAAAACTGTCTACCATCACACACATTTCAGTCAACTGTTCATTTCACTGGTAAGCAACACCTACCTATTCTAACACCTTGAAGTATTTTGCATTGCTTTGTTTGAATTAATCAGTGGAATCTCCCAAATACAAGAGTGAAGAGGAGGGCGAAAGAAAAAATAGATTTCTGCTTCACTAAATGTGGTTTTATTTGTCAGACTTTCCTCTAATATTTTCTTGTGAAATATTGTATAATTGGTATACAAATTGAACCTTTGACAAGGGAGCGCAAGGCAACTGAGACTGTCTCAATCCATTTGTATTGATGTCAGGCAAAGTTTTCACACAAATAACGACAAGTTCTATTTTTCTTCAGGAAAAGATGTCTCACAAATTTAGTTTAAATTAGTTTGGAACTAAAACAAACCCAAGTGCACCATTCTTATTTGAAGGATTTGCTCTGTCAGTGGATAGAATATTCTATAAAAGATACGTTTATTGAATTGTGCAGTAGAATCCTAGCTGGGACCAAAACCAGGACAGATGTGGATATTAAACAAAAATACCCCTAAGCACCAGGGCTACATATAAAATTCCAAACTATGTTAAAATTGATCAGATAACTGTTATGGAGTCAGAACAGCCTCAGTAAATTGATTGTTAAAACCGGATTCATATATAGCCACAGGTACAACGAAATATCCTGCTTAAGAAGAATTACTGATACTGTCCTTTATTCTTACAATAAAATAAAATCATTCCTTTTTACAACTGCCTTTTTTCAATGCAATCAAAATGCATTTGTCTTAATTCTTTACCAAAAAAAGCTTCAGTGCTACATTAACTGCTGGAATCTGGCAGAGCAGACTGAGCAGAGAAAAACTCAAATAAATTGGTTTTTGAAAATATGGCATGTAATTGGCAGGTGATATACTGCAGTCAGTTGAAGCCTGAATCTTTTCACACACACCAATTCTCCACCTTGATCGTTATTCACTCTAATGCATTGTTGACAATGCAACACAGTTTATGGACTATGTTGAGCATTCAGACAATGTCAGGCAATTTGGACAACAAACTTCGAATGCTTTTAAGCCGGTATCATTTGTCTGCCACAAGTGCATGGGAACATTTAATGGTGCAGTTGCTTTAGATAACTTTCATCATGCTTGAATAGCTTTGACACCTGCAATGTATTTATGCTGAATATGTCACACAGCCGTTTTCACATCCAGAGTTTATAGAGAAAACAAAAGTCTGTAAAACAAGTGATTTAACATGAGGCGTGTTTACTGTGGATCCATTACACTTTCAGAATATAAACACAACCGATGCAGTTCAAGAGCTTCTACTTGAACGGCAGTCAGTTACTTCTAGTGACAGTCAAAAATCGAATCATCTAAATGACAACAACAAAAATAAAATGTATTTAAATATAATTGGTTTGCTGTAATAGATTTAAGGAAACATAGAAACATCTTTAAGTAAAGTATTAACAACAGGGAAAGATTGGGGTTAAGATTACATGTGTTTACTTAATTGAATTTAAAATGCAAAAAACATAATCCGGAGATCAGGAGATAGGCAGAAAAACATGTGATATCAATCTATATGGGTCATATGTAATGTATTGCTTGGAAACACAACAATAATACGGTGAACTGAATGATCGGCTCATAGTGGATAGTGGGGTGGGCTGAAGATCGGAAGGTTGTGAGTTCAAATCCCGCCAGGAACACCACCACTAGTGTGCCCTTGAGTATGGCACTTAGCCCTTAGTTACTCCAGGGAGAATGTCCCTGTAATCCGTAATTGTAAATCGCTTTGGATAAAAGCGTCAGCTAAATGAAATGTATATATCACTTATGTTTCCCTATAGCTGGACAGGCAAAAACAGCTCATTATTTTTAATTAGTGTCACCTTTTTATTCGTACAGCCGTACAGCTGGCAGTAACCCTACACAGCAGATAACATTTCTGTTTACCCACAGCCTTATTCACACATCTGAAACTTCAGTCACACACTAAATATGGCCCTGCAGAGCAAATACTTTGTACTGGCATTGAACAATCATTTAAGGCAGAGATTTTTGAGGCGAATCCCTGCTGAGGGGCTCCAAACAGTTCTAGGGGAGGCTCAGTGAGTGAAAAGATATTATATTAGTTATTACATTGCATATCAAAAGAAGATCACATAGAATATGCCAAAAGCGTGCGATTTAAGAAATATTTTATAAGAATAGTAGTGGGGAATTTGACTTTTTCTCCAACTTTCCTAGAGCACAAAACTAAAACCTTCCTTAAGAAAAATATTTGTGTGTGTATTAAGTCAATCGACAATACTGGGACATCTTGGCTCAATTGTCAAATTAAAAATATTGAAATCACGATGCTATCCAATAATAGAGATATACTGCAAGTATGCTTAGGGAGTATTTTGCTGTGCTTGGTCTGAGGGGAGAACCTAAATCTAAGACTTTGAAAATGCCTGATCTAAGGAGAAGAAATACAACAACAACAACATTTCTACACCAATGGTGGCATCACTCGACCAGAATTCAATGCCGCTATATGACATGATGCACATGCAGCAGAGAAAGTGCTTTGAACAACTCCCCTGCTGTTACTTTCTTATCACTTTCCACTTACACATCAAATCCCAATCTACAATCACGCCTGTTCTCAAAGTTCTCCAGGAGTGCCAAAGGGGAAGCTGTGAAATGAAGCAATTTGAGTTTTACACAAAGCAAAAACTTTCTTTCCTAATGCAACTAAAATAAATGAATGTCAGAGTGTATTTAGATGTATACTACTTGTTAGTTTGTAAGAGTCAAAGGATGAGTTATCTTTCCATTAAGGTTGCATTTGCATGTTAAACTAACCTGTTAGCTGCAGGCAAAGAGGACACTAAAAATTCCTCTTGAATCTATTGGGAAGCTAAACAGAAAATTGTATTCAGAGCACTACATAAATCAGATCGTATTTACCTCTAATTTAGTCATAGCGCAGTTGTTATTTACTGCATATATTTGGGGACATTTTGTTCTCCCCCACACGGATCTGTTTTACAAAATAATACATTTATCCCAGTGCATTAAAACCTTGTTGGGCATGTTCTCATTACTTCCGATTAGGATGGCTTGTACATCACTGCATTTTTTTCAGGAAATGTGCATCTTGTCGCCTTGGTTATTCATTTTCGTTCGAATGACCTCACTTTCCGTGAAGAGCGCCTCATTTTGGCTTCAAACTTCTATTCAGCTGAAGAGAAAAGAGACAGGAATGAATTTGAAGTGAGTGAATAGGTTTTGACAGAGGGCTGTTTCACCAGTCAGTGTCAGTGTTATCCAGGCTGTGCAATAATGCAATAAGGAAAACAATCAAAGGGCGAGCTGCAAAACATCTGACCTCACATTCTGTTTTGATACAGAATATAATTGCTGGCTTCACGTAGAGATTTACACTAGCCTCTGTGTTCTGCTATTTCTTAAAATAAGTTGGGCTGAAGCGCAGAGCTGGTTATTTTCATTCTGCCTTTGTTCTGCGAGATCAGTCGCGATGTCTCCAACATGGAGTGAAGACCCTTTGAAACTCGCGGATAAACCTTCATCTTCAGATTGTTTCCCACTTCTCTCGCTCGCTTCCGCTCCACTCTTTCGTTGTAACCCAAGAATGATATAAAAGCTGAGAAAAAGAGTGCATCTCATCTAGTTTCTGCGGTTTTCATGTTGTTTTTCCTCTTTTCAAGAACAATTCTTATTCTATGTGATGGAAAAACTACTGCTAATTGCCGTAATGATGCTGCATCAGCATATCCATTGATGAGTTGATCACACCAACATTTACAGTAAGAGCTTCAAACAATCTTTGACAGAGTGCAGCCAGTGGCTTTGAGAAATGACATTACAACAACAAAGGGCAGCAATACCAAATCTAAAATATACATCATGTATTTTTAACTGAGGATAAAATAATTATACTGACATCCTTCATGTCAAAGAGCGAGACAATTACGTTTGACTGTGTTCAGTTGTCATTACACAACAGTGTTTCCCATACATTGATTTATTTGTGGCGGGCCGCCACAATTAAATATCGTCCGCCACAAATGGATCTCATAAAAAAAAAAAAATGGTATTATTATTATTTTTTTTTCTTAATTATTCTTTGTTTTGTGGTCTAATGGATAGTGAGGTGGGCTGATGATCGGAAGGTTGCGAGTTCAAATCCTGCCTGGAACACCACTACTAGTGTGCCCTTGAGTAAGGCACTTACGCCCGTCCACACAGCGGCGTGCGTTGAAGCTTCCAACGCTTCTGCCCATTCACTTTGAATGGGGTGACGTCACTTTTAGCCGAACTGCATCGTGGGAAGCGACGTGGAGCGTTGCTGTCGTTGCTCGCTTCAAAAGTTGAGCAATGTTCAACTTTTGATGCCTCGATGGAGGCGTCAGCCAATCGAATCATATGCCAGTACAAGCTCTAGCCAATCAAACCGCGTGCTTGTGTGTCTGGGGCGGGAGATTCATGTGATTGGTTGTTGGTCGAGTGTCAGACACGCCCGCCGGCAAGCGTCAACGCACGCCGCTGTGTGGACGGGCCGTTAGCCCTCAGTTACTCCAGGGAGAATGTCCCTGTAATTGGTCATTGTAAATCGCTGTGGAATAAGGCGTCTGCTAAATGCCTAAATGGTAAATTATATTTTTGGGAGAATAAACCCCACAGATCCTCAACTCCGGTGTGTTTCACTCATTAACAACGCAACACAGAGCAACAAGAACGTTGTCTACAGTAGCCATGAACTCGCATGTATTATCTTATTTGATAACCCGAATTAGCCTTTGGCTTTTCTTGACGGGGGGGGGTGCGGTGCGGTGCCCCCACAAATAGAATACAATTCTGTGGGAAACACTGCACAAGCTCTTTTAATGCAAAATAAATGTCCGAGGATCACAGACAGTGAAGTCTAAAAGTGGATTATGCAACAGTCTCTCGCTGTCCCTGCATTTCCTCTCTTAATCCAATCATGTCCCAATTACAAAACCCCAAGAAGAAGACGGGGAAAGACAGAAGAACACTACAAATGGAAACTTCGTTTTCTGGCGCCATTTAGAAAATAAATGATATCTCTGACAAACTCCCAAAAGCAGAAATGAGAAAGGAAGTTGTAAAATGGAAAGACAGAAGACAAAATAAAAGTATTACAAGCGTATTATAAAAAAAGCAGAATAAGCTAAATCTTATAACTATGTTTAAATTGCCAGATGGCTCTGAGCCCCCCTGATGAAAAACAAAGCGTTGTCTTCAGGGATGCAGAGATCGTCTGCTGGTTTACAATATTGTTGTCTAAACTGCAGCTCTGAACCATTAACTTCTACTTAATTTCATTTTTTTTTTTTTAAAGAAAAGTTGTAAAGCCTTTTAGAGGCGAAAATCATTACCTTTTATGGGGCCTTAAAGACAACATATGAATCGTTCTTTATGCTCTGGTCACATTAAATGTTCTTTGACATAATAACTGAGAATTGATTTAGATTTGTTTTTAGTGTCTTTTTCTGCTCCAGGCAAAATGATGTTTAAGTGTTAGGGGTCTCCAACTGACGATCAAATAACTTTGTGAGACAGCCTCCTCTAACGTCTCATTAATAGCAGTCACAGTCAGCATGGACACATTTAGTGCAAGGGGTAATCTTTAGTTGAATGTGAGGCTTTCAATCTGTCTATTTTACTGAAAGGTTTCAAATATATTTTATGTAGAGGGTTTTACAAGGAGAAAAACACTTCAAGTGGAAAGTGGGATTGACCATGGACATTGTGAAAGAACTAGCTATTCCAAACTAATTCATAACGATTTAGAGAAAAAACGATGTGTTTATTTGTCCAATTGGGCAAGTCAGTTGATAGATGTATAGTATAATGTTGCATTTTATTTGTGCCAGGCCAGCAGGCGATCTATTGTTGGGCCCTGATTATGTATTATATACCAGACCTGAACCAAGTGCTTTAGCTGTTTACATGCAAAGACACTGATATTCTAGGGGAATACATTTGTATTTATTTATGTGCGTGTACATTATGTATGCGTCTATATAGAATGTCATACATACATCGAGCTATGTAGGAGATTTGTAAAATATAAATATTAAAATGATATGTAGTTTTTAAAAGACAGAGCTGAATAGGGGATTGGATGAACATGCCTCTTAAAGGTGGGGTATGTAATTCACTTCAGAAACACTTTTTGTTATATTCCATTGAATGCTCTTAACATCCCGATAGCAATGAATATAGTAAATGCTTTGACAATAAATACATAAAAAAATGTCATCTGTGGAAGCCGTGGCGCTGTAAAAAGCACGACCAATCATTTGAGCCGGCCCGGCTAAAATAACTGGATGGCCTACCTGCCTGTCAGCCTTCCACCTGTGCACAAACTTATCATGTGCGCGTTGGTGTGTGTTGGAGGAGGGGCTCTGTGAGGAAGTCTGAAGGAAGTGGCAGATTATTGTCTGTTGTGTACTTTCAAATTCTAGCGCACTCGAGCTGGTTTCTCCAAAATTACATACCCCACATTTAAGCTATTTTCTATAGGCATACTTACCGAATATCATAACAAATGATTAGATTATTGATGAAGAATAAAGTAAACCATAAACAATACTTTTCTTGATTAATCAATGAATCATTAAGTCTAAATAAATCAAATAAATACATTCATAAAAAATAGAGAAACTGAAACCAGGGAATATGGAAAATGTTTGCATATGTATTTACTGAAATCGAATTTGAAAAATCGAATTTTCAAATTCATTTTCCTGTCAATCGACGTTATAAACTAATAGTTCCAGCTTTGTGAAAACGTTAAAAGATGCACTGCTTTTTTTGTTTCCTTTATAGGGTACCTGAAAAAGATCTGTCCTTGTATGTGACAACTTAAGGTGTCTATTTATCTTCGGAACAATGCCACCAGGGAAAATTCATATATAGTAGTTATTGTGCTTGACAAATAGTAACAGTGACGCTAATTACTCAGTTTGGGAGCCCAGTCCTTGTGGATGATACATTTTGCCCAAACTTGTGAATCACTGTGGCCTTGTTGTACATCTGAGCCATTATTCCTCACAAATTAAGTTATGAAAGACAGGAAGACTTTGGTTCATGTGCCCGAGGCTTCTTGTTGACCTGAATTGTGAAATTATTCTGATGCGGCAACAACGGTACACTGTGTGTGAGATGCTCAAAAAGGAGCCTTGGGTAGCGTGGAATGGAGGTCAGTAATTACGGTTAGCTCAGTTGAGCAACACTGTTAATCTGTATGTCACTGTTAATCTCCTATTGTCTTTAAATAGATGTTGCTTCATCGCACCTGAAGGCACAGCAATTACTCTTTTCCTTTACCTTTGAACAGGGTCATTTAGCACGAACGGATGAGTGCTAAATATGTATGCAGCTTTAGTTTATGTAAATGTCATGGGCGGAGATAAAAGCCTGTCAAATTAATGTAAACAATTTTCGGATATATCCATTGCTAGTTTGGCCACAAGCATCGCTATTGGACTAATTATATGACTTCATTAGTGTTAGAAAAAGTATTTCCAATGCAACAATAGGTCATCAGATTTAGAGCTCACATCTCCGACAGTTCACTCACCTACCCTCATCACGCCCCATTTTGTCTTTGACATCACCTCTTTAAAGATTCATAAACCAGGGCAATTTACATAAAAGTTAAAGCGTCTGATTAGTCGTATTACAACCCACTCTGACCGGCATGCCCTGCAGGAATTGGCCAAGGTTACAGCAGGCATGTGCTCAACAGCATATGATGGGGCCCACCATGACGCCACGCATCGGAGAGATTATCAATTTATTTCAGGGCAGAGCCATTCAACACTATTTTCTTTTAATGCTTTCCCCAATTATTGATGGTATGTGGGAATCACTTCATAACAATATTATTGTGACACTAATTCCACAAACGATTCACAAAAGGAATACATCTATTTACGACACTGAATAACAAAAGAGTGTCCCTCACAATACACACAAAGCTTTTTTGGTCTTTGTTTTTCTACTGAAATGAGTGACTATGATGCAATGCTGAAACAACTTCAATGTTTCCATGCACATGAAAGGGCATAAAAACATTGGAATTGAAACTATTCATTGTAATTCAATTGGGGTCCTTAAGTCAACATTTGCATTTAAATAGCAACATTAAAATGTTCCATAGTATTGCTGAATAATGTGCTCATACTAGGGCATAATAATTAATGTGTGTTTCCAAGGAAACCTAAGAAAGCTAATTTCTCACAGGGTGGTCTCATTACAGCAGCAACACACCGCTTTACCCCAGTCAGGTGGACCACAGAACAGAAACAGAGGGTGGCTGCTGGGAATGAAATAAAAAGTCAGATTCTACATCAAGCCCCCATGTTTTATACTATTTCTATTTCTCCATTCTCTGTGAACTTCTTGTCACAGCTTCTCACAGTGCAGGCTCACCTGTCATTTTGAAATTATTCTGTACTCTAAACGTGAGATGTGTGCTGATGAATTTTGCAGAAAACCCTTGAGCCAACTCCTGCATAGGCAACATCCCTAAGGCTGGGCAGAAATGCATCAAGACTTATAATAACTGCCTCTCCTTGTTTCTCCAGACATGCCAACAGCAATCCTCACTGTGTTCTACTTGGTTTAAGAGAAAGCCTCTGCAGGCCATACAGACCTCTTGTATAAAAGACAAAGACATATAGCCTCGTTCACAGGTAAGGCCCTGGAGCGTTCTTGCATGCATGTCTTGATAAGGAAAACAGTCGTGCTTGACTATAGGTGGGTTGTGGAGGTTCATCAGGGCAACAGAAGGTCTTTTTTGCGAGTGATACAACACACGTGTAAAAAAATAACAGAGACCACAAGTTACACGTTTTAAACATAAACACTTTTTAAATATACGACTAATATTGCATTTTCAAGCCAATGTACTTTAGCAAGGTCAACAGAGCACCAATTTGTCCGTCATTTCCTCCATTAGCTGCAGTAATGCAGGCTTTTATGTGCAAGTGAGGCAAATTGGAAGGAATATGATGCTTATGGGAGAGCTGGGTGGCATCATTGCAGTAGCTGTGACATTTTGTTGTTTGTTTTTCAGGATGGAGCAAGAGGTGAGGAAGGTAGCCATATGGTGGGCATTTATCAGCCGATTGCTGCCAGAGTGATTGAATGTGAGCTGAAGGTGAAGCTGCAGACAGCTGAGAGGGAGAGCGGGCCCGGGGCCGGGGTCTGCTACCAGGTTGTTCATCATCCCCCTTAAAGGAAGGTCAACAGTCCAATGAATCACGCTCACCACCAAACTTACAGCTTGTTCTCTGTCAGCTGCAAACTGAACTGCATTTCACTGCAGTTCAGCTGCAACCTAATCCACTCCCTGTCCCTGCATGAGATTATTTGGAAGAAACCAAGAGGCCAAAGTATTTTCGTTCTTATGATCCAATATTCTCACGTCATCACAAATGGCTGCTGACGTCAGCAAAGCCACTGTTGGTGACGAGAAATATATAATAAAAAGGGCAGTATGGCCAAAGTCTTCTTTTCTGATGTATTCATATCTTCATTACTTTATATATCTGGATATACATATTTTGGTATAAAGTTTCTACATGAATTAACAGCTTAAATAAACATCAAAGTTTCAAATGTAATTAAAGAAAGAAATGACTTCCAGCTTTACACTGTTTACATGCATGCACATAGTAAGATGAATCAGATTAAGACAGACGTTTGATTCAACTGAAGCCCAGTTGGTTAATTGCATAAGGGATAACGTCAATTGGGATGTTTAATCAAATTGCCTCACAATATTTAACAGCCTTTTTGTTGTATACATTTGTGCAACGATGCGCTTGCTATTATAGATTAGACGGCATAATTGCGCATCACAATATATTTACATATGATTTATCTCTCAATACGATTTCATTTAAGACAAACATTATGGTGTGAAGACGAACACATAAGGATTTTTAGAATTTGCCCTTACCAGCACGGACACAAATGATACAGTGGCACAAAAAAATGAAGTAGCTCCATAAAGAATTTAGTGCAGTTAAAGGGCTGCTACCCATTCATCTGAGCACTCCGCTTGGCAACCTGCAGATCCCAAGGAGCATAAAGTTTTTATCCACTTACTTAACCTTTTCCCCCAATTCCCAAGTCCTCACAAAACACATGGGGAGAACATACACGAGAGACAGGGAATTGGCCCAGAATACTGTAGACTAGGCAAAATATGACAAGGGCACTCATGTTTGAAGAAAAGTAATCCTCCTCCATGTGAAATCCGAGCACCAGTAAGGAGAAAAACTTGTTATACGAATATTCTCTCTCCGGGAGACACTGAAGTCTTACAACTTGGTTCAATTTATAAAAAATACAGAACTTAATTCCCATTTTGACTGACTCATCTCATTGTTGTGAGCACCCAAGGCAGATCGGGGCGTCCCGGGGGGTCCAGGGTAAGAAGCGCATCCAGTTTAGTGCTGCAGAGCCAGCAGTTTTCACACCAACAATAGATTTAGAGCTAAACAGTGCGAGTGTGACAGATTAAAGACATTAAACTGAGCATGCGCAACAATGTCAAAGAGAAACTGATCTAATCTAGTTGAACGATTTATCCTTTTCATATAAGAAATCTACACAAGCATCCCGTTTAGTTAGCGGTGGGGTTTACACTGGGTTGGTTTTCCATTACACAATCAAAAGACGAGAGAGAGAGAGAGAGAGAGAGAGAGCATGAGAGAGAAGAGAGAGAGAGAGAGAGAGAGAGAACGAGAGAGAGAGAGAGAGAGAGAGCGAGAGAGAGAGAGAGAGAGAGAGAGAGAGAGAGAGAGAGAGAGAGAGAGAGATTTGCAAATAAATAAAACATACCTGGGCAAGCAACTTATATTCAACCATGTCGCTTTTTAGATCATATTACCATTTTAAAAATACGAAGAAACAAGTATTTTCATGAACAAATAGTACTGATTGTTTTGACATAAAAGGATATTGAAGCACAGATACGAGTCTATTTGTTCTGGATTGATATATCCAATGGAGCCAAAGGCTTGTCAAACTAAAACTAACATTTCAATTTCGTCATCCCAGACTCACCTCTCATTGCATCTCCACTCCCCACTTGTACACTTTCTAATAAAAGTAGCAATGTCACAAAATGAAGAATATTATTCTAAAAACAGGACGCATTGACATGGAGCACATCATTTTCATTTTAACTTTGTGTGACACTATCACAGTTTCACAGAAGGCTTGTTTCATAGCAGGTGGTAAATACTGCAGCTCCCCTCCCAAGCAGCTCAGCCATCAACCCCTGAGGGTGCAACAAGAAGACTCACACTTTATAAGTATGACACACACACACACACACACACACACACACACACACACACACACACACACACACACACACACACACACACACCACACACACACACACACACACACACACACCCACACACACACACACACACACACACACACACACACACACACACACACACACACACCACACACACACACACACACACACACACACACACACACACACACAACACTTTATCTGGCACACCTTGGTGTTTACACTGACATTGCTACTCAGATTTCTGTGTGACTAACGCTTGAGTACAAATAATGCAGAGATAAAATGCACAAGTCAATGTTAGAAGTGGAAAAGACGTGTAGTTCAAGTGACCTTGAATGTTGTATGACGGTTAATGCCTCATTTTAATTCAGAAAAAAGGGAAAGTGGTCAGAAACGGCACATGCAATTACTACATTCTGCTGTGGGCTAAATGCCTTGCTGTTGAGAAATGAGGGGAGAAAAGCAAGAATGGTTGCACACACACAGGGGGGCACAGGTATGTAAATAGCAGCTCTGTACAACAACAATATTGTGCAGAGGAGCATCTCCAAACAAACAAGTCTTCGAGGATCAGACAGCAGGAGATCACTGCTGGCTTCCAGCTTGGAATATGAGGAGGGATCACGTGTGCTTCCAAATGAAAACCATAAAAAAGCCTGATTAACACAGTAAATATTGTAACACTCATACTGTAGCAGGGTCAGTGTTTAGAGTTAACAACATCAATCCAGATATCTCACAAGGTTTGTGCCGAGCAAATATAACAGATCTCTGGAAGGCAAGCCACAATATTCACAAATGTATTTTGACTCAAATGAAAAACAGCAGACGGGAAGAACATGGAGTTCTTTATCTTTGCAGTGCTTTGAGTTCTAGTTGGAAGCGCTGGACATCCAGTATGTCAGCATCCTTTCTAATTCGTCAGAAAATCAGACTCAGAACAAAAGCATAAACAAGTAAACATGATTTCCATCAGAAACTATCTTTGCCGAGTATTCTTAGATAACAAATCCAGATCTTTTCACCAAGATTTGTAAATTGGGGGGTCCCAACGCACATGAACGCACCACAGCACAATGTCAGCTACGCACACGGAGCCGCCTGCAGCAAACCTTCTCAACCAAAACTGAGAAGGCGAGCAAAAACACAGGTACTGTATGGTGCGTGAACATCATTATAAAAGATGTAAAAGTCAGGGAGAGGAAGCAGTGAATTCATCATTTTGTAGCTAAGAGCTTAGTAGCACCAGAAGGTGGAAGTCAACAGGAGAAAAGAGGCAGAAACTGAAAGCTAAGCGCTAAAAGATTTGAGTAAATGTCATATTCAGCTCTGCTCGTACATCAGGGAAATATGACATGTGTCTCTCGATGTTTATCCCATGAATTTGTACAGAAGGTGTTTTTGGAAATGAATATGATGCCCATGCTAATATCTTTGCCCTTTAATTGGCAAGCTATATTAAGCTTGGAAATTAGTCCTTTCATGACATTTTTGAATATATAGAGAATACATAAATAATGATATAGCAACAGGATGAACACCTCTTAACAGTATGACCATCATACTATATCCAACAGATAATGCACCATTTGACTTTGTCTGCTTGTCCAATGACTACGATGACTTTAACTGCACAACATTACAGTGACAAATCAGTCTCACTATACAACCCACAAATGCATCCATGGGATAACATATAATGATACCGCCAAAAAAGAGAAGCCAGATTAAACCAGGATCCCTGTGCAGTGTTCTAGGCACTTTACTGAGTTAATGACTTGAAGAATTCAAACTGTTTTAGTGAAAAAATATCCTATTTGGCGCTGCTTAGGTGTCCTCAATAAAAGAGGCTATGGGGCGTCAAATGTTTTGTGGTTTCTGCCAAAATACTAAGCCATGCCTGGGATCAGTGCTTTGTTCCACAGAAAGGAAATTACTCTCTTCACTCTGTTGGATATATGCAAAGTCCCTGTCCCTCTTTCTCTCGTACACGCTCACTGGCAGGTTATTGATTTCCAACCTCCCCATTGTGTTACATAGTGAAACTGACACCTTACTCACAGCACAGATAACGCAGAAGTCGCTGCAAATGGTGAGAGAAAGTAAGGGGGTAATGGAAAGAGACAACAGCAAGCACCACTTCCCTGTACTGACCCCACTCACTGAATACCAGTGAGAGATACGGGAATGATTTTGAAAGGTTTTTGTATTTGTTTTTTGAAGAACTGCAAAGGCTGGCACCAGTTTAAACACAAGTCCCTACTCTACCTCCAGAAGCCTCACTTCTAGTCGACCAATCTCTGCTCCTCCACACTAAAGACTGACTGAACATTTCCCACTATGGACAGTAAGCCTTCTCTGTAAAATCTTCCCCATCCACTGATAATTGTATTATAAAAAGACATCTCTGTCCTAAGCTTTTTAATATAACGATGTCATTTCCTGGCTTTATTTAACCGATTTCCCATCTCTCTCTCTAACTCTACATAAACTCGAAGAACAACAACAAAATAAATATCAAATAATTGTAGAAACAGTGTCATCATGGCATAGTTTGTACAACAGATAGCACTGAGTGGCTATATGTTATACTTGACCTTCATACCAGCTTATGTGTTGCTGAAGAGGCGATGCTGGCGACATGGAGAGGATGACGTCATGGCATAACAAAGGGTTAGAATCAGAATAAGGTCACGTAGGCGAAACTCATAGGGCACAAGTTATAGACTACACCAGACCTTCACATGGCAACAAGCCCATGTGCTGCATCTTTATCTCCTGCACACACTCCAACATGTACCATCAACACAGGGCAGTGGCTACAAGGTACACTAAACATAATTTAATGCAAACATGGCTGAAAATAAAATAACATTCTCTTTAATTTCAGTTTTCTTGATCCAGGAGTAAATACCTTTCCATGCCATCCATTCTTTCACTCCGTTGAATAAGCACAGAGACACTTTAGGGTGACAGCATGCATAGTTAAGTTGCAGTAGGAACGACATGCTTGGAAGCACGCACTGTATATTCACACAGAGAATGCACGCTTCCACACGTCGATGTTCTTACATGGACCAGCATAACGGAATGATTATGAAGGCTCACCATTGTTTGCTAGACTAACACACTTGCTTGAGAGCATCTAAATAGCAATGTATAGAAAAGTAGCATATAGGTCCCTGGCAACAACAAAAAAAAAGGCATCACAAAAGCAATTCAGCTATTACATCACACCACTTATAAAAGCAGTGCCTTTAAATAAGCCAAGCATCCATTGGTTCACGAGCAGGGCAGACTTATAGAGAGCACTTGAAAAGATTTATTTTAAAGAGAAATATTCAACTTTTAGAAAAAAGGTTGTTGGTGTGAAGGTAAATCACATTATGAGTTACTGATGAAGTTGAGCACAATCCCTCCTTAGCTTAAAGAATAGAAGTGTTTCTGACGGTAAAACCATCTGGGTTTATATCCTAACAAAATACTGTTTTGAAGTGACAAACCTTACCATCAGTTATACTCAGTAGTGAGGATACTTAGAACAGAGAGTGACCGGAAAGAATCTCCTTAATTAAATTCTGCATTTGGATGGATCTGATTATTCGCTGTCTGAGCTATCAAATTCTTGTTGTGTGAAATGGAGCCTGCCGCAGGGTGTATGGTTACATTTACCCAACACACATAGGGTGGCTGTGGGAACACTGGTCACAGAACACAGTGGAGAGAATTCAAGCCTACTAGTGAAACCAGTCAACAAATGGAACGAGACTGCAGGTGAGATATTGCCCCCTAGTGGCTTGTTTGTCAAAAGCAGGGATTTAAATTAAGCTAAAGTTCAGTGACAGTGAGTCTGAAACGCAGTGTCATTGGACAGCCTTAATAAGTAAACAACTAAACTGCAGATCGTTAGTATTTCATAATATAATTCTTCATGTTTGTTTATCATTGCGTGTCCGCTTAATACTCAGGAAAAATAGAACACCCACATTCAGATCTTGATTCCTTCTTATAGGAAAAGAGTCAAATGATAGAAACATGAAACCGGCTTTTTCATTAAAAAAACACGAAAATCTAATGCACAAAACCATATGCTGGAGGAGGTAGAGGATTTTCTCCTTCTGTGCCGATAGAGAATGTGCAGCTGTGCAGGTGCTGAGCCAACAACACGCCAAGGTTGACTCACTTCGAGAAGCTGCTCTGCAAAATCATTCAGAGACCGGGAGTCACCTGTGCTGGAGCCGACTGGCACAGTGCTGATTCCTTTATGAAATCCTAATAATGGTTCATACACGGATTAATGAAATGTCCCCCATGATAGTACTGTGATATCAAAGAGAAGGTGGACTATTTTTTTTCTTCTTTAAGATTTCTTTTAACAGGCTCAATTTGAAGTAGGCTGCTCAATTAATCGTATTTTAAATTGCAATTACGATTTTGCTTGCAACGATTACGAAAACAACGTAAAACGATATATTTTTTTATTAATATTTATTATTATTATTTTTTTTAATTATATTATTTATATATTTATTGGTTTTTCAGTTGAATTATACTTAAAGTTCAGGGTAATCAACTGTTAAAAACATACGGTTCAATTTTCTTTTCCAATAAATGGATGTTTTCAAAGTAATCGTTTTTAATAATCAATTATTGACCCAAATAATCGAGCTTATGATGTTTGCCATAATCGAGCAGCCCTAATTTGAAGGTTATTTTTAGATTACGATTGGATTGTTGACATTTATTTTTATGCATAATAAAATATCATTGTAAAAGAAATACAATGATATAACTCATTGAACATGTGCAGGGTTATGTGCAAAGTTGTCTTTAATACAAAACAATCCAATACAAGTAAGAGAAAATAACATACAATCAAAAACTCAATTGACCAATTCAATGCTCTTATAGATGAATCGTGTATACAATAAAAGCCCTTCAAATAAGAATTACACTACCGGTATTTAGCTAATTATATATTTTTGAAAGTGAACTTTTCAGAAACAACATGAAAAAAGATATGGACCTATTATCTGATTTGTTGTTGTGTATTAAGTGACTGGAAAGTGCATTTTTGTATTTGTCACTTTTCGTTTCTAAAGAAGCAATAGCAGGAATAATGGAAATTGTAAATGCTGACATGCCCATCAGATCTCATTAGAGGTGTGACAAACATACCAGCCCAGTGTAGCACCGTCCTGTAAAGCCATCCATATTGTTGCTAAATTACATTTCTCATCATCTGAGCGACAACAAATTACAAGAGACAATTGTCCGTGATCCCCCTGGGCCCAGGAGTTCAAAACTTTTAATCCCTATCTGATCAGATCAGATTTGGATTTTGGGGAGTTCAAAACCAAGGATCACTTTGATATCCGATCAGATCAGGAAATCCAATCCAAGCTTTAATCTGGATCAAATCTTCAAAACGGGTAGTTCAAACCGACAACACAGGATTGGGATCAGTTTGATCCCAAAAAACTGGATTATCCTGATCCGACCAGATGGGTGGATTTCCAGTGGATTACCAGAGCAAAATGTACTGTACCATTTATTTAAAAATATGTTTCAATATAAATAAGATGGCAACGTTTGTTAACTGAAATAATACACCATTTTTAGCCTTCATGGCAAATCAATTTTATTTTTCATTTTTTGGTCACGTTTGTGGTGGCCTATTTGTTTCCAACCAAATGTTGACATAAATGTTTATGCTCATGAAAGTATCACAACAAAGATTGTCAATCACAAATGTAATTTAGATTAAAGAAAAATATCTTCAACAAAAAAAAAGTCCCTCATCTGTCATCACCTTTCAAAAGTAATTGCGGACAATAGATGTCTCTGCAATGTGGTCTCTTGTCTTCCTTGTATTATTTTTCATGTCCACTAGATGGCGCTCGGTTAGGATTAAAGCACTGATATTCAGGATCTAGTCATCTTGAAAAATCGTAATCTGGATCAGGCTGATCCTATCCTGAATTGCTTTGAACTCCAGGGACAAAATCTGGCCGATTTGTCTGATCCTGGATCACAAAAAATGGGATTTCAAAATCTGATCGGATCTGATTGAGATTAAAAGCTTTGAACTCTTGGGCCCTGGAAACTCTAAGATCAACTGATAATTGGATGGTTCTTCACAAGCAAAGAACAAATGCCATAGTAACATCAGGCATAATTGCTCTGTGTCTCATGTTGAGGATTCATTAATGCCGCCTGCCTCTGCTGCCACTGCACTGATGGGTTCACTCTGTCATCACAGGAACATTTCCCAGTCTACACGGAAACCAGCCACACTGACAGTAATTGGAAACACAAGGTTTTCGTGGCACTGTTTGAGGTTTCATTGACAAACACAAAAACTGTCTAAAGATAAAAGAACTATACGATGCAAGGCTTTAAATTACTGCATACTGTAGCATCCTTTGCTTACAAGAGGATTTAAAAACTTGGAGCAAGATGTATCACAGAAACCTTTGATGGCACGGATTCTGAGGCTTCTTCAGAATAGAGGGTACAATTGAATAAAAATAGGCTCTTCAGAGTGCTTTAGCTCAACGGCTGTTTGTCTAATGTAGCATGAATAGTACAAATGGCTAGAGAGGCCTGTCTCTTATCCTCTCTATATTCGGCTGGTGCTCTTCTGAGCAGTCAAGGTCCTTTTACACTAAATGGTGAACAACTTCACTCACACGTCCCCTATTCATCTCTCCAAAAATCCACCATGCATTTCACCTCAAAATGGCTGTTTTTTTGTCAAATATCAGCCACAGCAAAGCCAATTAACCTTTTTTTCCTATCTCAAAAACATGTTGGCTCAGGACAGGGAAGAGACATTTCTTAGAGTAACTCAAGAAGATTTATAAAAGATGAACAATGTCTGAAGAAACAGACAGAAACAAAACAGTAGGTAGACTGCCAGAGAGAGATTGAGTGGGATACAGAGGAATAATTTAGCTGTATAGTAGCAGCCTTGTCACACTATTATGTCTGGCAAGCTGTAACAAGTATAAATAAAGATTGATTACTCGCTAAATGGCTTCAACACATATCATTCCTATATAACACAACACATGGAATCTTTACATGGAGACACACCAATGCTCACACTGAAGGAAAAGGCTGGTTTATTTGTTCCTTATTGTCAACTAATACCATGAAAAGACCAAAAACAAAAAGGGATAAAGAGTAACAGGTATGATGCTTACCGTTTTTAAGACATACAGTCAGTGTGCTGAAATCCCTATACACAATATACAGCTGAGGATGATTGTAATGTAATTTTTTTCTTAATATTTTGTAATAACCCAAATTATTTTATAAATTAAAAGTTGGAGCAGATAATGATGGTACCAGGAGAAAGTCAAGAATTCCCAAATGTTCTTTAGATTCATCGAGAGCGGAACATGAATGTCTTTACAAAATGTCATGGTAATCCATAGCTGATACTACGGGTAGCTGCTATATCGAGCTAATCGCTGCACTGGGTGAAATGTTCCTTTGATGTGATGATGAGTATGGGAATTGTAGTCTATATTAAGTCAATCCAAGTCAAAAACATAGTAAATACTCACTTGAGCATCATTTGTATGAATACACAGCTGTAAAAAGTCCTCAACAAATCCTCCATTTCCTGTTGTTTTCAATTTAGCTAAATATCTATTTTTGTGACCAATTTTGTTATGTTTTTGACTTGGGGCTGAGTGGGACAGAAAGAGTAGTTGGAAAGCATTCACGATAATTGTTGGTTTTCTATCTATCTATTGGATTGTTGAGAATTTGAAAAATACACAATAACACAGCCTTATCATTTAGCATAAGCAATGTAAACTTGGTATCTGTGATAATCTGCTGCTGCAGCATACACATTTAATCACAGATAAAGACTTCTTTTGAAATTTCTTCCAGGAAATATGCTGAGGATGCTTGCTCTTTTTCGACTACCCTTGAATTGCACTCGTACAGACACTTCATAATTTATATTTCTATCTGTCAGTACACCTGCAGTACAAGCATCACGAGTGAGCTAACAGCAGAGAGGTGTTGTGTGAGAGGAAAACACAGAGTGAGCACAAACATAACAGCTGTCCCTATAGGATCAACTGGAATTACAAGTCCCGCTCACCACTGGGCAAACAGCATCCATCCCCAGTGGATACAAATCTGCTGCTGTGAAAATATGCAGGGAAAGGAAAAACTATCCCAATTTGTGTGGACTGTTAAGGATAACCTCTAATTTGGCGTTTCCTTCAATATCCAGCATGTCAAATGCAAAAGGAAAAAAAAAGGAAGAATAATGAATGGGGCATGATAAGCAGGGGACATTTCTGATGAAGAGAAAATTGTTTCAGAGATTGAATGTGCTTGGGAACCGGCCAGTTTATTTGTACGCTGCCATCTCTTTAGACGTCCATTTGCTATTTTGATTGATGCGCGAGTGCATCTGCAGCCGCAATTTCCCCCCGAAATGTTGAAGGAAAGAGGAATGGAATCGGTGAAACAGGGCAGCAGCTGGACGCAAGTATGATTCACTATTCCCAGGCTCTTCCTGGAAACCCTGGGCTGATGGACTGCTGATGAGTGGTGGATGTTGTGGCGGATGAGTGGAGGACGGAGAGAACCCACTGCGAGGTCAATAGTTCTGCGCTGACCTGTGAAGAACTCCATTATACATCGATCACATCTCTGACTCGCTGGCTTTTTTTTCAACTGGTGCAGCCAGCCAATACTGAGCAGTAACAATATCATTGTTGCCAACTGGACTAGAGACCTGATTCAATCACAGCCCCGTATAGAAATACATCACACAGACGTCATTCGCTTTCAGCAAAAGTTTTCAAGCACTTTCGCTGCAATATAGGTGGCAATTTGATGTCATTTCAGTCAATACTTTGCTCTTCTATTTGATCCAAAAAACCTGAGATTCACTTTGAAATCACAATGCCTCAAAGCATGGCTGATCTTGTAACAGCATATCTATAGTATTGTTAGACTATATAATCTGTTAAAAAACAAGCAAATGTCTTCCAACTCACTTTGATTAGAGAAAGATTCATAGCTGATTGGATTACGTTATATAACACTGATGTTGTTTCTTGAGAGGAGGCAATCTGTTATTGCTGAAGGTATATGCTTTGTCACTGCCATTACAGCAAGGCAGGAACATGTCTGATTATATTCCCTTTTCCCGTCACACACACACACACCACACACCACACACACACACACACACACACACACACACACACCCACACACACACACACACACACACACACACACACACACACACACACACACACACACACACACACACACACACACACATACACACACCACACACACACACACACACACACACACACACACTGCAATACTTTTTGTTCCTACCAACTGACTGAAATGTTGTGCCTTATAGGGCTGCTAAGTTTCATTAGAAACCTGAAGGTAATACATGATTGTAAAATATATTAGTATGTCTAACTCTAGCGCAGAGATGGAAGAAGGGATTAGATCACTGAAAGTAAAATTAGCAAAACCCTTATGTTAAAATATACTATTACAAGTTAAAATCCTCTATTGAATGTAAGCATATCTGCAAAATGTACTTAAAGGTAGGGTAGGTAAGAATGTAGAAACCAGCTCGAGTGCGCTAGAATTTTGAAACTACGCAGCAAAAAAATCTGCCACCTCCTTCAGACTTCCTCACAGAACCCCTCCTCCAACACACACTAACGCGCACATGACCAATGAGGGCACGAGATAAGTTTGTGCACGAGATGGAAGGCTGGACAGGCAGGTAGGCCATCCAGTTATTTTAGCCGGACCGGCTCAGATGATTGGTCGTGCTTTTTCCAATGCTACGGCTTCCACAGGTGACATTTTTTCATGTATTTATTGCCAAGCATTTAATATATTCATTGCAATCGGGATGTTTAAGAGCATTCCATGGAATATAACAAAAAGTGTTTCTGAAGCGAATTACAGGACCCCCACCTTTAAGTTTTTAAGTGTGGAAAGATTCATTATGCATAAATATACAGTATATGTATATCATACTATGATAAATATTAATGCATTATTTATCAGTAAATGTTTAATACTTTATATACTGTTGGGTATTTTAGACTAGAACAATGCCTCATGTTTTATACAATTGTTATTTGTTTTAGATTAACATTTAAATGGAATTATGTAGCCAGGTATAGTGAATGTAGGCTTTAGTACGGTACTTGAGTGACTGTAACCCCTAGTTTCCACCGGGTCCGTCTGCGTCGCGTAACCCCTAGTTTCCACCGGGTCTGTCTGCGTCGTGTGTTACGGCTGCGCCGCGGTTTTGGTCCGACCTCCTCTAGCGTCATAACCCACCGGGCGCGTTCCAGAAGCGTTTCAGAAGCGGAGCGTCGTGTATATATATATATATATATATATACAGTGGGGCAAAAAAGATTTAGTCAGCCACCAATTGTGCAAGTTCTCCCACTTAAAAGATGAGAGAGGCCTGTAATTTTCATCCTAGATACACTTCAACTATGAGAGACAGAATGGGGGGAAAGAATCCAGGAAATCACATTGTAGACATTTTAATGAATTAATTGGTAAATTCCTCGGTAAAATAATTATTTGGTCACCTACAAACAAACAAGATTTCTGGCTCTCACAGACCTGTAACTTCTTCTTTAAGAGCCTCCTCTGTCCTCCACTTGTTAACTGTATTAATGGCACTTGTTTGAACTCGTTATCAGTATTAAAAGACACCTGTCTGTGGATTCTGTCCACAACCTCAAACAGTCACACTCCAAACTCCACTATGGCCAAGACCAAAGAGCTGTCAAAGGACACCAGAAACACAAAATTGTAGACCTGCACCAGGCTGGGAAGACTGAATCTGCAATAGGGAGCTTGGTGTGAAGAACTCAACTGTGGAGCAATTATTAGAAAATGGAAGACATACAAGACCACTGATAATCTCCCTCGATCTGGGGCTCCACGCAAGATCTCACCCGTGGGGTCAAAATGATCACAAGAACGGTGAGCAAAAATCCCAGAACCACACGGGGGGACCTAGTCAATGACCTGCAGAGAGCTGGGACCAAAGTAACAAAGGCTACCATCAGTAACACACTATGCCGCCAGGGACTCAAATCCTGCAGTAACAGACGTGTCCCCCTGCTTAAGCCAGTACATGTCCAGGGCAGGCCCGTCTGAAGTTTGCTAGAGATTATTTAGATGATCCAGAAGAGGATTGGGAGAATGTCATATGGTCAGATGAAACCAAAATAGAACTTTTTGGTAAAAACTCAACTAAACATGTTTGGAGGAGAAAGAATGCTGAGTTGCATCCAAAGAACACCATACCTACTGTGAAACATGGGGGTGGAAACATCATGCTTTGGGGCTGTTTTTCTGCAAAGGGACCAGGACGACTGATCCGTGTAAAGGAAAGAATGAATGGGGCCATGTATCGTGAGATTTTGAGTGACAACCTCCTTCCATCAGCAAGGGCATTGAAGATGAAACGTGGCTGGGTCTTTCAACATGACAATGATCCCAAACACACCGCCCGGGCAACGAAGAAGTGGCTTCGTAAGAAGCATTTCAAGGTCCTGGAGTGGCCTAGCCAGTCTCCAGATCTCAACCCCATAGAAAATCTTTGGAGGGAGTGGCCCAGCGACAGCCCCAAAACATCACTGCTCTAGAGGAGATCTGCATGGAGGAATGGGCCAAAATACCAGCAACAGTGTGTGAAAACCTTGTGAAGACTTACAGAAAACGTTTGACCTCTGTCATTGCCAACAAAGGGTATATAACAAAGTATTGAGATGAACTTTTGTTATTGACCAAATACTTATTTTCCACCATAATTTGCAAATAAATTCTTTAAAAATCAGACAATGTGATTTTCTGGATTTGTTTTCTCATTTTGTCTCTCATAGTTGAGGTATACCTAGGATGAAAATTACATTACCTTACGGCTGCGTCGCGTCAAAAATAGGATTCATCCTAATTTTAGAGAAGCCCTGCACCGAGACGCTTCTGGGACGTTTCTGAGCCGTAACGCGCCGCGTGTGGTGGAATAGCACCCATTGACTAGAGTGGCCGCGATCTTTGCGAACGCCGCAGTGCAGCCGTCACGCGGCGCAGACGGACCCGGTGGAAATTAGGGGTAAGGAGTTAGTTGCCAATACTGCAATTGAAATGGTTGAATCATCATAATAGGAATATTGACTGGTTAGACAAAGTGGCTGCTAACATGCTAATTACGCCCTCAGCGCAGCCTCCCGCCTCCGATACACTGGGTCAACTCAGCCGTCTCTCGCATTTGCTTGGTCAAATGAGCAGCGCTTCATTTTTGAGTGCGCGATTAATAGCGTCTTTACGGTAATCTGCCGAGAAGTGGAGCTGACAGTAGTCCACGAGTAAAAGAATGCATGTTTTTGTGCTATATTTTTCGATAAAAATATGTTTTACCATTAGTTCTTAATAAAACTGAAGTACTTTTAATGTGTACTTTTTCAGTTATTCTCTGTCAAACTCCCCTCCTGAGAACAAATTCAAACCACTTATGCTATATTTGATGAAGGATACAATCATTTTTAGCCATAAGTTCTTAATAAAATTGGTACTGTTGGATTCAGTATTACTTGGACTACTACCAAAAGTACAATCAAGTACTTTTACTGTGTACTTTTTGAGTAATACTCGTTTAAACTCCTGTCCTGAGTACACAAATTAATGTATTCTGCTATCTTTGATGAGAGATAAAATGATTTTGTGCAATAAGTTCTTAGTGAAATTGATACTGTTGAACTCAGTACTAACGTGGACTAGTAGCAGAAGTACAATCAAGTACTTTTACTGTGTACTTTTTGAGTAATCCATTACATTACATTACATTACATTACATTACATGTCACTTGTTAGACGCTTTTATCCAAAGCGACTTACATACTCAATACTGTGGTTAATCCCCACAGGAGCAATTTGGGGTGAAGTATCCCCTGTCAAACTCCCCTCCAGAGTACAATAATGCATGTTTTCTGCCATCTTTGATGACAGATAAAATGATTTCTTGCAATAAGTTCTTAATAAAATTGGTACTGTTGGATTCAGTACTACTTGGGACTAGTAGCACAAGTACAATCAAGTACTTTTACTGTGTACTTTTGATTAATCCCCTGTCAAACTCCCCTCCAGAGTACAATAATGCATGTTTCTTCTGCCATCTTTGATGACAGATACAATTATTTCTTGCAATAAGTTCTTAATGAAATTGGTACTGTTGGATTCAGTACTACTTGGACTAGTAGCACAAGCACAATCAAGTACTTTTACTGTGTACTTTTTGAGTAATCCTTTGTCAAACTCCACCCCTGAGTACAATAATACATGTTTTCTGCCATCTTTGATGAGAGATAAAATGATTTCTTGCAATAAGTTCTTAATAAAATTGGGACTGTTGGATTCAGTACTACTTGGATTACTACCAAAAGTACAATCAAGTACTTTTACTGTGTACTTTTTGAGTAATACTCGTTTAAAACTCCTGTCCTGAGTACACAAACTTGATTGTACTGTTGATAGTATACCAAGTAGTACTGAATCCAACACTACTAATTTCATTAAGAACTTATTGCCAACAAAAATAATTCAATAACGTGCTTTAACCACTAGGCGGTGCACACAAGGTACGCACAGCATACTAATAATAACTTTGTATTATTAGTGTAGGAC
Source organism: Gymnodraco acuticeps (assembly GCF_902827175.1). Lineage (NCBI taxonomy): Eukaryota > Metazoa > Chordata > Actinopteri > Perciformes > Bathydraconidae > Gymnodraco > Gymnodraco acuticeps. The sequence continues at coordinate 1,976,188 of NW_022989913.1, forward strand.
ACTTATGTATGTATAACATCTGAAGATTTGTAGTTTTATTCATGTTTTTACATAATTTTACAGGATATTGCTATACTATTTCTCATGTTTTACTTCTACATATTAATATCTGATTTGTAAAACATCACAGACAGAAAGGCATATCCGTCATTTAATGGTAAGCTATTGAAATTGTGATTCCATAGATGTGTCTCCCATCACCCAAATCCCCTGACTATTCTCTCAACTCAGTATTTACATTCTTATATTCAAAGAAAATCAGTAATATCTTTAAAAACTACAAGTCCGTTTCTATCAGCTGTGCACCGTTATGGTGTAAATATAACCTATCTACCAATTGGATCAAATATAAAAGTCAGCCGAATTACTATTGATACTGCAAGGAGACGTATTTTGTGAAAAGAAATGTAAGATGTTGTTTAATTGTTGATATATTTATGATCCACGTCGCATATGGGGCGAAGCCTGCAAGCTAGTTCAGGCAGTCAACTCGAGCACTTATGCTGCATTCATACATAACGCCCCCTTGCCACTCTACAAACCAACCAAACAGAGTCTCCTTAATATGCCGCTCTATTTAACCTGCCAGATCTCTCTCCATGCATTGCTTGCTGCTGCTATTGCTGGAGCTACCTCTACGTCGCTGCTGCTCGCCTGCCCCACCACCACCCCAGCTTCCACCCCAGCTTCCACCTGTAGGCTTGGGGGTTAGTTATTTGATCATCACTCATCGTGCTATGTATATCTATGGAGTGATGAAGCCCGAGCCTAGTCGCCAAACTCAACTATATGCTGCTTCTAATAAACATGTTAAAGAAACATGCGAGTTGTCTGACTGAAATTCAGTTTTGGCGGCAGTTCTTCAAGTTTGTCCAGAAGTCTTCTCATCAGGGCTCTATAAATAAAGAACTACGGCAGATGTGTCATATTTAATGCAGCCGAACCGTGTATTACAATGCCGTTATGTGATGACTTCCAAAGAGAAAAGCAAGAACACTCGGAATAAAGTATTATTTTATTTTTTTTAAATGTTTTCGGATATCATATCTTATTAACACCATATCCCAGCGTGCATTGCGGCTAAAACATCCAATCAACGAGTGTCACTACCCGATCTGCAGCTCTGCCCGATCTGCAGTGCGCATGTGTGAGATGGTCCGCCATATTGGACAACTCCGTAGGGCAACCCAAGAAGGACACTTGACACAGTGGCTTTTGGCAAAGCTCATAAAGAAAACTCGAGAGGGATGAGTTATTGTTATTACAACGTGACTTCACTATTATTTAACAACTCTTTTTATTGGGTTCTTTTATTTGGGGTTAAGTACATTGTCAGAATAAGTGAGAAATGGATTTAACTTCTGTTAGACAGCTATCATACTGAATACATATTTACTGTGAATGTATGCAAACATGTATGGCATATAGCTGTCTAACAGAAGTTAAATCCATTTCTCACTTATTCTGACAATGTACTTAACCCCAAATAAAAGAACCCAATACAAATGTTGTTGTTAAATAATAGTGAAGTCACGTTGTAATAACAATAACTCATCTCTCTCGCGTTTTCTTTTTGTGATTTGCCAAAAGCCACTGTGTCAAGTGTCCTACTTGGGTTGCCGTCCGAAGTTGTCCAATATGGCGGACCATCTCGCACATGCGCACTGCAGATCGGGCAGAGCTGCAGATTGGGTAGCGACAACGAGCTTCAAGCTGAGGATCTTGGGTAATCAGTTCAGTGGGTTTGTGGAATGGTTTGTGGTGTGTACCGCTCGAAATGTCCCGTCTGTTTCCGGTGACTTTATTTACGGCTAAAAAGCCCAAGATTATAGAATTAAACGAATAAATAAAAACAAGGATAATTGTGTGTTATTGTTGAGTAAATAACAGTGTGTTATTTAGAAAACAATAACAAATTAGAAGGAAAAAAAGATTTTAAAAAATACAGATTTCAGTCTTTTGAGGCTCTAAGCCCCATTTATTTTCCTCACAGACGGCAACAAAAGTCAGACATTATACTATTTAAAATAAAAACAAATAAATAAAAAGATAAAACACTGGCATTGTGGTGACCACCTATTTATACACTGGGTTCATAATTCACACATGGAACTACAGTTGGGGTTTTGTTTCCACACGGACATGTTATGTGTTGTCTATATATGTTGTGTGCCCTCCTGGCTTCTCTCTCTTCTTCCTGGACTGCAACCGGACAACATGACCTTAGTTACTCTCCAATAAAGTACCCTTTTGTACCTTCATTGCACCGCCTCTGACTCCCTATCTCTCGGCACTACACTGGTGACCCTGACAAAGTCTCGAGAAGTTTCCGGGACGGACCCGAACAACTGGATTCTGCAGACCGTTTACATGCATAAAAAACCTTCATAAAACACAAGGGGACGGGTAATAACCGGAAAAGCATGACATGGGACCTTTACGTTTGGGAACGACTGAAGGGGGCAGCAGTGAGGGAAAAAAGTAAACATCAAAATGTAAGTTCTCTAAAAAGTTGTCCAATGTTTTCCACAAGGTATACTTTTACTTTGATTGCAGTAATGGACATGGCAACATTTATAATACAATCCCTCACATCTGTCAGGGGAGGAGGATGAGGTGACAGTGGAGATTCAGGAGGGGATGAATTATGAGAGGAGGAAAAAGTAAGTAGAAATATCTTTGTAATACCAATACAATTTGTTCTAACAAAAAAGCAATATGAAGACTACAAAAACATGGTAAATATTATATTTCGGCTTCTCGTTAACAAGAAACCCAGAGTCTCTGCACTGGAAGAACAGAGAGATGTGTGGAGCGTTATTCTACAGCAAACCATCTTTGAATCTTGATGTCAGGAATGAAATATCAGTCTACAAAGACCTCCCTCCTATCCCTAGTTCAGAGATCCCTGTCCTCTGGTGGGTTTACAAACAGTAAACTGATCCAGTGATGTCTCTAGCTCTAGCTAAATGGCATGAGAGATAAGTGATTCATGGCATTATATTTGGTCATAGGGAAATGAGCCCTTGGTAATAAATAAGCCTTAAAGAGGGCTTGGCCCCCATGATTAATCTTATATAACTACGCTACAGAGAAACGCAGTCACTCTTTAATGAAAAGAGACATTTAGTTACCGTTTGTGGAATGAACCAAAGACAAATGCAGACATAAGATTCCGTATGCCATTATATGATGTCCTAGGAACAAATGAGAAAACAAAAACTAACAGTGTGATAACAGGTGGAGGACATATCTGATCCAATTAGTATTCAGAGCATTACACAACAATTTGGACGAGAGTAAGTGGTGCCACTACTGAAAATGTTTGACTAGGCACTGAGCTGTCATAGCTGTCAAAGCGATGGCCTTATGGTTTATGTCACCAGGCGATTGATTCCACCATCATTACACACCTAAGCTTCTTTTGATGAAACTGCTATCTTGGAAATTGTGTCTTCTCTTCCTGACACACTGTGCAGACTTTTCCCCCACTCGACGCATGATGAGAAATCACAGACAAGACTGACAACTTTCTTAAAGCTACGAGACAAGAGCACCAGTCGCATTTCCCCCTCATTCGTTTTCACTGAGCGAGCCTCGATACCTTTGAAGACCTTCTGAGGAGCTGCATATAACAGTTTCAGCTCTCCAGGAAGTAAGACATTCTTGCATAATTCCAATTCCACTCAGGCAGCTGTTATCAGTTTTTCAATTCACTCATTTATTTTTTCTGTCTGGGATGCAATCCAGTGAAAAGTCTTTTAGACTGAAGTCCTATAAAAGTGATTCATTGACAAAATCAAAGTGTAAAGTGTTGAAACATGTTTTTCAAACACAATATCTAAGAATTTCTTTTGAAATAACACGCCTAACACCTTGCTATTCAATAGCAGCTCCTGTGAAATATAACTTAAAGTGCTAGAATCACATTTGATGAAAACTCTGCTAGTGACAAGTCCTTTGATGGCTCTTAGCATATAGCATCCTGTTGTCACGGCTTGAACAGTCCGCAGGCATCACAGGCTCTGCCCTTGCATGGTTCAGTTACTACCTGACAGACCGTAGCTTCTCAGTGCAGCTAGGTGCCTTCTCCTCTGCTAAAGCCCCTCTTACCTGTGGGGTTCCCCAAGGCTCGATCCTGGGCCCCATCCTTTTCTACTGTACATACAGGTTCAGGTACATACTAGGTTCAATTATTACAAAACACAAAATCCCCTTCCATTGTTACGCTGATGATGTACAGATCTATCTGCCTCTCAATCAAAATGTCAACTCACTACAGCAGTTGATGGACTGCTTAACAGAGATCAAATCCTGGCTGAGCCAAAACTTCTTCAATCTCAACGAGAGCAAGACCGAGGTCATCTTTTTTGGACCCCGACCTCCAGCCTCCCCGGTTGATATTCTGGGCTCCCTCAATAAAAACATCCTCTCCTCTGTCACAAACCTTGGAGTGACCTCCAATAGCACTTTTAAATTTGATAAGCAGGTCAACACCGTAGTCAAGACCTGCTTTTTCAAAATACGACTATTGGCTAAGACCAAGTCGTTTTTATCTTTTAAAGACCTAGAAAGGGTTATTAACGCCTTTGTTACCTCAAGACTGGATTACTGCAACGCTCTGTATGTGGGTATGGACCAGGCCTCAATTAGACGCCTGCAGCTAGTTCAAAACGCAGCTGCACGTCTTCTCACTGGCCATAAAAAGCGTGACCACATCACCCCAATTCTGGCCTCACTACACTGGCTTCCAGTTCGGTTCAGAATTGATTTTAAACTCCTTTTATTTGTTTTCAAAGCCCTAAATGGGCTGGCTCCGGCCTATGTAGCCGAACTCCTCCATCGCTACACCCCAGCCAGAGCTTTAAGGTCGGCTGACCAGCTGCTGCTGGTAGTGCCCAAGACCAGGCTTAAAACCCGAGGGCACAGAGCTTTCGCAGCAGCGGGCCCTAGGCTCTGGAACACTCTGCCCCTCCACGTAAGGTCGGCCCAGACCCTAGGGTTTTTTAAATCAACACTTAAAACTCACTTCTTCTCTCTGGCCTTCTAGCCTTTTCTTATCAAGCTCCACTTTTGTGGAATCAGCTTCCAGTTTGTGTTCGGGCGGGCCGACAGCCTATCAATAGTTTTAAGAGTACGCTTAAGACCTTCCTTTTGATAAAGCTTATAGTTGATAAAATAACCTAATGAGAGTGCTTTGACGCAGATACGCTGTGCCTCTTCACCTACATTTGGTTATTGCTCTTTCACTTAAATCCTAAAAACTTGGATCTTATATTTAAAACTAAGGTTATTACTACTCTTTCTATTTTTTCTTTATCCAAAACCTTTTCCCTCCATGACCTCACGAGGTTTTATTGGAGGGAAACAGGTTTGCAGAGGGGTCCTTATCCAAGGCCGGGGAGTGTTATTCCGTAGTCACAGCGTACCTCCTTATCTCTCACCAATTCCAACTAAGGCCCCAGCGGGGACCTTGCTCCTGCGTGTGCCTGTCTGTGTATTTGCATGTTCCGATTAACCGAGTCTCCCCCAAATTCTCTTTTTCTTTTGTGTCTATATCTACGCCGGGATCCGGAGGCCGAAGCTGATCCTCTTGCTGTGGGTCCTGTGCCCTGGATCCACTATCCTGAGTTCTGGATTAAGTCGTGGACTTCGGGTCGTGGCTGGGCCTGTCTCTGCGGTCCTGCCTGGGTCTCGTCATGCTGCTTCCCTGAAGGCTCCCACAGGATTGTTGACATCCTCGTGGATTCATCTATTATAGACACATGCATTTCCAAACATTCGGTCTACCTACGCTGTAAAATGTATTATCTTTTCGATTTACAGACGGCATCTATTGCAGGTCTGACCGTCCTGGGAGCTCTGTTGCTCTCCCTGAGGTTTCTCCCATTTTTCCCTTTAAACTGTGGGTTTTTCTCCGGAAGTTTTTCCTTGTAACGATGTGAGGGGTCTAATGTCAGAGGGTGTCGTTTTCTCATACTGATATTCTGCACAAACTGCTGTTGTATTTACTGTATAGTGTCCTTACTGTAAGGTAATTATTATATGTACAGCACTTTGGCTCAACCAAAAATCGTTTTAAAAATGTGCTATATAAATAAAACTTGATTTGATTAGATTAAATTCCATTTATGATAATGCACAGTTCTCTATTTTTTCTACAGGAACAACTGTTCAAGCTTTTATTGTGTTGCACACAGCTTTAAAAATGGCCCACATACATTAACAGTATGACATGGTCTTATATCGTATATATTTATTTTATTGATCCTCATTTCTTCCCTGTAATAGCCATTTCATGTTTTTGCATTCTGTAATGGCCTGACTGTATAGTGGTTTTCATTGTAACTGACATTGTAAGCACTATGGATTTACCGGCTATGTGCATACTTGAGGTGATGTAGTGGACAAAGCAGCAAAAAGCTCACATTTTACACAATACAGCTCAGTAGTACATTATCATTTAGTTTCACCTTATTTGAGTTCAAACCGGAGAGACGTGATGTAAGGATTACATATTTATTGTTTACACGTCATATGAATTAATGATTGCCATGATAATACAACAGGAGAATGTAATGGTGTTTGGCGATTAGGCCCCGGTTTGCAGGATAATCATTCAGGAGGGAAAGAACCGCTCCGATGAAATCCCCGGGGTCTAGACACTGGTGGTGGTGATAAGTAGGTGAGACCAGTCTGAAGAAGGAAGGTTTAGCTTTGTCCTGGAGGAGACTGGAGGCGAGAGGGGTGGAGGCGGGTTGCGTGTGATCATCTGCAATGACAACTGACAGGGAGGAAGAGCAGGCATTTAACACTAGAACCGCCAGAGGTCGCTGTATACCTAAAACCGCCAACGGGTCAAATGTACCCGCTATTGATTTTCAAGGTACAATGTTCTTTTATTTATCATACAGAACAGTGAGTTTTGATCGCACAGGGATGAAACTTATACCAATAGAATCTGTGGACTCTCAGCTTTTCATATGATATCGTTTCTGCAGATAGCATTGAAGTATAAAATATCGCTACAAGTGCTGATTTAAACGCTTGGTGTTCGACTTGTGTTTTGTTTAGGTACAAATCTCTCTATCTCTCTATCCATCTATATATAACTATCTATCGATCTCTCTGTAATGTTCTGTTCTATGGACATATAATTGTCTACATAAACAGACGACGCGGACTACTTCTCTCATTCAGAGTGTCCATCTTTATTCAACTGGCACGTAACCTGCACACATGCATTACGTCCTCAACGTGAGCTCAGTCATCCAAGATCTTGTATTCTCCAAGATGTTACATTATCTATATCTCTCTATCTATCTAGCTCTCTCTCTCTCTATCAATATATCTATCTATCTATAAGGAACCGCAGTAGACAAAAGGCGTTGCTATAGCAACACGTCATGCTTACGCTGCATTTTCTATGAGGTAAATATTACCCGCTGGCGGATATTGGTATAAATGGCTTTTTTTTTTGGCGAATTTTTCATTCTGACTTCCTATTGACAATTTTTAACAACTGAGGGTGCGACATAACACACTTTCAGGAAAAGTCACGGACTGGGAGACTTTAATATGTTATGGAAAAAAAGTTACATACAATCAAAAAACAGCTGCGGGTAAAATGTACCCGTTGGCGGTTCTAGTGTTAAGGAATTTAGCATGTGCAGCAATTGGCTGCTGAGGGGTGACGCCCTCGTATTAATGAGGGGGGAAGGGAGCCATAGAGTGACGTGTAAGTGACTCGTGTTAGGTCTTCCTTATTGAACTTGCGCTAAAGCTTTCATTGCAAACCGGAGAGACGTGATGTAAGGATTACATATTTATTGTTTACACGTCGTATCAATGAAATGATTGCCATGATAATACAACAGGAGAATGTAATGGTGTTTGGCGATTAGGCCCCCGGTTTGCAGGATAATCATTCAGGAGGGAAAGAACCGCTCCGATGAAATCCCCAAAACCAGTGAAGTATGAAATACTGAGATGACCTGAGTTGCTTACCTTGTGGGGTGACTGGTGATCTGGGAATGAAAGATAATAGATTAACATATGTAAGCGGCATTGGGCCGGAATCACTGCCGGAGCTTACGGGTCATGCTGAGACTCTGACTGCCGAAATCAGTGCCGGTCTTATCTGAAAACGACCTGCGGGTCGCCTGCCTGGGTAGCAGGGCTTGACTACGCCGCCCGAAGGTCGAACGGTTTTGTTTTGTAACTGACACCGAAGTGTACGGTGGCCCAACGTCCACGACACCGAAGTGTACGGTGGCCCGAAGCCACGACACCGAAGTGTACGGTGGCCCGAGGCCACGACACCGAAGTGTACGGTGGCCCGAGGCCACGCCTGACTTCGCAGGATATACATTTTACACTGACACATTTGAGCAAGGGCCTGGGATTTGGATACCTGCGTGCAGGAGATGAAGCCCGTTACAGGTAGGCGCAGCGTGAGACGAGACATTGTTCCCTGTGGCGGGGGCCCACGGACTAGCGCGGGAATGCAGTTTGAAATCCGATACCATGATGAGACATGTATACGTGTAGACGTGTTATGAACCACCACCAGTTATATGCATAGATACCATAGTTAGGGTCTGAGAGATCTTTG